>NC_047114.1:76303630-77048630 GCF_902500255.1 Thalassophryne amazonica | reverse complement strand
ATGGTATACAAAAACCAAGCCTACTTATGTTGGTGATTGTCCTTATCAACAATTACAAGTTGTCTCCAACATGGTAATGTCCCGTTAATGCAAATTCCACACATTGTATATCACGGGAGAGATGTAAGGTTTATCGAATACCTCCGCAATATTTTTGTTTTATTGTCTTCAGTCAAAAAAAAAAGAAAAAAAAAAGAAGCACTGGAACTATGGTCTTGACTTGGATAAAAAGCACGTTTAATTGCATTGGAGTCCGCACTGATGGATATGTCAATAAACATATCTTCGTCATTGAGTGTATTATTTAGTTTCCACTGCAGATTTCCATCGGTGAGTTTGTATGTTACTTCTAATATGGAGTTCAGGCTCATTTTTATCTGATTTTATTTTTTTATGGTGGTGATATCCATTTCATGTCTCAAGATAAAGGGCTCATATGAACCAGAACTCAAGTTCTGTAGGATTCTGTCAAGGGGTGAAGGGGGAGTGGGGAAGGTACATGGACTTTTCTGCTTTATTTGGCTCAAACTTTGTGCCATCTTAAACATAAACAGGAGGAGAAACTTTGGTGCAGATGTGGACGGTGTGTGGTGCAACCTCCAGTGCCTGTTTAATGGCCACAAATCTGTTCTTTTAACCTTTGAAATAGGTCACGTTAGTTCACTGCTTACAGTATATGTGTTATGTTGATGTTGTCCAGTAAAACACGCGTGGTGTTTAAGTTTGCAAGTTACTGACGTTCATGTATTTGGTATTTTGACCTTGGTAGGGTTCTGCAGTGATTTGACTTTGTTTTTTGAGGCAGAGCAGGGCTAAGAACTGCTTGATTCAGTGGTTGGATGATCATCGCACACTTAACCCGTTCGTTGCTTGTGTGGTCAATATGTATGCAGTATCTTGAAAAAAGTTTGTATATCAAGGTGACAATTGGTGTACGTGATCACCTCTTGAAGACTTCTGACAAGTTTAGACATTTAAGTTTTGATTCTAATTGTGGCCACCGTGGGGCCAAGTCTTGGAAACTGCACAATATCTTGATGAAGACTGTATATCAAGGTGAAACTACATAGATAAGGTCATTTAAATAAAACCTTGGCCATGTTAGGCATTGGGTGTTTTCTTATTCTAATTGTGGCCACTGGTTAAGACCTTGCACACATTCAAGGTTAGGTTCAGTGATGAATGTTTGACCAAGTATTCCCTTGTTGCATGTTAACGTAGCTTGTAGGATTGCCATGTTAGCATCAGCATGGCTGGGTATTGGAGGCAAACTGAATGCCACAGAAAGTCAGTATTGGAAAGTTTAACAAGGCATTACTGTTCTGTGGTGAAAGAGCATGTAGTTATAAAGTGAAGTGTGCCCATATGTAGATCCTGAAAACTGACCATGAAGCTTTGAATGATCCCCAGAGGTCAAACCAAAATGTCTCCATCATATCTCAGGGCCCAGTTACAGTTGTTTCAGCTGCTCATGGTTGTTGAGGTTCTGCATCGCGGAGCGGATCCACTTTGGGATTTGGCACACATTTTATGCTGGATACCCTTCCTGTCGCAGCTCCAGTTCTAAATGGAGAAGCAGCCCCTGGTCTTCCCAAGCAGTGTCCCAGCCAATTATTAATCAGGAATACTTTCTGTCACAGCTGAGATTTGACAGGATCAGGTGGACAAAAAGGAGAATGGCTGCAGTGTCAAGATACAGTACCAGTTATAATTCTCCCTCCCCATACAGTAAGTAAATGGATCATGCCCCCCCCCCCCCCCCCCCCCCCCCCCAAAAAGTCCAGTTTGAATAAAACTTGATGCTTCCGTACTGCCCACCCAGTGATGAAAGGAACACTGACTAGTCTGGAAAGTGATTTAGCATTGAGGAAAGGGACTGGCCAACCTGCCTCATCATGCCGTGCCCTGCACATGTGCAGCTCTTAACGAGCACATCCTTGAAACTCAGTATAAAGAGAATGGGACTCACCCTTTCTCTTTATTGGCTTTTTGGTAGTGACTTAACATCTGACAGTGTGGCAAAATTGTGCCTTTGTGAGCACCAATTGACAACATTGTGACCGGAATGATTGGGGATTTATTATCACTGATCTACCATCTGACCATGTTGCCACAAACCTGCTGATGAACATTCTCTGTCAACCAGTTGGGGAATAGTTAGAAGTTTGTTCTGCAATTATATATGATGACTTCTTGGAGTTATATTTTTGTTTTATTTATCTAAGTGGCATCTTCAGTTCAACTAAAGTCACTTGGATGTGGCAAAAGGTCTTGCTGCTGTAAACTCGTCAGTATTAAGGTCTGTACTTTGTGAGCAGATGATTGGTTGGTTTGCAGTCTGCTTGAGTCCACTAACGACTGAAGATGACCTTGCAGAGTAGTCCAGAGCGTATGCTGGGAGTCAGTGCAAGCTACTGTATTGACGACACCACTGGCAAAGGTACATGGACACACAAATCACTAAATTTTGAAAGCCATGGGTCTCTTGCCACTGATTCAGGAGTAAAAAGCCTTAGATTTCTCTTATTTACATTGGATCATACATTTGACACTGTACTGTCCTTGACTTTTGTCTCCCAAACGTCCTATGTTAATGGTATCACCTGTAAGTGGAAGGCAACCTATGTGCAAAATTTGAATGAAATCCTTCCATTGATTGAGATATTTTAAGTCTGACAGAACCCACATTTGCGGACAGAAATACTTATACCTATTCATTAATAGGAAATCATTAAGACATTGATTAAAGTTCTAACTTGCCATGTTAATGATATAATGAACATGAATGTAAATAAACTGATTTGATTATGTAAACTAGACAAAAATCTGTTAACCTGTTTGTTGCTCGGCGTGAGCTTAAACATAAAGACGATTAAGACAAACAAAAAAACTGCTTCTTAATAAAGTAACTAGCTGAAACGATGACTAGAAGCGACGATTCTAGAAGATACAGAATAAGTTTTTGATGTCTGGATCTGGCCGCGCTTCGATCACTTTAGGACGGCTAATCGATGTCAGAGCAGATCGAGGCTCTGCGTGTTGCAGCGTCCTTCTGTTTGAATGAAGTTCAGCACAAAACCTCTGAAGCAATTCATTCAAAAAGGCTCATGAACTTGAAGCATTTAGCACTTTACATTAGCGCTATCTGCTGGCTAATACTGATTATTACAAGTATCTGGACGACCACTCAAGATTTGTGTTCAACGACCAAAGCTTGGCATTGTGCATGAATTAGAGGCAGCAGATGTCATTTTGAAGAAAAAAAAAATCCTAAAAGCATGAATGTAACCGTCCTATGAAGATAATAATTTGCTTGATATAAAACTATAAGTTTCAGAACTTTTATGAGTTTAAAGCTGTATCCCCACCTACCACTTTTTTCTTTGGCACCAAAGCAACATTGTTGTTTAGTATTAAAATAAAGGTTTCACCATCTTATATCACCAATACGACCAAAGCTTTTTTTTTTTTTCCTGAAAATAACAATTTTGTACCACGTGGGTGAAAATACAGTGACGAGATCTGACACCCTTTCTGTAGCAACATCATTGATACTGTGGGCTTATATTAATAAGACTGAGTTAAGAAGAGTTTATTTATCCAGTGAAACAAATATTATTTTACATGTCTATAAGAAACTCGCAGTATTTGACTTGGAATTCCCCCCAAATAAAAACAATTGAATTTCCTATAATTTTCCACTATACCAGAGAAAAAAGGTACTTCATAATAACTAGATTTCAACATGAAGTAAATTTCAGCAGTTTGATGGATAACTGGAAGGGACTGGATCTTTAATTCAATTTTGTATATTGTATTTCTTGACCTGGAGTGTCAAACTGGAGGCCCGGGGGCTGGTTAAGTTTTGCAAGTCAGAGGTGATACATACATGCATGCATATACAACAAACCATAATCTTCTCTGTCAAATCCTCAAGTACATTGTTTTTCCAAAATTTGAAGGAGTAAGTCACCTGGATGAAGTGGATCTTAGTTTGTGGTTGAAGTTTTTCTTTCATTTAGAGTTCAAATTTTGGGCAGCCAATCAGAGAGCAGATTGTTATTGATTACAAAGCTACGTCTCAGATAAACGCACCATACTGCTGACTGTTGCAATTTGTGCTTGTGCAGCTATGATTTCAAAGATTTTTTTATTTGAAATATCCATTCCCACAAGAGATATGGGGATGGACCAGATGGCTGCCTGGGTCGTTGCCATCCAGGATTCAAGGAAGTGTCATGGACATGGTGACATGGGGCACCAGTACATGCTCCCAGACTTGACTTGATTTCCACTAGAGGTGGTTTGATTAACTTTGTATATGATTTTATTGAACACTGTAAAACAGCCCCCCCCCCCCCCCCCCCCCCACACACACACATTTTTGTAAGGAATGTGATTATTTTAAGAATGTATTTGTTGTATTTTTGTTGTGTGTGTAGAATTTACTTGGTACAAAAAAAAGAGACAAGGCTGAATAACTATTTTGGTTAAGCAGAGATAGCAATTCCATATTTATAATGTAAAAATTCTCTTATTTCTAAGACAGTAAGTTAACTAAAAAAAAAAAAACATTATTTGACTACCAAACAATTTAAAGGATGGACCCTCCTGCTAGCACTAGCAGGTTGTGGCACCTCAGTGTGGCACAAGAAGCCTTTGTTTTGCGATTGATAGTGAAATTTTGAGGCTGCTACGGCGGTGTCACTACCTGCCATTGCCACTAGGGGCCTCCCGATCTGTCTGCTTCAATTGTTTTTGCTTCAAATGTTCGATACGGCGTCGAACCAAAGCTTCGAGTCGATTGCAGCCAACTCTTCATTCGCGCTCCGGTGGACTGACAAATTTAAAAAAGAGTTGTGCTAATAAAACGTTGCGGAACATGCCGGTGTTTACAGGTATGACATTGTTTCAACACAGCGTACAAAACTGTCATGATAAACAATGATAATAATAAAAGCTTGAAGGTTCACGTGTGTCGTAGTGGCTTTAGCGTTGTTAGCACAGCAATCATTAGCATGAGTGGGCATGCTAATGGTTAGCAGATAAGCGAGGCCACTGGAAGAGTTAACTATTCCGTTGGTGTTGTTAAACACCTATATGTGCAAGAATAAACAAGGCAGTGGTGCTTGAATGATCGTATCATGGTTGAGTATAGTTAATGAAGTTTGCGTTGTTTGGAAGCATCAGTTTAGCCACCCAATGCTAATGGAACGCTTGGCTAGCTAGGCAAGCAAGCTAAGAAAGGTGGCTGAAATTGATTTACTATTGCTTTTTAATTCAGCCTGTTAGTCGACAGACATTTAGTTGCTCAACAAACTGTACGAATGCGAGAATACGCGTGCTTTCATAGCATCAATGCTAAGAAACTAGCTGAATGAGTAGAGTTTATGGGGATTTTTATTGCTGGGTTGCCATTGCCGAAATATGAGTTACATTATTGGATATCACATCGTTTCACAAATAACTTCAGCTTTTCAAATGTGAGGATTTTCTTGGTTTCAGTTTGATTTGAGGCTAACTGCTGCCTAATGATTGCTTTCCAAAGAACATCTGATTCCCAACCCCAGTGTTGCCAACTCCTCAGTAAGAAAAGTAGTTATTGGCTGTCCTAAAAGTCGCCATAAATCGATAAATGGCGTCATCATCTAATTTGCATATTATGACGCCATCACGGATGCTGTAAAAAAAAAAAAAAAAGATCATTGAATCCATTGTCAACTTTTTAATATTGTTTGTTGAATTCCATATTCATAATTGTAGAGTATTGAAAAGGAATTTACAGACTTCTGGCTGAATTTGAACAATATATAAGCAGTATTAAGGTTATGACAAGCTTCAAGCATTGAGTTACATTTTACTGACATGGGTGTGAAAAAAATCTCAGGAAACCAATTTTTTAGATACGTTTCATTTTTGTGGCATTATTAGCAGAAAATAATTGGCTTTCGATCTATAACCTTTCTGTAGCCATGAAAATGTTATTACAGAAAGTACTGATATATGGTGAAAATCGCATGAAATTGCTGTTTTTTGAGTTGAAAATTTCGGACAGTGCCACCTATTTTGCCCTGTTATACATTTTCTATTTATATAGGCACTCAAAAAGTTTGCATGGCTCACAAACCATATTTGAAATTTCAAAACTTCAGTTTTTAGGTATTCCATGACAATTTGTCTAACAAAATGATTGCCAAATGACAAAAGCAAAGTTGAAAATCACAACAAAATTTAGACATTGGAGCCAAAAGCGGAACTTCTAATACTTGCCTACTCCAAATTATTCATGGTAAAATTTTGATATTTTGCACAAACATTGTGAACATATGTTAATACACAAAATAATTTTTATCTATTGATAAATACAGCGTGCTTAGGGTGTGGTGGCCAAGTGGTTAATGTGCTTTGTTTCAGTTCAGAAGGTTCCGGGTTCAAATCCCACCCCTGCCACATTTCTCCATGTAATGTGGAGTTGCGTCAGGAAGGGCATCCGGCGTAAAACTTGTGCCAATTCAACATGCAGATCCACCTTGGATTTGCTGTGGTGACCCCAAGTGCAAACAAGGGAGCAGCCGAAGGAACTTACTATAAATACAGCGTGCTTATGTCACAAAGTAGACAGCCAGCCATATCAGAAGTTGAATGTGTGAAAAAAATACTGCCCTGTGTAAAAAAAAAAAAAAAAAAAAAAAAAAAAAAAAAAAAAAAATTCTCAAAAGATTTTTATCCTAGCTCAATGAAAAACATCTTTCGATTGCCAAATATATGTCAATTAATGAGATTGTATTTAGATTTCTGCATCTCCTGTATTTTTTGTGATTATTATTTGTGTTTTACAAAGCCCTTCACTGTGGTGCTGTAGAGGTATTTTTGAAAACGTGTATGTCATGAGAGTTTAGATCTATTTCTGAAACAGATATATCAGCAGGAATGATGTTTCTGCTCACTACAGAAAAAGCACACTGCTCAGGTCAACCAATGATACTGTCATTGTGCAGTGGTATGGAAATGGAACCTTCAGCAGGATTAGGTCTTCAAATGTTGATCTCCTAGCTGAGAATAGAGTTGATGCAAGCAGGGCTTCTCGCAATGAAAATACATTGCACCTCTACCATATGGCACTATCTGAGACAGGACTAAAATGTTAAGAATATTGTAGAATTTCAAGAAAATAAGTTCATATGTTTTGATGAATTTAGTTTAAGGAACCTATGGTGAGAACGCTGCCTCATAGGTCTGTAAAACGTAGTTACTGCCAAGGTTAGATATGGCTTCGGTTAAGTTCACATAACTTTTTTTTTTTGGATAAAGATTTTGTATTAATTCTTTTGATTATATATTGATAATTATTTTGTTCAGCTAGAAACATTATTTTTATTGTTATAAGAAAGTTTATTTTTTGGCTTCTATGTCAGTAAAATGTACCTCAGTACTTCAACCATGCCTTATAGACTCTCCCAAATGTTCCAAAACTGTCACGCTGTATAAGGAATTTTTTTTGAAGAGAATTAATGTTAAAGAATGCCTTTAACTTTTGTTATTGTACAATTTATTTTTTTTCTCTCTGGGGCCTCGTCCTTTGTTCGTTTGCGGTTTGTGTTGCTGGTAATGCATTTGTTTAAACAAAACAAAAACGTGTCAGAAAAAAGTGAGTTAAAACACCTTCATAATATTTAGAACTACAAATAAATTTGATTGTTTCTTTGTTTATTTTGCCATTAAAATTGGCTATCACTTTTCAAAATAACATAACTTCTCAAGACCAGGGATCCTCAAAGTCTGGAGACTAATTTGTCACAGCGCAGCAAACAAGGTGAGTAGGGTGAGCGAGTCCCGAGTCAGGTTTGACATTCATTGCAGGAACAGCCGCGGAGGCATCGTGTGTGCTCAGAGCATTGTAGGTATCCCTCTCCTCAGTGCTTTGCAATAGGGCTCTGTGGCTTTGCAGCAGCAGCGGAGGTGGGGAGACCCGCTGCCACTCGGTGAGAACAGAGACTAGATCTGAGTCGCCAAACACCAGAAAAGTCTCCAGTTACACCAGTAGAAGTCGCTAGATTTGTTGCTAGTCGTGTTTGAGAAAATAAGTTATCAAGAGGGTTTGGAAAGCCACCAGAGAGAGTCACCAAGTTGGCAACACTGCCCAACGCAACTAAAAAGAAGTTTGTATAATGTTTAAAATATCTTGAGTATGGATAAATTCCAGATAATTTGGTTTAATCTGAACCCAGATAATCTGGATTTAATTTGTTTATTTATAAACATAAACATGGTGAAATGATTTAACTTTTGATTACAATCTAAAGTTAAATAATTTCACCCTATGTTTCTCTAATAATTGTTAGAGAAACTAGATTGACTGTTCTCTACATCATGAAGCGCAGGAAAGAGAGAGGAAAAACAAGAAGCTGCAGATGAAATGGTCCTCTGTGATTCCGGAAGTGATTAGAGGTATTTTCATCAGCCAAACTCTGAGGGAAAATGATTAATCTGCTACAAAATAATTATTTTATATAATCGTACATCCATTATTTTATATACATCCAGCGCGCAAAGCGCGGCATCCAGCTGGGAACACAGCAGATGGCATTGTCACCACGAAGTGCGCAAGAGTGCGGAGCCAAAATGCATGCAAGTGTCAAGGCACCTTAAGTATATGTAAATGTAAGACCATAAATATGTATTTCATCTTTTTTTCTTGTATTAGTTTCACATAATACATCAGTCTTAACACATTTCCTCCTCAGCTCTGTTAGGTCATAAATGATTTCCCTTCGTGGTTTCGATAGATGACAGGGGGATCTTCTTGGTTGGTTGATTTTTGAGAAATGGTCCCGTGTTTCTTGTTATTTACCTGAGATGCTGATGTGCATGTTTTCTGTTTTAGTAAATGTGAAATGGGGCAAAGAGAAGTTTGATGCCATTGAGCTGAACACAGAGGAACCACCTATGGTTTTCAAGGCTCAGCTCTTTGCCCTGACAGGCGTTCAGCCAGACAGACAGAAGGTCATGGTGAAAGGGGGAACTCTGAAGGTAATCATGAAAATGTCGTTTCTCCAGTTCTGAAATCTGTCTGACAGACTGCTGTTGTGTCATGTAGTAAATTAATGTCTGGTCTCCATTCCAGGATGATGAGTGGGGAAATATTAAACTGAAAAATGTGAGTATGTGATCACACAGTGGTTTGTTTACAGAGGTGCAGTGCTGTGGGTATCAGAACACACAACTAAATGAGTTTGCGTGTTTGCCTTCAGGGAATGACACTGTTGATGATGGGTTCAGCAGACGCACTACCTGAGGAGCCCACAGATAGACCCATGTTTATGGAGGACATGACTGAGGAGCAGCTGGCCTCAGCGGTGAGTGAGCGTAAACATTAACTATTAGACCGACAGCAAATGTGAAGTATATGTCTTCCTAAATTTGCCTACCTCAAGGCCTTGTCACACCTTGACGATTTAGCCTGTATATGCCGACATATTAAAAATACAGTGAATACACTGGCGTACTTCCCGGTTCAAACCCCACCCCTGCCAGTTTCTCCATATAAAATGGAGTTGCGTCAGGAAGGGCATCCGGCGTAAAACATGTGCCAGTTCAACATGTAGAGCCACATAGGATCTGCTGTGGCGACCCCAAGAGACCAGTCAAAGGGAGTTATGGGTAAGTTTTGTATAAGTTAAGAGCACATTGAATCGCGTTGGTGTACGTCGTAATACAGTGAGTTCGTTGAAAAATTTTGTGCATGCACAATATTTTTGATGCATGCCAGTGTATGACTCATATGTCCCGCACATGTGGGACACAGGTTGTAGGTAAGTTATGTGATTGTTGACACATTACTCATAAGTTGAAATACATCAACATAATGTCTAGCGTACCCAAAACGTATGAGTAACCTGCTTTGAAACTATGTGTAGCTTATCTCCAACGCATATTGATATATGTAGACGTATTTGACATGTTCCGGGCGACCACAGAACTTACTGAATGTGTCAGCTACCATATAATGATGTATTGTGCATTTCGATAATAGGTAACAAAATAACGGACCCATACCCTACCATTTTTTCAGCACCCTTCGGCTTGGGTCCCAAAATTATGGACCGGATAAAAAACGGCGGCACTAACCCTCTGCTGTCCATTGAATGGCTTAACAAATGAAAGCTGCAGTGCTCATGCAAACAGTTCAGACTGTTTCAAATATTAAACCCACTCACACACTGAGTAAATATAAAGTATTAATCTTACCTGTTACGTCATTTCAGATTCATCATTGCAGCCTGACGAAAACTTGCGTCGTTATTTTGGAAAACGACGTCCTTGTCGTGGCTGAAGAAACGCAGGGTTTTTTAAAAAGTCTCGATGTGTTTGTCTGCTCCAGGTGCGTTTCTCAGCCTGAACCAGAGGATTATGGTGCTTTGTGCACAGCAAGAAAATGAACTTATTTTAAAAGTTGAAAGAGTCAGAGTGCCTCATTCTTTCATGTCAGCGTTTACCACAGACATCAGTCGACTCTTTGCCATTCTGCTGGTGATGAAAATAAATCCCATGGTCCACCAAGACAAAAATAAAATGACAAAAAGTGTTAAATTACTCTGTTTGACCTCCGTGTAGAGGGGGTGAAGCCGCATGAAAGTGTACACATGCTCGATGACATGGGTGTCAACATGCTCTGCAGACCAGACAAAAGGGTACTGCTGGTGATGGAAATGCAAGCCAAGCCAGACTTAATCGTTCGGTCCCATGCCGTACGACCCGGATCGCTGACGGGGCTGTCGGCATACGCTGGCTAAATTGTCATGGTGTGACAGGCTCTTCACTAAGGAGCGCCCATACTGACTTTAAGATCACGGCGCTTTGCTAAGCATTTTTGTGGTTCTCAAATTTGTTCTAGTTGCAATGTTTTCTGTTGCTGTTGTGAATGAGTTACAACACATCTTAATTAGTAGATGAAAGTTAAATAATATTAGAAACACAACATTCAAACTTATTGTTGATCACAGAAAAGCATCTGTTTGAGGTCTGGCAGTAGTGTGTAGTGATGGTGCCTGGTTTACTCCAAACATGATGCCTGGTGTTGATGCCAAAGACTTCAATCTTTTTCTCATCAGACCAGAGAATTTTGTTTCTCATGGTCTGAGAGTCCTTCATGTGCCTTTTGACAAACTCCAGGTGAGCTGCCTGGTTTACTCCAAACATGATGCCTGGTGTTGATGCCAAAGACTTCAATCTTTTTCTCATCAGACCAGAGAATTTTGTTTCTCATGGTCTGAGAGTCCTTCATGTGCCTTTTGACAAACTCCAGGTGAGCTGCCATGTGCCTTTTACTAAGGAGTGGCTTCCGTCTGGCCACTCTACCATACAGTCCTGATCGGTGGATTGCTGCAGAGATGGTTGTTCTCCTGGAAGGTTCTCTCTCCACAGAGGAATTCTGAAGCTCTTGACAGAGTGACCATCAGGTTCTTGGCCGTTCTCCCCCGATCACTCAGTTCAGACTGGCGGCCAGCTACAGGAACAGTCCTGGTGGATCTGAACTACTTCCATTTATGGATGATGGAGGTCACTGTGCTCATTGGGCCCTTCAAAGCAGTAGAAATGTTTCTGTACCCCTCCCCAGATTTGTGCCTCAAGACAATCCTGTCTCGGAGGTCTACAGACAGTTCCTTTAACTTTATGCTTGGCTTGTGCTCTGACATGCACTGTCAACTGTGGGACCTTATATGTAGACAGGTGTGTGTCTTTCCAAATCATGTCTAATCAACTGAATTTAACCCAGGTGGACTCCAATTAAGCTGTGGAAACATCTCAAGGATGATGAGTGAAAACGGGATGCACCTGAGCTGAATTTTGAGCTTTATGGCAAAGGCTGTGAATCCTTAGATACACGTGATTTCCTCCTTTTTATTTTTAATAAATTTGCAAAAATCTCAAAAAGCTTATTTCACATTGTCATTATGGGGTATTGTGTGTAGAAATTTGAGGAAACAAAATGAATTTCATCCACTTTGGAATTAAGGCTGTAACATAAAATGTGTAAAAAGTGCTGTGAGTACTTTCCGGATGCGCCGTCGTCTCCTAGACAACACAAACACCACTCGTTTGTAAGAACATAATTCAGGATGTCCCGATCTGATCGCACCAATTGGAATTGGCCTGATCAAGAAAGTTTTTTTTTTTTTAATTGATTTGGTGTTGGTTAAATTAAACACCAGTCACCAAATCTGTGTTCCAACTGGGTTTGTTTCATAAGCACGGTGCCAGCGGAGTGAGCAGCCAGCGCTCTGCCAGTGTTTGCTGCTGCTTTTTCACACTCTGCGGTGCACATTTTAGAAGAATTTATACACTGTCATTTGCTCCAAATATGCCCCCTTTTTTTTTTTTTTTGCATATAAATATAAACATGAATATTTTAACAACTACAGTGTTGTTCAATCAGTATTAACCCGTCGTCTAGTTTTACTACTACATTGCTGCACTCAGTAAAATTGATGTCATGTAGAGGGTACTCAGTTTGGAGGTAGAAAGTGAAAATAGTTTGGGTTTTCAGTCTTTTATTTAGCACATGCATCACATTTTCATTGTTTTTGATGTTAATAAAAAAAAGTTTACACTTCCTTTTTAACGTTTATAGATTTTGTTTGTTGTATTTCCTGAACTGCATATTGTTAAATTGTTTCTCCTTGAACAATTTTTTCTAATTCAGTCCTTCTGAGTTTCCTTGAATCTTGATGTGTTTTTTGTGTTTTGTAGCTGGTTGTCATGTTCTGTCTGTGATCGGTTGTAGATGGAGCTGCCGTGTGGTTTGACAAACCTGGGAAACACCTGTTACATGAATGCCACAGTGCAGTGTCTGCGTTCTGTTCCAGAGCTTAAAACTGCCCTTAGACGGTGAGTTTTTCTGGCTTTACGCTTCTTAAGATGACCAGGTTCTGTAAATACGGGGGATCGGGACCCTGAGACCTGGACACTGAAGTCCTGGGATACACATGTGTTTGTGCACCATGCTCCACATCCTAAACAAAGAATAGTCTGAGAGAGAAATGGGATTTCTGGTCACTGTAGTTTATTTCAGAAGCTAAGCAATGACTCCTGAACCCATAGCGCGTCACTTTGAGCGAGGCTCGCCACTCGGTGGTTCGGTTTATTTGCTTTTATACGTGTGGTTAATGATGCACAATCGTTTCATAGCCTCCTTACAATGGCTCATCTGTCATATTGCAGATGTTAGAGATGTCACTGTTAAAGTGGCCAACAGCAGTTAAACACATTCTTAATGTTCCGTTTTTGCTGATTCTCACACACAAATTAGTTTTTTGGTTTTCTTGCTGAAATCGTTCGTCTCACCCTGCAGGTATTCAGGTGCTCTGCACTCTTCAGGAGCCAGCGCACCTTCGCAATACATCACAGCAGGTCAGTGGATTGATGATAATGGACAAGGTTATTTTCAACTCGTGCGTATAAAAATGTGTCATTTGTTTTTGTTCTCATGTTCAGCCCTCCGTGAGTTATACGAGACCATGGACAAGACTTCGTCCAGCCTCCCACCCGTTATTTTGCTGCAGTTTCTTCACATGGCCTTTCCACAGTTTGCAGAGAAGGGGGAACAGGGACAGTACCTCCAGCAGGTGAAAAAGCGCTTCACTCTAAAGTAAACCTGAAGCAGCAAGATGACAGACTATCTTCACTGAGAAAGTGAAGCTCTGCTGATAACAAACGAACCATGGCTGCATCCTTTAACTACTGTGCATCCAGAAAGTATTCACAGCGCTCCATTTTTTCCACATTTTGTTATATTACAGCCTTATTCCAGAATGGATGAAATTCATTTTTTTCCTCAAAATTCAACAGACAATATCCCATAATGACGATGTGAAAAATGTGCCTAAAGATAAGTGCACCAAGCTTGTGGCATCATATTCAAGAAGACTTGAGGCTGTAATTGCTGCCAAAGGTGCATCAACAAAGTATTGAGCAAAGGGTGTGAATACTTATGTACATGTGATTTCTTAGCTTTTCTGTTTTTAATAAATTTGTAAAAAAAAAAAAAAACTTTTTCATGTTGTCATTGTGGGGTGTTGTGAGTAGAATTTTGAGGGGAAAATTAATTTACTCCATTTTGGAATAAAGCTGTAACATAAAATGGAAAAAGTGAAGCGCTGTGAGTACTTCCTGGATGCACTGTAGACTTGGTATGAAGATGGCAGCCAGTGCGCTGATGTTTTGTGTAATTTTCTGTTCTCAGGATGCTAACGAATGCTGGCTGCAGATGATGAGAGTTCTTCAGCAAAAGCTGGAGCCTTTAGAGCCGGAGACTCCGATGGAGGTGATTATTGTTGTTTTATTTATAGGAGTCCATTTGAGTGTCAGTGTGAGTTGATTTTCAAACAGCTCTTTGACTTTTATATATATATATATATATATATATATATAAAATGTATGTATATGTATGTTTGTTTTTTTGGTAGAGTGACACTGAGGGTGGAGCTGTTTCTGTCTCCACAAAGAAGAACTTCATTGACCAATATTTCGGTGTGGAATTTGAAACTTCGTATCCTTGCAGTCTGTGTGTGTGATGTTGCTGCGTGTGTTTACTATTTAACAGATACAGAAACACAGATTTTCCTGCCCGTTTGCTGATCGGGATTAGGTTTCATGTAGAGAGGTCCTCAAAGTCTCTGCCCCTCCTCTCTTGGCTGCTTTTTAGCTCCACCACAGAATGTACATGGTGATTTGGCACACATTTCACACTGGATGCCCTTCACGATGCGACTCCAGATGTACAGTCAGGTCAATAAATATGTTGACAACAATGCTATTTATTTATTTATTTATTTAACTATTTTGTCTCTGTTCCAACACAGTGGCATAGAAATGAGACAATCAAGGCATGTTGTGTTGACCTTTAGTGATTCAAGGGTTTAACAAAAATATTACATTTAGGAGGTTGCCATCTGCATTCATAATTCTTCTGTTTTTCAGAGCCCATAAGTAATTGGGCTAATGAAGTCCACTGTAATCTTCACTTTTACATGTACATTTGTAAGTCACTCAGTAGGTCTCGGACTTCATTTAAAATGAAATAAGCCTGTGCTTCAGTTGTCCAGTGTTCTCTTACAGCTGTAATATGAGCCTCTTTATATTTTTCAGTTTCATTATGTAACTTTTTCTTGATCTTAGATATGATTTTGGCTCTTTAGATGCATGTAAGAGCATGTAGGACTTCGCCGCCTCCCGCCAAATCATCTACTTTTATCTGTTTATGAAATAGTTGAGCAAGAATTCTGAAATGCTGAGGGCACAGATGTGCATCAAAGACCAGCCATCATTCCATTACACGTTTTTTCCCCTTAACTCATGTTCAGTATGAAATGCACGGAAGCAGAGGACGAGGAGCCAATCAAGGGCAAGGAAAGCCAGCTCCAGCTAAGCTGCTTCATCAATCAAGAAGTCAAATATCTTGCAACAGGGCTGAGGCTGGTATGTGTCAGACAACAAAAAAATGACACTGGAACTGTACTTGTCCCGTTTTTTTGTATGCATGCACACAGAAAGCTTGTGTAGTTCCTTTGTCACGGTGACCTCATCCACTTTCTAATATTTGCAGAGACTGCAAGAAGAAATCACAAAGCTGTCTCCATCATTGAGTAGAAATGCGCTGTATATAAAATCTGTAAGTTCCTACTGTGTGCGTGAGAGCTGAAGGCAGTCAAACTTGTACAAGAAATTCTCTGAAAAACCTCCTCTCACCTCTCCGCAGTCAAAACTCAGCCGTGTGCCGGCCTACCTGACCGTCCAGATGGTTCGTTTTTTCTACAAAGAGAAGGAGTCTGTTAATGCCAAAGTCCTTAAGGTTTGTCTTCAGACGCCACGTATTTTTCCACGTAGGCTGCTTACTGAGCTCATGAGACTGAAGAAACTGTCTCTTTGTGAAGGATGTCAAGTTCCCACTGATGCTGGACGTGTATGAGCTGTGCACTGCAGAGCTTCAGGAGAAGATGTTGCCTATCAGGTCAAAATTTAAGGCGGTTGAGGACAAGAAACTTGAAAAAACATCAACAAAAGGTAAAGATCAGCTCAGGTGGCTTTGTTCTCTCTTTCTGTTCTTCCAGTTCTGCACTAAATTTTATGTTTGTTTTTTTTTTGTTTTTTTGCGGCGGGTCATTAGTTATTGACGAAGCCAGACTCATCCAAAGATGCAAAATATGAGCCTTTCTCCTTTGCTGATGGTAGGTGTTACCATTTTTTAATCCTCATCTACTTTTGTTCACAATATTGATTGAAGCCTGTATCATTGTTCTTTACAATCAGCAACTGCCGATTATAAACTTTCAGACTCCAGGCTGGAAAGTACGGAAGCGTATTGCATTCACTGGATAAAAAAAATTTTGACCACTGATCTCGTAATTACGAGATCCTGATCTCGTAATTATGAGAAAAGATCAGGTGTCTGAATTGTTCTATGTATATACTTCCGTACTTCCAGTCCCTCAGTAATCAATCAATCAATCAATTTATTTATATAGCGCCAAAATCACAACAAACAGTTGCCCCAAGGCGCTTTATATTGTAAGGCAAGGCCATACAATAATTACGTAAAAACCCCAACGGTCAGAACGACCCCCTGTGAGCAAGCACTTGGCGACAGTGGGAAGGAAAAACTCCCTTTTAACAGGAAGAAACCTCCAGCAGAACCAGGCTCAGGGAGGGGCAGTCTTCTGCTGGGACTGGTTGGGGCTGAGGGAGAGAACCAGGAAAAAGACATGCTGTGGAGGGGAGCAGAGATCAATCACTAATGATTAAATGCAGAGTGGTGCATACAGAGCAAAAAGAGAAAAGAAACACTCAGTGCATCATGGGAACCCCCAGCAGTCTAAGTCTATAGCAGCATAACTAAGGGATGTTCAGGGTCACCTGATCCAGCCCTAACTATAAGCTTTAGCAAAAAGGAAAGTTTTAAGCCTAATCTTAAAAATAGAGAGGGTGTCTGTCTCCCTGATCCGAATTGGGAGCTGGTTTCCACAGGAGAGGAGCCTGAAAGCTGAAGGCTCTGCCTCCCATTCTACTCTTACAACCCTAGGAACTACAAGTAAGCCTGCAGTCTGAGAGCGAAGCGCTCTATTGGGGTGATACGGTACTATGAGGTCCCTAAGATAAGATGGGACCTGATTATTCAAAACCTTATAAGTAAGAAGAAGAATTTAAATTCTGTTCTAGAATTAACAGGAAGCCAATGAAGAGAGGCCAATATGGTGAGATATGCTCTCTCCTTCTAGTCCCCGTTAGTACTCTAGCTGCAGCATTTTGAATTAACTGAAGGCTTTTCAGGGAACTTTTAGGACAACCTGATAATAATGAATTACAATAGTCCAGCCTAGAGGAAATAAATGCATGAATTAGTTTTTCAGCATCACTCTGAGACAAGACCTTTCTAATTTTAGAGATATTGCGTAAATGCAAAAAAGGCAGTCCTACATATTGTTTAATATGCGCTTTGAATGACATATCCTGATCAAAAATGACTCCAAGATTTCTCACAGTATTACTAGAGGACAGGGTAATGCCATCCAGAGTAAGGATCTGGTTAGACACCATGTTTTCTAAGATTTGTGGGGCCAAGTACAATAACTTCAGTTTTATCTGAGTTTAAAAGCAGGAAATTAGAGGTAATCCATGTGTTTATGTCTGTAAGACAATCCTGCAGTTTAGCTAATTGGTGTGTGTCCTCTGGCTTCATGGATAGATAAAGCTGGGTATCATCTGTGTAACAATGAAAATTTAAGCAATGCCGTCTAATAATACTGCCTAAGGGAAACATGTATAAAGTGAATAAAATTGGTCCTAGCACAGAACCTTGTGGAACTCCATAATTAACCTTAGTCTGTGAAGAAGATTCCCCATTTACATGAACAAATTGTAATCTATTAGATAAATATGATTCAAAACCACCGCAGCGCAGTGCCTTTAATACATATGGCATGCTCTATTTTATGGTCAACAGTATCAAAAGCAGCACTGAGGTCTAACAGAACAAGCACAGAGATGAGTCCACTGTCTGAGGCCATAAGAAGATCATTTGTAACCTTCACTAATGCTGTTTCTGTACTATGATGAATTCTAAAACCGACTGAAACTCTTCAAATAGACCATTCCTCTGCAGATGATCAGTTAGCTGTTTTACAACTACCCTTTCAAGAATTTTTGAGAGAAAAGGAAGGTTGGAGATTGGCCTATAATTAGCTAAGATAGCTGGGTCAAGTGATGGCTTTTTAAGTAATGGTTTAATTACTGCCACCTTAAAAGCCTGTGGTACATAGCCAACTAATAAAGATAGATTGATCATATTTAAGATCGAAGCATTAAATAATGGTAGGGCTTCCTTGAGCAGCCTGGTAGGAATGGGGTCTAATAGACATGTTGATGGTTTGGATGAAGTAACTAATGAAAATAACTCAGACAGAACAATCTGAGAGAAAGAGTCTAACCAAATACCGGCATCACTGAAAGCAGCCAAAGATAACGATACGTCTTTGGGATGGTTATGAGTAATTTTTTCTCTAATAGTTAAAATTTTATTAGCTAAGAAAGTCATGAAGTCATTACTAGTTAAAGTTAAAGGAATACTCGGCTCAATAGAGCTCTGACTCTTTGTCAGCCTGGCTACAGTGCTGAAAAGAAACCTGGGGTTGTTCTTATTTTCTTCAATTAGTGATGAGTAGTAAGATGTCCTAGCTTTACGGAGGGCTTTTTTATAGAGCAACAGACTCTTTTTCCAGGCTAAGTGAAGATCTTCTAAATTAGTGAGACGCCATTTCCTCTCCAACTTACGGGTTATCTGCTTTAAGCTGCGAGTTTGTGAGTTATACCACGGAGTCAGGCACTTCTGATTTAAAGCTCTCTTTTTCAGAGGAGCTACAGCATCCAAAGTTGTCTTCAATGAGGATGTAAAACTATTGACGAGATACTCTATCTCACTTACAGAGTTAAGGTAGCTACTCTGCACTGTGTTGGTATATGGCATTAGAGAACATAAAGAAGGAATCATATCCTTAAACCTAGTTACAGGGCTTTCTGAAAGACTTCTAGTGTAATGAAACTTATTCCCCACTGCTGGGTAGTCCATCAGAGTAAATGTAAATGTTATTAAGAAATGATCAGACAGAAGGGAGTTTTCAGGGAATACTGTTAAGTCTTCAATTTCCATACCATAAGTCAGAACAAGATCTAAGATGTTATTAAAGTGGTGGGTGGACTCATTTACATTTTGAGCAAAGCCAATTGAGTCTAATAATAGATTAAATGCAGTGTTGAGGCTGTCATTCTCAGCATCTGTGTGGATGTTAAAATCGCCCACTATAATTATCTTATCTGAGCTAAGCACTAAGTCAGACAAAAGGTCTGAAAATTCACAGAGAAACTCACAGTAACGACCAGGAGGACGATAGATAACAACAAATAAAACTGGTTTTTGGGACTTCCAATTTGGATGGACAAGACTAAGAGTCAAGCTTTCAAATGAATTAAAGCTCTGTCTTTTTGATTAATAAGCTGGAATGGAAGATTGCTGCTAATCCTCCGCCTCGGCCCGTGCTACGAGCGTTCTGGCAGTTAGTGTGACTCGGGGGTGTTGACTCATTTAAACTAACATATTCATCCTGCTGTAACCAGGTTTCTGTAAGGCAGAATAAATCAATATGTTGATCAATTATTATATCATTTACTAACAGGCACTTAGAAGAGCGAGACCTAATGTTTAATAGATCACATTTAACTGTTTTAGTCTGTGGTGCAGTTGAAGGTGCTATATTATTTTTTCTTTTTTATTATTTTTTCTTTTTTATGCTTAAATAGATTTTTGCTGGTTATTGGTGGTCTGGGAGCAGGCACCGTCTCTACGGGGATGGGGTAATGAGGGGATGGCAGGGGGAGAGGTGTGTAAGACTACAACTCTGCTTCCTGGTCCCAACCCTGGATAGTCACGGTTTGGAGGATTTAAGAAATTGGCCAGATTTCTAGAAATGAGAGCTGCTCCATCCAAAGTGGGATGGATGCCGTCTCTCCTAACAAGACCAGGTTTTCCCCAGAAGCTTTGCCAATTATCTATGAAGCCCACCTCATTTTTTGGACACCACTCAGACAGCCAGCAATTCAAGGAGAACATGCGGCTAAACATGTCACTCCTGGTCCGATTGGGGAGGGGCCCAGAGAAAACTACAGAGTCCGACATTGTTTTTGCAAAGTTACACACCGATTCAATGTTAATCTTAGTGACCTCCGATTGGCGTAACCGGGTGTCATTACTGCCGACGTGAATTACAATCTTACCAAATTTACGCTTAGCCTTAGCCAGCAGTTTCAAATTTCCTTCAATGTCGCCTGCTCTGGCCCCTGGAAGACAATTGACTATGGTTGCTGGTGTCGCTAACTTCACATTTCTCAAAACAGAGTCGCCAATAACCAGAGTTTGATCCTCGGCGGGTGTGTCGCCGAGTGGGAAAAACGGTTAGAAATGTGAACGGGTTGGCGGTGTACACAGGGCTTCTGTTTAGGGCTACGCTTCCTCCTCACAGTCACCCAGTCGGCCTGCTTTCCCGGCTGCTCGGGATCTGCCAGAGGGAAACTAACGGCGGCTAAGCTACCTTGGTCCGCACCGACTACAGGGGCCTGGCTAGCTGTAGAATTTTCCACGGTGCGGAGCCGAGTCTCCAATTCGCCCAACCTGACCTCCAAAGCTACGAATAAGCTACTCTTATTACAAGTACCATTACTGCTAAAGGAGGCCGAGGAATAACTAAACATTTCACACCCAGAGCAGAAACGTGCGGGAGAGACAGGAGAAGCCGCCATGCTAAACCGGCTAAGAGCTAGTAGCTGCGCTAAGCTAGCGGATTCCTAAAAACACACAAAGTGAATAATGTGTAAATAATTTAGAGGTGATTCATCAGAGGGAGTGCTTTAGTTAAGGCACGTGACGATTACACTGTGAAGCAAATCGTTATCTAGGTAACTAGATCAATCTAACTGCGCAGATTAAACAGCTAACAGATACAGCAAAACACCGCTGTGCTCCGGAACAGGAAGTGATACAATACCGCAGTGAGAGCCAACCACCAGTAAAGACGCGAGCTGAGCTCAGCCGATGATAACACACTATAATCAAACACAAAGTGTGGATTTTTCCCCTGAAGTGCTCCCAGATGAATGTCCAGGGAGGAGCACGGGGCGACTGCCAGCTTTCACTCACACAGACCCACCGACCACTGAAGGACACAGCGAGGCTCACTCCCACCCGGGCACATGCCAGTCTGTGTGCCCGAGCTGTGCCTCACCTCGCTGGAGGAGTTTCATTCATCCAGCAACAGTTTAGTGGGAAATCCACACTTTGTGTGCGCCGTGGTGTGGATCACAGTGCAGTATATAATAATACAACCCCTGGCAAAAATTATGGAATCACCGGCCTCGGAGGATGTTCATTCAGTTGTTTAATTTTGTAGAAAAAAAGCAGATCACAGACATGATACAAAACTAAAGTCATTTCAAATGGCAACTTTCTGGCTTTAAGAAACACTATAAGAAATCAGGAAAAAAAATTGTGGCAGTCAGTAACGGTTACTTTTTTAGACCAAGCAGAGGAAAAAAAATATGGAATCGCTCAATTCTGTGGAATAAATTATGGAATCATGAAAAACAAAAGAACGCTCCAACACATCACTAGTATTTTGTTGCACCACCTCTGGCTTTTATAACAGCTTGCAGTCTGAGTGACAAACAGTACTCTTCATCAATCTGGCTCCAATTTTCTCTGACTGCTGTTGCCAGATCAGCTTTGCAGGTTGGAGCCTTGTCATGGAGCATTTTCTTCAACTTCCACCAAAGATTTTCAATTGGATTAAGATCCGGACTATGTGCAGGCCATGACGTTGACCCTATGTGTCTTTTTGCAAGGAATGTTTTCACAGTTTTTGCTCTATGGCAAGATGCATTATCATCTTGAAAAATGATTTCATCATCCCCAAACATCCTTTCAATTGATGGAATAAGAAAAGTGTCCAAAATATCAATGTAAACTTGTGCATTTATTGATGATGTAATGACAGCCATCTCCCCAGTGCCTTTACCTGACATGCAGCCCCATATCATCAGACTGTGGAAATTTACATGTTCTCGTCAGGCAGTCATCTTTATAAATCTCACTGGAACGGCACCAAACAAAAGTTCCAGCATCATCACCATGCCCAATGCAGATTCGAGATTCATCACTGAATATGACTTTCATCCAGTCATCCACAGTCAACGATTGCTTTTCCTTAGCCCATTGTAACCTTGTTTTTTTCTGTTTAGGTGTTAATGATGGCTTTCGTTTAGCTTTTCTGTATGTAAATCCCATTTCCTTTAGGCGGTTTTTTACAGTTCAGTCATAGACGTTGACTCCACTTTCCTCCCATTCGTTCCTCAGTAGTTTTGTTGTGCATTTTCGATTTTTGAGACATATTGCTTTAAGTTTTCTGTCTTGACGCTTTGATGTCTTCCTTGGTCTACCAGTATGTTTGCCTTTAACAACCTTCCCATGTTGTTTGTATTTGGTCCAGAGTTTAGACACAGCTGACTGTGAACAACCAACATCTTTTGCAAAATTGCGTGATTTACCCTCTTTTAAGAGTTTGATAATCCTCTCCTTTGTTTCAATTGACATCTCTCGTGTTGGAGCCATGATTCATGTCAGTCCACTTGGTGCAACAGCTCTCCAAGGTGTGATCACTCCTTTTTAGATGCAGACTAACGAGCAGATCTGATCTGATGCAGATGTTAGTTTTGGGGATGAAAATTTGCAGGGTGATTCCATAATTTTTTCCTCAGAATTGAGTGATTCCATATTTTTTTCCCTCTGCTTGGTCTAAAAAAGTAACCGTTACTGACTACTACAATTTTTTTTTTCCTGATTTCTTATAGTGTTTCTTAAAGCCAGAAAGTTGCCATTTGAAATGACTTTAGTTTTGTGTCATGTCTGTGATCTGCTTTTTTCTACAAAATTAAACAGCTGAGTGAACATCCTCCGAGGTCGGTGATTCCATAATTATTGCCAGGGGGTGTAATTTATAATAATAATTTATTAATTTATATAGCGCCAAATCACGAGTAATCGCCTCAAGACGCTTCACAAACATTTAAAAGCAGAATAAAATGAAATTTAACCATAAAAAGGTAAAAGAAGTAAAATAAATAAAACAAATAAAAAAAGACCCACAATCATATAAAATACTAATGATAAAACAGGGAGAACAAATGTGTCTTCAGCCTGGCTTTAAAAGTCTCCACAGAATCCGACTGTCGTATGTATCAGAGCAGGCAGATCATTCCACAGAGCTGGGGCGCGGTGATAAAAAGCTCTGTAACCCGCTGACTTTTTCTTCACCCCGGGACACGCAATAATCCTGCACCCCGTGAACGCAGAGCCCTTGCCGGCACATAGGACTCAACCAGGCCGGCCAGATAGGGGGATGCCAGTCCGTGAACAATTTTATAGGCCAATAGTAAAACTTTAAAATCCAATCTCAGAGACCGGAAGCCAGTGAAGGAATGCCAGTGTGGGAGGTTACAAATTGGCCGATTTTCGATTATGACACGGGCATTCTCACGCTTGTCTTTACCGAAGGACTGGAAGTACGGAAGCGATTACACACACACACACGCACACAGAAAATAAAAAAAATAGCTTGATCTCATAATTACAAGATCCTGATCTCGTCATTATAAGATACGAGTATTTTCTCATAATTATGAGATCCTGATGTCGTAATTATGAGATCTTTTCTCCAACACATCACTAGTACGAGTATTTTGTTGCACCACCTCTGGCTCTTATAACAGCTTGTAGTCTCTGAGGTGCAGTCCTTGCAGTTCTTATTGCCAGGGGTTGTATGTAAACTAATGCCCGCTACTGAGTTTTAAATGGCCAACTGTTAAAACCCTGATAGAACAGCAAGATCAACACTTCTGTAAAATGGGTTCATATAGGCTGTTTATTAATTTTTAAAATCCCTTGAAAATTACTTAAAACATCCAAATGCTGACCAGCTGTTGTTGGGCTGTCACTGAATTAGGGCCAAAGCTCTGGCTCAAAAACTGATTTCCTGATATTTTCCACACGTTTGCCCTGATAGTACACCACCATAGTACGTACTTCTGGACATTCACAGTTTAGCTTTGGTAATCTCACTCAATAATGGACTGAGTCTTGTTCCCCTTAAAAAGAATGAAATAATATTTTTTTTTGTTATGGTCAAAGGATTGTTTGGTCTTGTCAAATTTGTTCCATTTCTGTTTCATTTTCGATAAACTAGTGTTTCACTTTAGTAGATGTGTTGAGGTATAGTCCCTTATGACATCTAAGGTGATCCTTGTCATCTGATTGGTGGATTGTATGTCACATGACATTCACCATTTGTTCATTATATGAGTGAAGTCATGTAGCATGCATTTTGGTTCTAATTTACTCTGCATTTTTCTCCCTTATGAATGCCTCTATTAACTTTTCGTAAAAATGTGCCCATGATATGAAAAAGCTGAATCTGGAATTTGTGCTAGATTAAATTCAGTTTGAGAGAGTGTTGCTCTTTGGGTTGAAACTCGTCAGTCTAACTAAGGGTGGAGTAGAGCTACGCTACATACTTGGGCATACAGCAGAGCCTGTTTGTGGACTGCTGTAGAGGATCTGACACATTATGAAACCTTCCAGCAACAAGAGTCTGCAGTCTTACAATCCTCATTTCACTCAGGTGTCGCACTGGTGTCCTCAGACTGCCGCTTACTCTCCCCTGTCCCTGAAAACACAGCAGCAAGGCTGATAGAAATGGGAGAGAAATAGTGGCTCGTTTTTGCTGAACAACACCAATTAACAAGTCCAACAGATGACTCAGGAGGACTTACACTTGATGTTATAAAGCAGGAGAGAAGAAACATTACCACAAAAGAAAAATGCACCAAAACAACTGGTAAAAGTAAAGAGGACAGCTTGCCAAACACACAAACTCCATCTTGCTACACTCAAATCATTCATGATTTGTATGCTACTACTTCATTGATTCACACTTGCTTTAATTTTATTTTGAACAGTTCAAATGGGTTTTAAAGCGGTTTAGTTCACATTCACAAGTGTAAAAAAGCACCCAAGCTACAGACCAGTGGTTAAATGTCTAAATTGTAACTGCTTTAATCCAATTAAATTATAGGTAACACACTTTCAATTGTAAACCACTTCATACCAAGATGAGAGAGAGATGCTTTCACAGGATTTCAGGCAAGAAATCAACTGTATTACAGTATTTTATTGGATATTTTGCTACTGTTTGGAGAAGAAAATAATACGATATTTTTGGGAGTGGGGTGGAGGCTCTGAGAAATTTCAAGCACATTAAAACACTTTTCTGCCATTTTATAAACAGTTCATTCATATATAAAAAAAATAAAAAGTAATCATTTGTGCAGGCTCCACTTTTCCCTGTCCTTGGGTGGTATTTTCATGTCAGTTTTTTTTCGTGGTCATGAGACCGTGTCTGATCTGAGTGTGTACACAGGCAACCTGGCATGTGACATACCAAAGACGTAACCAGCTGGAGTAATGATGCAGCCAATGATGGCTTGGACTCTCGTGGTTCTGTTTAGAAAATTCCAGCTGCCTCCCACCTGCTTCTCCCCCCGCAACCCTGATGACGCAAATATGCCACCAGTTATGTGCAGAATTTGTGAAATGTTATTTAAAATTTTGTGGCTGCCACTGTCAAATGTATTGTGTCTTTTTCCATCTCTTATCTCATTCAAGGATACTCACAATGCCAGTGATGGCATCAAAACAAAGGTCTGTTTGTCTGCAAAATGGCCGAAAACTCACTTTCATTCATGTATTTACTTGAATTAATGTGTGCAACTTCACACATCCTAATTTCAACAAATTACATGAATATGAAACTCTTTGCATCCGTCCAGCCGTCCGTCCATATGCCCGTCTGTCTGTGCTCAGCATAGGTTCAGTCCTATTACTGCCAGTCTTCAAATTTACAGGCAACATTCTTGGGACATAGACCTTGGACAGGTTCACAGATGGCTAAACCTGACCTATTTTAAGAGGTTTAAAAGTCACATTCTGTTCCAGTCTGTTCAGTTTTGTTTTTGAGTGGTGGGGGTGAGAGCCAGTCAGAGTAGAGCGGCACTGTGATCTCAGTGGCTGGTCTTTTTCAAAACTGCTTCCTTTTCTGTGTTTATATGCATGTTTCTCATATATTATGTAAAAGCTCGTGATAAATAAGCACTTCTAAAACTGAAAATGCTGTTTTTTGGAATGCAATAACACCTCTGAACATATTTACAAGACATTTTGCGGACAAGACATTTTGTTAGCATGGTGACGTCATAGGCTGGTAGCTAGCTGCAAAACTCCATTTCCTTCATGTGTAAATATAACCTCTGTGTCATATATTATGTAAAAGTTAGTGAGAAATAAACACTTCTAAAACTGAAAACCCTGTTTTTGTAACCTAATAATACCTCTGGAGTCATTTACAAGACATTTTGCTGACATTAGTGTACATGCTAACTTCCACTAGCTCAAAGCTAACTTCCTATGTAGTTAAATTTGTCTCATTAATACCTGCAAATGCACACAAGGTGATCGACAAATATTCCTTGATTTGCACAACATGAACAAATGATTTGATTTGAATATGTACAAATTGTATGTAAGACAACAGGATCTTAATAAATAATTAAACAACTGCAAATTATAAAGAACACAATGCTCACTCGGCAGAGGGTATTTTAGCATAGCGTTATATTTTACAGGTGCACTTGAATGCACCATCCAGAATTACTATATCCTGATAACTCAGTCATTACACAAATCTCTGAAATTATGTCGCATTGTCGGTTATCTTTCCAAAGATGGGTTCAGTAAATATTGTCATCTTTTTAAGATGATGGGTGTGAAATTGGGTATAAATTGACAGCATGTCTGTAAATGGCCACATGTAAGACCCATCACGTTATATTCAGCCTTTCCTAGAGGAGGAGGAGGAGGTGGCATCAGTTTTGATCCAGCCTGATACTGGTGTGATTCTTTGAGGAGCTGTCTGTCATGTCCTGCAGGGTGTCAAGTGTAGATTACGTGTGCGATTGTAATAGCTGTGGTTTGGTTTTCAACTCCCCGCAGTATTTTCATTGTTAGTGATGAATTTTAAGGGAACTTGAAAGAGGAACTTGATATGGTGTCAACTGGTGACATTAGTGCTGGTTTCACTGTGACATTTGAACACTAATGACCTGAAACGCCTGCGTTCTGCATCAGGTAATTCTGTTGATGTTCTCATTTCTCTGAAGAGTTGTAAATGTGAGATTAGTGATGCAGCTGCAAAGTGACTTCTTAAGCACAGCAAATATTGATTCGTCTGTTCAAGTGTTTGACGAATGATTTCTGTGATTAATTGACAAAACAAACAAAACTGCAGTTGACAGATGAACAGAAACTTGGTTTTCTTAGCATCGTCTTTAGTGTGAGGAGAGTAATGGGGCCTGTTCAGCTTGAAATTGGCTCATCTACATGGGATTTTATTTTATATTAGTAGAAGTATTAAAATATGTCCAGAAACCTTTCAGACTAAACTGAAACTCTACATCCTGCTACTTGTTTCAACCATACATGTTACAGAGTACTATATTTTGATAAAACTCAATGTTCTCGCTCCACGTTGTTCTCAAACCCTCTCAAATATGAAAACAAATGGAAGATATGGGACAGTCGTGCCCATTTCTTCCTCTTCATCTTTGACCAGTTGTTAATGGATGTACTATGTTTTCATCACTGACTGCTGTCCACATTGTTTAAGAAATTTCCAGGTATGCGAGCAAGCAAACTGTTGTATGTGGTTGCATTGGCTTGCATTTTTGTTTTGAATAAGAGCCCTAAAACGCAGTCTTTTTTTGCTAGACCAAAGCTGATGATAAATCACTTTGAAAAACATCAAATGATTTTATAGAATCAGAATAGCATTTATTCACCAAGTATCCACAGAATACAAGGAATTTCACTTCGGTTTGAGCTGCACTTTCTCTGTACGGCATGTATAAATATACACTAAACACTGAACATTTCACGGTAATGAAATGTGCAGTAAGAGGAAAAAAAATGAGAGAAACAGACAAACAGATTGAAGTTGTACATTTTTATACATTGTCCAGCAATTAAAGTGACTCAGATTAATTTATTTCATTAATGGACTTAACAAATGCCATCGCATTTTCCAGCATCAGCCAGGATACTGTTTAGATATCTTGTACCCAATTAGGGAGAACTGCACCAGTAGGTGGCACTATAAAGCATGTGTGCTTACTCAAAATGCTCCAGATTTAATTTAGATTTCCTTTTAAACCATTTAAAGAGACTGTCACATTGTTCAGTGCAGTTTAGTAGTAAATTACAATTTAAAAGTACTTCATGTTTAGAAATAATTTTGGAACATTTGACAGGTCTTACAGAGCCAGAAAGCTTTAAAAACAAACTTTTAAGAAACACAGCAGTGGAATGTAGAGATGCCATATCGTATCTTCTATGATTATAGTTGTAGAATTTCTCCAAGTCAAGTCTGGGAGCATGTGCTGATACTGTACTGCGCTTCACCGCCTCCACAACACCACAGAACTGCCTTGGGTCCTGGATGGGAAGCACTCAGGCGGACAACCAGTCCATCAACACCTCTCTAAAATAACCATAGATCTCCCTCAGCCAGGTGAGCTGTGGGCGACTGGGCGTCCTCTTGAATTTCTCACCCCAATAAGCATTTCCCATCCTGTGGCACCTTCTGAGGGCGGTGATGGTCAAGTGGCTCAAGCAGTGGGCTTGTGACCAGAGAACCGTCTGTTCAAACCCCCATCAGACCAGAGCTGTCTGTTTGCTAACAGCAACGTTATTGATTCACTGTTTTTGACGTATTTTGAACTAAAAGGTATGAAAGATTGAAATGTTTGTATAATTGGCAAGTAATGCCACATTTTTTGGAAGCTTGCTGCAGTGAGGTGATGGGGGGCAACCCAGTCTGGGATAATTAGTGTCCACAGAGCAACATTGTGTGGTCATGGGCCACTAGGCCATGTTAATGTTGATCAGACAAGTTGACAGCGTTGCAAGATCTGCGTGTTGATTGGTTGATACTCAGTGTCAGTAACAGGCTGGGTGCATAGTTTTTCCTTCAACCTCATTGAACTTCATTTGTATAATTTCTGCACATGCACTTTGTGTGCTTGAAGAAGAATGCTGAAATTGTTTATGTAATATGATCCTTTCTGTGAGGATACGCTGTTTCATCACACTCACGAGTGTGTGGCGATGAAAGAAGTAAATCTGTAACGTCTTTTCTGGCAGGTTTTTAGATAAAGTAGCTTGGATAAAATTTGCTGCCACCTTTAGGGGACCTGTGCAAAGTGTCTCCAGATTTATGTGCGTGTGTGTTACTCAAGAGAATGACTAGATTGTCTTGCTTATTTAGCAGCTGCAGGGCAAAGTGGAGCAAACATCATCTTCTGTTTGTCAATCTACAATGCAGGAAGTAATTTGGTGATCTGATTATTTTTTTAACCCCCCCGAACAAAGACACGGGTTGGATGTATGTGGCATTTCTGCAGCATGACACTGATTTGCATTTAGTGCAGCTGCAGCCAGAAAGCTGAATGATTGAAAGCTGCACTGAGAGCAGGCTGGATGTGGTGCAGAGGACCATGTGACCTGCTGTCAGGGTACTGGGTTCATTCAGTGGCTGCAGCGCTGGCAGCCACCCAGTGTTTTCACAGAGGCCGCAGCAGCAACAGGTCACTCTTTAAAACTGCAGCTCTGTTGTGGCTTCATGTGCTGCTTTCGGCTCGGGTGGTTGTGCTAAAGTTGGTTTTTGAGCCGTATCCCACTGTGCGGATACTGTAATGTGTGTGTCACAGACAGACTGCACATATCCAGTGGTTTGAAGGATCTGAGTTTAATATGCCCTCAGTGTGCGTACTCTGCAACATCCTTCCAGTAGCCACTGTGTGATATCAGCATTGAATCCTCTGTCCAGTGAAGTATTTGAAGCTGTTAAATATGTTGTAATATGTGGCTTGTCTGAGTGCATGCATGCACGAAAACCAAACTATCAAATTTTTACATTGTTTCTTAGAACACAGCGCGTGCGTGTGCCTAATCCCATCAGAGATGTCAGAAGCTAAGCAGAGTGGGTCCTAGTTAGTATCAGAGTGGGAGAACACTTAGGAAGACCATGAGCTGTCTGTGTTTATACGAATACGACTGGAGTTGCATGTGATGCAAACGTGTACTGGGCCCACGGTGGTGACACTGTATGAATGGGCAGCTGAAAGACAATACATCAAATTCATAACACCATGAATGTATACCTCTCAGATCTGCATTACAATTTATGTGACTGTCTGTCATTAGATATTAAAAACTGACATTTCTTTAAGATCTCTGTATTAGTTTTTGAGAAAAGGTAAAAGACCAATTTCTGTCCCCAAAATCCCATTTCCATTGGGTGTGAAAAATTAATTGCTTTATGAGTAATCCTGATGACAGTCATAAATTCAAACCTACAGCAAACAAATGGGAATGAAAACTTAACCACCATGGTGGAACGTGATAAGACTCATGGTTTCCATCACAGACCTACACCAGTTCAATTAAATTTGATTTAATTGTATAGTGCCAAATTACAACAACGCTCCCTCAAGGTGCTTCAAAACGCACCCCAGTGTAACCTTACCGGCCCCCTGACCAAACATACAGGTGACACCAGATCAGCGGTGTCATCCACCAGATAGTTCTGATCCTCACTTAGATCAAGATCTTCACTTAGCCTGGAAAAAGAGTTTGTTGCTCTATAAGAAAGCCCTTCGTGAAGCTAGGACATCTTTCTACTCATCACTAATTGAAGAAAATAAGAACAACCCCAGGTTTCTTTTCAGCACTGTAGCCAGGCTGACAAAGAGTCAGAGCTCTATTGAGCTGAGTATTCCATTAACTTTAACTAGTAATGACTTCATGACTTTCTTTGCTAACAAAATTTTGACTATTAGAGAAAAAATTACTCATAACCATCCCAAAGATGTATCGTTATCTTTGGCTGCTTTCAGTGATGCCGGTATTTGGTTAGACTCTTTCTCTCCGATTGTTCTGTCTGAGTTATTTTCATTAGTTACTTCATCCAAACCATCAACATGCTTATTAGACCCCATTCCTGCCAGGCTGCTCAAGGAAGTCCTACCATTATTTAATGCTTCAATCTTAAATATGATCAATCTATCTTTGTTAGTTGGTTATGTACCACAGGCCTTTAAGGTGGCAGTAATTAAACCATTACTTAAAAAGCCATCACTTGACCCAGCTATCTTAGCTAATTATAGGCCAATCTCCAACCTTCCTTTTCTCTCAAAGATTCTTGAGAGGGTAGTTGTAAAACAGCTAACTGATCACCTGCAGAGGAATGGTCTATTTGAAGAGTTTCAGTCAGGTTTTAGAATTCATCATAGTACAGAAACAGCATTAGTGAAGGTTACAAATGATCTTCTTATGGCTTCGGACAGTGGACTTATCTCTGTGCTTGTTCTGTTGGACCTCAGTGCTGCTTTTGATACTGTTGACCATAAAATTTTATTACAGAGATTAGAGCATGTCATAGGTATTAAAGGCATTGCGCTGCGGTGGTTTGAATCATATTTGTCTAATAGATTACAGTTTGTTCATGTAAATGGGGAATCTTCTTCACAGACTAAAGTTAATTATGGAGTTCCACAAGGTTCTGTGCTAGGACCAATTTATTCACTTTATACATGCTTCCCTTGGGCAGTATTATTAGACGGTATTGCTTAAATTTTCATTGTTACGCAGATGATACCCAGCTTTATCTATCCATGAAGCCAGAGGATACGCACCAATTAGCTAAACTGCAGGATTGTCTTACAGACATAAAGACATGGATGACCTCTAATTTCCTGCTTTTAAACTCAGATAAAACTGAAGTTATTGTACTTGGCCCCACAAATCTTAGAAGCATGGTGTCTAACCAGATCGTTACTCTGGATGGCATTTCCCTGATCTCTAGTAATACTGTGAGAAATCTTGGAGTTATTTTTGATCAGGATATGTCATTCAAAGCGCATATTAAACAAACATGTAGGACTGCCTTTTTGCATTTATGCAATATCTCTAAAATCAGAAAGGTCTTGTCTCAGAGTGATGCTGAAAAACTAATTCATGCATTTGTTTCCTCTAGGCTGGACTATTGTAATTCATTATTATCAGGTTGTCCTAAAAGTTCCCTAAAAAGCCTTCAGTTGGTTCAGAATGCTGCAGCTAGAGTACTGACGGGGACTAGCAGGAGAGAGCATATCTCACCCGTGTTGGCCTCCCTTCATTGGCTTCCTGTTAATGCTAGAATAGAATTTAAAATTCTTCTTCTTACTTATAAGGTTTTGAATAATCAGGTCCCATCTTAGCTTAGGGACCTCATAGTACCATATTACCCCATTAGAGCGCTTCGCTCTCAGACTGCGGGCTTACTTATAGTTCCTAGGGTTTGTAAGAGTAGAATGGGAGGCAGAGCCTTCAGCTTTCAGGCTCCTCTCCTGTGGAACCAGCTCCCAATTCAGATCAGGGAGACAGATACCCTCTCTACTTTTAAGATTAGGCTTAAAACTTTCCTTTTCGCTAAGGCTTATAGTTAGGGCTGGATCGGGTGACCCTGGACCATCCCTTGGTTATGTTGCTTTAGACGTAGACTGTGTTTCATAATTATTGTATGGCCTTGCCTTGCAATGTGGAGCGCCTTGGGGCAACTGTTTGTTGTGATTTGGCGCTATACAAGAAAAAAGTTGATTGATTGATTGATTTAGAGTTCACCTTTTTATACATGATTACTATGGTGGCTGAGAAAGACACTTCTAAATTGACGAAACCCTATCAAATGGAGAAAACATGACTAAGAAAAATCTCAATTTAACAGGTAGTTACATCAAAAAGTGTCTTGGAATTGAGTTTTTTTTTTAAATACTAAGAACACAAATGTAACCTGCAATGTGTCATTTTTGTTTCTCAGACAATTTGATACTTCTTGCTCTTGTTGAAAGTGTTTTTTTCTATTTCTAAATGTTTGCAGTGTTGTGGGTCTTATTGGCCACCATCGCTTACAATAAATACAATATCTGCTTGTTAATATTTTGGAGAATTCCAGCATATACACACTTGTAGAAATCTTTTTGAATTGTGAGTTAACTACAAGTAAAGAGGAAAAACAACTTTGCCATACAGAATATTTTATTTTGTATCACTAACAAAGATTTACTTTTTTTCCCTCCTCATCTCCGTCTCGGCAGATCTGGGCTCCAATAACAGCGGCTACTACGACCTGCAGGCTGTGCTGACGCATCAGGGCCGCTCCAGCTCTTCAGGCCACTATGTGGGTTGGGTTAAAAGGAAGGAAGGTAAAACAGTTTTAGCACCAGTCTTTACAACTCGGCTCGTGTAAATCCACTGTGAGGATGTTTAACGGAGTCATTCCACCACTTTTGACAGATGAGTGGGTGAAGTTTGACGATGACAAGGTGAGTCTGGTGTCTCCTGAGGACATCCTGCGACTGTCTGGGGGTGGAGACTGGCATATAGCATATGTTCTACTGTACGGCCCTCGGAGACTGGAAATACTTGAAGAGGAGGATTAATAATTAATAAGTCTATACAAAATGCCATTTCCAAGCACTGTCTGCATAGATGTGCAATAAAACTGGTGTCTTTAAGCAGTTGACTTTTTTTGTAATAAACATGGACGCTTGTGGGTGCTGGGGGAAAAAAAACAAAACCCCCATGACCCTAAAGTATAAATTCACACGGAGCAGGCTTAGAAAGGCAAACCTCTGGATTCCTCAGAGGTTTTGAAGTGCAGTTCTGCATTTTCATTGTTTTATACACATTGTATATTTTTAAAAGCCTTTTATAAGGTGCTCATATCAAAAGCAAAAATATTGCTCATGATCATTTAGCTGATGCCTGTAGCCATGCTGTTGGCCTTGAAATTGTGGCTTGTATCTGTCAGATGTTCCATGAGTATTTTCACTGAACCCTGAGACCTGGTTCACCTGTTGGCCCTCTGGGAAATGTGGGTTCAAGCTCAGGTCTTGGCTCTCCTGGAATTGTTGAATGCAGCTGCAGACTAGGTTCTTTCCACTGAACCTTTAGTGATGCTATTTTTGGGGAATTGTGCTGTTTGGGGTCATAAAAAGGTCACCCCTGGGGTGAACTGGAGGTTAAGACTTGAGCTTGAACCCGAGTGTTGCATAATGACCTTGTTGACGTCTTGTCCTTAAATGCTCTGCTTCACCATGTTTCACTGATGCTAGGTTTCTTACCATCAACACTCTGTAATAACTTATTAATTTGCTTTTCATAGGTGGTTAAAAAAAATTAAAATAAAACTATTGAACCAAAGTGTATATTTTAATGTGTTCAAAATGAATAAAGATTATACAAACAACTGGACCTTTCTACACCTTTCAAAACAGTTCAAGTTATTTTGGTTTGGTAAATGACACATCTAAGCATCCCTGAGACTGTCCCCAATCTGTGGGAATCCTGCAGCATTGAGAGCTGTAGCCAAACTCTCCACGGTGGCCTGTGATCCCTCTCGGTCCTGCCAGGCAACAAGCAGCAGTTTGGCCTGAACGTCAACATCTTCACTCTCTCTTTCAATGTCGCGCAGCTCTGCCGCATTCATCTCCAAATGAGAAGCCAGCGTTTTCCACTGAGCGCCCAGTTTGGCTGCGACGTCGTCCATCAGCTGGTTTGTCACCTGTTTGCTTTGGATGCTTGGACCTGACGGAAAGAAACCGAATTCTATGTCAGTGCTACTGCAAACAGAAAAGTCAGGGAGCTGATTACTGTAATTATGGCAGAAAGAAGGTGATGCAGAAAGGTGCTAAAGGAGAGAAGTGCTGCATTTTTCTTTTGACCTAGTTTTAACAATAAAAAAAAGTTGCCGTTTCTGAGTGTGGAAACACTGGTCAAACTGTTGAACAAGTTAACTGAAAGAGACTGAATCATTTCTCAATCAGCTGCATATGTTGATTCTATAAATTTTCTGCTTTCTGAACCACAACAGGAGAAGCAGCAATTTGGCTCGAACGTACTGTCATTACTGTCCTTCAGGAGATTGTCTCCATTCTCATCGTCGTCGTCTTCTCCCGTCTTGATTTCTTCGGAGGGGATGTCCTTCTGCATGTCAAAACACCCCAACCACATTATCAACATATCAGACCCCAAAAACAAAGTATTGAACACGTCATGTCACTGACAGGCAGCTCTTTGGCCAGTTTGCAAACCATGCTGTCAAGATAATCTGGAAGGTTCTTGAATCGTTGGTGAGTCGGTTGAAAGAAGTGCGGACTTTTCCTGGACAGCATCCTCAGAGCCTGCCAGCCGTAATTTGCATTCCGTACAACCCTACAAAAAAAATAAACTCAATAACAATAAAAAACATGGGTGGAGTTGTGCAGTTCAGGTAACAGTCTATATGCGTGGAAAAACGTACTTGTACTCCTCCTCGATCATGTTGGCCGGGTCTGCCTGCTCAATGGCCTCAGCAAAGAACTCATCCAGTGACGGCATGAACTCCCTAAATGGGAAAACGACTGATGTTAAATCAGATACACTGAAAAGGTCAAATGGTGGGCTGAGGTACTGATTTTCTGACCTGCTGTCTGACTTGCAGGCTTCCATATTGTCGTGGTTCAGGTTCCACAATCGAGTCAACTCGTCACTGACGGGAACAACGGAAGGATTTGACACATGATTTTCTGGCTGAAAAACAACCCTCTCCAACCTCTGCTGCTTCACAATTACTCTACATACTTTCCCATGAAGAGCTTGCGGTCTGGACCTTTTCCAAGAAAGTCTTCTGGAGCTTTTCTTTTCCTGGCAGGCCTTTTGGGTTTGTCTTCCAAAGTCCTGTTGAGTGAAAACACTTCGGTGTGTGACAGTCTGACAGACACACCATGTTGTTAGCTTTAATTTTGAACAATATCGGAGCGGCAGGAATTACGGTATCTGAGCTGCCAAGTTGAATATTTCTTGGCAGAAATGGCTCAAAAAAAAAAAAAAAAGCTGTTCCTTACCTTTCTTTCACAAAGCTTGGGCAACCTTCATTTTTCCAAGCATTCCAGTTCTCCTCTGTGTTAAGAATATGCTGTTGGGAAGAAATTCACTGCATCAAGTTTTAACATTTTAATTTGGAAACATCACTGATAATTTAGGCTACAAAAATGGGTCAGATTGTGGATTAGTAGCCCACATGTAAATGGGCTGCATTTATATAGCGCTCTTCCATCTGCATCAGACGCTCAAAGCGCTTTACAATAATGCCTTACAAACACCCCGATGTCAGGGTGCTGCCATACAAGGCGCTCACTACACACCGGGAACAGCTAGTGGATTTTAAGGACCTTGCCCAAGGGCCCTTAGTGATTTTTCAGACAGGCTGGGATTTGAGTCGAGGATCCTCTAGTGTCAAGCCCAACGCTTAACCACTAGACAATCACCTCCCCAATGTGAATCTGTTTAAACCTGACCAACTGGTAATGTTTACTCAACAACGGCTTTTATAATACCAGTGTTCCCAGTTAGACCACATACCTCAACCATGGTGGCAAACTTGTCTCCATCAGGGGGGATCTCCCTCAGCAGCTGTTACACACACATAGTAACATTATTATTATTCCCATTAGTGACGTTCACGTCAGGAATTTATCATTATTATTTTAGCCACCAGCCTCGTGAAATGGACGTGGCTCTAAATTTGGTGACAATTACTCTTTTTTTTGCTGCAGCAACAAGGAAATACTAAGCTGCATCACAGCCCAACTTTGATCCTGTGCAAGGTCATATTTACTGCAGATTATCTTCCATCACAATCTTGTGTTTTTTACTTACAGTTACCATCCACAAAGGCTACTAACTAAATCAGCTCACTCAAGGGTGATCAACCCTGTTACCATCAACTATTTTCAGACCATAAACCAAACTGAAGAACAACACACACGTGCACTGAGCATCCACTGTCAGTAATTTGTTCTAGAGCATTCAATTGGTTTTGTGTTGACTTTATTGATTCAGTAGATAAATTAGAAGCTATTCACTGAAGCTGGTCTTCTGATACTAGATTTGGAGCTGAAAATGACCAAACCGTGTTACCACATTGGGATTTGAGTAAAAAGAGTACAGGCAGGTCTGCATTCAAAATAAAGAGATGGAAGGTTTATAATCTATGTAGACTAAATACTAATGTGCTTTTTTTTCCACATTTTTGTGGCTGACTGATGAGTAGAGATTAAAAAAAAGAGCCAGCTGATACTGACAAAAAAAATACTTTGGGCGCTGGGAGATAATAAATGACAATATTTGGGCCGATGCTCAGTGAACTCGGCGGTCCTGTGAATCACGCCCAAATTCAAACTCATCCGAGATGTCCTGTTGAAATTTGGTTCAAGAATCAATTCTCTGTCCAACACAATGGATGGGTCTTAGTGAAACCTGATCATGCTCAAATTCAAAGTGAACTGAGATACACTCCATGAGCAACTCCAGCTCACACTTTGTGAAAACCAGACCAATATTTAAAGTTATTACAGGCATGAGAAAGTGCAACTGATGCATCTTCCTTCTGGCTCTACGGCTGGTGGAGATTAATAATCTTTACAAATCAAATGGTTTTATACTTGAGTTTTTCCTAAGTAGTGAAGTACAGTAACACAGGCTGCAACACTGCCAAAGTGAAATTTAGGAAGAATTAGAACAAAGCAACATAAAAACACGACTTTTTCCTTTTCACATCTTTCCTGTGGACATGAGGGAGCAGATGATTAAGTCAGAGTATGTTTTGTCGCAGCTCAGCCAGGAAAATTTTCATTTCAGAAATTCAACAGCATCTCGTGTCAGTAATGTTTCTGTGGATAATGTATCAGTAAGAAAACAGAAGCTTGACAGTCAGAGACACCGACACCAAATATCACTAGAAGCAGGCGGCAAAATATCTTCTTGAAAATGAAGCAGGTGATTTGTTATTTTTCCACATTAACAGTGAATCTCTCCAAAAGTGACTGACCTGGTAAACCAGTTTAGATGTCTCTTCAATCCACGTCACCTGGTCATCATTCAGAACACAGCTGGAACTGTAGAAAGACAAACTTTATGTGGTCAACTGACAATTGCACATATTCAGACATCGATTCAGATTTGTGTGAGTGCAGATCTTCAGAGTCGGAGATGTGCTTCACCTTTTGAACTTTACTTGACCCTTCAGGTACTGGAAGAGGATGAGGTACTGCAGCAGAATGTGCCGCCTGAAGTTACTGTCACTGAGCTGCAGATCCATCAGCTGGAGGGGGGAGAAGATTAAAAGTGATCGAATGCAGACAGTTTGAGGTCTGTGTGTATGTGCAGCTGTATTTGCAGTTAATGGAGATTCAGAAATAAAAAGCCATTGAATTAAACAAGTTTAAAAAAGGGGGGGAGCAATACTGCATCACTGAGCCCAATTTTCAACTTTTCTTCGTATATAATCGACAGTAGGAAGTTTGATCAGAATGCATGAAGACCTTTTTGAGTTCTTGCATACTCTAGGTTGCAGAGACTCTGCCCCCGGTGGCAACAATTAGAATTGAAACACACCCAGTGGTAAACTTGTCCAAGGTTTTTTTTTTTTTTTTTTTAGGAAGTGACCTTTTGTGCAAAGTTTCATCTTGGTATATGAACAGTTTTGTCAAAATATCCACATACATGGGGTTTCAGAGATGTGGGAACAATTACTATCAAAACATGCCCAATATTGAATGAGTCCGAAGCCTTCGTGAGGTGATCCTGGGTACCACGTTTTACTTTGAAATAGTCTTTCTCGAGATAGCACACAGACACTGACCTGTGGAAACACCTTTCTCTGTTCACAAGAAAAACATGCAACATGGATTATTTTAATGCCATACAGCAGGTCCACACGCCTGCATTTATCTTAAGATTATGCCAAGTCTCCACTGACCTGTGGACAACCAGCAGATGTTTCTTGTCTACTTAGCTGCTCTGAGCCAATCTTAAACAGTCTCGGTGCTAAACGAAATCATACTCTGTTATTCTTGGAGCAAAAACATCTTAAGTCGAACCTTCTCGCTTGTGAGAAACTTTGCAAAGTAGACGTGCTCTCCATCAGATGCTCTCAGCTCCTCCAGCTTCCTCTTGGAGGCCTGCGTGTCATCCAGCTTGTAGCTCTTGAACACTGCCAGCGTCTCATCAGAGTACTGTTAAAATAAAAAAAAAAAAAAGAAAAAAGGGTGCAAACTGGGAGTGACCGCTTCTCATTTGGTACAGAATGATGATCAAACATGCTCACAATGAACAGAAAATCAAACTGTTGACACTGATGTGTTTTACCTTAAGGAATGTCATCCAGGAGAACTTCTCATAACACTGGACAGGGTTTCTGAAGTAGTCTTGTAGTGTCCAGAACTTTCTGTATAAGTTGTAATCAATTGGATTGGAACTATAAAACAAAATTCAATTGATGTAATTAAAAAGCAGACCAAGGGGTTTCTGCAAAGGAAATTTAAGAAAAGGATAAAGCGTAATAAAAAAAAAAAAGCACTGTGGTCATACAGTAGTGTGATCTACAGTAGTGCTCAGAATAATAGTAGTGCTATGTGACTAAAAAGATTAATCCAGGTTTTGAGTATATTTCTTATTGTTACATGGGAAACAAGGTACCAGTAGATTCACACAAATCCAACAAGACCAAGCATTCATGATATGCACACTCTTAAGGCTATGAAATTGGGCTATTAGTAAAAAAGTAGAAAAGGGGGTGTTCACAATAATAGTAGCATCTGCTGTTGACAATACAAACTCAAAACTATTATGTTCAAACTGCATATTTAGCAATCCTGTGAATCACTAAACTAGTATAACCACAGTTTTTCCTGATTTCTTCACATCTGCGAGGCATTAATTTTGTTGGTTTGGAACCAAGATTTTGCTCGTTTACTAGTGTGCTTGGGGTCATTGTCTTGTTGAAACACCCATTTCAAGGGCATGTCCTCTTCAGCATAAGGCAACATGACCTCTTCAAGTATTTTGACATATCCAAACTGATTCATGATACCTGGTATGCAATATATAGGCCCAACACCATAGTAGGAGAAACATGCCCATATCATGATGCTTGCACCACCATGCTTCACTCTCTTCACTGTGAACTGTGGCTTGAATTCAGAGTTTGGGGGTCGTCTCACAAACTGTCTGTGGCCCTTGGACCCAAAAAGAAAAATTTTACTCTCATCAGTCCACAAAATATTCCTCCATTTCTCTTTAGGCCAGTTGATGTGTTCTTTGGCAAATTGCAACCTCTTCTGCATGTCTTTTATTTAACAGAGGGACTTTGCGGGGGATTCTTGCACATAAATTAGCTTCACACAGGCATCTTCTGTCACAGCACAACACAGGAACTCTAGATTGTCTTTGATCATCCTGGAGCTAATCAATGGGTGAGCCTTTGCCATTCTGGTTATTCTTCTATCCATTCTGATGGTTGTTTTCCTTTTTTCTTCCACGCGTCTCTGGTTTTTTTGTCCATTTTAAAGCATTGGAGATCATTGTAGATGAACAGTCTATAACATTTTGCACCTGCGTATATGTTTTCCCCTCTCCAATCAACTTTTTAATCAAACTACGATGTTCTACTGAACAATGTCTTGAACGTCACATTTTCCTCAGGCTTTCAAAGAGAAAAGTGTGTTCAACAGGTGCTGGCTTCATCCTTAAATAGGGGACACCTGATTCACACCTGTTCCACAAAATTGACGAACTCACTCACTGAATGCCACACTACTATTATTGTGAACACCCCCTTTTCTACTTTTTTTTTTTTTACTAATAGCCCAATTTCATAGCCTTAAGAGTGTGCATATCATGAATGCTTGGTCTTGTTGAATTTGTGAGAATCTACTGTATCTACTGGTACCTTGTTTCCAATGTAACAATAAGAAATATACTCAAAACCTGGATTAATCTTTTTAGTCACATAGCACTACTATTATTCTGAACACTACTGTACATCTATGGATTTGTGGAATGGGCTGGATGAAGAACAGAGAAGAACTGATACTGAGCACTTACGAAAATGCATAAAAGGAACATTTTCAGAACGTATCCAGATGAGCAGGTTCACAATGAGAGACGGGTTACATCTAGATAAAAATCTTTTTGACTGTTTATAATGGTTTGATTCATTTAATTATGTATGTTTGTTTGAAATTTATTTTTCGGCATGGGGTGGATATTGGACTGTAAATACTTTGGATTAATGTGGTGACGTAATTGATTTGTCATTTATTTTAATATATATTTTTAATATATCAACAGTGAGAAGGATGTAGGAGTTTCCTACTCCTTTTCGAGTACTGTTCTTAGTTGACATACTTTTTTGTGCATTATTATTTAATTTTTTCCTTTGGATATAAATTCCATTAATTCATTCATTAAAAAAATACCAAACACAAATGTCATTTAAGTATTTTTAAGGTAATTTACCACACTGTAGGAACATCATCTTCTCCCATTTCTCCTTCTTCTACCTCCATGCCACCTTCCTTTTCTTCTGAGTGCTAAAATTCATACCACCACCAGAGAGAAATAATTAAAACCTTAGATCCATCATAAACTAGATAATCAGCACTGAGCCATTACCTTCTGTCCAAGAGTGCTTTCTTGTTCATTTTTGTTAAATACTGTTATATTGTCCAGATTGAACTGGCTTTGTAGATTGAGACCTGGAACACACACACACACACACACACAATCAGCAGGTACTCAGAGGAGAACATACTTAGGAAACATTACGGTTCTCTTAAGTATTTGACTCCTTCAGTCACATCATTTTATTTTTCAAAAAACAGAACATCTCACCAGATTTCTCAGACAGAGGGAAAAGACGTGCCAAGAAAAGCTGGATACGGCCACAGAATACTGTATTCTGGGACTTGGACAACCTCCTCAAAAGATCTAGAGATGTAGAGATTGGTCACACACTGATATATCAACACATAAATTATTAGAGCATTATCAAGAAGAATGAGAAGACATTCTTTACCATTACACATCCTCAACAAGTAATTCTTCCCAGCAGTGTAAAAGGAGCTCTGGGAGAAGAGAAGAGTACAGGATTGGTGATCATATCATCTAGACAGGGTAGATAACTGAGAGGGTGTGGATTATTTACAGATTTCCAGGTGGAGACATTTTCCTCAACAAAAGTGAAGATTCTGTCACACTGGTCAAGTGGAAGGCAGTCTAGAACATCTCCTAGGAGGAGGAAAGGAGTTGTAGCTGAGCAGATACCTACAAAAACACAGAGAGAGAGGGAGCTGTGTGTTTGCTGGTCAGGACAGATTGTAAGTTTTTTTTTTTTAATCAAGAAGATCTTATTCCAGAGACTTAACATTCAGTTAACTCACAATCAATGAAAAGGCAGCATAAAATAAAGTACTCAACAGATTTGACTAAATCTAGATTTTGTGAAATCAGCTCAACCTGTGGCACCATTTGTTTTATCGAACCACATTCTGAATTGGCACAAGTTTAATGCTGGATGCCCATCGTGACATAACTACAGACATACATGGTTGGCCTCCTTTGTCCTTTTCTCCTACTAACTAAGAACTGACAAATGCCGAGCGCTGATCTGATATCAGTGCTTCCTTAGATCTACAAAAAAGTTAAAAACACTGCAAGAGGAATCATTTATAGACAAAACAATGAAAATACAAATATTTAAATTAAATAAAAGTGACTTTTATAAGGGCGACAATGAGCTTGTATTTAACACAGATCACTAATATGCAATCTACTCAATAAGGTATGCATCAGCAATGACAATGATATAGTGTTGTGGGATCAGTTGGAAGAGCACCAGAACATAAATAAACCAAACCAAACACACACACACACCACACACACACACACACACACACACACACACACACACACACACACACACACACACACCACACACACACACACACACACACACACACACACACACACACACCATCTCCAATATGCAAGTAGCATTATGTGGCAGTAACACTGTGCTAAGTACATGCATATTTGATTAGAATAATGCCAAAACTGTTAATCTAATGTTATTGGGTTTAGTACAAAATTCTGAAAAGGGGGGGGCGCACTTGGAGACGACATTTGTTGTTGTTCTTAGGTCACCTGTGTGAACAACCTACCCTCTGTGACTGCATCAATGCTCAAGTAGATGAGGGACAGGTAGTCCTCACAGTCTGCCTTCTGCTCAGCCTAAAGACAAAGACTCTGATATCAGACTTTCACACACCAACAGCAGCCTGCTTCATGTGACAAGGCTTCTTTTCATACTTAAAAGAAACTATTAGTTTACTTACTATCTGCTCCCCGAGAACACCCCTCAGCGCCTGGTCAAGTGTGGTCTTCTTTTCCGCTTCACTTTGATAAACAACACAAGCAAGTTAGGAAAACCGGTTAGAAAATGTTCTCTGGTGCAATGCTCGCTTTTTATGTCTCCTCAACCCTCGAGCCACCCAATCATCAAGAGGCAAGCAAAATAATAAAAAATAAATAAATAAAAATACCTGCACTCTGTCATACTTGTGGCTTACATGTTATGTATTTTTTGTGATGAAATCCCTGAATTATCCAGTCAACCGCTGGACATGTAAAATATCCATCCATCCATCATCTACACCCACTTACTCCAATTAAGGGTCATGGGGGGCTGGAGCCTATTACAGCTGTCATAGGATGTGAGGCGGGGTACACCCTGAACAGGACCCCAGTCTATCACAGGGCCACATATAGACAAACACCCACATATAATTTATTAAAAAAAAGTCATTAAAGCTGCAATAAAAGTCCAATAATTTCAGCTTGAAGATGCTGAACTGGAATTACGAGGTCTGTGAGAAAAGTATCCGCCCTTTTTATTTTATGCAAAAAAATATATGGATTTGATTCATATGTTTTTATGTCAGCCAAGCTTGAACCTTCGTGCGCATGCATGAGTTTTTTCACGCCTGTCGGTTGCATCATTCGCCTGTGGGCAGGCTTTGAGTGAGCACTGCTCCACCCCTCTCGTCGTTTTTTCATTGCGAGGAAATGGCAGAATGATTTGGGCTTTGTTCCATCAGAATTTTTTCAGAAACTGTTGGAGACAGGCAGCTGGAAACCATTCGGAAAATTTACATGGCTTTCGGTGAAACTTTTATGGGCTTCACAGAGATTACGGAGAGTTACTACCGCTTTAATGATGGCCCACAATGGCGCACGGCGCGCCGCGCTCCGAGCCACGATGGACAGGCAGAAACCACCATTTCATTTCTAAACGGGTTGCTGTGTCGATCTGGGACCGTCGTGTGCAATTTCTCTGGTTATCACAAGAGCTGGACATCAGCCATTTTCCGGCAGATTTCACTTTTAACAAGAGATTTTGTCATGGAAAGCCGCACGGAGGCTTCGCGCGTCACGACGGATTCGCTGATGGAGCGAGACAAAGAACACCTCCGTTTTGGAGTGTTAGAGGACAAGTTGGAACATGCCTATCTCGGCTTTCAGTGGCTTACCAGTGGGCACTCAAAAACGGAGGTATTCTTTGTCTCGCTCCATCAGCGAATCCATCGTGACGCGTGAACCCTCCGTGCGGCTTTCCATGACAAAATCTCTTGTTAAAAGTGAAATCTGCCGGAAAATGGCTGATGTCCAGCTCTTGTGATAACCAGAGAACTTGCACACGATGGTCCCGGAGCCATACAGCGATCCGTTTAGAAATGAAATGGTCGTTTCTGCCTGTCGATTGCGGCGCGCCGTGCGCCATTGTGGGCCATCCTTAAAGCGGTAGTAACACTCCGTAATCTCTGTGAAGCCCATTAAAATTTTCACCGAAAGCCAGGTGAATTTTCTGAATGGTTTACAGCTGCCTGTCTCTAACAGTTTCTGAAAAAATTCTGATGGAACAAAGCCCAAATCATTCCGCCATTTCCTTGCAATGAAAAAACGACGAGAGGGGTGGACCAGTGCTCACTCAAAGCCTGCCCACAGGCGAATGACGCAACCGACAGGCGTGAAAAAACTCACGCATGCGCATGAAGGTTCAAGCTTGGCTGACGTAAAAACATATGAATCAAATCCATATATTTTTTTGCATAAAATAAAAAGCTCGGATACTTTTCTCACAGACCTCGTATTTTCCTTCATGCACATTTTCACAGGTGTACTCCTATCATGGGAAATTTCATTGTAATCTGTCTACCAGTTAAGGAGGTTTTGCTCTTACTCAGACAGATGGATGAACTGACAGTGATTTTGTTTGCTGGGGCCAGGGAGTATAAAAATTCTACAAATTGTAATTCCATCAGCAGCTTCTAAGCTGCCTCCCACCACTACATTTTCTCACCTCAAAAACCTTTTCCTTAGAATAACTGACATTTTTATCAGAACCAAACCCTTGTTCTTTCCTAATTGATTTCAAAGAGAATTGTATCCAAAATCATTTTGATGAATTTGGTAATAAGCTGTTTTAGGAGCAGTGTGTGTGTGTGTGTGTGTGTGTGTGTGTTTATCCATGGTTTTCCTGTTACTTTTAGGGCATTCAGTTCTTTATCTTGTGGTATTCCAGATGTTGAGTGTCACTTTTTCAATTCTGTTAACTTGTGATCTAATTTTAAAGATCACACTGGTCTACAAATTTTTATGTTGTCTGCTTCAGAAATAAAATGTGCTATTTACTATGGATTTTGGCATGATGATTTGAAATATGACAATACAGAGAATAGGTCCCTTATTATACATACATACATACATACAAACAATGAAATTTGTCTTCTGCATTTAACTCATCCTAATTACAGTTAGACACAATCCAACCACTAGGAGCAGTGGGCTGCCACAGTCCAGTACCAGATGTCTCTACACTCCAGATGTAAAGACTCTACCTTGGTCAGGGACAGTTGACAGTTTTCATGATAAATCATAAACATAGGTCTTTTCATGTTTCTCTGATAATGCATATAATAATATTTGGGTCGCCATGATAACCCAGATGAAGGGGGTCTTACATATTTGACACACTCAGTTATGCATGCATTGCTAAACAGAAATTTTGCAGCTCACTTTGCAAAATGGCACAATTTCTTACAGAACTTAAAAAATAAAATAATGCAAATCAATTGAGTTTAAGTTTTTCCACAAAAGGACACCACTTTTTAAAAATATATCAGCTTACCCCCACCCCTTACTTAAAAAAAGTAAGTAATTACCATTTATTGTGTATGTAATTTCTACATATGATATCTTGATGTTTTGTGAATGCATTTTTAAGTTATATATGAGCTGATCTGTACGTTTTATTTACACTTGATATGTTAATTTTAGCTATTATGAATTTAGATTTTTTTTTTGTTGTCTTGGTGTTTTATTAAGTTGAGCAATTTGCAGTAAAATTGCAATACCTTGCTTATTGTTGTAATCAGTACATGGTCCATGGCAAGCGCACTGAACCCAAACACGTCGTTATTAGTGCACAGAGACTAAATAATATAAATAAAGAAAACTTACTTGCCATGGATGTGGTTGAATGTACTTATCAAAGGTTTACTTGTTTTTCCAGCCAGCGCGTTCTTTGCAGAAGCCTGTGAGCGATAGCATTAGCTTAGCTTAACCTTTACAACCTGTGACAACCAACAACAGCCACTGACAACCTTGCTACCTAGCTATCATACTGCTTATAACACACAACACAAGCACCCTACTTTCTAATAATAATAATAATAACAAACAAAACAAAACTGATATCAATTTCTCACCACAAACTTGTCTTTTGCATCGACAAAATTAAATAAAGCCGGCGACATCTTTACACCGCGACTGTACTTACTCGTTTTCGCTGATTGTCAGGTGGAAAACAAACGTATTACCGCCCCCTATTGAACCGGGGGGGTGTCTACTGGTGTCCGTTTAAAAGTACGCAAGACTGTTTTAACATTCATTAGCGCTACCTGCTTAGCTGAAGCGTGAACAACAACCACACTAAGAATAAGAATAATATTAAAGTTTGGACTGTCTACGCAATTTGGCACTTCGCTTTCTGGGAACTTTGTAAATCAGACCCTAAATCTCATTGAGGCCAGTAGATGGCGGTATTACACAAAAATATTTCCAGTACAGCTTTGGCTCCAGACAGCTGGAGACTGAGACAAATCTACTGGACTGTCTCCTCTGGTCTCATCCTTCCAAAAGGTTGTTGCCAGACTGCTAGGAGCACAGTGAAACAAACCTCCTGAGTTAGGATTATGTCAGTTGCAGTATAGCCCCATAGTTTCCATAGAGTGCATCCAGAAAGTATCCACAGTGCTTAACTTTTCCCGCTATGGTACACTTTTCCCATATTATGTTATGGTACAGCCTTATTTCAAAAGGGATGAAATTTTTTTTTTCCTACAAAATTCTACACACAATACCCCATAATGACAATGTGAAAAAGTTTTTTTCTTTTAAATTTTTGCAAATTTATAACCCACCCCCCGAACAAACCATACCATACCATACCATACCATACCATACCATACCATACCATACCATACTATACCATACCAACTTTATTTATAAAGCACCTTAAAACAGCCAGCGCTGACACAAGGTGCTATACACTAAAACATGAGACAAATTAAAATACAATAAACTAAATATAAAACGAACCACTAAAATGCAATTCAAAACATTATCAAACTAAGCCCCGTTTGTGTCAAAAGCCAAAGAAAAAAGATATGTTTTTAAACGAACTTTAATGGACATAAGTATTCACATCCTTTGCCATGAAGCTCAAAATTGAGCTCTGGTGCTTCCTGTTTCCACTAATCATCCTTAAGATGTTTCTACAGCTTAACTGGAGTCCACCTGGGGTAAATTCAGTTGAATGGACATGATTTGGAAAGACACACACCTGTGTACATATAAGGTCCCACAGTTGACATATGTCAGAGCACAAACCAAGCATGAAGTCAAAGGAATTGTCTGTAAACCTCTGAGACAGGATTGTCTCAAGGCACAAATTTGGGGAAGGGTACAGAAACATTTCTGCTGCTTTAAAGGTCCCAATTAGCACAGTGGCCTCCATCATTCATAAATAGAAGACATTCAGATCCACCAAGACTCTTCCTAGAGTTGGTCGCCCGTCCAAACTGAGTGATCGGGGGAGAAAGGCCTTAGTCAGGGAGGTGACCAAGAACCCGATGGTCACTCTGTCAAAATTCCAGCATTCCTCTGTGGAGAGAGGAGAACCTTCCAGAAGGACAAACATCTCTGCAACAACCCACCATTCAGGCCTGTATGGTAAAGTGGACAAATGGAAGCCACTCCTTAGTAAATGGCACATGGCAGCCTGCCTGGAGTTTGCCAAAAGGCCCCTGAAGGACTCTTTTGTAATTTTGTTTTCTAAATGTAAGTTTATTTTTACTTTTGTAAATGTGTTTTCTAAATGTAAATTAAATTTAACTGTTGTAATTTTGCTTTCTAAATATAAATTTGTTGTTACTTTTGTAATTTTGTTTTCTAAATATAACTTTTTCCTTTCATGATTTTGTTTTCAGAGTGTACGTTTGTTTTAAGTTTTGGAGTTTTGTTTTTGAAATGTAAATTTGCTTTTTTTTAATTTATTACTTTTGAAATTTTGTATTCAAAATATAAAACTTGTTTTTACTTTTGTAAATGTGCTTTTCAAGTTGTAAGTTTGTTTTTACTTTTCAAGTTTTGTTTTGAAACGTAAATGAGTTTTTACTTTTGTGAATGTGTTTCTGAAGCTGTACATTTGTTTTTACTTATGTAATTTTGCATTTGAAATGTAAAATTAGTTTTGACTTCTGTAAATGCACTTCTCAAGTTGTAAGTTTCTTTTTAGTTTTGTAATTTTGCATTTGAAATGTAAAATTTGTTTTGACTTCTGTAAACGCACTTCTCAAGTTGTAAATTTCTTTTTAGTTTTGTAATTGTGCATTTGAAATGTAAAATTTGGTTTTACTTTTGCAAATGCGCTTCTCAAGTTGTTTCTTTTTACTTTTGACATTTTGCATTTGAAATGTAAAACTTAGTTTTTTTACTTTTGTAAATGTACTTCTGAAGTTGTAAAGTTGTTTTTACTTTTATAAATTTGTTTTCTAACATGCAAATTTTGTTTGCACGTCCCAGCCACTGTTCAATGGAGCTGAAACAAAACAACTAAAATGTGCTCATAGTGTAGACATCAAGTTTTAAATTCAAGGGGTTTAAAGAAAATATGGAATTACCATTTAAATATGCAACCTCTCCATTTTAAGGGACCATAAGTAATTGGACAAACTAAAGCAAAATATTATTCTTCACACAAATCATCATTTTTAAAGCTAGCTTCCATTGGACAGATCAGGAGATGGATACATTAACATTCCCAGGTTGTCTGCTTGGGTAGTTGCCATCTAGTAACCTAAACTGGTTCTGTGGTGTGCTGGATATGGTGACTTGCGGCACCAAGTGCATGTGTGCTGATCTAACCTCTTTGGTCAGGCAGGCGATGGGTTAGAGAGGCCACAACACCTCCAAATTTAGCCAACAAACACCTGCATCAGTTCATCAACAGATAGTTGCATAAAATCATCTTCCAAGTTGAGAAAAGTCTTGCAAACACACTTTAATTTGACAGTGTGTCAAATGCTCATTCAGACGTGTTGCAAATAGCCACGACATGGGAGTAGCAACAACACACAGGTTTTCAGATTAAACTGTTGCATGTGCTGTCTGTTATAAATGTTGTGTTCTCTGATTTTGCAACTGTTTTCACAACTTTCATAGACTTTTTGTTTTAATGCAACTACCTCATGTAGAATTTGTGATTTATTTATTGTATTTTTAAGTGTTTTCTGCACTTTTTGTGTTGTGGCATCTTTTGCCCACCAGACTCTCTCCCTTTAAATTGGAACAGCTAAATCAGTACATTAAAACCAGTTGCCTTTTGGTAATTAATTTTGCCTTTTGGTGGTTAATTTACTGCTTAAAGCTACAGTTTGTAGGATTTAGTGTCAACTAGTGGTGAAGCTGCAGATTGCAGTAATCATGTCATCACCAGTCAAGATTTTGTTTCTTTTCACGTTTTAGCTTCTTTGGCAAAATAGTGCAGCAGATAACAGAATATTTACAGAGGAATCTTTCAAATAGTGATACAAGCACCAAATTTGGCACAGATTACTCTTCTGAAAAAGCAGACTGACCACTTGAATTTTCCATAGGTGGCCAGGTGGGGGTCAAATGAAGAATTACACAGCGGTCGAAATTTAAAAATGCACCAATCATATTGAAAAGTATACCACATTATTTGTCTGATCATGTCTAAGGAGTATTTGTGCTGAGTTTATTGCTTATATCACCATTTGAAAGACTGTTTCAGTTATCTGCTGCACTAAAAGGAGTTCATGCTCCCTTTTGTTCTTTTGTGATAAACAACAGGGATGATCATCTATTTCACAAAAAAGAGGGTTCCCAGCCTTGTTAGCCTGAGCTACCAACTAGTAGACAGTGTATAAGGGAACAATCCCTGATGGGAACTTCCCACCAGTGCTAGGGTCCACTAGTCCTAGTCCTAGTACTAAGGAGACCATGTTGAAGTTGTTATTACATTTATGGTAGGTGATATGGAGATTAAGTAAAGTTACAGAAGTGTGACAATTAAAATAAAGATTTTAATTATGGTGAATCACCATTATTTGTTGATTTTCAATTCAACAGATTTATAGACAACAGTACAATTAAAGGTGATTAATGGTGTATGTCAGCAGCATCATATGTTTTATTTTTGTAAATTGAACAAAACTGGATCTGGTTTGTTAGTTATTTGAAAGTATTACATTTAGTTTCTGAACTTTAAAATCAGTTTGGGGTTGTGCTATACACCATCAAATAATATAAAAAGCTTAGGACCAGTGAACCCTAGGACTAGTGGACCCTAGGACCAGTGGACCCTAGGACCAGTGGACCCTAGGCCCAGTGGACCATAGGACCAGTGGACCCTAGGACTAGTGGACCCTAGGACTAGTGGACCCTAGGACCAGTGGACCATAGGACTAGTGGACCCTAGGACCAGTGAACCGTCCCCATCTCTTCTTCACGCTCCTGGTTGTGAGGTAAAATGCGAAAAATGGACCAAGTATGTCGATTTTTCAGCTGCTGTATCAATGTGTTGCTGCAACATGGCGACCTCCATGAGGGGGCGCCCTCCCATGTGGATATGAAAGACTCATCAGAGCTTAGAAAAAATTACATTGATTTAATTTCTTGTTGCAGTTAATAATACACAAATGAACAGATGATTATGAATGCTATATTCCATTCACCATAACCACCTCTAAATCCTACACACTGTAGCTTTAAGTAAACCAGATTTATTATCATTATTGTTGTTTTTTATTTATCATTTTGATTTGATGTCCAAAAACAACAACAAAAATGATGTCAGTAACATTTATAGGCAGCACACTTTGAAGTTTCAGACTGTTAACCTTGTCTGGCCTCTGACAAACACTTACAGCGGCGGGGTAAGAAAGCGCTGCATTGATATTTATGCTGTGAAAATTGAGGTCAGTGGTGTCACACGGAAAGAGCTGATTGATCGTTTTGTGTACAGCCGTGGGTCCAAAGTCCATGTGATATTTTACTTTGCGCTTTTGAGTGGCAGTTTTGTTTCTGGCACACAGAGTTCTGCACAATTTGTCAGATATATAAATAAAAGTGCCACGCCCCCCTGCTGAAAGGCATTAAGGGAGTCACTGCTGGTCTGCAGATTAGAGCAACAGTCAGTGGAGGGTTCTTTTCTTTTCTTTTCTTTATTTATTTTCTGGTGCAGATGGACGATTGGTACTGATGAGGTTAAATACAAGTAGTTCTAAAGCAGCCATCACGTTACTGTTATGTGCCGACGCGGGTTGAGGAGCGGACCTGCGTCTGACTGAACCCAGCGCTAAATAACCAGAAAGCGGTTCCAAAAAACAAAACAATTTTATTATCCCCCTCTTGTGCAAAACTCGGTGTACAACATAAAGTGCGTTTGTCTGGCGGAGTGAAGGACGGCGCGCTCTCCAGCGCCCAAAGGGATCGAAGCCCGGCACTTCTGGACTCACATTCACCGCCAAACACCCCCCAGGTGGACACGACAAACTGACTCTGTGAAGGATAGAAGAGGTGAGGTAAGTCAACAGCTACAACTAATATCCTTCAAAAGGCACACACTATCAGCAACACATTCAGGTCTGAATTTAAGCTTTATGTAAATGAGCAGCTTCTCACAACAGGTGGAGGATCATCAGTCCGCACGCCACGGCCGTGAGAAGCGAGCTGCACAATTCTCATCAATGTTCAAACATACTGCGTAACAAAATACCAAATTACTATTAACACTTATTCAGACAATCAATCAACTCTGATGTGTGCTGACAGCATGTGTCCCTCACCCGTCCTCCTTCACAGGCACGATGTGTCAAACCCAGGCACGGTCCTCAGCGTCTCACAAACGAACGTCACAAGGTCGAGTTCCCGGCAATTCTGCTCGAATCACTCATGGCTTAAATGCAGAACGCCATCTCATTATCTGCCTCAGCTGAAAGTCTTTAAGGTTGCACGTGAGCATCATCCACAGGTGCTGCAAATCATGCTGATGAGGGTGAAGGACTCTTCTGCCAGCACCTTCTCCACAGACAAAAAACCAGTTTGCATACCACCTGGACAGCAAAGAAAAGAAAACAACACCAAAATGTCCAGCCAAACCCCCCAACACACAACAGTTACATATTGTACCTTTAGTACTTCTTGTAAAACCGTACAAGACGTTGCTTTCACTATGTTGCAATACTTAGATTGAAATGTGTTCGATATTAAAGGGGTGGTATTATCTGCTTCGCCTGCATGCTAATGTAAGTCACCCGTATGGCGTTATATTTGTGCCTCATTTCTGAGCCAGCAATGGGAAACTTTGAGCGCAGCAAAATATATTGTGCATGTACACGAGTCATATTTTGAGGAAAAATTAAACCTCAGTTTCACCTGTGCTCAAACTCTGCACATACTTACAACTGTGGCACAATGTCAACCAATTAGAAAATTCCGGTGGTGATGAATTCTGATTGGCTGCATTGGCTTCAATTACACTGCAGCAGCCCGGAAGTATGACCAAACAACAAGGGCATGGAAGAAGCAGAGCGCCCTCTACTGCCTGTGGGAAGGGGCAGAGCCGCTGAACACTGGACAAAAACACATCTTTGTTCAGTATTTTATTGTAAACATTATTATTTTGACTGATATGATATGACATTGTGTTGTTGCGTTGTTTAGATTAACGTCACATTACATCTTCTCCATGTATTTTGAGACATTGGCTGGTGTGTGACTAGCCTAATCATTCCTCGTAAGCAATCCTGGCTGATAACTACAGCATCAGACAATGTCTTCTGAAGAACAAAAACAATAGGGTAAATAGGTTTGAAAAAGGAATAGTTTGCATCATGTGTCATGCTCTTAGTTATTATGTTACGGGGTAACATATGTCACATGTCATAGAATCTGTGGTGAAAGTGTAGTGACACGGACCCACAACAGGGGGCGGTAATGAACGGACAATGGATTAATCCAAAAAAGTAACAATTTAATGTTGTGAATTGCACAACGGAATACAGACAATTGCAGTTGAGGAGTACAGTCAATCATACACAAGGTGACGTGTGGGCAGGCTCGAGGATAGAAGACGTCTGTCCAGAGAAGAGCCGGATCCCACACGGCTTCCACCACCAACGGATCTGAAGAACACCAGAGCCGCCAAGTCCTGGGTCCCAGGTGGCCACCGTCTCCAGCTGTCAGACCTGGTACTGCTGGCAGAAACAGAAACAGTTAATGGTGGGTGTGTGGATACACACCCAGTAATCTCTCCGTACTCAGTTCCTCCGGGAGGGAGAACCTCCACCTCCAGAAACAGTTTCACCCGTGCAGCTCCTGTCAGTCTCTTCCCTGGATGGAGTGAGAGGCGAAGAACGTCGCACTCTCACTATCCGCCAATCCAGCTTCAGACTTAGTCCACAGGAATATGACTGCACACAGAACAATGTTTAGTTACAATAATGATCACCGCAGAGAAGGTTACCTGAGTGGTAGCTGATTTCTTGGCGGGGAGGTGGAGTTGCAATCCAGCTTTTATGGTGATGGTAAAATGAGTGACAGCTGGTGCTGTTGACGAGTGACAGCTGTCACTCTCTGTTGCTCCAGCGCCCTCTCGTGCTTGAAGCCCGCACTTCAAGCAGGGCACCCTCTGGTGGTGGTGGGCCAGCAGTACCTCCTCTTCAGCGGCCCACACAACAGAATCCAATGGACACTGACATTCTTTGACCTTTACTTTGCAGACCAAACATTCAACACAGTCAAACCTACTCCATTTATTAATCCTACTGGCTCAACCAATAATTTGCATCACTTTTTACCAAAACTGGAGCAACTTTAACTTTTGACCCCTGTACAAATTGAAATTGGTCTTCGTCACCATGCTTGCTGTTTTTACCCCATAACTCCATAACATTTAGTCATAGATAGTCCAAACTATACCTTTTTGGAATATTTATGATCAGACAAATAATGTGATATAGTATTCAACATGACTGGAGCAACTTTTAATTTTGGCCCCTGTATAATTCTTCAACTGACCCCTACCTGGCTGCCTATTGAAAATTCAAGTGCCCAGTCGTCTTTTTTTTTTTTTTTGTTCCCCCCAAAAGAATAATGTCTCAGAAGTATTTGTGCTGAATTTGATGTTTGTTTCACAATTTGAAAGATTCCTCTGTAAATATTATTATATTAATACCTGCTGCACTATAAAGGGATATTCCAGCGCACTTCAACCCATAGCCCTGTTTGCGATAACGGAGTGCTGTTGATAGGAAAAATAATGGGAAAATTTTGTACAACATAGACCAAATAGCAAAACAGCAGCTAAAACTAACTAGTAGAGGCAAGGAAAATGAGACTGGAATTGGTATCCTTCACTTCCTACCAGTTAGCTTTAAGTCTGTATAACATGGAGCAGCGAATGCTGATGAACGTGGCAAATTTTGTGTTTGGTCAGTGTTTGTGAAAGTTTGCAAAACTGTTCACAGACAGTATTTAGGGTTCTAAACCATATTTTTTGTCACAAATAAATTTTGAACATGTTCAAAAATTTCTTAGCAAATTAATTTTTCCTCAAACAGTTGCAAACATTTGTAAAACAATTTTAAGAGTTTGTAAATGGTTGTAACATCTGTCACTAAAGTTGTTTTGGGTTCACAATCACTCTCTGACCCACAAAATGCACTTTTTCTTCTTCCTTTCTTCTTTTTCTTCCTCTTTTTTTCCTTGTCTTCTGCAGCGGGATGGCGTCAGCAGCAGCCAGACAAAACAAATCAATCAGCAATTGCCACTCAGTGAGATTACAATCTTGATTTTCAGCAACAAATTTGGTGAATCCAAAAATTGTAGCATTCGTCAGCATTCGCCGCTCTGTGAGATACTAGCCTCCGCTGCAGCTTCGCTTTTTCGGCCTGTATTTTCAACCTGGTCAGCACTCCATTATCTCAAACAACAGGGCTATGGGTTGAAATGCACCAGAATATCCTTTAAAAACTGAGCTGGTTACAGCATGTGTAGAACATGAGCAGTAACTGTTCTAGGTTCTGGACTGGTCCTTTAAAAAACAACAAGTTAATGTCTCTACAGATGCCTCGAAACACCAAGTCACTCTTTCACCAAACGTATGCATTTTTAAAACTAACAGGGCTACTTCACAGGGCGCCGTACTACTATGATCGAACACAGTCCAAAAAGTGCAGAAACAGGATGAAACGGCTTAATCCAGCTTGCCACCTAACAGACAGGTTTATATATTGCAGACCTGGCAACCTACTTGACAACAAAATAAAGGAGCTCCAGCCGTTCAACTTTGAACAAAAACCGCAACAGAAGCTGCTTCTGCTTAAAATTTTTACCATGATGGAGCACAATCAAACAAGTTTCAAGCTGTTGTCACTATGAATACCCTGCAGTTACCAGTTACCCCGCAGTTACTCTCAACAATTTCAGTTCAATGGTTCAAAAATTGGATCTCAGTTTCAAATCTGGTGCTGATGATGGCCGTAACTACTATGTATACCAACTTTGCTCAAGATTGACAAAGCTGGATCAAGATGTTACTATTGTGCTTCAAAACATGCCCAGATTTGCTAATCGGGATTAAATAGGAAAGAATAGCACTCTGTGGAACAGCCCTATGAACAATGCAAGATGAAACACCAAAGTCTTTCTCATATTAAAGCACTACAACTAACCTACAAAATTGTTCACAGACTGGCACCTCCCTACCTAGCTGACCTAATTAAACCCTACTTACCGGCCTGCGCTTTGTGTTCTCAGGGTGCAGGACTACTTTATGTCCCTAGGGTGAATAAAAAGTCTGCGGGTCATAGAGCTTTCTCTTATCGTGCCCCTGTTTTGTGGAATGATCTCCCTGCGTCAATAAAACAGTCAGATTCTGTAGAAATTTTCAAGTCCAGACTTAAGACGCACTTATTTTCCCTTTCGTATGGCTAGCATACTGGCATAGTATGTTTCTATGCTTTTTAATCTTTTAATTCATTTTATTAGGAAACAGAGCGTGCCACCTCAACTTTACCTAAATTTTGGGTCTTTTAGTGAAGCTTGGGACTAGTGGCCGGCGATCACCTTAGTATTTCTTTTGTTTTTCTTGTTGCTTAATGCTGACAAATTACACTGTATTTGTTGTCTTTCTGATGCTTGATTCTTTTTTTCTCTCTGTTTGAGGTGTGGCTCCCTCCAGAGATGGGTGGGGTGTCTGTTCCAGAAACCATCCTTACATTTCCTGTATATTTGTTTTGTGAATTGTTTTATAATTTGTGCCTGTAGCATGGCCCAAGCAGAGGGTCACCCCTTTGAGTCTAGTCTGCTTGAGGTTTCTTCCTCAGAGGGAGTTTTTCCTTTGCTCTGGGGGTTGGTAAGGTTAGACCTTACTTGTGTGAAGCACCTTGAGGTCTTGTTGTGATTTGGTGCTATATAAATAAAAATAAATTGAAATTGAAAGCAAGAACTCAGTAGAGCTGGTTGTCTTAAGCCCCTTTCACACCGGGCCTATGTAGAGTTGAGTATTATGGGGTACTGACTCTGAGTACTTTCTGCGTCCAGTGCTCTATGCCATGTTGAATTTTTTTACGCCCATTTCGCAGATGCTTTTGCGTCCCTCAGAGTATAGCCTCATAAGCCAGCATATGGCAGAGTAAACTCAGCATAGTCGGTACACCACATTACACAACTCTACGTAGGCCCGGTGTGAAAGGGACTTTAGACTTTAGACTCTGTAGAAGCCAACATCATATGTAACTTATTCAGTTCTGAACCTATCATTACCCTTATTAAATTCTTGCCAGTGCCTCTAGTAATACTGTGAGAAATCTTGGAGTCATTTTTGATCAGGATATGTCCTTCAATGCGCATATTAAGCAAATATGTAGGGCTGCTTTTTTGCATTTGCACAATATCTCTAAAATTAGAAAGGTCTTGTCTCAGAATGATGCTGAAAAACTAATTCATGCATTTATTTCCTCTAGGCTGGACTATTGTAATTCATTATTATCAGGTTGTCCTAAAAGTTCCCTAAAAAGCCTTCAGTTAATTCAAAATGCTGCAGCTAGAGTACTGACAGGGACTAGAAGGAGAGAGCATATCTCACCCATATTGGCCTCTCTTCATTGGCTTCCTGTTAATTCTATATAGAATTAAAATTCATCTTCTTACTTATAAGGTTTTGAATAATCAGGTCCCATCTTATCTTAGGGACCTCATAGTACCATATCACCCCAATAGAGCGCTTCGCTCTCAGACTGCAGGCTTACTTGTAGTTCCTAGGGTTTGTAAGAGTAGAATGGGAGGCAGAGCCTTCAGCTTTCAGGCTCTTCTCCTGTGGAACCAGCTCCCAATTTGGATCAGGGAGACAGACACCCTCTCTACTTTTAAGATTAGGCTTAAAACTTTCCTTTTTGCTATAGCTTATAGTTAGGGCTGGATCAGGTGACCCTGAACCATCCCTTAGTTATCCCTTAGTTATGCTGCAAAGATAAAGCCTTAGATTTTCATCCCAAAGCATCAATGGATCCAGTAACTCTATAACTGTACAAGTGAGGGTAAAGATTTTGGAGGCATATTTTGCAACGAAATCAGTTGTCCTCACTCAGTGAAAATGCAGGAGGGAAATAACCCCCAGCAAACTCACAATCAGGCATCTCCTGGAAAAGTTCGGGAAAACAGGAAGTGTTGGGGATCAAAATAAAGGATACAGCTGCCGGCCACGGTCTGCAAGGACAGCCAACAATACTGAGACTCTGAGACAACGTCTGGAGGAATCACTAAGAAAATCAACAAGACCTTTATTCTCTCAAGGACAACCCTTACATGCACAATGCATGTCGATCTTCATCTGGTACCCTATAAAATTCAGATTTTGCAAGCTCAGGCTGCAGCAAATAAGGAAGAGAGATGAACATTTTGTGTTAACATCAGTCATCACATTGGAGATGGATTGATCATTGAATCGTGTTCAGAAATCATGAAAAATAGGAGACTATTCGTATGAAACAAAAAATTCATGCTTCTGTGACATATTTCTGAAAAAAATATTCACACTTAAAAAAGTTGCATAAGATCAGAATGGGTAACATTTGTTGGCACACCCTGTATCATATGTTTCAAATAACATGGATTAAGAAAAGCGATTTTCAGTGATTGTCTTTTAAAAAAACAGAACATTTATGTGCTTGGTACATCATACTTGAGAAAATGCTCAAACAGCATTATGTGTGTACATACAGTAGAGTATACAGTACCTGACATTTCTATGTCCTGCAAGAAATTTGGCAGGAAATTGATTCTCTTCTTCTCAGTTCTCCCCTTGGATGTCTGCTTTTCAAATCACATCAAGTCTGAGAGCGTGCACTGGTGCTGTGCTCTGTCACATCCATAACAACATAGAACCACCCCAGGTCCTAGATGGCAAACACCCAGGCAGACAACCAGTCCATTCCCACATCTCTAAAATAACCATCTATTTGCCACTGCCTCTATCTTATGTGGAGTCCCCCAAGGTTCAAATCTTGGCCCAATCCTCTTCTCCCTGTATGTCTTCCCTTTGGGTTTGATTTTTAAAAGAACATGGCCTGTCCTACCATTTTATGCAGATTTACCTTCCTGTAAAATGAAATGTCAACTCCCTTACACCACTGTTGGAGTCCTGTAAAGATATCAAGGCATGGATGGCCTTAAATGTTTTACATTTTAATGAAAGTAAAATGGAGGTCATGCTTTTCAGACCCCACAGTGTCTGTGCTGCTCGTCCTGTGGACACTGGCCCTTTGCAGCCTTTTGTTAAACCCACAGTCACCAATGTTGGTGTCAAACTTAAGATTGATTTTAAATTGGAAAAGCAGATAGATTCCATCATTAAATCTAGTTTTACCAGCTGATGCTTTTATCCAGGGTCTATCTTTTACAGTTTTTCAACGTCTTATTCATGCTTTTATTACAACACGTTTAGACTGCTGCAATGCACTATATGTTGGTCTTAGCCACTCCTCTGTTGCACGCTTGAAGTTAGTCCAAAATGCTGCTGCTCACCTTTTAACAGACACTCGCAAGAAAAATAATATTTCCTCTATTCTTGCTGGGGGTGTTTTTTCAAATGTGCTCTATGGATTGGACTGGATTTTAAAATGGAAAATACTTAAAATGTTAATATTTAAAAACTTACCAAATTATGTTTTTTTTCTCCCCTCACCATACTCTTCTGGCTTGAGTATCCATAGCTTGCAATTTCATTGACCCACAACATCAGAGACTCAGCATCTACAGAATTTTTGAGGTAGAAATGTGCAAAAACACAATAGGTGATAAAACAATAGAACTATATTTCAGATCAAACAATACTACACAGAATGCTTAACTTGATGGCCACCATTCATTAAAGGTTGTACCAAATCAGTATTTACACAAATGTGTTAAATTGGTGTTCCTCAGGGATGTGTTTTGGCTTCTACACATTTCAGTGCTTGTGTGGATTGGGTGCTGGGTAGGGTTGTGGAAACCACTGGCTTAGGTACCTTTGTTGATGAGGAAAGGTTTCACTGACCTTGACTTTGTAGATGATGCTATGATCTTTGTGGAATCAATTGACTATAGCTGAGGATGCCTGATCTGGTCTATCCCCCCTGAGGTAGGGATAGACCAAGTATTTCTACTTTGGTGGCTGCCATCCATTACCCAAAGCGGTTGCATAGTATAGCACTAGTGCGTGCTCCCAAACCTGAACTGACCTGTTAGTTATGACTTGATGACTGATGTGCGTGCAGCTCCAACAACGTTTGAGGTTTTCATTTAAAGGATAGAGAAGGTGGATGAAATAAGAACTCTATATAAATATTTCTGCCATCAATAAACATCATGGCACTTTTTAAGTCTTTGATATGTAAATGTTGGGTCATTTTTGAGGCCCTCTGCAATATTAAGCAATTTTGTGTCTGACAATAATCCTTTTTATTGCCACACTTTCAGGCAGTGACAGGGCAATTTACAGAGTTGCAATTAAGCAAAATAATCATTTTAGTTAAACAGCATGTCTGAAAAACAGACCATTATGCAATTTGTTGCACTTATTGCAAGTGCTGAAGGCATTTTCTTTCCACGCGTAGTATAACTTCAGAATGTAAGACGTCTATACTCTATCTGTACCGTACAGACATAGTTCCAAGTTCATTCAGTACTGTCAGTGTTGTGTTCCTCTGTGCTGTGATCTCTCTCTCTCTCTCTCTCAATTTCAGTGGATCCTTAATGACATGGGAAACATATGTTTACATTGTCAAAGCAAGTGTTACATGGAGCAAAAAATAAAAATAAAAATTAAGATGTACATACAGTTAACAATATTCTACAGTAAATAAAAAAAAATAAATAATAAATAAAAAATGTGTAAACAGGAGATATGAGATTGAAAAAATTGTGCTTTTGGTGTAATAGTATACTTTCCTATAAAATGTGGATAAAGTGACATAGCAGTTTAATCTCCTGTTTTGGGTTTACGATGGTTTATGTCCGTTGCTCCTTCTTTTATTGTCGCAACAGCTCACAAACCTTGCTGCTGTGTTTTCACATTGTTGTACTTCACCCAACAGATAGTGGAGTCTGTCGATGTTGGTCATGCGCTCCAAGTCTTTTTGGGTGTTTGTGATCTGTGGGAACTATGTGTCTCTGATGTCTTGGTACAGCAGGCAGGTGGTTAGGAAGTGCAGCTCGGTCTCCACCTGGTGTTGTGAACAGTGGGCACACAGTCTGTCTTCTCTGGGGAGCCAGGTCTGTCTGTGGTGGCCTTTCTCCATGGCGAGGCTGTGCTCACTGGGACTGTACATGGTCAAGGGTTTCCTGAGCTTTGGGTTGGTCACAGGACTCAGGTCTTCTTCCACAGAGTCCTGTCTGTTTAGGGCCAAATAACATTCCAATTTCATTTTTTAGTTTGATTGTTTCCAATGTGTTACATAGTTTTTTTCTTTTTGTTTTCTTATAATTTGGTTTAGTCTACTAGGGTTTGTGTTTGTGGCTCTGCTTGTCTTCTGGCTGAGGGGGCATCTTTCTGTAGGCTCTCTGTGGATCAGGGCTTTGTTACTGAGCGTATTGGGGTCACTATTTTTAAGGTGGTCATAAAATTTAATTCTTCTCTTTTGAACTTTATGAATTAGTGGGAATCGTCCTAATTCTGCTCTGCATGCATACTCTCTCTCTGCTCCTGCCAGTAGCACGGATGATTGTGGACACCTGTGGCAGCTATCACACCTGAACATCATCAACCAGTCTACTAAAACTCAAGATATCCTCTCCAGCTTTGCCAGATTATTGTGTCTTCCACCTTGTATTGATGGACCGCGTTGCTAAGTGTTTTTGCTTTTATGTCATTCCTACGACTGAGTTTTCTAGATTCCAGAATCTGTCTGCTTTGTGTCCAGAATTATCCTGCTGCCACATCTACCCCCTGATGTTTCACCTGGTCTCAGCAGTCCTCCACCATGATAAACCTGTTAACATTTTACTGCTGCCTCTTTGTATTTTGGGTCCTTAAGTTGCTCCCAAAGGTGTACCTGAATACATCCCAACAGTAGGTTCTTTTGGGCTAGCTTTAGTTAATCAAAGCCCCCCAAGACAAAAACAACCGATGTAGCTGATATCTACAGTAATTCCAGGTGTACTTGTTTGGATTAACGTGGAGAGGTCTGAGCAGCAGCACTTATCTGTTCTACTTTCCTACTGTATCCATGAACACCAGACTTCAGCAGTCAGGACGACTGATTTAATGGTCCAAAAGTTGCAGTTACCTCTAAAGCTTCAACCCAATCTCACACCATTTTGTGATGGCATCACAAAAAGTAACTTAATCTATGGTTTGTGCTAAAATGTGGCACTTTTTATGAAATGTGGGGTGACGCAGAGGGGTCTGTGGGGGTTATGGTCAGGGTTAGAGGAAGGGAGAGGATTAGGTTATGGTTAGAGGTAGGTTTAGAAATAATATAATAATAATAATAATAATAATAATAAAAAGTGTCACTAAAATGTTACTCATTTTGTGATGGGATCACAAAAAATGTGTGAGACTGGGCTGAAAATTTCATCCCCCTGTAAGCCATTTGACTGTCTTTTAATTTTGAGCAAAGACTGCAACTGTTTTACACCACAGTGAGCAGTCAACATCAGATAAGATTTAGTTTTAATAGCATAGCCTACATGGCAAGCAAAGCTTTGGTTTAGGAATCGCAGTATTTTATAGAGTATGTATGTATATGTATTTATTTATTTATTAAATAGTTTGGGAGGTCCACTTCGGAGGTTGTCTTATACTCCAGTGCAGCTTGTATACATAAAAATTATGAGTTTATAATAAGTATTTATGTAGGGATTTTACAGGCATCCAAACAGTAAGCAAAATAAACTTTATATTAACTGCACGCTATAAAGCATTAGTAAAGAATTTATAAAGTGTAAGTAAATGCTTAAATCACTACTTGTAAAACATTTACAAAGCATTCTTTTTATTAGCTACTCATTGATAATAACATAAATAGATGGCTTAATAATTATTAATAACAAAATATGTAATGTCTTTATAAAATATTTATAAATGATTTTTTAAATTCTCTATAAACCATTTTAAAAAGTTGATCATTAATAGTTCATCATTTACAAATGTAAAATCAGACACAATTCATTAGTGATAAAAATACTTTACAAATCATATTTTTATTGTCTTTACATTTTATTCCTCACAAATTATCAAGCATTCTTTTTTATTAGCTACTCGTTGGCAAGAACATAAATAGATGGCTTAATAATGATTAATAACAAAATATGTAATGTCTTTATAACTCAGCCACATGGGGTGTGCAGCCAGTACATTCTGAGTGCCGGTCCCAAGCCCGGATAAATGAGGAGGGTTGCGTTAGGAAGGGCATCCGGCGTAAAACAAGCCAACCCAACTATGCAGACTCAGAATCGAATTCCCATACTGGATCGGTCGCGGCCCGGGTTAACAACGTCCGCCACCGGTGCTATTGCCCAACAGGGTGCCGGTGGAAATTGGGCTACTGCTGGGTGAAGACGACAAAGAAGAGGAGGAAAACATTGCCATGAACAGCGGGAGAAGAAGAAAGCTAGAAGGGTGGAAATGAGAGTGGGGACTTTGAATGTTGGTAGTATGACTGGTAAAGGGAGAGAGCTGGCTGATATGATGGAGAGGAGAAAGGTAGACATATTGTGTGTGCAAGAGACCAAGTGGAGGGGAAGTAAGAGCAGGAGCATCGGCGGTGGGTACAAGTTGTTGTACCATGGTGAGGACAGAAAGAGAAATGGTGTTGGGGTCATTTTAAAGGAAGAGTATGTTAAAAGTGTGTTGGAGGTTAAGCGAGTGTCTGACAGGGTGATGAGTGTGAAGTTGGAAATTGAAGGGGTGATGATGAATATCATCAGTGCATATGCCCCACAGGTAGGTTGTGAGATGAAGGAGAAAGAAGATTTCTGGAGTGTGTTAGATGAGGTGGTGGAGAGTCTGCCCAAGCATGAAAGAGTGGTGATAGGAGCGGACTTCAGTGGGCATGTTGGTGAAGGGAACAGAGGTGATGAGGAAGTAATGGGTAGATATGGTATCAAGGATAGGAATGGGGAAGGACAGATGGTAGTTGATTTTGCAAAAAAGGATGGAAATGGCTGTGGTGAATACCTACTTTAATAAAAGGGAGGAGCACAGGGTAACATATAAGAGTGGAGGAAGGTGCACACAGGTGGACTACATTCTTTATAAGAGATGCAAGCTAAAAGAAATCACAGACTGTAAGGTGGTAGCAGGAGAGAGTGTCACTAGACAGCATAGGATGGTTGTTTGTAGGATGACTTTAGAGGTAAAGAAGAAGAAGAGAGTGAGAGCGCAACAAAGGATCAGATGGTGGAAGCTGAAGGAGGAAGACTGTTGTGTGAAATTTAGCGAGCAGGTGAGAGAAGCACTAGTTGGAGGGGAAGCAGTTTTGGACAACTGGAAAAGTACTGCAGATGTGGTGAGGGAGACAGCTAGGACAGTACTGGGTATGACATCTGGACAGTGGAAGGAAGACAAGGAGACTTGGTGGTGGAATGAAGAGGTCCAGGAAAGCATAAGGAGAAAGAGGTTGGCGAAAAAGTTTTGGGATAGTCGGAGAGATGAAGAAAGTAGACAGGAGTACAAGGAGATGCGGCGTAAGGCAAGAAGAGAAGTGGCAAAAGCAAAGGAAAAGGCATATTGCGAGCTGTACAAGAAGTTGAATAGTAAGGAAGGAGAAAAGGACTTGTACCGATTGGCCAGACAAAGGGACAGAGCTGGAAAGGATGTGCAGCAGGTTAGGGTGGTAAAGGATGCACATGGTAATGTGCTGACAAGTGAGGAGTGTGTGCTGAGAAGGTGGAGGGAATATTTTGAAGAGTTGATGAATAAAGAAAATGAGCGAGAGAAAAGGCTGGATGATGTGGTGAGAGTAAATCAGGAAGTAAAAGAGATTAGCAAGGAAGAAGTGAGGGCTGCTATGAAGAGGATGAAGAGTGGAAAGGCAGTTGGTCCAGATGACATTCCAATGGAGGCATGGGAATGTCTAGGAGAGATGGCAGTAGAGTTTCTAACCAGATTGTTTAATAAAATCTTGGAAAGTGAGAGGATGCCTGAGGAGTGGAGACGAAGTGTGTTGGTTCCTATTTTCAAGAACAAGGGTGATGTGCAGAGCTGCAGTAACTACAGAGGCATAAAGCTGATCAGCCACAGCATGGAGTTATGGGAAAGAGTAGTAGAAGCTAGGCTTAGAAAACAGGTGAAGATCTGTGAGCAGCAATATGGTTTCATGCCGAGAAAGAGCACTACAGATGCAATGTTTGCTCTGAGAATACTGTTGGAAAAGTACAGAGAAGGACAGAAAGAGTTACATTGTGTGTTTGTGGACTTAAAAAAAGCTTATGATAGGGTGCCAAGAGAAGAGTTGTGGCATTGTATGAGGAAGTCTGGAGTGGCAGACAAGTATGTTAGGGTAGTGCAGGACATGTACAAGAATAGTGTGACAGCGGTGAGATGCGCAGTCGGAATGACAGACTCATTCAAGGTGGAGGTGGGATTACACCAAGGATCAGCTCTGAGTCCTTTCTCGTTTGCAGTGGTGATGGACAGGTTGACAGATGAGATCAGACAGGAGTCCCCATGGACTATGATGTTTGCAGATGACATTGTGATCTGTAGTGAGAGTAGAGAGCAAGTTGAGTCTAGTCTGGAGAAGTGGAGATATGCTTTGGAGAGAAGGGGAATGAAAGTCAGTAGAAGCAAGACTGAGTACATCTGTGTGAATGAGAGGGAGCTGGAGGTGGCAGAGCTGAAGATGTTGAGATTCGCTTTGGGAGTGACAAGAATGGACAAGATTAGGAATTAATATATCAGAGGAACAGCTCAGGTGGGACGGTTTGGAGACAAAGTCAGAGAGGTGAGATTGAGATGGTTTGGACATGTGCAGAGGAGGGACCCAGGGTATATAGGAGAAGGATGCTGAGGATGGAGCCACCAGGCAGGAGGAGAAGACAGAGACCAAAGAGGAGGTTCATGGATGTGCTGAGAGAGGACATGCAGGTGGTTGGTGTGACAGAGGAAGATACAGAGGACAGGGTGAGATGGAAACGATTGATCTGCTGTGGCGACCCCTAACGGGAACAGCCAAAAGACAAAGAAGAAGTAATGTCTTTATAAAACAGTTATAAATGATTTTTTTAAAATTCTCTATAAACCATTTAAGAATCCCACAATAAGATTCTAAAATTATAAAACAATAAATGCCAAAAATAAAAGTACAATACAACAGTGCACAAAAATACCAAATTAAAGAGCTGCTAAGAGGGAAAAAAGTGCAACTTATACTTTGGTGCAAATTTTTTGCATGTTTTTTTGCGTGCGATTTACAATAACATGGTAAGTCGAGTAGTGGTAGAAAACTTGTACCAGTAACCAGTAGACCAGTGTATTTACTAGTTTAGATAAAACTAGTGCCAAACTATAATCCAAATCCCATTTCACACTACAGTGTGTTTTCTTTCTGATATGCAGTTGATCAGAGAATTTTAAAATTTGACACCTGGTAAATGAAAATAGTTAAACTGTTCTTCAGAATTACGACAGACTGTGATGTGTGACACAGTTTTCCATGCGTCATAAGCACCCGTTGCTAACTTAGCACCATCTGGTGAATGACACCAGAAGCAGCAATGTGAGGTCAGCGGGAACTATTCAGTCATTCCGTTACACTCCATGATGATGCTGATGGATGGTGCCACAAGGTGTTCCGAGTTGGAATTTGCTTTACAAAGTCCCACAAACAAGATTTGCTTTTGGTTTCTGCTTCCAGTTGACCATGAAATTTGAGTTGCTCAGTTTACAGATTTGATACGAGCAAACAGCTACTTAAGAGCAAGCTCCACTCAAGCCTCTTTGCGCATAACAGTTTGTTACTTACTTACTTACGCTAAGAAGGTTATGTTTTCAGTGCTATTTGTTTGTCTGTTAGCAAAATTAGGTAAAAAGTACTGAACTGATTTTCTTGAACCTTGGTAGAAGGGCAGGGAACTGGCTGAAAAGGAAACCATTAACTTTCGAAACTGCTCCTATTGAGGGGGCAGAACTAGAACTTTTTTATTTAAAAATGCCCTATGTTTTTATGTGTTTGGCAAGTGTTAAAGAAAGTGAATAATGGGATTTGCCCCCTTAATCCAGTCTGCTTTAAAAGTTAATGGTTTCCTACTTGGCACATACCTCACCCTGCTACCAAGTTTGAGTAGTTTTGTGTAATCCTGCTAACAAAAGAAGACTGAAGACTGAAAACATAACATCCTTGGCAAAGGTTTAAAGAAAGCATGTGGACAGTTCTGCTCACTAAGAACAGGTGAGATTTTATTTTCTGGCAGAGGTATGTGCTCTCTGAGTGTGGTTCTAGTTGTTTTTCCACTTCTTTTTGGGCTTGTTTATTTTTGAATAATAAAGAAGAAAATTGCACCAGATTCAGTGTCTTGGATGTGGAATGTTTTAACACTCCCAACTGCAAAATAATTTTTACCATCACAAATTATTTCCACAGTTCATCATCATATTGTACATATAGCAGCAGATGGCACCATGGTGGCTTATTGGTTAGCACTGTTGCCTCACAGTAAGAAGGTCATGGGTTCGATTCCCACCTGTGGAGTTTGTGTGGGTTTCCTCCCACATTTAAAGACACGCAGGTTAGGTGAATTGGAAACTTTATAATTGAAGGTCTCCCTTGCAAAAGAGCTCTCGAATAAAGATTAAATTAAATATACATATTATCATATTGTATATTTTGAAGTGTATGATTGTGACTGGTGCTGCTCACTTATGCATCACGTATTCTGTGCAGAAGAACAGCTTGGCCATGCCTCGATGTAGATCAGGTGCATGTTAAAAAAGTACAGATGGATAAAGCGTGATCAGGGAAGATGGAAGCATCATGGAGATTACCTATTTGGCCTCATTGTAGAAGGTTTCACACGTCACCCCCCCAACTCCGCTCATGTCCCATTTTTATAACTTAGGAGTGTCAGAATGCTGCACACCTGAGCCAATCATTGAATCACCCTCAACCGACTTTAAACAACTAAAACTCCACAACTAAACACTTGTTAACAGAAATCACATGATCTCAGGCCAGCTTGTGTTTAAAAAAAATGGAATGGGAGTTATTGCTTAACAATCAGCTGCAGGATTGCAGTATTTCCATTAATATGTTCTGAGTGAGGGGTAACCATTAACAAAATCTCTGTGTCCTATGTAATATTACAAGATACCGTACATGGGTGAATGTACATTTTGCACATTTCTGTTGAAGTGTCAAGTTCACCTTCTGTTTCTTACCACATGACTATGGGTGAAATTCTGCAGAGTCACCTCTGTTGTATAAAATCACCTTTGTTGAACAAAACATTCCGAGCAAAGTCAAACATGAAATACAGATATTAAAGTTTGCAGGCGAAAACGACCCACAGACACTCAGGTGACGGCTGCTATGAAATAAGATGACTATATCAGCTGCGTGTTTGCCTTGTTTCACTTCACGTGTCTGTCCGACTGATTTTTATGTGTTCAACCATTCACACTTTTTGTTGCTGTTCTTAAACCATAGGTGACTCTATGGTGGGGCTTGATAGGACTACAGCCCCCACAAATTTCAGTAGCCTCACCGTAACTCCACCTGTTAAGTCACATTTGTTTTTCTAAGTCCTGTGATTTCAGCCTCGGTTTCAGGCACAGCGGATCAGTTGACACACAGCTGCAGGTGTTACGCAACAGGGTGCTGATGTAAACTGGGCTACTGTTGGGTAAAGAGGAGGTGGACTAAGTGTTTGGAGGCGACAGGAGAAAAGGAAAGTTAGAAGTGTTGAACTGAGAGGTGGAACTTTGAAAGGGACCCACTTTTGGCTCATGTCCTGATATAGAAACAAAGTAGACACTCTAACTGTCTTAACACACATATTGTTTCATAAAATGGTGTAGTTGGTGATAACTGAGTTTGCAAAACTTTAACTAAGGTTTATATACTTGTGTCAACATTTATGTTTCTGTGTATGTGTGCAGTGTGCACGTGTGTGTAACTTTGATCACGGACAAACTGGGGAGAGCTGACATTTGCCGTTTGGTATGCTTATGTGTTGTGGGTCAAAGATGAACACCGTGAAAACGGAAAGTTGATAGGACTAATATTTTTGGAGAAATTAGGGATATTAGTTAACAAGAGTGAACAATGGATGTTGATATCACCATTAATCAGTCCCTGGTAACCAGACAAGCTCTGAACAAAGGGAATATTGCAACCTTGCCAGTTCTAAAATGTGACATCAACTAACTGTGCCAAATAATAAATACAATTATTCACAAAACTTTCTCATTTTAATTTTCTGAACTTTCAGTTGAAATCATTATAGAAACTGCATAATTTATTACCACCCTTGAAAAATGTCAGCTACTTTTTTTTCTAAACACTACCCAATCTAGAAACCGCGGATCCCCACAGGCAACGTGCTAATTGTAAATAAAGCCCAAAGGCTGCGTTTCCTTCTTGGTGGCTTCCCTCACCACTCTCCTTCTTGCATGGTCACACAGGTTTTGAGAACTGTCTACTCCAGATGGATGTACCATTGAGCACTTTCCTGCTGGAGAAAACACTTTGCTCTATTGTGTCCAACTACACAAACATTCAACCATTTTTAATGATTTTAAACTCCCCAGAAGCTGCACTTCCACATTAACAGCAATTGTCCAAAGTGGAACTGCATCCTTGTAAAGTAAAACTCACTCTTCATCTGTAAGAAAGGTAATTTTTCTCAAATTGTTGATTTAAAGGGGGGGGAAAAAACATAGATTTTTAATTGTTAGCAGGGAACAATGTGACTACTGTCCTCAGAATATTTCAACATGAAAATCATAAAACTATACAACCTGTATAAACAACTACAAACCTAGTTTGTGACGTTCAGGTGCAGTTAGATAAAGTGCTGCACACAGTCTGTCATCTACAGCTTTCCTTCATGAGGAATATTACTGTGGTTTAGCGACATTCCATTCCTGTTTGTGTGTCTTCAAAGCTGATAAAATGCACTGTCGACATTATTAGTGGAGGTTATTTGTGCTGATGGATTTAGCCCATTTAGATGGCAGGACACTGCATCACATGTATTTTTATGGAGGAATCTCTGGCCTGGTCATAAAATTGCCTTCCTTTGTGTGCTTAACCTCGGAGGTCAGTGCATTGTGTTCAGCCTCTTGTTTTGAAGTTTGTCCTCGACAGCATGGACAATACTCTTTTTGTTATCCATTGTCAAGATTGTCATTCATTGTTTTATTTGGCTTTCATATTTGCTGCCTGATTACTCCATCATTTGGCATGAGAAAAATGTTCCGCCGGCCTCGTATTTGTTCACGATTGTTAATACTCAGGAGGAACAGGGAAATTTAATACTTCATTAATTTTTACCATATGTAAAAACCTCTAGAAAATACTTTTCTGTTGTTAATTTTATTTTGATCCAAAGATATGGGATGTCAAAAAGCTCTGGGCAGGTCACCACTTAAGGATCTAACATTGTGCAAAATCCTCCCCCAGATCTACATGTTACAATTATACAGTGCATCCGGAAAGTATTCACAGCACTTCACTTTTTCCATTTTTTTATGCTACAGCCTTATTGAAAAATGGGGTAAATTAATTTTTCCCCCTCAAAATTCCACTCACAACACCCCATAATGACAACATGAAAAGGTTTTTTGGAAACTTTAGCAACTTTATTAAAAATAAAAAATGAAGAAAAAATAAAAAAAAACTAAATATCTCCACAGCATGATGCTGCCACCACCATGCTTCACTGTAGAGATGGTGCCTGGTTTCCTCCAAACATGACACGTGGCATTCACACCAAAGAGTTCAATCTTTGTCTCATCATACCAGAGAATTTTTTTTCTCATGGTCTGAGAGTCCTTCAGGTGACTTTTGGTAAACTCCAGGTGGGCTGCCATGTGCCTTTTTACTAAGGAGTGGCTTCCCTCTGGCCACTCTACTTACAGGCCTGATTGGAGGATTGCTGCAGAGATGGTTGTCTTTCTAGAAGGTTCTCCTCTCTCCACACAGGAATGCTGGAGTTTTGATAGAGTGGCCATCAGGTTCTTCATCACCTCCCTGACTAAGACCCTTCTCCCTCAATCCCTCAGTTTAGACTGGCAGCCAGCTCTAGGAAGAGTCCTGGTGGATCTGGACTTCTTCCATTTACAGATGATGGATGCCACTGTGCTCATTGGGACCTTCAAAACAGCAGAAGTGTTTCTGTACGCTTCCCCAGATTTGTGCCTTGAGATAAACCCTACTCAGAGGTCTACAGACAATTTCTTTGACTTCATGCTTGGTTTGTGCTCTGACATGCACTGTCAACTGTGGGACTTGATATGTAGACAGGTGTTAAGCTGTAGAAACATCTCAAAGATGATCAGTGGAAACAGGGTGCACCTGAGCTCAATTTTGGGCTTCATGACAAAGGCAGAAAAATAACTGAATTAACTGATTGCAAAAATAGAGACAAGATCAAGTAGAAGTTCTATATTGACCCTGAGGCAAGTTGGTGCTGGTGCTGGTGTGAAGCAGATTCTTCTAACTGCCCTTTGATGGAACACTTATCTGACAAGTTACTCCCCCCAGCCACGACCGGTACCCATGTACAGCAGGGTGGACTGAGATAGTACAGATAGTAGTGATGCAGGGTCCAGCCCATAACCTGTAGGCCCCTGTGGGTCAGGTGAGTGGGTTTGGATGAGCTTGGTGAGACGATATTGCAGGTGAAGGTGCATCAAAAAGTGACAAAGCAGAGTTTCTACTATGTACGTAATTCGGAAGTTACAGATATATTGCAGGCTCACTAATGCCTGGTTCACACGGGAAGATTAGGCCGATTTCAGACCCGATCTTCCCCTTCCAACAATCTTAAGGACACCTAGACAATCGTGATGAAGCTAAAGATAATCTTATCAAATATTCCTGCCATGTGTAGTGTGTTAAAAGCGCTCTGATCTGCTCGGAAGGTCGTCAGGAGTGCTCAGACCTCAAATTGGAGATATTCAACATGTTGGATTGTCTTGGCCTCGCAGTGTGTCGTGTCCTCCGACCACAAATGAGCACGCAGCCTGCTGAATGTGACGTGCAGCCAATCAGAAAGCGAGGTGACTGAAGCATGGAGCGGAATCCAAAATCAAAACGGCTGTTGTGGTGCACCAGAAAATCCGGTGGTCGCGCTGTCTCCACTCCTTTAAACAACAGCTTTTCATTGTATTTTTGTATGCATTTGTGGTAGAAAAACAGTCATACAGAATTCCTGTCTACAGTAGCAGACTGTAGGTGACGATGTGCAGCATAGTCCTTTTTCAAAGGCCGTGACATGGACAAATTGGAGAGATGATGGTCTAGTGGTTAAGCGTTGGTCTTGAGACCAGAGGATCCTCGGTTCAAATCCCAGCCTTACCGGAAAATCACTAAGGGCCTGTAGCGCGATGGCCTCGATTAGACCTGATTAAATAAAATATATTAGTCCTCTCTCAACCACAAAAACCCACTGGGACAGAGACTGTGTTTCCACCTCAGTGGAGAAATTCCTAAGTCATCTGGAGATCTTCAGATAAGTTTTGGAGACATCACCCCATGGTCGAACACTGCCTTCCAGAGAAAAACAAGGTTGTAATTTGTGAACTACATGACATGATAATGGCTTAACGTCAAGAATCTGAGCTTCTCCAGGACCGGAGAACCCAAAACCTTTATGATCAAGATAAGACAGGAACTCTCCTCATCCAGGGGGGGACCCTTTCCCCACAACCAGATGGGCCATAAATCGTAGATTCTTCACAACTAACTTTTATCTTGAGTAAAACAAAGAGAAGACCTTTGCTTTGAAATAAGAATTTACATCAGTATGTCTCTCATTTATAACTAAAGACTTATAATGTGGAAAGCACGGTGGCTTAGTGGTTAGCACTGTTGCCTCACAGCGAGAAGGTTGTGGGTTCAATTCCCGTGGCCTTTCTGTGTGGAGTTTGCATGTTCTCCCCGTGTTTGTGTGGGTTTCCTCCGGGTGCTTCGATTGGAATCTTTAAAATTGTCCGTAGGTGTGTGTGGGTGTGTCTGTGTTTGTTTGTCTATTTGTGGCCCTGTGACTGGGTGTACCCCGCCTCGAGCTCTATGACTGCTGGGATAGGCTCCAGCCCCCCGCGACCCTTAATTGGACTAAGCGGTAGAAGATGGATGGACTTATAATGTTGTTGCATTTATTAATCAAATGAAATGCTTTGCATGTAGTCATTCCATTTATTGATGTGCTCATGTTAACTGATGTGTGTGTGAGACCTTTCTGCAAAATATAATATGCTGATGTTGAAGTACTCTGTTTATCCAAAGGATGTGCTTAAATGTCTCATAATAATGTGTTCATTTGGGTGCCTTAGAACAAATAGTATTTCAAATTAATTAATGTGTTTAAATAGTTGAATCATTTCTGCCTGCTCTAAGACATGAAGTGTCTGTGAGATCACACACCCTAAATGGGCGGAGTTTAGTGACGAAAGTCCCCCTTTAAAAGTTAGAACAGAGTCTTTCTTCTCCCTTCTCTCTTTCTCCCCTGCTCAGCATTCTGCTTTTCCTCTGCTCTTTCTCTCTTCTTTGCAAACGCTTAATTCTATTTTGGGCCAAGAGCCTTTGCTAAGCTAAGCTACCACGTGGCCTTCATTCACTCTTTACCTTTGGGACAAACTCAAAGTTTAACCTGACGCTTTAAAGGCGCGTCAAGCTTTTTAATTTTTAAGAGAACTTCCGTGCTGAGCTTTTCAAATTAAGTGCGAATTTACAGAAAAAGCGACTTTTCCTTTTTCATTCAATTTCCAACGCTCTTATTAAAGTTTTACTTTTTCTAAAGTCACAAAGACTTTAATTTGGCTCCAACCATTTTGAAAGCTACTAAGAACCATTTTCAACAAACACTTTCCACCTCTGGGTCACTGCAAGCTGACAACTTCGCTGATTCCACACCAGCCGGTACCAGCCCTGGGATCACACCGGGGACACCTCAGAGGGAACCCCTCCGACCCAGGTGAGCTCACGCTGCCCGATATCAACGACGGACGGACAGACGGAACCAGCCCTCCAACAGCAGCTAATCGATCCAGTCCAAGCTCCATGAAGGTTTGTTGCCAATGAGTACAGGTGGCTCCTCATCTCCTTTTTCTTTAAAGACATTCTTGTAATATTCTATTTCATAATTGGCTTCAAAATTCATCACTAAATTTCAATCAGATTAATTTACTTAAAGTTTTAAGCTTCACCTCTTTCTTCTAATGTCTCATGAGTGAGTAAGAAAATTGTTTCCCTGAATGAACGTATTTTTCATCACTGTCTATAAAATGCCAGTCAAATGTTCATTTCTTGTATAAATTGTAAATAAATTGTAAATATTTTCTGCTGTGGTTTATCTTGGGTACAGAAGGAAACTCTTGGTCAACCGTATTGAAGAATTCATGATTTTCAGATCAGAGATTGATTAAATTAAATCGAGACTAATTAATTAATTTGAGACTGATAAATTAATGTTTAAATCATGGTACTTATACCATATAAAAGAAGAATAAGTGGTGCCCCATTAATGCTTAAATAATAAGTATTAAACCCTAAATCAATTATTTTGGTGATCCGTTATTTTGGGGCCTAATCCAGTCTAATTCAATTTGGGAGTTTAATTACTTATTCACTACAGCTAAATGCTACATATCAAGGGTCCCCATAATGAGGCCTGAATATATGTAAAGCAGTGTCTCCACTCAAATCACCAGTAATCACTACTTTCTACATTTTTATTGGTGCCCGCGTGAGGCTTTATTATTAATATTCACTACATTATTATTGGTGCCTCCGGGTGAGGTTTAACCCATATTCGTTACATTGTTATTGGTGTCCCATGTGGAGGCATTAAAATTGTTACATTATTATTGGTGCCCCGTGTGGAGGCATTAATATTCTTACAGGCCCTTGGGCAAGGTCCTTAATCCCCTAGTTGCTCCCGGTGTGTAGTGAGAACCTTTTATGGCAGCAGCCTCACATCGGGGTGAATGTGAGGCATTATTGTAAAGCGCTTTGAGCATCTGATGCAGATGGAAAAGTGCTATATAAATGCAGTCCATTTACTATGAATTTCAAAGAAAGATGCAACCTTTTCCGCTTATTAGAACAGGGTGCGCACTATACTGCTTGCTCTCTGCTTTAAGTAATGTAACCTACTGTACATCTCACAAGTCTGCACCCAATCATAATTGTGAAATATAATTTATAGTGCATTTACAGTCTGGCAGGAATCTGTTTTGGCTAAGAAAAAATAAACTATCCTTAAGACTTCCATTGTGTGCGTGTGTGAATGCAACATTCCACCTTAATGGTATATCTTATAACATAGATCCACTGGCTTTTGGCAATTCAACCCTGGTCCCAATACTGGTAGACCAATTCTAAACTTTTAACCTGCTCTACAGGGAGCCCCAAATGAAATGACAGTGCAGACGGGATGGGTAAGAACTACATTTAGAAAGCTGTTTCTGATGTTTTCTTGCACATCAGATGTACTTGACCCGTTGTAATAGCTTTAAAAGCACCCTCAGTCATTCTAGGTTTACACTGTAAATCCAGGTCGCCTGCTCATCTTTAGAAGCCCTCAGTCACAGATGACTTTCGATTGCCTTGAGGTTTCTGCGACTTCCAGCTGCAGAGCTCTTATCCGGTTGTTAAGCGCTGACGTAATGCATCACGTGATAAATCTGTTTCCGGGTCCAAAGACCTCCAAGTTTACAATTAAAGTTACGTCTGTTTGATCCTTTTAAGGATCTACAGTTTAAGTTTAGTTTGGGTTTACATTGTGCGCAAACCTCCGTCCCTCCCTTCTCCGCCTCCACCTCTGTTAACCGCATTCGTCTGGTTCTGTGGTCAGAACACTTAATAAAACTTTTGTTTTCTTTCACTTAACATATTTTATTATGCACAGGTAAAATATACATGTCTGTTTGTTAATAAAAAATTATTTATTACAATAAACAGGACGTTAAAGCGCAAACTTCACTTTTCACTTTCACTCCCCGAACGCAGCTCACAGCAACTTCCATTGAAAATAACGGAGAAACAACCTGAGCGTCTGACATTTTTACATAAAACAAGCGCAGTAACAACGTCTAAAAACCCAGTTAATATACCCAGGAGACTTTTAGGCACAATATACAAAAGTGTTAAAGTGCAGCCTGATCAGATCGTCTCAGTGCTGTTCTTAATGTTAATGACAGCGCGCCGTTTTTGTTTGGAGCCGGAAGCTGAAAATCACGATGCGTTACGTCACACTTAACAACCGGATAAACATGCAGCAAGCTATAAGGTCAGAAGGACCTCGACAAAGCTGTGTCAAACATGTACCACGCGATCTGCAGGAATTGACTGCCTCCACCATGAAACTGAATAACTACTTAATTCTAAAACCAGTCCTGAGGCGTGACCACTTTCCATGTTGAGTGACTGCTCTGACCTCAAGTACACATGTAATAGTCATGGTTGGGACCATTTAAGCATCTTAACTAGGATGTAGTAAATATTTAAAGAAATAAGTCACTGATGTTCTAAACTGAGCAGGTTAAAAAGCCACAGCACTGAGACCTGCTGATGAGCACACGTTCATGTCTACAACGTACAGTTGTAGTCAGAAGTGTCCATACACTTGTCATGAGTGTGGATGTCATGGTAATTTTAGGCTTTTAATGATGTCTGAACTAATCTTTTGCCAAGGTGGGACCATCTGTCATCAGTCTACGGCTTCATCCTCTCTGTGCCCGATCTGACCCCCAACATCAGCCTCTTCTGGTATTTCTTTGCAGACATGTTCAGACATTTCTGCCTCCTCTTTCGCTGCGTCTTCCAGATCAAAGTTTTCTTCTACACCATCCTGTTAATCAAGGTCAAAGAACATCTGGTATTTCTCATTTTATGCTGAGATTCAGCATACTTAATAACTCTGGGGGTGGGAAGAAAAAATAATTGAATGCACATCTGAATTTGGTTTGGATCTTCCCTAATCTGTACAGGGTCAAAAATATACATACAGGCTCTAATGTATACACACAACTCTTGTAATAAGGGGTGCTGACAGTTCTGGAATGCCTTAAGGTGAGAAGGCCTTAGTGGCCTTAATTCATTAGTGATCATCAAGCGACACTATTGTGCTTTATACAGCTTTGTTGGCTAGCAAGGTACGCTAGGCTAGTTAATGGCTAAATTAACGGTAGCTCTTCTGGCTATAGTTGGCCTACTTTTGAGATTTGCACTTTAATTTTACATGATAGTTTTTAATGGTTCTTCAGTTTAAATGGTTCTTTAATAGCTATCAATAGATAGTATCAAAGTTTAGGGTTTCCATTAGAAAGCATGTAGAGTATGGAATTTGTCTTCCTTTAGTAGCAATCCATAACCTAGCTAGCAGGGTGAACTTTAGATAGAAACCTAGAATGTCATAGCTTCCATTTATATGACATAACCAGATTTATAGCTCAGCCTGCTAGCTATAATTTAGTTTTACAACAAGTCTACAGATTAGGTAGATGTATACAACAATCTTCTCTTCACTCAAAAAAAGAAAATGTTGGATTTACTTAACCGAGTTATGGCAACCAGTCCCACGAAACTGTGTTAATTTAGATGTATTGAATACAGTTATGTTGAGTTTATTGAACAGAGTTATGTTAGATTTACTACACAAGGTTGCATAGATGTTATTAAATAAAGCCATGTTGGATTTAGCTAATAAAGTTATGTTGGATTTAATTAACATGTTGCATTTGGTATGTTGGATTTATTTAATAAACTTGTGTTTAATTTATATTTCTCTGTTCTGTACTGTCTGCATTTGTTCATTACATGACGCAAAAGATTTAACCAAGTTTTATGTCTTTTATTTGTCATCTTTCAGTTTGAAAACAGATGGGCAGATTACAATGTCAAAAAAAGGTTACTTTGCAACAAAGGCGAAGTCTCTTTCTCTAAAGTGCACAGGCATCTTTAAGTGCATAACCCCCCCCCCCCCCCCCCCAAAAAAAAACAGAAAACATTTGGCAGCATTACCAAAGCAAAGAAAACATGTAACCGCCCAAAACAAGCTCAAGCATCAATCAAAATGACAACTTTTGAACAATACTAAACAAAGCAGCTTTCCAAAAAAATGTGAATATCATGGAGAAGTCTATTTATTTCCATAATTCCATCAAAATATTAAACTTCCATAGATTGTAGATTCATGACCAACATTTTAAACTATTCCAAGAATTCATTTGTTTATTCTTACATATTTTGGACTTCCAGGTCAAAAAACCATGAATACAGGATTTCAAAAAATTAGAATATTGTGATGAAATCACCATTTTATTCAGAAAAAAAAAAGAAAGAAATCCGGCTCACATCAAATCAGTGGAAATATGGTACATTCTAAACTACATGTCAATGTTCAGTACTTGATTAGGAAGGCTTAGCATTGAGGCGAATGGCAGGGTCATTGCATGAGAGTTATGGAAGCACAGATATCCTTGATGCTTTGCTGTCAACTGTTTTTTGTTTTTGGATCTGGTGAACCTCAATTCCCTCTTGATTATACCCCATAGATTACCAGACCACATTTAGGTACTTTGGTGGTATAAGCATTCTAACTCACCAGACCTAAAACCCCATTGAGAATCAATGGGATGTTACCAAGAGGAATTTCGTGGACAATAGACTAAAAAATAAAGACTTGACAGCAACCGAAATCTGACAGGTAATGTGGGTTTCCATAACTCCCGTGAAATACTACAGGCAATCAGCCACAGTCAAGTTTTAAGCATTAAACCAGGTTTGGTAATAGAAGTGAATGGCCACTGACTTCTATACAGTATTTATTATGGAATTATGGAAATAAATAAATTTTTCCATGATATTCTAATTTTTTGCAAAGGGCCGGTATATTGTTAAAATATCAATCAAAAAGCAGTAGCACCTACTGGGAGATGCTCGAGGACTCCCAAGACTTCAGTGCAATACCAATAACAAGTCACTTTTTGACATTTGGCAGCATTACCAATGCAAACAAAAAGTCCAACAGCATAAAAAAAAACAAACTGAAGACTTCAGTAGAGGAAATGTATGTAACCCTTCACAGCTTTGAACTTAAATTGACCACTGTGCCAAGTAAAAAACTCAAAATAAAATGACAATGTAATGAATGTCATACATTGGGTGCTTTTGTAAAATTGCTATACTGCAGACAGCAGTAAAAGATGATAAATTAAGCTCCATGCTCAAAAATATTGTCTGATCCAACATGTAAAGTGAGGACAGACAAGAATCATGTCTTTTTTTATACAAGTGTGATTCTTTAACTACAGACACTATTGGCCTTGTAAATGTAATTTCCACCACACCATTGCCTTACAATGTAAAGCGCCTTGGGGCAACTGTTTGTTGTGATTTGGCGCTATATACATGTGCTCTGATGTCACTGTTTATCTCCATAGAAACTACCCAAACAATCTTTCATACAAACTGTTTAGGGACATTACAGTGTTGTGGTGGAAATTACGGCAATAGTGTGGGACAACTACATTTTGTTTAAAAAAAATCACAACAGTTGTATGACATTGAATACCCCAATTATGTTTTGATTATTTTACTGATATTTTATTCAGAGATATTTTAAAACATTAGAAAAAAATGTTTCTTTACCATTCATTTTTATCATTGAAGATCAAAAGTCTGGGTGTGGGACAAGCACAAAATGGCAATATTTGCATATAATGATGCTGAAAAAAGGTGAAAAAGTCATCATAGACTACTAGAACAAATTTCTTAACACACTTTCATTGTAAAGATAACTATAAAAGTGTGACATTTCCCCTTTTTTCTGTTTTTCATACAATATGATCAAAGGATATAATAAGTGCCTGTAGTCTAAGAATCACCCACAAACAAAAACATAATCAAGCCAACAATCACAAACCAGTAGCACCTACTGGGAGATGTTCAATGACTCCCAAGATTTCAGTGCAATACCCAACAAGTCACTTTTTGACATTTGGCAGCATTACCAATGCAAACAAAAAGTCCAACAGCATAAAAACCAGGCTGACAGTAAAAAGATGATAAACAACACTCCTTGCTCAAAAATATTGTCTGATCCAGCATGTCAAGTGAGGACTGACAAGAACTATGTTGGCTTGATTATATTTTTGTTAGATTGTATAAAAAAGACAACAATCACAAACCAGTAGCACCTACTGGGAGATGTTTGACGACTCCCAAGATTTCAGTGCAATGCCCAACAAGTCCCAAGGACATTCAAACAATGCAAAAAAAGTCTGCCACTCTGACTCATTGTCATGCCTTGCAGCAAAGTCTCGTGTTGACTAAAGGAGTTTTTGGCTGCTTTTTACAGGTCTCTTTTCCAGGTATGAGCCATCCTCTTTTGAGCAATGAAACACGGCTTGAGAGTCACAGTGTCATTCACTGGTTAACGTTCCTTGATGGCATTCCATTCAATTTCACTCCATTAGACAGTCACCTCCATCTCCAATTGAAATGATCAAATCAAATCAATTTTATTTATATAGCGCCAAATCACAACAACAGTTGCCCCAAGGTGCTTTATATTGCAAGGCAAAAGCCATACAATAATTACAGAAAAACCCCAACAGTCAAAACGACCCCCTATGAGCAAGCACTTGGCGACAGTGGGAGGGATCAGCAATGCTGTATGTGTGAGACAATGTGTGTGTGTGTGTGTGTGTGTTAGTTATCCAACTAGCACTGCACATGTTGAGAGGACACGTTGAAAAGATCACTGGAGGAGCCGGTTTTTAAGGACTTTCAACATTGTGGAGAGTCGCCTGCCATCCAACTCCATGATCACTTTCTGTAGAAATTCAAACGTGCTCTTCAACTCTTTTGGGTAACTTAAATTCAGGCAGTAAATGAGGCCGAGCAGCAGTGCACATGCATTTGCAGTGTTCCTCAGACCGTGCAGAACTTCCACCCTTTCGATGACGATTCCAACATCTTCAGGATCCTCGTCGGGCTCTGCTCCCTCATGTTCTATCACATAGATCCCCATGATGGTGGCCTCCATCTCACGGGTTGCCTCAGGATCAACATCCTGACAGTGACATGAGACATACAATTGGTTTTCTCTCACACACTGTTCAAATAAACATACCATTCCAATTACAGAGTTCACTTGTTAGTCAGTATACAGGTGCTGGTATTATAATTCGAATATCATGAAAAAGTTGAATATTTTTTGCCCCTCATTTCATAAAGTGAAACCTAGCTATTGTATAGATGCGTTACACATTGAATGAAATATTCTTTACAATTATTTCTTGATATTTGGCTCACAGATGTTGAAAAACCAGAAAATTATAACATTGCTGCTTCAATAATAAAGGGTGTTCTAAACAAATTGTTTAAAGGCTTCTGAATAAGTATGCTAATTTTGAAGTGTTCCTGGCATTCCTGGCATCCTTTTGCATAAAGAACTGCATCTATGTGGCGTGGCATGGAGGTGATCAGCCTTTGGGTACTGCTCAGGTGTAGTGGATGCCCAGGATGCTTTCATTGCATGCTTGTGGTCATCTGCATTGTTGGGTGTGGTGCCTCCAATTTTGATAATTCCCCACACATTCTCTATTGGGCTCTAACCAGTTAACTTTGCAGGCCAATCAACAGTACAGTAACACCATGGTAGGTGTCAAATCCTGCGGTAAAATGAAAACATCTCCATAGAGTTATTCAGCAGAATGAAGCATGAAATTCTCTAATGGGCTACAAATGTCACATTCCTCATAAGAAGCCACTCCTGAACCATATGTCTTAATTATCTTGCCAAGGCTATGGAGGAAAACAACTGGACATTTGCTCCAGTTCAAAGTCTGCTTTTTACATTAAAAATAAATACATTTTACAGTTCATTTGGAAATCCAGCTCTTGTATGAACAGTGTAGATACTGAATCCGCTTGAAATCTTGCATGAAGTTTACAGCATTTGATATGGGGAGCCATGTCACCTGAGGGGTCAACTGTGTTTTTTTAGTCTATAGTCGACACAACTATCAATCACCAAATATTAAAAAAAAAGAAGTTATGCTTCATTTTGCTGAATAAACTATGACCATACCAATTTCACTTAACAGCAGGATTTGCCACTACCCATAATTTCAAATGTACAAAAAGTTGGTTCAGTCACCATGGTGCTACTGTACTTCACTGGCCAGCAACGTGTGGGATATTATTAAGAGGAAAATAAGACACCAGATCCAAAAATGCAGATAACCACAAGCATGCGATATAAGCATCCAGGACATCCACTACACCTGAGCAGTGCCCACAGGCTGATCACTAATGCAGATATAACATATAAAAGGAGGTTCAACCAAGAAATGAGAATACTTTTCAGAAGCTTAACATTTTCTGTTTAATACACAGTTAATTATTGATTAATAATATCTAATTTTCAGAGATACTAAATTTAGCATTTTCATCATCTGTGAGCCACAGTCATCAAAGAAAGAAATTAAGCCTTGCAATGTTTGACTCCATTTGTAACAAATTTGTACAAGAGATGTGTTTCACTTTCTGAAATTAGTGACAATATTCAACTTTCATGATATTCTAATTATGTGACCTGCACCTGTACAAATTAACAAAATCAGCAGGGGATCAAATACTCATTTCCTCCACCATAGCCAAAATTTCAAATTGGCAAAATGTAGTATGTTAACATCAGTGATTACTAAGGTAAGGTCCACTTAATTAAAGCTTACCTGGTAGGTCCGTCCTAGGCTTTCAGGCTGTTCATTTACGTAGACGCATAGCCCTTTGAGGAGACATTCTCTGCGCATCTCAACACTGGGATTCTGAGCGGGGGGGGGATTTCAAATTTTTTTCAATGTAAAGCAGGGGTCTACAACTTTTCTGGGACCAATTGTTACCTGAAGGATTGGAATACTTAAATGAGTCAATTGTCCGGTACAAATAAAAATGAAGTATTATTGTTACCTTTAAAATAAACAAAAACATTAAACATGATTAGAACACCACAAAAAAGAAAGAAGGAAAGAAAAAAAAAAAAAAGCCCTTACAGCACCTCAGGGTTATGGCAGTCACAATACTGGGGGCCCCTGATACTCAATGTTATATATACTTCTATTACTCACATACAATTTGAGGCAAGGTAAATAAACAAAATTGGGAAGGTACAGATTTAAAAAAAAAGTGCAATCAGAGCTGCAACCTGCTTCCCCTTCCCAATCAGATCTCACGCACGTCCAATTTCTTTTAGCTGGGTGCAGGGTCAAAACGTAAAGTTCATGTAAGGCAAGGAAGAACCACGTGGTTCTTCCTTGCCTTACATGAACCTGCCTCCCCTTGCCATTGCTGTAGGTATATCATGCGACACATAGATGTGCGTGCGTGTATTTGCCCAATACAAGTGTGTGTATGACCGTGCGTGTTCGGCTCTCCTCGCAGGCAACACAACAGCAGACAGTCGCACAGACAGACAGTTAGGAAGCAACACTCGTGAATCCATTTTGCCTACTGTTGTGCAAAGTCAACAAGCAATGGGTAGAAATTAAGAGGTAATAACCAAAATATTATTCTGCAGGTGGTGTCCAACAGACACTTTCTCCTTTTTCATCTTTTCTGGCAGATTCTTTGGTCTCGTGCATTTTGTCAGTGTCCCACCCCTGGAGGTACCATGAGGCAGTGTCTATCACCCACTGAATTTGCTTGTTCAGCCAGAAAGGATGAAAAAAGAAAAGTGGGCTGTGGCCACATCACCAACTATTTTAGAGTTAAGTGTCAGAGATGTTATTAATTATTTTATTATACCGGTAATAACATTATCTCTCTCTTCCGGCTGTTACTGCTTCTAGATTCTGCCTAGGGGGCAATCACAGGCAAGTGCAGAATGAATGGAAGTCAACAGAGCAAAGACCCTTCATGACCAGACTCATATGGTGGTGCCATAGCCAAACTGCCTCTAATAGTAAGGAATAGGCAATACACTATATAGGTATATGATATCTATGGTCACTGCAACACCTGGCCTTCAGGGAGTAAAGGGGAAAGCAAGGTCATATTTCTTAATGTGAAAAGGTCACATACCTTGTCCATGGCTGCCGTGATCAGTCTGAGTTTGCGTCCTCCTTCACCCCCCTTATTTCTGAACACTTTCAGTAGGCAATCAGAGTAGCCATCTAGCTGGGACATGAATTTTGGCAGAAGTGGTACAGTTGTGATGCGGGTAAATTCGGCATTCACCTAAAACAGAACACAAGACAAACAAATATCATTCAAAAGGAAATGAACCTAGTGTTGATATTCCCCCTTTGACAGAATGTTTGACTGTTTGAAATCAGATGTGGACAACCTGGGACAAAGGCCTTAGCAATAGTGTTAATTGAGTTAGTCTGTGTCGTGAAAAGTTCTCAGGCATACTATTATCCCTGCAGGAAAGACAGGGCCTTGACCCATTGTTAAGAAAACCACTATATCAACATCAACATCTCCATAGAGTTATTCAGCAGAATGAAGCATGAAGTTCATTAATGGGCTACAAATGTCACATTCCTCTGTAATATTTTTATTTTCTGAGACTGAATTTTGCCTTTTCATCATCTGTGAGCCAGAATCAAACATCAAGAAATTAAGGGTTGCAATGTTTCACTCCATGTGTAACAAGTCAATACAATACTGTAGATGGGTTTCACTTTCTGAAAAGAATATTCAACTTTTTCATGATATTCTAATTACATGACCAGGACCTGCATAGAACAAGGATGCACAACAAGGACACAATCTACATTACCTCACTCTCAGAAAAAAGAGCTGGCCATCTGCTTTTGAACTCGGTGATGAATGGCATGTCCTGGATGATTTCCTGCCTTCTGTAGGCAAATGTTTTTTCCATTTTAATTTTTACTTGTTGCTGGTTTTTCTTCTTCACCTCCAAAAGAAGCGTTTTCCGTTCCTCTTCAAGGCTCTCTTTCGTTTCACCCACAGGATAGGCAGGACAGTAATTAACTTCCGCTTTGCGTGGCTTTTTCACCTGGTTGGGGCTTCCTTGGTTTGTGGTACATTTTCCCTTCATTGAATTTATGCTAAGTTCTGGGCAACCAATGCTTCTCAGTTTGGTTCTGTAGTTGGCCATTTTATATTTTAGACTAATTTTCCACCCATAGTAGCCACATGCAGACCCTTGTTCCTTCAAGCATGGGTGTTTGGTTACTAGAGCCTCAGCCACAGTACTGAACTCTGCGCTTGTAGGGTACACCTTGTACTTCATAATTTCAGACACTAAAGCTTCCAGGATGTCGGACTTGAGTTTGGAGCCTGGAGTAAAAAGAGTGCCACTGCTGCAGTATGCACTGTTGGCCCTCTCCAGCTGAAGCTCAACCTCATAAGCAAATTGTGGAATTTGGAAGGTTTGGGGCCACGGCTTGGAGCGAAGAGATGAACCTGAACTTGATCTTGATGTAGATGTGGAGGAAGAAAGTATTTCTGTGTCTGCCCATGACGGCGATGGTGAAATGCAGGCTACATCATCCAGTCCTTGAGAAAGAGGAGCTGTATCAGGGTGAGGACTAATGGCCGACTCATTTGTTAGGTATATCACTTTCACTGTGCTCTTGTCTTGGAGGTCTAAAGTAGATGTTAAGTTCACATACTCACTGTCAAAGTCAATGTCTTTGTACTGTAGTCTAAACGGTTCCTGAGAAACTGTACTGTCTTGCAATTTGGAAGAATCAATTTGCTGGAGTCATCTGTGCCAAGGACGACCCTTAGGGTTGCAGCCATCTTGAATTCAATCTGAAAATTAAAGCACATTCCATACCAAGAGTAATTAGGATCAAGTGATAAATATTATTGCAGCAATGACGCAGATTATTGTGCCTTTCGCATTTTTTCTTTCATATTATTGTATTCTGAATGATGATTTGATGTGATTCTGAATTGAATATTGAAACTTTAACCCATTTATGCCTAAAACACCTGCAAAAAACAAACAAACAAACAAACAAACAAACAAACAAAAAAACGCTTGTTAAAGGTAGAGTATGTAAGATGGTGGCCAGAGTAGGCATTGCAAATATGCTGCCCATTCCCAAATTTGATCTTTTCATGAATATTTACTAAGTAATAAACTAATATTTACTGGTCTGACCAAAGTACTGTACGTTTTGCAGCTAAAAATGTCTATTATTGCTCTTTCAGCTCCAACATACCAACATTTTTAATTTTTAATAAAATCTCAGATAGGTAATGAAAAATACATGTTCCATGATTATTTCATATAACAAATAACATTTTAAATCATGCCAACACACAGACCAATTGATGTAACACATAGAACAAGACACCTTGATATGAGAGAGGTGGTAAACTTGGTATGAGGGGTGGAAATTTTTAACCTTTGGTTGGCCTGTACAGATGATTAACTTGGAAAAAAAATGACAGTGCACTTTTAATAAGTGAGAAATTAAAAATGTTACATTACCAGTCACATGCACAAATCTCTTCAGTGTCACCATTCATACGGATCCCGTTTTGTAGTCTGCCAAGGGGAACTGGTCAGCAAGTTCCTTGACTTCCAGAAGTTCAAGATGACTTGTCGGAATCAAAGGCTCGGTAGTGTTCCCTATACCATGAGCACAGTTTTTTTTACAATGAGGCTCAGGCAATCACAGAAAACACACAACTGAATTATACTCAACAAAAATATAAACGCAACACTTTTGGTTTTGCTCCCATTTTGTATGAGATGAACTCAAAGATCTAAAACTTTTTCCACATACACAATATCACCATTTCCCTCAAATATTGTTCACAAACCAGTCTAAATCTGTGATAGTGAGCACTTCTCCATTGCTGAGATAATCCATCCCACCTCACAGGTGTGCCATATCAGGATGCTGATTAGACACCATGATTAGTGCACAGGTGTGCCTTAGACTGCCCACAATAAAAGGCCACTCTGAAAGGTGCAGTTTTGTTTTATTGGGGGGGGGGATACCAGTCAGTATCTGGTGTGACTACCATTTGCCTCATGCAGTGCAACACATCTCCTTCGCATCATCCGTGAAGAGAACACCTCTCCAACGTGCCAAACGCCAGCGAATGTGAGCATTTGCCCACTCAAGTCGGTTACGACGACGAACTGGAGTCAGGTCGAGACCCCGATGAGGACGACGAGCATGCAGATGAGCTTCCCTGAAACGGTTTCTGACAGTTTGTGCAAAAATTCTTTGGTTATGCAAACCGATTGTCTCAGCAGCTGTCTGAGTGGCTGGTCTCAGACGATCTTGGAGGTGAACATGCTGGATGTGGAGGTCCTGGGCTGGTGTGGCTACACGTGGTCTGCGGTTGTGAGGCTGGTTGGATGTACTGCCAAATTCTCTGAAACGCCTTTGGAGACGGCTTATGGTAGAGACATGAACATTCAATACATGAGCAACAGCTCTGGTTGACATTCCTGCTGTCAGCATGCCAACTGCACGCTCACTCAAATCTTGCGACATCTGTGGCATTGTGCTGTGTGATAAAACTGCACCTTTCAGAGTGGCCTTTTATTGTGGGCAGTCTAAGGCACACCTGTGCACTAATCATGGTGTCTAATCAGCATCTTGGTATGGCACACCTGTGAGGTGGGATGGATTATCTCAGCAAAGGAGAAGTGCTCACTATCACAGATTTAGACTGGTTTGTGAACAATATTTGAGAGAAATGGTGATATTGTGTATGTGGAAAAAGTTTTAGATCTTTGAGTTCATCTCATACAAAATGGGAGCAAAACCAAAAGTGTTGCGTTTATATTTTTGTTGAGTGTATCTCTGAGAATTCTGGAAGACCCCCACATGATCCATGCACTACTATCATGCCCTTTCTGTAATTAATGCCATTAATGGTTACACTATGAGCAAGGTTTACAGCAGTGACCCCAGGGTACTTCAGAGTAAGGGTACTCAAAACATCGCTGTTTAAGACATCAATGGGGACCTTTGAGACTTGGGTTACCTCCAAGGAAGATTTTTCAGCATCAGATGTGTGCATGTGATGGCTAACCATTACCTGATGTTTTGTGGCCAATGACAAAGTTACATTTCGGAAGTTCTTTGTATGCCTCACAATCTGCTTAAAAAAGCTATGCTTGGCTTCGAACCGCATGGTCCATAGCGCAACAAGAGGACCATAACATCTAATCAGCTCTGGATAATGCTCCAGAAAATGATGTTTTGGCCAGGAAACACCTCCTGATAAAGTTTTCTGTGCTCTGAGATTTTGCTCTCCAAATAGTCCACTGACTCTGCACTGTGAATAGGAGCAACAACTAACTCCACAATGTACTTTAAAGTCAAAATCACCTGTCACGCTGGTTCATCAATGGGAACTAGAGTACCAACCATCAAAGGAAGCAATCTTAGGAAGCACCAATTTTCATGGGCATTGCCACCTATACTTTTTTTCCTTTGGAATGCTTGGGGTAACATGTGAGGGCGAGTAGTCTTATCCCCCCACTTGTATGGAAACGAACGAATGACATCATTAATGTGATCGAGGGTGAAGTACTTCTTCGAGAGAAGCACACCAATGCAACGTGCCAGTTCAACAGGGACTACGCCCTCAAAGCAATCATGCACAATATCTGGCTGGTACTCCCTAAGTACATTAAAGTGTGTTAGACTATCAGTTAAAACACAAGATCTCTTTACACCAAAGTAATTCACTTTGTCCTTCCTGAGCCGTTCTGATGTGTAGCTCATGATTTTCTTTACTTCTGAGCTGGAAGGCTCCTGATTTGACTTCTTGTGACTGGATATCACTAAGCTGAGTAGTGCAAAATCGACAGAAGTACTTCCCGGAAAAACTTTCCACAAAACCCGCAAGCCCATGTGGCCCAAGGTTATCAGCAATAAGGCACTGCACTGTGCCCTTCACAATTAAACCCAACTGTGGAATAAACAACGCTTGCTGCTCCAAAAACACCAAGTCATTCAAAAGGGGTTCCAGTATTTTTGAGTAACCAAATTCTTTCACATGAACACTTTTGCACAGCAATGCTAAGTAAATGGAGGACAAGGCTGAACAACTACCAGGAGGTAAATTACCCAAGACCCAGTATACTGCACAGAGTTTATGTTTTTTTCGTGATGTTCCCAATGGATTGCAGAGTTCAGAGTCATCTATATACAACCATATGCAGATTCTTAAATCCTCAGATGAAAAAAAGGAATTGTTCTTGTAATGTGTTCCATCTCTGAATGACAAAAATTGCTGTGGATCTACATTATGTACCGCATGAGCATCAACAACCTTTTCAACTATATCGTTGCAACTGAGAAGTAGTTGTAAAGACCTGAGAAAGGGAATATACTGAAATGTTTTTTTTTTGCCCTTGCATCAAGAACATACTCAATAGGTTCCACAACCTTAAAGTGTTCCATGTAGTATTGATTTCTTTTATAAGATGTAGCTAATTGACCATCTGTAGCTGTTGCTTTTAACAAAGGATTCTGAGAAGAAATTGCAGTGCTCAGTTAATCAATTACTGACTGATCAATGTAAAGGTCATGCTTTTTGAAAATATCAACAGTGATACGGTTTGATACAGGCAATACAGCAAAATTGAAAAGAAAGTGCAATTCTGCAAGGAGCTCATCAATTGCTGAACTTGGTACATGTGAGTAAATCTCCAATTTCAGAAGAACAGATGCCAAGTTCTGAATAAGTGTGTCTTGTAGGTTCTCATTACCTATATCTGACTCAATAAAACCTTGACTAGGACCTGGTTCTGCAATATCACTGACAATTTCGTCAAATTGCTGGTCAAGTTCTTCAGATTGTTCACTTGTTTTAGTAACTTTCACCACTTCATCCTCAAAGTCTTTTACTGTGCAAGTGGCATGTTTCCTATTCTTGTGAGATTTGAAGGTAGCATAAATGTTACTTTGAAATGAACAATTTTGAAACATACGAGGGCTGTCAATAAAGTATAGGTCCTTTTTATTTTTTTCAAAAACTATATGGATTTCATTCATATGTTTTTACGTCAGACATGCTTGAACCCTCGTGCGCATGCGTGAGTTTTTCCACGCCTGTCGGTGACGTCATTCGCCTGTGAGCACTCCTTGTGGGAGGAGTCGTCCAGCCCCTCGTCGGAATTCCTTTGTCTGAGAAGTTGCTGAGAGACTGGCGCTTTGTTTGATCAAAATTTTTTCTAAACCTGTGAGACACATCGACGTGGACACGGTTCGAAAAATTAAGCTGGTTTTCAGTGAAAATTTTAACGGCTGATGAGAGATTTTGAGGTGATACTGTCGCTTTAAGGACTTCCCACGGTGCGAGACATCGCGCAGCGCTCTCAGGCGCCGTCGTCAGCCTGTTTCAAGCTGAAAACCTCCACATTTCAGGCTCTATTGATCCAGGACGTTGTGAGAGAACAGAGAAGTTTCAGAAGAAGTCGGTTTCAGCATTTTATCCAGATATTCCACTGTTAAAGGAGATTTTTTTAATGAAAGACGTGCGGACGGGACACAGCCGGCGCGGTGGCACAGGAAAAACACCTCCGTGTTGATAACCATTTGTAAAATCCAGGCGGCTTTTGATGGCTTTCAGTGGAGTGAGTATCTGAGAAATTGTTTAACAGCTGGACATGTTCCAACTTGTCCTTAAGGCTTCCAACAGAGGTGTTTTTCCTGTGGCGGAGCGTCGCGGCGGCTGCGAGCCGACGCTGCAATCCGTCCGCACGTCTTTTACAGTGGAATATCCGGATAAAATGCTGAAACCGCCTTCTTCTGAAACTTCTCTGTTCTCTCACAACGTCCTGGATCAATAGAGCCTGAAATGTGAAGATTTTCAGCTTGAAACAGGCTGACGACGGCGCCTGGGAGCGCTGCGCGACGTCTCGCACTGTGGGAAGTCCTTAAAGCGACAGTATCACCTCAAAATCTCTCATCAGCCGTTAAAATTTTCACTGAAAACCAGCTTAACTTTTCGAACCGTGTCCACTTCGATGTGTCTCACAGGTTTAGAAAAAATTTTGATCAAACAAAGCGCCAGCCTCTCAGCAACTTCTCAGACAAAGGAATTCCGACGAGGGGCTGGACGACTCCTCCCACAAGGAGTGCTCACAGGCGAATGATGTCACCGACAGGCGTGGAAAAACTCACGCATGCGCACGAGGGTTCAAGCATGTCTGACGTAAAAACATGAATGAAATCCATATAGTTCATATTTTAGAAATGACTCTGTCCTGATAACATTAAAGGCAATTACATATTTTGGCGAAATTACAAGTTGAAATGACCATTAAAAAAAAATTCATCATGAGGTTTATGTCACAGAAATCCTACTTTACAATCACACTGCAGTCATTGTTAAATTATTTCCTGTTGCATTAAAAATAAACATTTGTATTTATTTACAGTGTCTGTTTTTTATGGTTGAAATGAGATATAATCTACCTGACCTAAAAAAAAAATGTACAAATTTCCATGTTATTTTGTCTAAAAATAAATGTCTGAGGTTCCTTATGTTAAACAAGAAATTAATCTGAAATAACAGGTGGTTTTAATTTACAGATGAAAGGTTTCTAAAGAACCATTTATTGATTTATTTAGCTATTTTAATTACAAGTGTTCTCATTTTTTTTTAACAGTAATCAGAAATTCTGATGTAACAACAAAAAACATTTCCAAGGATTTTTCTTCAGAAAACTGCTCCATAAACAAGCAGTCCTGTGACACGTTTTGTTTTGTAGAGATCAGTGGTTTCTGCCACTAGTCTTCCGTGTTTTGGCCCGATGCATCGTTCCTATTGGACAACGCAAAGGTATGTCACAGCTCAGTGCATAGAAAGTTGGATTGAACTTTGACTGCCTCAGCCTGCCGACAAGCGGCAATGCATGCTCCCGTCAGAAGCGTCGGTTTAGCTCGGCTTTTGACGCAACGCATCTGACGCATCTAAAAACCAACGCGTCTCATTGAAAATGTTTTTTAGACCGATTTTTGACGCATTTGACGCATTCAGTGTGAAAGGCCCATTAGGCTAGTCCTCTCATAGCCACAATACCAAAATGACATACAAATGTACCTTGCCTAATGTAGAACATGCACTTTCATTAAATATTGTAAAAAAAAAAAAAAAAAAAAAAAAATGGAACTTACCAGGAAACAGATCGATGACGGGTTAAAATGTAACAGACAACCAAGAAAACCGTTGCGTGATATGAATCTAGCCAAAATGTGCACTGGAGTTCAACAAAATGGCCGGTGCGGTGCTTCCCCCCCTCTGCCTTACTGACCGTGTGCAAGTACAGAGAGCGCATTGGGACAACCTTAATGCAGTTTAATCAACGGTATCATAAATCCAACCCAATGAGGTCTAATAATCCTAAAAACCAATACTGTAAGGTTATTTCAACAAAACTGACTTGATTTAATCTTTGAACACATTTAATAAATTTAACATGAAATGGTTAATTCCAGCAATATGCATGTTTCATTTCTTTGAGTGTTGTATGAACACTTAAGATTCAGGAGCTAACTCCTATAATATTAGGTAGTTATATTTCTTGTGTTTACTGCCCTGTTGATGTAAATAACATACATGCTGTCCATATTCTTGAGCTGCTTAGGTGGGTAGGGAGTGCTCTCATGGGATAAAAGAAAACTTAAACCTACCATCCCTGCTTCTCAAGACCAGGCAGGTAAGTGGCTTTGCTCTTTTTTTTTTAAAAGATATTTAGGTGCACCTTAGTATACACTAGTAGAGTTCCACCTTAGATTTGAAACGTATAATAGAAGATACATTACTGAATTGTCATAATTGACAATTGGTCATTTCTCTGGCAGCATAAAAAGGATGTTTGACAGCCTTCATTGGACTAACCAGTACTTAGAACAGGACAGTCCAAGCAACTCAGTGAAGATGTAAGAGATATTGTAGAGATACCAAAGCTGAGAAACCTCAGAAACTAAGCAGTCTGGGTCCTGGTTAGTACTTGAATGTGAAACCTCTCTCCAGAGGGCTAGGTGATATATATACATACACACACACACACCTCCAAACAGCTTTATTGTTGCAACATTTGGGTGTTTTGACATAAGCTTTAACATGTCAAGACTGGTTGTGGGTTGGATAAAGAAGGCCAACATAGAGCTTCTGGAATGACCTTCCCAAGTAAGTCAACCAGTTCAAATCTACTCCAATTTTTGTCAAGAATGGCCAGCTATCCAGCCAGAATTGTGCTCAAAGCTTGATCATTACCAAAAGTATTTGGTTGAGGTGTAGCTTGCCAAGGGACATTCAACCAGTTACAGAGGGGGTGTACACATATGCAGTTTTGACCCTGTGAGGATTAAGAAGATCCAGAATACAGTGAACACAAACACTCCTTTACAGTTTTGAATATGCAAAACAGAAAAACTTCTGCAACTGTTGGTACCAGAATTGTAAAATTATTCATGTGACTACTAAATATTGGAACCCGATGAGTGTTGTGTTCACCCTGTATATTCAAACTTGTGCACCAAGAAGTCTTTTGTTGAAGGTGTTAAAATTATTTACAGTCATTCCACCCTGACAGAACAGTTCTGAGACATTAATAGGCAAAAATTACCATGACAGTGTATGTAAACATCTGACCACACCTGTAGACCAGTATCACTGCAGCATGCTAAAGACCAACATTCAGTCACAACTGCAATTCAGCAAAGTACACAAATGTATTTATTTTTCTTTGAACATACAGCAGTAACTTCCACTTGGGTGCTTTTTAAAAAAGCAGTCATGAAGCTTGAGCGCCCTCCAGCAGGGGCTCCCGCATCTGAGCTTCCAGGTCAGAGCTCCAGCAGGGGAGGATTCTTGCTCTGTCTCTGAAAGGCGCCGAGCTGGGCGACAGGATGTAGTCGTACAGAAACGCTGCAACCACGCCTGCACTCATCGGTGCTACCCAGTACACCTGTGGGAGGGGGTACAGAGCATTTTAGCACAAATGGACTGTCGGCGCACCTGCAGATAGACTTAATGCATACATACCCAGTGATCCGCAAAAGACTGCTGAATGACCGCAGGGCCAAAGGTGCGAGCAGGGTTAATGCCGCACCCTGTGTAGCTGAGCTGGAAAGGAGAAAAACAATCCACTTATGTGCTGGATGTGAAGTCAGCTCCTGTCAGATTCACTCATCCAAAGTTACTCCAGACTAACGTGGGATAAACAGCTTCACTCACCCCAGCGAGGTGTCCAACCCCGACGGACAAGCCGATAGCCAGAGGTGCAAACCCGTGCATATCCCGTCTATTGTCAGTGACGGCTATAACACACAGGACCAGCTGGAGGGTGAGCAGGAATTCTATTCCAAATCCTTGACTTGTGCTGACTCCATATAGCTGCAAAGAAAGTAGTGTCAGGATGCAATTAGAGGGACGATCCTGCTTCTACACCACCTTTATTTATAGCACTTCTACTGCAGCAGGTAACAAGATATTTACAGAGGACGTGTGCAAATGGTGATAGAAGCACCAAATTCAGCACAAATACACCTTAGACATTACTCTTTTGGTAAAAAAAAAAAAATATATATTGAATTATCAGTAGGCAGCCAGGTAGGGCTCAACTGAAGAATTACACAGGCATCAAAATTAAAAGACGCTCCAGTTATTGAAAACTATTCCATCATTTGTCTGATCACAATGATTCCAAGAAGGTATAGTTTGGACTATCTGTCTGAATGTTGGAGTTATGGGCTAAAACAGCAAGAATAGTGGTAAAGGTCAGTTTTTACAGGGGTCAAAAGTTAAAGTTGCTCAAACTGGTAAAAAGTGATATATTATTGGTTGAGTTAATCAGGTTTAAAAAAAGGAGTAGTTTGCACCATGCGTCTTAGTTATGTTACAGGTTAAAATATGTCATGTCAGAATCCAATGGATGTTGACATTGTTTGATCTTTACTTTGGAGACCAAACAGTCAAAACTATTCCATTTATTAATCCTATTAGCTCAACCAATAATTTGCACCATGTTTTAACAAAACTGGAGCAACTTTAACTTTCAACCCCTGTACAAACTGAAATTGATCTTTGTCACCATTTTTGCTGTTTTTACCCCATAACATGGAATGACAGTCTAAACTATACCTTTTTTTGGAATCTTTATGCTCAGACAATGTGGTGTAGTTTTCAATACGATTGGAGTATCTTTTTAATTTTGACCCCTCTGTAATTCTTCAATTGACCCCCTACCTGGCTGTCTAATGAAAATTCAAACGGCCAATCCCCTCCCCCCCACCCCAAAAGAGTTATGTCTAAGGAGTATTTGTCCAGAATTAGTTGCTATCACCATTTGCAGGATTGTTTCAGTTATCTGCTGCACTATTACGTTTTTAACAAAAGTGGCCATTATGTAGAGTTTTCAGTCTCCATCTTGCAGATGGTCAAATGTCATGTTTAGAATCCCTCAAGCTGCACAGTTATTGTTATAATACACCAATAGGGCAGCAGTGCAAGTTTCCAGGATGTGCAGCATACTGTTAGTTGACCGTGTTTAACTACAGACAGGCCAGATTAACAAAGAGGTGAACTACCATTTCCATTTGTATCAGCTACATATGCCAGTGCTCCACATAGTATTCAAACTTGTAGAGAATTTGCACTTTTGATTCTGGCTACCATTTTCTGAAAGGGTCCTGTGTGCTTCCAGTATTATACTGAGATTGCACCATACAGAGTTTGGAATTGTGAACTATGAGGTTAGGGAACTCAACCATTTCTGTTGTGCTCAGATTAGATGTATTTTAGTAGTTGCATCTGAGAAACATGCATGACCTATGATTCCCCCCTTGCATGAAGTGCACTTCAACACAACTAGCTCATACATGCTAAGAGACTACACTTAATATAAAATAAAACTTGAAGCCATTAGAAAGAAGAGTTTGAAATTTCAACAATTTGATCATGACAACTCAGTCTTTTTTTTTTTTACTGTCTCAGTACGTGGCACCAGAACAAGGCTGTAAATCTGATGCCTCAGCTTGCAAGCAAATCTTCAAAAGATAAGCACACTCTGAAGAAGACCCTTTGTGTAGAAAAACATGGGATGGTACTCTGTTTAAGTTATCAAGTAGGCACTAATATAAAGTCCTTTTTAACACTTTTAGAAAGTTATGTGTTTGTCTGCTGACAAAGTTTTAGGTGAAGTTAATGTTCTGAAATTCAGAAGAGGTCACATCTTTGCATACTTCTGGAAGCCACGCACAATTCAAGTATGGTCCAAATCCAAGATAGTGTCCAGAACATCCCAAATACAAAGTGTTCCATACAAGTAGTAGGGATGTGTATAAAAATTATCCCATACAAATATAAAATTTGACAGTTCAGAAAGAACATGAAAAACCCTTCAAAATGACACTAAAATCATGTGATTATCTTAGGAAATAAGGAAGTTATGTACGTTTTTGTGCTAGGAATCAAGCTGGTGTTAATCCGGATTTTGGCGATTGACCAGAATCTTTGGGGAAGCAGCCCATACTTCTGAAATTCAGCAAAAATTGAGAAATACCTACTCTTTATTCCCTATAAATTGATTTTTTTAACCCCCATTCTTCCTTACAGTACAATTTAAGTGACTTTGGTGAAGCAAAACAAGAAATCAGGTGGGGAATCTAATTGAGGAGCTGGCCTACTTCGTCCCTATAAAAGTAGATACATGCTGAACATATATTCTTTAGAAGTGTGAAAATAAAGCATATGCTTATTGCAGCACTACTCCATGTACTCAGGGTTGAGAGGGTGCTGAAATTTAATATTAAAACTCTGGTGCTACACAACTGCACAATGTAGCTAAAGTAGTTTTTGCACAATAGTCAATTTAAACTGTTGCAACAAACAAGAGCACAACTTCATTCGAGGCCTACGTGGAGCATAACAGCAGCGAGTTTAAGCAGTTGCCTCATTTTTCACTGAATACAAACATCACATACACACACAGCATATTGTTGAGTAACTCGAGACCGTATGGTGGCTCACCTTGGGGACACCAAGTGACGGCGTGTTTTCTGGTTTAACACCATAAACGATTCCACTGCCAGCCAGCGCACCCAAAACCTGGGCTATAATGTAGAAAAAGGCTCTGAGGACACTCATCTGGCAGGTGAAGAGGAAACCCAGAGTGACCGCAGGATTCAGGTGGGTGCCACTAATGTGACCCGTGCACTGCGCTAAGGTGGCCACAGCCAAACCAAACGCAAGCGCCACTTTCACCTCTTGGTCGGGGAAAGAGTTCTGCTGGTTTCCCACCATAGCCAAAAGGCCAACAAAGACGAACACGGTTGTTCCAAGCAGCTCGGCCACAACGGCCCTCCAAAACGCAAAACTTTTGATTTCTAACATTATACCCCAAACAGCTGGTTCTCCACAGTTACAATGCACCAAAACTGCACCACAGACCCCCCCTTAGTACAACCTCTGACTCCACCGCAGGCCTCACTGCAGCATCACGAGTGACATCAGTCAGTCTTCAAACCTGCAGCTTTAAAAAATTAAGCCTAATTACAACCAGCTGAGAGGAGGACCGTCACTTCCCATTCAGCTGTGAACAGACACGAACAAGGTGCTGCTTTTTGCAGAGCAAAAGTGTTAAAATGTCAAAATAAGAGTGTTTATTGGAATAAAAAGAAACAATGACATGAGTGTGGTTTTAACAGATGAGTGCCAAATTATAAAAAAAAAGGGTGTTACTTTGACATTCTTTATATAAACACTTTAAACTCTGAACATTTCATCCTGCTCAAATTAAGATTGTTTACTGGAAGAAAAAGAAAAATGGAAACATTTTACTGCATTAGCACACATTCAAAATATTACTTTCTAAAGGGTGAAGTGTTAAAAACTAAAAAAGAAAAAAAGAAAAAAGAAAATAAAGAAAGATGCACGCATGATGTTTGATGTAATGAAAATTTAGATTAAGAAATATTAACAAATGTAAAGTTGTATTATATTGAAAACAGAAATTATTTACACATGATCCAGGAATTTGACCATGAAATGAGGCCCTATCTTGATTTATATATATATATATATATATATATATATATATATATATATATATATATATATATATATATATATATATATATATATAAGGGGTGACTGAGAGGTTTTGAGCCTGATGCAGAAAAAGCAGGGCGTGGCTCTCCATCTGCATTCTGAAAAACCAACATTTTTCAACATTGCACCCAGTGAATCAAAACCCCACACATTCACTCTATATAATAATATATATTCATTAGCGTGTTGCCCGTAGGGTTCCACAGTCTCTACACTGGGTTGTGTTTATAAAATAGGTAGCTGACATTTTTCAAGGGTGGTAATAAATTGTGCAAAGTTTCTATAATGAGTTGGAATGGAGTGTAATTCCAGAATGTTTTTTAGAACCTTTGATCTTAAGACCTCAAACAGTTTTTAGAAGAACTCAACCATTTTACTTCCTGTTAATTAACTAATTTTTTTAATGTTAATGTATTAATAAATTGTTTAGGTTGTTGCTATCATATACACACATTATTATTATTATTATTATTATTATTATTATTAATTATTTTGTCATTTAATTTTTAAAATGGAGCACAATGGAAATAAGTGTTTTTAACTTTCTTGTGTCATCCATGTAGTTTTTAATGAATTTACAATTATATTATGTACTTATGTTGAACATACTAAATAAAATCACGCATCCGCGTACCCCCGCTTTTAATGTATTGATGATTTACCACCCTCTACTGGATTGGTGTGTTAGTCCAGAATGTAAATATCAATGTCCATTGTTCAGTGTTGTTTGCTAATATATGTAGCTTCTCTAAAAATATTAGTCCTATGACCCAAAATACATAAACATATCAAATGTCATCTCCCCCAGTTATGCCATGATCAAAGCCATACACACGCATGCACGCACACACACACAGAGGCCACTTGACTATTATATATATATATATACAGTTAATGTATGTGCTACTTTAAATAATGAATATCTATCTATCTATCTATCTATCTATCTATCTATCTATCTATCTATCTATCTATCTATCTATCTATCTATCTATCTATCTATCTATCTATCTATCTATCTATCTATCTATCTATCTATCTATCTATCTATCTATCTATCTGTCTGTCTGTCTGTCTGTCTGTCTGTCTGTCTGTCTGTCTGTCTGTCTGTCTGTCTATCTATCTATCTATCTATCTATCTATCTATCTATCTATCTATCTATCTATCTATCTATCTATCTATCTATCTATCTATCTATCTATCTATCTATCTATCTATCTATCTATCTATACATTGTGGACCTTGTGGTCAAATCAATGTTAGTTGTAAATCCCTTTAAATGGAAATGAAGCAGACCTTATATTTGATTTAACACATGTGCTATTTGATAAAAATTGGCCATATGAGCTTGATGCTGATGGATCCATCAGCAGGTGACTGGACTCTTGCTGCAGGGTATGAAGTGTTTGTGTGGTTTCACTGTTCACGATTGTGAGCAGACGAGCAGAAAGGTGCAGGGCAAAAGCCATAAGCTGTTCAATTGCTTTTCTGTCCTCCACTGATAAATTGTCACAGTGTGGCCAAATGACCCCTGGGGGAGTGCAGAGAAAGGGGGTGGTGGTGGTGGGGCGTCAGCGCAACCTCCTGTAAATTGCCAAACCAGGAGGATGCCGCTGATGTAGTAAACCTGAGCTTAGAATCATTTTCTGATTTTGGAAGACAATCGCTTAAAATTTCCCTGTGAATGCGTCTCTTATGTTGGCATGTTGTTCACAGCGATGCTTTTCCTGTCTGCTGTGCACAATAATAATAATAATCATCAGATGTTAATGCCCTGTTGTTTGTGCAGCCCTGTAATTATTTATCTTTGTACAATGTCGCTCTCATTGCTTTAATAAAAACAGACTGTTTCAATGCTCTCTAACAATGAAGATCAACACATTCACATTTCATAATGACGACATTGAACGGTTCCTCACTAACTTCAGTATTCTTACTTTTTTTGGAGTGCTGTGGTGAATGTGCACACATGTACGGTCACTAAAAATATACCTTTTCATGCAAAATGAATATAAATGAATATATTTAAGCAAAATATGCTTTAAAAAGCAACACTTTGCATGATATGTTATGCTTAGTTGTCATGTTATCATTATGTTAACATTTTGTCATGTTGACCTTGTTTGACCTTTACTTTGGAAACAAACATTCAACACAATCCAAACTATTCAATTTATTAAGCTGTAGCCTTTTATCAAAATTGGTGCAGGTTTAATTTTTGACCCATGTACAAACTGAAATTGACCTTAACTTAGTCATAAATACTCTGCGAAATAGTACGTTTCTCCCTTTTTACTCAAGGTCACTGCAGTGGATCTGACATGGATCTGCTTGTTGATTTGGCACATATTTTACACTGTCACAGCGCCATCATTACATGCAGATGGGTACTCTTGAACCAGGAACCTTCTCTTTAAGTGCACTGACTACTTGGTCACCACACTGCCCTAAATATGTAATATAGATAAAATATAATACAAAACTAGAGCAATCGGAGATTTCTGAAATCCACCAATCCGGATCCGGATCACCTCCAATATTTAATGGAGTCTTGCATGGCCTTATATCGATCTGTGGTGAAAATTTCTTAAAAATTCATGCAGTAGTTTTGATGTAATCCTGCTAACAGGCAGACAAATAAATACATTTTAAAAAATGAATAAAATAAATAAATAAATAAACACTGATGATTTTATTACGTCCTTGATAATACGTAAAATATGTGATTGTTTTCACCTATAAAAAAATACATAGGTTGGTCTCCTACGGTTTATTAAAAAGTCAGGCAATGCTAGTCTCAGTTTGTTTCATAATTTCTGTCTTTACATTGTCTTGTATTAAACTTTTTAAAGGTGGTCTCCCACTGCTGATTTGTGATACCTATGGTTTTGGTGAAAGAATGAATTACAAATAATTGGATACCTAAACTTGGCTTGCCATCAGGTGTAAAGCAATGGTAAAAGTAGGGCATCCATCACACATAGTGCGAATTTGGTCGAATTGCACATAAAGTGTGCATGAAGCAGGAATCGTATGCAAAACGTGTAATCGTACCTGCCTCTAACTCCTCGTACACCTGTTACTACAACTATTTGTGCACACCAGCGGCTGAAAGACAGAGTGTGCGCTGTGCGAGCTCATCGAACCCTCTCACGGCAGGCGTCAGTCAAATTCCAGCTGACACACACACAAACATCTAGTGTTGCTCGTTTGGCACTTAGAAAATGTGTGGCCATTCACACTATTAACATGACAACAGTCAGCAGACAATCACTGTCGAGCTGGATGTGAAATTTGTCCAAGTGTCCCCACGACTGTGAAGTTGGCGAGTATACATGTGGCGTGCCAGAGTGTCGGCTCCCCCCACAACATGTGTGCGTGTGGGTCACACATCCCCCCGGAGGCAAGGTGCCTCTCATCTGATCACAGAGTGATATCCTGGTCTGTGTGCTGAACGGACGGGGCCGTAGCAGCTGTTGACAACTCTGGTCCTGGACATCAGAGCTGCAGAACATGCACTGTGTTTTGGTGGACACGCGTACGTGTGTGTGTGCTTGCTGTCCTCACATCGAAATACATAAAAACATATATTGCTTTTGCGATGGGCTGGAGAGCATGCACATTGACAGGCTGTTCCAGCTGGACCGGACCGTCACTTCATGTGGACATGCAGCAGGGGATCTGAATGTCACGTCTGTCTGACAGGACAGTGAACAGCGCGCTGCAGTCCCATATGACAGGCCAGCAGTACAACACATAAAATCAAGCAACAGGAAGTTGAGGACTTTACAGAGCACATCAACTCGGTGGACTCCAATATCAAGTTCACACGTGAGGATGTCAGAAACAACCATTTAGCCTTCTTGGACTGTGATGTTACAATTGGAGAGAACAGGCAGCTCCAGACAGGGGTTTACAGAAAACCCACTCACACTGACCAATATCTGCTCTTTGGCTCCAACCACCCCCTTGAACACAAGCTCTGGGTGATCTGGACTCTTCAACACAGAGCCCTACAGGTGCCCACAACTACAGAGGGAAGGGCTAAAGAACAACTACTTGTCCGGAAAGCCCTCACAGTATGTGGTTACCCACGATGGTCCCTGGATAAAGTGCAGAAGTCCCAGCGAACAAAGAGACCAGACAGACAGGAGACGGAGACAAGAAGAAGAGGAGTGTCTCTCCCTTATTTAGCAGGAGTAGGGGAAAAACTACAGAGGATCTTCAGACAGCACAAAATCCCAGTTTACTTTAAACCTGTTAACACCTTGAGACAGAAATTAGTTCACCCTAAGAACGGGATCCCTAGTTACAAACAGAGCAATGTAGTGTATTCTATCAGATGTCAGGAAAACTGCAACGAACACTACACAAGTGAGACTAAGCAGCCGTTACACTAAAGGCTATACCAGCACCGCAGAGAGGGCGCCAGCGGACCTCAGTCCTCAGTCAACCTTCAAGACACTAACCACACGTTTGAGGACAAGGAAGTTAAAATCTTAGCCAGAGAGAAGAAATGGTTTGAGAGAGGGGTGAAGGAGGCATTGTATGTGAAACAGTTGAAACCCAGCCTTAACCATGGAGGGGGTCTGAGACACGCTTTGTCCCCTGTTTACAATGGGGTACTCAGGTCAAAGCAGTTTCAGTCTTTTGTTCATGATAATGAGTCATTCACGTCATCAGGAGACTCGTCAGGAGAGGTGTCAGGAGAGGCATCAGGAGAGACGTCAGTCCCATCGTTACGAGGGACAGCTACTCTGTCATTAGGAGCACAATAGCTAGAGCACAATAGGTGCTAATTAAAGCAATTGTTTAGTCACTAGCAATAGTGACTAAACAAATATACAAATAAAAATAGCAGTCTGTCTCTCGGTAGGAGGGGTCTGGTTAGGTTTAAAACTCCAGGTTTTGTGGCTTCTGTTTGTTCTGCTCTACAAGGGTCAAGACAGAAATCAGACTACCAGAGCAAGAATTTTAGTTGAGGAAGCTTCTGTGATTTGAAGCAAAACGTCCTCGCGTCAAGCAAGCCAGTCCAGTCGACTGTTTTTTTTTCTTTTTTTTAGAAAATACATTTATCTGCTTGTTGATTTTAGCCATTTCACTGTCCTATTATAAGACAATGATTGTAGTGCAGTGGTAAAGATTCTGTCTGGTAATCAGAGTGTGTGGGTTCAAATCCTGTGAGTGGTATTTTTTTTAACCAGGGTTTTTTAACCGCGGGGTTCTGTATTTGTATTATTTATATCAACCCAGTGATATTCACTAATTATACAGCTGGCTTTAATTTTATTTTCCTCCACATCAGCGATGTGATGTGGTGCACCTCGTCCCATGAAACACAGTGCAAGCAGCTGCAGTGTTCCTGCTTGAAAGACACCATCATGTGCACGAACCATCACACCAGGATCGTGCATGCCTGCCCGTCAGCATGATGTTTTGTGGTTCGCTCATAAGTGCTGTTTTGCCGTGAGTTGCCTTGAGTTGTACATATTCACACTATGTGTGAAGGGCCCCGAAATGTGCAAGCATATTTAAAAAAAAAATTGATGCTGGGAGACATTGTAATCCAAAACAGTGAAAGCTGAGATGTAATTTGTGCAGAGCGGGTGTAAAAGTTTGCAAAAATAGTTGACAGTGGACACCAGACCTACCGTTCTCTTCTGATTCTCCTCTGCAACATAAATCCCATGAACAACATGTTGCATTCTTCAGCAAAAGACAGTTTTGAGATGTAACCAAATGCATGTAAACTTTTTGGGAAAATGTGGGAATAACACGGGAGTAGCGTGGTGTGCCAGCAATCATCAGTTAACACTCCTTTGTAAGCTGTCACGTTATAGTAGTTAATACAAATGTTGCCAGCTATTTTATTATTTCAAGCCTTATTTCCTCAGTTTTGGAATTGGGAAGCAAATTGGGTCCAAAAATTAGCAGTGGGAGATCACTCTCAAATATAAAAATGAGGCTTGTAAATATAAAATCAATTTGTTTATTTTATAAAATAAAAATGTTTGCAACAGAGTGTTGCAAGAGATATCTGATTTTATGTTGACTGTCTAACAGCTCCCACCCACCCAGAAACCCAAACACTGCATTTTTGCTGAAATTATAGGGTTCCCACTATTTTTGCACATTATTTATCTTTGTTGGAATTCTATTATTAATGTGCTGGATTTACTGAATGCTGCAGTTTGCTGGACAGACTGTAGTCTTCTGCTCAAATAGAGATAATGTGAAAGAAATGCAGGGTGACACCACCCCCCCCCCCCCCCCAAAAAAAAAAAAAAAATTCAGAACCCATAAAGATTGTAATAAATCAGATATTGGACCTTCCCCAAGACATGTTTGGGAAGACTATAATTCCAGTCGTCTTCCCCACCATGTCTTGGTCAACCAAGGAAAAGACATCTTGGAGCATAATTTTGTAAGGACATAACTTTTGAAACGTTGGGGAATCATCATACACAGACTGAAGTTTACCTTTGTAGGATTTATTACCATTTTTATGGGTTCTGTTTTTTTTTTTGGCTCACCCTGAAATTCATGATTGGCTAAATTGCTTCGCTGCATTTGTTTTTCTTTTTTGTCCTCGTGTGCCATTATTTTCACAGCATCCAGCACTCATGCTCTTCTGTATTACACAAGCCTCGGGTTGGTGGACTCTATTCTTTTTCAGCTGGTCTCATTTTTATTGTTAGGATATCCTGTCATTGTGTGGTGTTTTAACACTGCCAAGACAAAATTACATTTGTTTTCAAACTTGTTGAACCTCTTTAAAAAAATTAAAACAATAAAATTAACTGATTGGTGAGTCATGTGTTTGAAGGCAATGGTCAGAATTTGGTCCAGAGAGACATCAGCCTCAATTTCACCAGCTAACGCTTAGCCTAGGCTCGTGTGTCATACATCACACTGACAAAGTGAGAAACTTTGGGGTAATTTTTGATCCCATGTTGTCCTTTGATCACCACATTAGAGATATTACGAGGGATCCTTTCTTCTACTTGTGAAATACTCGTATAGCGAAGATTCATCCCATCCCTACCGCGTGCTGGGTAATCGGGGAGTCGGGAGTTTTCCCGGTGGGCTGGTCCAACCTGGGGCCGTTGTGAGGGGGTGTTAATATATGTGAAGCAGCAGGACCTTCGTGGCCGGGACGACGGTGGTGATCGGGCCCACGCAGCTTGCACAAAAGACCGTTCCTCTACCAGGTCAGCCAAAGGGGAACTCCCCATTAGCCAAGCTAGCGGGAACGTCTTTTCAACTGGGACCCGGGACTTTCATCCCGCTACACATCTCCCCACCATTTTTGACTTCGTCCCGAAGTCACAGGTGCATGTTAGCATACTCTGTGATCCACATCCTGTTCGTGACGCCAGATTGAAGCAGGAGGACCTTTGTGGCCGGGACAACGGTGGGGATCGAACCCACGCGGCTCGCACAAAAGACTGTTCCTCTACCAGGTCAGCCAAAGGGGAACTCCTCGTTAGCTAAACTAGCGGGAACGTCTTTTCAATTGGGACCCGGGACTTTCATCCCGCTACATATGCATACATATATGACCACCACTAACTGTTAGGCTACACAGCAAGACACTTGGGCTGCTGTATCTTAAAGAGAAGACATTAAGTGTTATAAATGTTTTACAATCACAAAAATTCACAAGAAAATAACTTAAGACTGCTTCTTTTGCAACGCTGTTATCTTTTCCAAAGCCTAAGGCAGGGACATACCATTACACGTTTAACACCTCTATGCATTCATTACAGTTAGTTCAGTCCAACCAAGCCCTGTGCGCCCAGATGGGACTGAGTGAGTGAAAAGATGGACAGAAAAAAGCCAGGTGGAGCTGAAAAAAATAGATTAAGAAAAAGAAAAGCTTTGGAGTAAGATGCTGCCAAGTGTGCAAAACTCACAGATATTTTTTCAAGAAGACAGAGCGAAGAGGGAAATGGCAAATAGGGCCGGGTGTAACAGGCTACATGCCTGTTGATGCCAGGATGTCAGCCATATCAACATTTGTAGTACAGTACCACCTCTTCCAGCTACTTACAGACTTCACTGACTTAAGCTGGGCAGACACTGTACGATATTTTCAATTGCTGTACTTGGCTCCAGCTCAAACTGTGCGACAAAACCGCAGGGTTTAAAAGTCCAGAGCACACGATTCATGGTCTCACACTGTAAACCAGCCTTAGGTGGTGTACTGGTGAGTTAACAATACAGTTCTTGTTTTAACTAAGGCGGGCTTACACTGTGCGATTTTTGGCCCTTTTTCAGCCGATTTTTCACTTGTGCGAGAATTTTTTTGGATCGCGCTGAGTTTCAGCTTAATCGTGCGTCCTGCGTCGTACAGTCTACATGGAGTAACGAGCTGCGTTTAACGTCTCACAACCACCTCCTGATCGGGAATCATATGGTGGGATAAAAGTCAAACCTGTTTGATATTTTGGTCGGCCGTCGTGGCTCGTGAGGGTTCTGCGCTGTTGAAGCAGCGCTACAAGCGTCTACGCGCTGATTACTTTGCGCACTGTGCATGTGCAAACACCGGAGAGAGCAAACAGTGATCTCATGTAAAGTCTTGTGGGGTTTTTTTTTTATTGCGTTCCCTCGCAATAACCTAATATATTAAAGTTCATGCCTATCAGCGCGCACAGTGAGTGGAATCAGGTGGGGGGAGACTGAACGTATATGCGCACACACAGCAGACAACAATAAGATTTACGACAGATGAGCACAGCTGTAAGACTCCATATGAACTATAGTTTGTTTATACAACAGTGTAAGTACCAACACCTGTTATGAATGTTTATGTTTTCTTTTTTTTTACCGTCCTCTCGTTAATCACGTTGCTGTCTGCTGTGTTCGCGCACGCATATACGTTCAGTCTCCCCACCCGATTTCACTCACTGTGCGCGCCGATAGGCATGAAATTATTATTTTTTTTTTTAAAAAGAAAAAAAAAAAAAGAAGCTTCTGTTACGTTTTGCTTCCCGACGTGTGGTTTTTGAACGTACAATGTGAACAGTCAGATCGCATCAGAGCATCGGGCTGTACAGTGTGAGACCATGAATTGTGCGGACTTTTAAACCCTGCGGTTTTGTCGCACAGTTTGAGCTGGAGCCAAGTATAACGATTGAAAATATCGTACAGTGTCTGCCCAGCTTAACTAACTTTTACTTTCTATTATAAGCCACCCAATTTTCACAGTCAGTCAGCACATAAATGCCACAGCAGAACTCTTATTATCCCTGTGCGCTGGCGGAACTGAAAAATGTTCCCAGCACGCCTCTGTCCCATCCTGTCTATGGCTGATGCTGAGACCCTGATCCATGAGTTTATCTCTTCTAGATTGGACTACTGCAATGTTCTATTTTCTGGTTTACTGCAGTCCAGCGTTAGGGGTCTCCAATTGGTTCAAAATCCTGCAGCCAGACTTTTGACACGAAGCAGAAAATTTGACCACATTACACCCACTTTGGCATCTCTTCACTGGGTTCCTGTTAGAGGATGACATTTTTTCAGGAATCCTACGGGTCACAGGATTCCTGTGGGATTCCCACGGGATGGGACTCAACTTTGCTATTTATCACGTGATTGGGACGGTACAGGATTAAAAGTTCACGGGAGCAGACGGGAGTGGGAACCAAGGTTTTAGGCAGCGAGCCATCCTGCTGCCATTTGAGCGGTCAATTTTTGAAAACGAAGGCCAAAAAAATAGCGAGCAGCTTTGCTTAAAGCCGTCTAAAATTAGGACTGCAGCCATCTGTGTGTGTGTGTGTGTGTGTGTGTGTGTGTGAGTCAGCTTGCTGTGAGGAGGGAGAAGAGCAGAAATCACATAAAGCACTCTGAACGTTAACAGACTGTTATTTTACAAAGATATTTATTTTAGTGGGCTTAATGTAGTTGTTTAATGTGCAAGCACAAAATGTGACTGAGGAGGACAAAAAAAGGAAATGAACTCTAGTCAGAATAAAAATACAAGCTGATGATTTTTATTATTGTTCAAAGTTATTGGGCTGCAACTATACGTTTCCTCTTATGATTTTAAAAATCATGGGAGTCAAATCAGTCTGCATTGTTCAGGTTTTCCTGCATGTTTGTGTATTTTTTCCTTCTTCATAAGCATTTGGTGTTTGCATTTGTTCTACAAAGTTTGAAAAACAATAAAATGTTAACACTTTTCTTTATAGCAGTTCTGTAATTTCAGAAATGCAACAGAAACAACCACAAATCAGAAAAAGTTGGGACTGTATGCAAAACGAAGAATAAAAATGTTGCACTATTCCCAGTTTTTCCACGCACACCCACAGAAGCCAAAAATTCTTCTAGAGTTGTGTTTTGGTGCCTTCCCTCACTTGTCTTCTTCCAGCATGGACATTTAGTTTTTGAGAACTGCCTTCCTGACACAGATTTACCATCCAAACAGTACCGCACTGTATTTATGAATAATATATATTGTAAATATATATGTATTTCTGAATATAAAGGAAGTCTAAGAAATATTCAGTGATTTGGAAATGTTCATGTGTTCATCCTCTGACATTTCTCAAGAAAACTGGTTGTAAAAATGATTAATTAATTCTTACATTTAGAATAAACTGACTTGTCCCAACCTTTTTTTTTCTTGAAAAATGCTGCAGGCCTTAAATGTAGGAATGGATATATATATTAACAAAAAATAAATACAAATAAAGCTGACCACACAAAACATGAAATATGTTGGTTGCATACAGTCAGCAGTTACAGAAATAGAAGACAAAGTAAATGTCAGAATCATTACGTGTCCACTACCACATTTTGAAAAACTGTAAGACCACAGACCATGCATTAATTATTCAAAGGATTCAAAGGATTCAAAAGAATTTTATTGTCATATCCTAGACCACCAATAACCAGCAAAAATCAATTTAAGCATAAAAATTCAAAAAGAAAAAATAATATAGCACCTTCAACTGCACCACAGACTAAAACAGTTAAATGTGGTCCATTAAACATTAGGTCTCTCTCTCTTCTAAGTCCCTGTTAGTAAATGATATAATAATTGATCAACATATTGATTTATTCTGCCTAACAGAAACCTGGTTACAGCAGGATAAATATGTTAGTTTAAATGAGTCAACACCCCCGAGTCACACTAACTGTCAGAATGCTCGTAGCACGGGCCGGGGCGGAGGATTAGCAGCAATCTTCCATTCCAGCTTATTAATTAATCAAAAACCCAGACAGAGCTTTAATTCATTTGAAAGCTTGACTCTTAGTCTTGTCCATCCAAATTGGAAGTCCCAAAAACCAGTTTTATTTGTTATTATCTATCGTCCACCTGGTTGTTACTGTGAGTTTCTCTGTGAATTTTCAGACCTTTTGTCTGACTTAGTGCTTAGCTCAGATAAGATAATTATAGTGGGCGATTTTAACATCCACACAGATGCTGAGAATGACAGCCTCAACACTGCATTTAATATATTATTAGACTCAGTTGGCTTTGCTCAAAATGTAAATGAGTCCACCCACCACTTTAATCGTATCTTAGATCTTGTTCTGACTTATGGTATGGAAATTGAAGACTTAACAGTATTCCCTGAAAACTCCCTTCTGTCTGATCATTTCTTAATAACATTTACATTTACTCTGATGGACTACCCAGCAGTGGGGAATAAGTTTCATTACACTAGAAGTCTTTCAGAAAGCGCTGTAACTAGGTTTAAGGATATGATTCCTTCTTTATGTTCTCTAATGCCATATACCAACACAGTGCAGAGTAGCTACCTAAACTCTGTAAGTGAGATAGAGTATCTCGTCAATAGTTTTACATCCTCACTGAAGACAACTTTGGATGCTGTAGCTCCTCTGAAAAAGAGAGCTTTAAATCAGAAGTGCCTGACTCCGTGGTATAACTCACAAACTCGCAGCTTAAAGCAGATAACCCGTAAGTTGGAGAGGAAATGGCGTCTCACTAATTTAGAAGATCTTCACTTAGCCTGGAAAAAGAGTCTGTTGCTCTATAAAAAAGCCCTCCGTAAAGCTAGGACATCTTACTACTCATCACTAATTGAAGAAAATAAGAACAACCCCAGGTTTCTTTTCAGCACTGTAGCCAGGCTGACAAAGAGTCAGAGCTCTATTGAGCCGAGTATTCCTTTAACTTTAACTAGTAATGACTTCATGACTTTCTTTGCTAATAAAATTTTAACTATTAGAGAAAAAATTACTCATAACCATCCCAAAGACGTATCGTTATCTTTGGCTGCTTTCAGTGATGCCGGTATTTGGTTAGACTCTTTCTCTCAGATTGTTCTGTCTGAGATATTTTCATTAGTTACTTCATCCAAACCATCAACATGTCTATTAGACCCCATTCCTACCAGGCTGCTCAAGGAAGCCCTACCATTATTTAATGCTTCGATCTTAAATATGATCAATCTATCTTTATTAGTTGGCTATGTACCACAGGCTTTTAAGGTGGCAGTAATTAAACCATTACTTAAAAAGCCATCACTTGACCCAACTATCTTAGCTAATTATAGGCCAATCTCCAACCTTCCTTTTCTCTCAAAAATTCTTGAAAGGGTAGTTGTAAAACAGCTAACTGATCATCTGCAGAGGAATGGTCTATTTGAAGAGTTTCAGTCAGGTTTTAGAATTCATCATAGTACAGAAACAGCATTAAGGAAGGTTACAAATGATCTTATGGCCTCAGACAGTAGACTCATCTCTGTGCTTGTTCTGTTAGACCTCAGTGCTGCTTTTGATACTGTTGACCATAAACTTTTATTACAGAGATTAGAGCATGTCATATGTATTAAAGGCACTGCGCTGCGGTGGTTTGAATCATATTTATCTAATAGATTACAATTTGTTCATGTAAATGGGGAATCTTCTTCACAGACTAAGGTTAATTATGGAGTTCCACAAGGTTCTGTGCTAGGACCAATTTTATTCACTTTATACATGTTTCCCTTAGGCAGTATTATTAGACGGCATTGCTTAAATTTTCATTGTTACGCAGATGATACCCAGCTTTATCTATCCATGAAGCCAGAGGACACACACCAATTAGTTAAACTGCAGGATTGTCTTACAGACATAAAGACATGGATGACCTCTAATTTCCTGCTTTTAAACTCAGATAAAACTGAAGTTATTGTACTTGGCCCCACACATCTTAGAAACATGGTGTCTAACCAGATCCTTACTCTGGATGGCATTACCCTGACCTCTAGTAATACTGTGAGAAATCTTGGAGTCATTTTTGATCAGGATATGTCATTCAATGCGCATATTAAACAAATATGTAGGACTGCTTTTTTGCATTTGCGCAATATCTCTAAAATTAGAAAGATCTTGTCTCAGAGTGATGCTGAAAAACTAATTCATGCATTTATTTCCTCTAGGCTGGACTATTGTAATTCATTATTATCAGGTTGTCCTAAAAGTTCCCTGAAAAGCCTTCAGTTAATTCAAAATGCTGCAGCTAGAGTGCTGACAAGGACTAGAAGGAGAGAGCATATTTCACCCATATTGGCTTCTCTTCATTGGCTCCCTGTTAATTCCAGAATAGAATTTAAAATTCTTCTTCTTAGTTATACTTATAAGGTTTTGAATAATCAGGTCCCATCTTATCTTAGGGACCTCATAGTACCATATCACCCCAAGAGAGCGCTTCGCTCTCAGACTGCAGGCTTACTTGTAGTTCCTAGGGTTTGTAAGAGTAGAATGGGAGGCAGAGCCTTCAGCTTTCAGGCTCCTCTCCTGTGGAACCAGCTCCCAATTCAGATCAGGGAGACAGACACCCTCTCTACTTTTAAGATTAGGCTTAAAACTTTCCTTTTTGCTAAAGCTTATAGTTAGGGTTGGATCAGGTGACCCTGAACCATCCCTTAGTTATGCTGCTATAGACTTAGACTGCTGGGGGGTTCCCATGATGCACTGAGTGTTTCTTTCTCTTTTTGCTCTGTATGCACCACTCTGCATTTAATCATTAGTGATTGATCTCTGCTCCCCTCCACAGCATGTCTTTTTTCCTGGTTCTCTCCCTCAGCCCCAACCAGTCCCAGCAGAAGACTGCCCCTCCCTGAGCCTGGTTCTGCTGGAGGTTTCTTCCTGTTAAAAGGGAGTTTTTCCTTCCCAAAGTTGCCAAGTGCTTGCTCACAGGGGGTCGTTTTGACCGTTGGGGTTTTTCCGTAATTATTGTATGGCCTTGCCTTACAATATAAGGCGCCTTGGGGCAACTGTTTGTTGTGATTTGGCGCTATATAAATAAAATTGATTTGATTTGATTTGATATGCACAAAGGAACATGTTCCCTGCACAATGAAATGTGTTTACTGCATTTAACCCATCCTAACTGCCAGTTAGGAGCAGAAGTCGCCTTTAGGTGCCCGGGGAGTTATGTTTTGTGTCTTTTAGTGAAGTTTTTTTTAAAATCTGGATTAAGGCAATAAGTGCCTCCCTGTATTACCATAGATGAACTGTTCCTGTTGCCACATCTTCCGAAATAAAACTGCAGAACACTAAAGCCTAAAAACTAAAAGAAGGGAAAAAAAGGAAAAAAAGTGGGAGCGGTACAGGAACGGGAGTCATTCTAAATGGGAGCAGGATGGGAGTGAGAGTCATTTTACTAGGAGTGGGAGGGGACAGGAATTAATTTATTTTTTACTCTGGCCCGGGATTGGGATGAGACAGGAATTTTTCTGGGGGAGTGGGACGGGACAGGAGTAAAAATCTACTCCTGTGTCACCCTCTAGTTCCTGTCTCTGTGAGATCAGGTTTTAAGGTTCTGCTATTAACCTCTAAAATTGTTCACGAACTGGCAACTCCCTACTTAGCTGATCTAATTAAACCTTACGTACCGGTCTGGGCTTTGCATTCTCAGGGTGCAGGGCTACTTTGTGTCCCTAGGGTGAATAACAAGTCTGCAGGTCATAGAGCTTTCTCTTATCGTGCCCCTGTTCTGTGGAATGATCTCCCTGCGTCAATAAAAGTCAAATTCTGTGGAGACTTTCAAGTCCAGACTTAAGATGAACTTATTTTCCCTTTCGTATGGCTAGCATACTGGCATAGTATGTTAGTATGCTTTTTTTACTCTTTTAAATTAATTTTATTAGGAAACAGAGCAGGCCACAGCCTCAACTTTATCAAAAATCTGTATCTTTTAGTGAAGCTTAGGGCTAGTGGCCGGCGATCACCTTAGTATTTCTTCTGTTTTTCTTGTTGCTTAATGCTGACAAATTATACTGTATTTATTGTCTTTCCGATGCCTGATTCTTTTTTGTTTTCTCTCTGTTTGAGGTACAGCTCCACCCAGAGATGGGAGTGGTGTCTGCTTCTGCCACCCTCCTGTCCTGTGCACCAGCAGAATTTCCTGTATATTTGTTTTGTGAATTGTTTTGTATATTGTGACGGTAGAATGGCCCCTGCAGTGGGTCCCCCCTTTGAGTCTGGTCTGCTTCGGGTTTCTTCCTCAAATCATCAGAGGGAGTTTTTCCTTACCACTGTCACCTGTGTGCTTGCTCTTGAGGTTGGTAAGGTAGACCTTACTTGTGTGAAGCACCTTGAGGCAACTTTGTTGTGATTTGGCGCTATATAAATGAAATAAATTGAAATTAAGTTGAAATTGTTGGTACGGTAGACTTCCCACCGGATTTGGAGAGTACTCCTCAGGCAGCGTTGGTTGAATCGCTCCAGGATCTTCAGGTGGTGGCAGTAGGTGGTCCAGATATCAGAGTTCTAGAGCAGGGTTGGCATGACAACAGCTTTGTAGACAAGGATTTGTGCCTTGCGTCAAAGGTCCCTGTTGCTGAGAACACGGGTGGGAAGGCAGCTCCTGCATAGTTGAGTCGGTGTTGGATCTCGCCATCAATGTCGACATTTGATGACACATGGCTGCCAAGTTCCGGAAAGTGGGTCACATTTTCCAGGACCTGTCCAAGCAGTTTGACAGCAGGAAACTTTGGATTGATCATGCTGGCTGGTGTCTTACTTGTAGTTCCTAGGGTTTGTAAGAGTAGAATGGGAGGCAGAGCCTTCAGCTTTCAGGCTCCTCTCCTGTGGAACCAGCTCCCAATTCAGATCAGGGAGACAGACACCCTCTCTACTTTTAAGATTAGGCTTAAAACTTTCCTTTTTGCTAAAGCTTATAGTTAGGGCTGGATCAGGTGACCCTGAACCATCCCTTAGTTATGCTGCTATAGACGTAGACTGCTGGGGGGTTCCCATGATGCACTGTTTCTTTCTCTTTTTGCTCTGTATGCACCACTCTGCATTTAATCATTAGTGATCGATCTCTGCTCCCCTCCACAGCATGTCTTTTTCCTGGTTCTCTCCCTCAGCCCCAACCAGTCCCAGCAGAAGACTGCCCCTCCCTGAGCCTGGTTCTGCTGGAGGTTAAAAGGGAGTTTTTCCTTCCCACTGTAGCCAAGTGCTTGCTCACAGGGGGTCGTTTTGACCGTTGGGGTTTTACATAATTATTGTATGGCCTTGCCTTACAATATAAAGCGCCTTGGGGCAACTGTTTGTTGTGATTTGGCGCTATATAAAAAAATTGATTGATTGATTGATTGATTGATTGTCTGATCCAGGATCTGTCTCTTCATCAGGTTGATGTGAAGACCAAGTAGCATGGTGGAAGGAGATTTACAGGAATGTGTCCAGTCATATGAATCCACATTTCATCTATCAAACACATATGTAAAAAAAATAAAAATCCTAAGACTTGATTAAACTTCACTTCCAGCAGAGCAGCAACAGGAACCCATGAAGAGCAACAGCTGTTAACAATATGTGTTTTATGTATTTTAAAAAGTGAGAGACATTTCAACAGTGTACAATCAATACATTATCAGTCAGAGAAAAAAACAAAACAAAACAAAAAAACACCACACACACATATAGAATTATGTATACAAAATGGCTCAATATAGAATACTGATATTTCAAATAATTTTAACACAGGGAGCATCTGGGTCACGATTCTGATGACCTGGACTGCAAGTAAAACGGTGCACAGAGATCAAAGAAAAGAGTGAATTAGTCAGAGCTGTTAACTGATCCTCCCCCCACACCATGATCATCTTCATTGGTATTTCCAAAGAGCACAGAACGATGACAACCTACAGTGACGCTGCAAGAGAGCAGAAACAGCTGCAATCTACGCGGATGTGACTGCGCGTCACTATTTTGATGCCATCTCCACGGTTGTGGTGTCGTTGGCTTCGTTGACATCGTAATCTCTCGCCGAGCCGCTGATCAGGACCTTCATACGATCAGGGAAGTCGCTGAATTTGGGACTCAGGAGGAAATCGTAGAGGAGAGCCGCCGTCACACCACCGCAAATGGGTCCCACCCAGAACACCTGCAGCGAATCAGTGATCGGCATTTGAGTTTGGCATCAAAACCCAACATTATCACGCAAAAGACACGAGAGAATCGACACAAAGATTCCAGAGCGGCAGTTACTGCTCACTTCTGTCGATATTTGGAGCCGTAAAACAATAGCAATGTTTTCACTGATTAACTTTGTGGCCTGAAGCCATGTACATGTTAATGAGTTATTGTAGAAAAATATGCTCACAGGCAAAGTGCATGTGAGGAGGACAAAGTACAAATGTTCCCCAGTAACATACCCAGTGGTTTGTGAAATCATTCAGGATCAAAGCCGGGCCAAAGGAGCGAGCGGGGTTGATGCTGCAGCCGGTGTAGCTGATCTGTAATCAAAGACAACAATCAGAGATGCACACCCTGATTACTTCACGCAGACGCTGGTGTCCAACCCACATCTTCACCTCAGCCTCATCAGCATCGCGGTTGTGCGCATCAAATCCAGAAAAATCCTTCGATCTTTATGATGCTGACTGTTAGAATGTTGCACTCATTCAGAATTTTGACTATGCTGATCTCTCAGTACCTAAAAATCCTTTTTTTTTTTCCAGTAATCTGCTGTTGTAGTATTGTAATATTGTTAATTTTCATTCATTTTAAAATTTCTGTTGCATTATTTTCTTTAACTCTGCTGTTCTTATATTTGATTGGTGTTTTTTTATTGTTGAGAAACACATTGTAAATTGATATTTTACATCACTACATCAGTACAGTCTTCTTCAAATAAAAACCCGCCCTGCTGGCAGTGTGTGTGTGTGTGTGTGTGTGTGTGTGTGTGTGTGTGTGTGTGTGTTTGTTGACAAAATACAGACATATTGTTATCCAACCCTTGTTTCCACCCGGTTCCATAAGTATTTGGACACTACCTCATTCCATTCTGCATATTAGGTGAATGATTGCTAGGCAACCAGCACTTTCAATCAAAGATGGAACTGAGTGACATTAATGCAGGGCTGCCCAAATGTGTTCCTGGAGGGCACCTGCCCTGCGTGTTTTTGTGTTTTCCTACTCTGCTCACGTCTGATGATTTAACTTTGGTGTTACGTAGCTTCTCGTTAGGGTAGGCACACCTGTCAGAGTTAAAGAGCTGTGGGTGGAGTACAGAGAGTGAAGAAAAGATGCAGAGTGAGTGACCTCCAGGAACACATCCTTCATCTTTGTCACTTCAAAGATCTCAACTGCTCAATACTTTCATCAAGTTAACATTAGGAGTTAAACTTTGCTAAGTATTTAGATATTGCAGACAGGAAGTAAGGAAGGAAGGGAGTAAAGAAGGAAGGGAGGGAGAAAGGAAGTCTGGCCTGTATGGTAGAGTGGCCAGACGGAAGCCACTCCTTAGTAAAAGGCACATGGCAGCCCGCCTGGAGTTTCCCAAAAGACACCTGAAGGACTCTCAGACTATGAGGAACAAAATTCTCTGGTCTGATGAGACAAAGAACTCTTTGGCGTGAATGCCAGGCATCATGTTTGGAAGAAACCAGGCACCATCCCTACAGTGAAGCATGGTGGTGGCAGCATCATGCTGTGGGGATGTTTTTCAGCGGCAGGAACTGGGAGACTAGTCAGGATTGAGGGAAAGATGAGTGCAGCAAAGTACAGACACATCCTGGATGAAAACCTGCTCCAGAGCGCTCTTGACCTCAGACTGGGGCGGCAATTCATCTTTCAGCAGGACAATGACCCTAAGCACACAGCCAAGATATCAAAGGAGTGGATTCAGGACAACTCTGTGAATGTCCTTTAGTGACCCAGCCAGAGCCCAGACCTGAATCTGATTGAACATCTTTGGAGAGATCGGAAAATGGCTGTGCACCGACGCTCCCCATCCAACCTGATGGACCTTGAGAGGTGCTGCAAAGAGGAATGGGCAAAACTGGCCAAAGATAGGTGCACCAAGCTTGTGGCATCGTATTCAAGAAGATTTGAGGCTGTAATTGCTGCCAAAGGTGCATCAACAAAGTATTGAGCAAAGGATGTGAATCATCATCAACTTTTTTCTTATATAGCGCCAAATCACAACAAACAGTTGCCCCAAGGCGCTCCATATTGCAAGGCAAGGCCATACAATAATTATGAAAAACCCCAACGGTCAAAACGACCCCCTATGAGCAAGCACTTGGCCACAGTGGGAAGGAAAAACTCCCTTTTAACAGGAAGAAACCTCCAGCAGAACCAGGCTCAGGGAGGGGCAGTCTTCTGCTGAGACTGGTTGGGGCTGAGGGAAAGAACCAGGAAAAAGACATGCTGTGGAGGGGAGCAGAGATCAATCACTAATGATTAAATGCAGAGTGAGGCATACGGAGCAAAAAGAGAAAGAAACAGTGCATCATGGGAACCCCCCCACAGTCTACGTCTAAAGCAACATAACCAAGGGATGGTCCAGGGTCACCCGATCCAGTCCTAACTATAAGCCTTAGCGAAAAGGAAAGTTTTAAGCCTAATCTTAAAAGTAGAGAGGGTATCTGTCTCCCTGATCTGAATTGGGAGCTGGTTCCACAGGAGAGGAGCCTGAAAGCTGAAGGCTCTGCCTCCCATTCTACTCTTACAAACCCTAGGAACTACAAGTAAGCCCGCAGTCTGAGAGCGAAGCGCTCTAATGGGGTAATATGGTACTACGAGGTCCCTAAGATAAGATGGGACCTGATTATTCAAAACCTTATAAGTAAGAAGAAGAATTTTAAATTCTATTCTAGAATTAACAGGAAGCCAATGAAGAGAGGCCAACACGGGTGAGATATGCTCTCTCCTGCTAGTCCCCGTCAGTACTCTAGCTGCAGCATTCTGAACCAACTGAAGGCTTTTTAGGGAACTTTTAGGACAACCTGATAATAATGAATTACAATAGTCCAGCCTAGAGGAAATAAATGCATGAATTAGTTTTTCAGCATCACTCTGAGACAAGACCTTTCTGATTTTAGAGATATTGCGTAAATGCAAAAAGGCAGTCCTACATATTTGTTTAATATGCGCTTTGAATGACATATCCTGATCAAAAATAACTCCAAGATTTCTCACAGTATTACTAGAGATCAGGGAAATGCCATCCAGAGTAACGATCTGGTTAGACACCATGCTTCTAAGATTTGTGGGGCCAAGTACAATAACTTCAGTTTTATCTGAGTTTAAAAGCAGGAAATTAGAGGTCATCCATGTCTTTATGTCTGTAAGACAATCCTGCAGTTTAGCTAATTGGTGTGTGTCCTCTGGCTTCATGGATAGATAAAGCTGGGTATCATCTGCGTAACAATGAAAATTTAAGCAATACCGTCTAATAATACTGCCCAAGGGAAGCATGTATAAAGTGAATAAAATTGGTCCTAGCACAGAACCTTGTGGAACTCCATAATTAACTTTAGTCTGTGAAGAAGATTCCCCATTTACATGAACAAACTGTAATCTATTAGACAAATATGATTCAAACCACCGCAGCGCAGTGCCTTTAATACCTATGACATGCTCTAATCTCTGTAATAAAATTTTATGGTCAACAGTATCAAAAGCAGCACTGAGGTCCAACAGAACAAGCACAGAGATAAGTCCACTGTCCGAAGCCATAAGAAGATCATTTGTAACCTTCACTAATGCTGTTTCTGTACTATGATGAATTCTAAAACCTGACTGAAACTCTTCAAATAGACCATTCCTCTGCAGGTGATCAGTTAGCTGTTTTACAACTACCCTCTCAAGAATCTTTGAGAGAAAAGGAAGGTTGGAGATTGGCCTATAATTAGCTAAGATAGCTGGGTCAAGTGATGGCTTTTTAAGTAATGGTTTAATTACTGCCACCTTAAAAGCCTGTGGTACATAACCAACTAACAAAGATAGATTGATTATATTTAAGATTGAAGCATTAAATAATGGTAGGACTTCCTTGAGCAGCCTGGTAGGAATGGGGTCTAATAAACATGTTGATGGTTTGGATGAAGTAACTAATGAAAATAACTCAGACAGAACAATCGGAGAGAAAGAGTCTAACCAAATACCGGCATCACTGAAAGCAGCCAAAGATAACGATACATCTTTGGGATAGTTATGAGTAATTTTTTCTCTAATAGTCAAAATTTTGTTAGCAAAGAAAGTCATGAAGTCATTACTAGTTAAAGTTAATGGAATACTCAGCTCAATAGAGCTCTGACTCTTTGTCAGCCTGGCTACAGTGCTGAAAAGAAACCTGGGGTTGTTCTTATTTTCTTCAATTAGTGATGAGTAGAAAGATGTCCTAGCTTCACGGAGGGCTTTCTTATAGAGCAACAAACTCTTTTTCCAGGCTAAGTGAAGATCTTCTAAATTAGTGAGACGCCATTTCCTCTCCAACTTACGGGTTATCTGCTTTAAGCTACGAGTTTGTGAGTTATACCACGGAGTCAGACACTTCTGATTTAAAGCTCTCTTTTTCAGAGGAGCTACAGCATCCAAAGTTGTCTTCAATGAGGATGTAAAACTATTGACGAGATACTCTAACTCCCTTACAGAGTTTAGGTAGCTACTCTGCTCTGTGTTGGTATATGACATTAGAGAACATAAAGAAGGAATCATATCCTTAAACCTAGTTACAGCGCTTTCTGAAAGACTTCTAGTGTAATGAAACTTATTCCCCACTGCAGGGTAGTCCATCAGGGTAAATGTAAATGTTATTAAAAAATGATCAGACAGAAGGGAGTTTTCAGGGAATACTGTTAAGTCTTCTATTTCCATACCATAAGTCAGAACAAGATCTAAAATATGAATGCTGTGTATTTTTTATTTTTCATAAATTTTCAGAAATTTCTCCAAAAAAACTTGTTTATGTTGTCATTATGGGGTGTAGTGAGTAGAATTTTGAGGGGAAAAAATGAATTTACTCCATTTTGGAATAAGGCTGTAACATAACAAAATGCAAGAAAGCGCTGTGAACGCTTTCCAAATGCACTGTAGATACACTGTCAGTAAGTTAAAATGTGTGTCCAGTTTCCACCTATGACAAAGACTATACAAATTTCTGCAAGGTCTTAACAAGGTATGGACAACAGTACCAAATTTAATTATAGTCCATACAGTACTTGCGATGTTATCGCATAAGAGGGCTGTCCATAAAGTATAGGTCCTTTTTATTTTTTTCAAAAACTATATGGATTTCTTTCATATGTTTTTACGTCAGACATGCGTGAACCCTCGTGCACATGCGTGAGTTTTTCCACGCTTGTCGGTGACGTCATTCGCCTGTGAGCACTCCTTATGGGAGGAGTCCAGCCCCTCGTCGGAATTCCTTTGTCTGAGAAGTTGCTGAGAGACTGGCGCTTTGTTTGATCAAACTTTTTTCTAAATTTGTGAGACACATCGAAGTGGACACGGTTCGAAAAATTAAGGTGGTTTTCGGTGAAAATTTTAACGGCTGATGAGAGATTTTGAGGTGATACTGTGGCTTTAAGGACTTCCCACGGTGCGAGACGTCGCGCAGCGCTCCCAGGCGCTGTCGTCAGCCTGTTTCAAGCTGCAAACCTCCACATTTAAGGCTCTATTGATCCAGGACATCGTGAGAGAACAGAGAAGTTTCAGAAGAAGTCGGTTTCAGCATTTTATCCAGATATTCCACTGTTAAAGGAGATTTTTTTAATGAAAGACGTGCGGACGGGTCCGCGCGTCGGGACGCAGCCGGCGCGGTGCGGCCCCACAGGAAAAACACCTCCGTGTTGATAACCATTTGTAAAATCCAAGCGGCTTTTGATGGCTTTCAGTGGAGTGAGTATATGAGAAATTGTTTAACAGCTGGACATGTTCCAACTTGTCCTTAAGGCTTCCAACGGAGGTGTTTTTCCTGTGGCGGAGCGTCGCGGCGGCTGCGAGCTGACGCTGCAATCCGCCCGCACGTCTTTCATTCAAAAAATCTCCTTTAACAGTGGAATATCCGGATAAAATGCTGAAACCGACTTCTTCTGAAACTTCTCTGTTCTCTCACGACGTCCTGGATCAATAGAGCCTGAAATGTGGAGGTTTTCAGCTTGAAACAGGCTGATGACGGCGCCTGGGAGCGCTGCACGACGTCTCGCTCCGTGGGAAGTCCTTAAAGCGACAGTATCACCTCAAAATCTCTCATCAGCCGTTAAAATTTTCACCAAAAACCAGCTTAATTTTTCGAACCGTGTCCACTTCGATGTGTCGCACAGGTTTAGAAAACATTTTGATCAAACAAAGCGCCAGTCTCTCAGCAACTTCTCAGACAAAGGAATTCCGACGAGGGGCTGGACGACTCCTCCCACAAGGAGTGCTCACAGGCGAATGACGTCACCGACAGGCGTGGAAAAACTCACGCATGCGCCCGAGGGTTCAAGCATGTCTGACGTAAAAACATATGAATGAAATCCATACAGTTTTTGAAAAAAATTAAAAGGACCTATACTTTATGGACAGCCCTCGTATACTACATTTTAGAGTCTCGATCCCTTTGTAGCTAACTTCGAACATGTCTGAAATCTTAGTGAGGTGACCATGTGCACCAGGTTTCATCTTGACACATGAAGTCTTTCTCAAGATATCGAAGATTTCAGAAAAAAAAAAATTAAAAAAGCTCTCTTGTGTCTGCAGCCTGGGTAAAATGCCACGCTGCTTTGGATGTGAGATGTAGAACTTACAGCTGCCAAATGTCCCAGGCAGACTGAAAGTCCAATGGCCAAGGGTGCAGAGCCGGTGACATCACTCCGCCTTTTATCAGTAACTGCAATGACACAAAGCACCAACTGGAAGGTGGCCAGGAGCTCGATGCCGACACCTTGGCTTGGAGTCACACCGTTGAGCTGTAAGAGTTAGAGAGGGATCCAAAACAACAACAGTAAGTTTGTCAGTCTGTGTGACACTGATGAATAGTTTTTCCTGTTAAAGCCACTTCCCTTTTCAGTACTTCTGTAAAAATCTGAAAAAAAAAACAAACAAAAAACAAACAGTCTGTCATATTGCTGATGTAATTTTCAGGTGTTGAAGACCCTGACCCTGCACAGGCGTTATCAGCTGGTAACCACTCAGATGGAAGATAGGCCTCACTGCACACAGAAGTAGCAGCGTGCTGCTATTCAGAACCAATATTTATCAAAAACAAGCATGCATGGTTTAGATCTAATTACCTCTGGCAAGGAGGTAATGTTTTCACCACTGTTTGTCTCATTACGCTAAAATCACCTATCAGATTTTTGTGAAACGTGGTGGATGGTGGGATATGGGCCAAGAGAAGAAAACCTCATAACTTATTGGAGAGGATCTGGCAAATCCAGGAATATTTATATTAACATTCTTTAACATTGCAAAATAGGACATTTTTGGAGATTCTTGTGAATATCTCAAGAAATAATGCACAGATCTTTATCAAAAGAATCAGACATATGTAGAATGCTAGTATCTCTATTATCTCTTGAAAAACACAAAAATCTCACAATATTAAAGAAAGCAAAAAAGTAAAAAAAAAAAAAAAAAAAAATCCTAGATCCATCCCCTTACTTTGATCTACTCCAAAAGTTAATGGTTTCTACCCTTTCACTAAGTTTCAAGAAAATTTACTGAGCAGTTTTTGCCTGATCCTGCTAACATTTATTTCTAATAGTTCCAGAGATATGCTGAGGTGTTGGTGGAGCGATGTGCTGTTGTAAAAACTCAGTGTAGTCACTCATTTATGCGGCATAACATTAACTGTGGGCAGGAGATTTTTTTTACGTCACATCTGTTTCTAAGCTCCGTCTGCAACTTGCATGAACTGGTTCACTTACAGTGTTGAGCCCCAGTGTATCAGTGGTACTGGGACGTGTTCCATACACGATACCAGAGGCCAGAGCCGAGCCCAGCATCTGGGCAATGATGTACATGATCGCTTTGAAGACGCTGATCTGGCAGCTGGCTAACAGCCCCAGGGTGACCGCGGGGTTCAGGTGGGCTCCGCTGATGTGACCCAAACTCTGAGCCAGCGTGGCGATGGCCAGCCCGAAGGCCAAGGACACCTTCACCTCTTGGTCTGGGTTGCTGTTGTTCTGGTTCCCGATGGCCGTGGAGATGCTGAGGAATATAAAAAGGGTCATGCCGACCAGTTCGGCCAGAACGGCCCTCCAGAATTTCTTGCTTTTGAACTCTGACATAGTAGCTGTTGGGGCTGTGGGTCCTCCGATGTGTGCACTCACAAACAGGCTGTATATAAGGGGGAGGCTGATAATGCAAGGTGGGCGGGCTTTCAAAAAAAAAAAAAAACTGAAAGGAAGAGCCACACTGAATTAATGAGAAACCCAAAGGACTGCTTTTTCATTTCCCTCCCTCTTCTCCTTCCTCCTCCTCCACCTCCTCTTGCCCACCAGCTTGTCTCCCAGCACCTCCCTGTGCAACTTTTTTTTTCCTGCTCTTTGGACTTGTGCAACCAAATCCCAAATTCAAATGACACAACATTCAAAATAATTCTAATTTATTTATGCAATTACATTTATACAGCTGTCAGGGTCAGGTTTTTTATGCACTAATTTGTGGGGTGCAACTTTAAACGGACCTACTTATATTTGTAAAAATAAATAAATTAATTTAAAAAAATCCTAATAGGCTAATATGAGTTAGATTTTGTCCAATACATGGATTCAAATCACTAAGGAGAAACGTCTAATGATCCTTGAAGGTCTCACTGTGTTCTCTGCAGAAAAGCTTTTCAATCTTTGGCTGTGTGGGGGGATGGATGCCAGAAACAGTTTTTTGTGTTTGGGAGGTAAAAGGGGTGCTGGTGGTGTAGGAGAAGAACAACGTGCAGCAAACACAGCTTTATCAATAACTACTTCAACATTTTTATAAAATATTTATCAGTGTTATAGAGGTCCGGCCTATAGAGGCCTGTTCTTCTACAGAACCTGAGGTTTATGAAACAACTCATGGAAAAGTGAGAGTTGAAGATGAGTTTTTAAACTTTCATGAGAACACCGCCATGTGATGAAATCGATCTGTTAGCCTGAATCCGAGCGCCTTCTGTTTGATCTGCCCCCGATGCTGCAACGCAAACTCAAACATAAAGGGCGCTCAGGACGTGGGTATATAAGAACATTCACAGATTTGGTTCACACCACTTGAATGAACCCCCATCTGTTGCTTTTGGCAGGATGGAACGTCTGAAACAGGAAGTTTCTATTCTGAGGTTGCCGGTGCTGGTGCTGCCTCAGGATCTCCAGGAGAGAGAATCCCCAAAACCTCTATCTCCAGCATGGAGTACTATCCTGAAGGACGTGGAGCATAAAGTTGCAAACCTGCCTGTGCGCAGACTCACCCAAAATGAGATCAGAGGAAAACAGGAATAACTGGTACCAGTGCAGTGATCAAACCCAAAGCTGGTGAGTGACTTTGCCACTAGATTTTCCCCTGATCTTCTCTACCTGATTAAGAAATTAGGCAAATCTGTGACGTGTTGGGAGATTGACTCAACCCGAAATACATTTCAGTTAATTTCATGTCATTGCTGAATGGCAAGTGTGATCCACAACTTTGACCGACGGGGATTTATGTCGGCCGTTATTCCATATTTAATTGACAGCATGACCCGTGGATCAAGAGGGGAAGCTGATCCATGGCATCAGCCGCGCTGTGTGACTGTCTGTCAGGTGGGGGAGCTGGTGTGACAGTTTATTTTGAAATATTGCGCATGTGCGAAAGTGGAGGGGTAAATTTTGATTTTGTGCATGAACTGGAATGAGCTGTTCTGTGGTCTGTTTCCCCTACATCTATAAAAGGTTTGAAAATGATTGGTAGTAAGCCTGTAGACAGTATAATTAGGCTTTCCTTCTGTTCTGTATTTCTTTCTGTTCTGCCAAAAAAAAAAAAAAAAAATCTAAATTCTAAAATATGCATTTTTTTTGTGATTGGAGCTCATACACTAAGCATGAAGGCAGTAAGCATCACCTCCAGGAGATGGAGGAGCAGCAAGTCAAGCTAGAGTAAATGCATTAATTAGATTATTACAATTTTTTTCCATAATTTTATTTCTTCATATTTCTTATTCATTGAATAATTTCTGTACTGTGAATAAACTATGTTGAATGGAAAATACGGTTTCATTTCATTCATTCAATTTTTTTTTTATGTACAACTTAATCATCAGCTAATATTGACATAGTAAGTAAGTCCCTTCGGCTGCTCCCTTGTTTGCACTCGGGGTCACCACAGCAAATCCAAGGTGGATCTGCATGTTGAATTGGCACAGGTTTTACACCAGATGCCCTTCCTGACGCAACTCCACATTACATGGAGAAATGTGGTAGGGGTGGGATTGGAACCCGGAGCCTTCTGAACTGAAACGAAGCGCATTAACCACTTGGCCACCACCCCTGCATCAGCTAATATTAACATGCTAAACCTTTTTGGGAACCTCCATGTTTGCGCTTAAAACATGTTAAAATTTAAGCTCTTTAGGTCTGTTTTTCTAGGTTTTACCGAAAAAGCCAAAGCTAAATTCATCTATTAAAATTTAAAAGTTAGCTCTTAGCTGGAGTTTCCACTAAATATTTCAGCGGTTTGTTGCTTTAGCATATCAATCAATCAATCAATTTTTTTTATATAGCGCCAAATCACAACAAACAGTTGCCCCAAGGCGCTTTATATTGTAAGGCAAGGCCATACAATAATTATGTAAAACCCCAACGGTCAAAACGACCCCCTGTGAGCAAGCACTTGGCTACAGTGGGAAGGAAAAACTCCCTTTTAACAGGAAGAAACCTCCAGCAGAACCAGGCTCAGGGAGGGGCAGTCTTCTGCTGGGACTGGTTGGGGCTGAGGGAGAGAACCAGGAAAAAGACATGCTGTGGAGGGGAGCAGAGATCGATCACTAATGATTAAATGCAGAGTGGTGCATACAGAGCAAAAAGAGAAAGAAACAGTGCATCATGGGAACCCCCCAGCAGTCTAAGTCTATAGCAGCATAACTAAGGGATGGTTCAGGGTCACCTGATCCAGCCCTAACTATAAGCTTTAGCAAAAAGGAAAGTTTTAAGCCTAATCTTAAAAGTAGAGAGGGTGTCTGTCTCCCTGATCTGAATTGGGAGCTGGTTCCACAGGAGAGGAGCCTGAAAGCTGAAGGCTCTGCCTCCCATTCTACTCTTACAAACCCTAGGAACTACAAGTAAGCCTGCAGTCTGAGAGCGAAGCGCTCTATTGGGGTGATATGGTACTACAAGGTCCCTAAGATAAGATGGGACCTGATTATTCAAAACCTTATAAGTAAGAAGAAGAATTTTAAATTCTATTCTAGAATTAACAGGAAGCCAATGAAGAGAGGCCAATATGGGTGAGATATGCTCTCTCCTTCTAGTCCCCGTCAGTACTCTAGCTGCAGCATTTTGAATTAACTGAAGGCTTTTTAGGGAACTTTTAGGACAACCTGATAATAATGAATTACAATAGTCCAGCCTAGAGGAAATAAATGCATGAATTAGTTTTTCAGCATCACTCTGAGACAAGACCTTTCTGATTTTAGAGATATTGCGTAAATGCAAAAAAGCAGTCCTACATATTTGTTTAATATGCGCTTTGAATGACATATCCTGATCAAAAATGACTCCAAGATTTCTCACAGTATTACTAGAGGTCAGGGTAATGCCATCCAGAGTAAGGATCTGGTTAGACACCATGTTTCTAAGATTTGTGGGGCCAAGTACAATAACTTCAGTTTTATCTGAGTTTAAAAGCAGGAAATTAGAGGTCATCCATGTCTTTATGTCTGTAAGACAATCCTGCAGTTTAGCTAATTGGTGTGTGTCCTCTGGCTTCATGGATAGATAAAGCTGGGTATCATCTGCGTAACAATGAAAATTTAAGCAATACCGTCTAATAATACTACCTAAGGGAAGCATGTATAAAGTGAATAAAATTGGTCCTAGCACAGAACCTTGTGGAACTCCATAATTAACTTTAGTCTGTGAAGAAGATTCCCCATTTACATGAACATCCATATCACGGTTACCTTTTCGGCTAGTGGATTAGCAGATATCGAAGCTAAAGTTTAAATTAGTTGTCCCTACCAATGTCAGGAAGCTGATACCATAATACACACCCCAAATATGGTGAATCTTTCTCTGTATCAAAAATCATGTAAAACATACTTTTGCACAACTCGGATCACAGTGTTGATTTGAACTGGGAGACATTTATGGATGTGCATCCCACTAGCTCACTTGTTTGAACCCTTGTCCTTACTTTGGAAAACCTTTGAAACCGGGAGTGTGCCTGTGCTGAACCCAGATATTCCGTGTTTGCTCTGTGGTCTTGTTTGAAGCATGGCTAAATTTTCAACACGTCCGAAAATGTCTTCCCCACCCCCGTCAGGGTCTTGCAGATACTTTGGTGATCTCTTGCATTCCCGTGGAGCTGGTAACGTTGCCGTAACATCACAGGGAGTTTTTCCGGAATGCCATGGTTGTGCTAAAGTTATAAAATGGGTGTGCTACGGTTGTTTTTGCGCATTGTATGGTACAAGCCTAGCATGTTCAAACTGCATGCTAGATCACACTCATGGCAATGCATGATCTTCACTGTAAAGTTAGAAAGTGAAATTGAGAATGGAATTTACCTACAAGCTGGCAGAGGTAAGGATGAAGGTAGGATATCTCAAAAAGTAGAGGACAGTTTGTATTGTACTTTAGGAGGGAGCTGGTGTTATTGCTTGGGACGCTGAAGAGCTGGTAGTAATCCTGAGCCGCCTTAATGATTTGAAATTTCTGCTTTATTTAATGTTCTTATCTTATGATGTCTTAAAGATATACAATTTCATCCTGAATTTCAAAATTAGCATTCAGAAATATGTGATCGATGAATGAGCCTTAATCCATATAGTGGATGTGGCAATGTTTGAATTCAAACTCTGCCAAAATTTATGCTATTATGCCATTTGTTGTTTGCAATAAAATCACCATATGTGTGCATCCAAGCTACACAGAAAATGACCAAAGAAAAAGTTAGAATTCTTTCAGCCTCCTTTTGCAGTCTTAAAATGTAAGTAAACTCAACTTCAACATTTTGCTATGAGCTACTGTGTAATTACAAAATTGCAGAGAATGAACAGGCAATTGATGGTTTTAGAGTATCCTAGAATCCTTTGTGTGCTGGGGAGGGAGGCTTGATAATGGCTCAACTTAATGCTAATTTTAACATTGAAAATGCCATAGACATGCTAATGCGTTAGCATCGGCCTTGTTTTTAAGTTATAAAATACATCTATCAACTGTTTCAGAAGACCATAATAGGTCAGTTTAACATAAAAAAGGTAAATATTACTCAAAAACATATTTTAACAGGAAAAATTAAGATAATGTGAAATAAAACAAAGAACCATCGAAGCATCAGATCAAAGATTGAAGCACTGTTTCCTTGGTTCAAGGTTCAAAGCAAAGGCACGCTTGATTACAGACCTGCTGCAGGGTCTGTAATCAGTGTAGAGAAATGATCATTTTCCTGACAAACATTCCCAAAAACAACGGGCACTCTGAAGGACCAATAAGCAAAAAGGCTATTGATGTCGATGGATCGAATCATTTCTTAAGGATACCTGAAAAGAACCGGTTTCTGACACACAACGCTAACAGCAACACACTTTATATATACAGTGAGGAAAATAAGTATTTGAACACACTGCAATTTTGCAAGTTCTCCCACTTAGAAATCACGGAGGGGTCTGAAATTTTCATCTTAGGTGAATGTCCACTGTGAGAGACATAATCTAAAAAATAAATAAATAAATAAATCTGGAAATCACAATGTATGATTTTTTAATAATTTATTTGTATGTTACTGCTGCAAATAAATATTTGAACACCTGTGAAAGTCAATGTTAATATTTGGTACAGTAGCCTTTGTTTGCAATTACAGAGGTCAAACATTTCCTGTAGTTTTTCACCAGGTTTTCACACACTGCAGCAGCGATTTTGGTCCACTCCTCCATACAGATCTTTTCCAAATCTTTCAGGTTTGGAGTTTCAACTCCCTCCAAAGATTTTCTATTGAGTTCAGGTCTGGAGACTGGCCAGGCCACTCCAGGACCTTGAAATGCTTTTTACAGAGCCCCTCCTTAGTTGCCCTGGCTGTGTGTTTGGGGTCATTGTCATGCTGGAAGACCCAGCCATGAATGTTCTTACTGACAGAAGGAGGTTGTTTGCCAAAATCTCATAATACATGACCCCATCTATCCTCCCTTCAATACGGTGCAGTTGTCCTGTCCCCTTTGCAGAAGAACACCCCCAGAGTATGATGTTTCCACCCCCATGCTTCACGGTTGAGATGGTTTTCTTGGGGTTCTTCTCATCCTCTAAACATGGTAAGTGGAGTTGATTCCAAAAAGCTCTATTCTGGTCTCATCTGACCACATGACCTTCTCCCATGCCTCCTCTGGATCATCCAGATGGTCACTGGTGAACTTCAAATGGGCCCGGACATGTGCTGGCTTGAGCAGGGGGACCTTGCTGCCCTGCAGGATTTTAAACCATGACAGCATCATGTGTTACTAATGTAATCTTTGTGACTGTGGTCCCAGCTCTCTTCAGGACATTGACCAGGTCCTCCTGTGTAGTTCTGAGCTTTCTCAAAATCATCCTTACCCCACAAAGTGAGATCTTGCATGGAATCCCAGACCAAGGGAGATTGACAGTCATCTTGTGTTTCTTCCACTTTCAAATAAATAATCATAACAGTTGTTGTCTTCTACCAAGCTGCTTACCTGTTGTCCTGTAGTCCATCCCAGCCTTGTGCAGGTCTACAGTTTTGTCCCTGGTGTCCTTAGACAGCTCTTTGGTCTTGGCTATGGTGGACAGGTTGGAGTGTGATTGATTGAGTTTGTGAACAGGTGTCTTTTATACAGGTAACACGTTCAAACAGGTGCAATTAATACAGGTAAAGAGTGCAGAATAAGAGGGCTTCTTAAAGAAAAATTAACAGGTCTGTATGAGCCAGAATTCTTGCTGGTTGGTAGGTGATCAAATACTTATTTGCAGCAATAACATACAAATAAATTATTTAAAAAATCATACATTGTGATTTCTGGATTTTTTTTTTTTTTAGATTATGTCTCTCACAGTGGACAGGCACCTAAGATGAAAATTTCAGACCCCTCCATGATTTCTAAGTGGGAGAACTTGCAAAACCGCAGGGTGTTCAAATACTTATTTTCCTCACTGTATATATATATATATATATATATATATATATATATATATATATATATATATATATATATATATATATATATATATATATATTAAAGACTCATATTTAGGTTGAACGCATCTCCAGAATGACGAGAACGTGATTACGTGTGAGATTTGACACTGTAAAGGCATCAATAGCTGGATGAGGGTTGAAGCTATAGGAGAAACTGAGTAAAACAGTCACAGATATAGTACGCATGAACATTTTGGATAGAAAAGTACATGTTCTTTGTGTTTTTTTTTTTTTTGTGTGAATCCTTTGTGTTATTTGCCTTGGCCCCGAGGGACCAAAGCCATGCCTGTGGCCTTGAGGTGTTGACACTTGATCGCAACATTGGTACATTGTTGTTAGCAAGAAACATTAACTGAACATCCATGTGTTGGTCAGATTCTGATCTTCTTAGTCAAAAGAGGAACTGAAGCAAATGTTGAAAGTTATCAGCATTTATTATTATTACTGGTCCAACACATACGATTTTACACTTGGCATCAATACGTATATGTGTCTCCAGTGACCACACTGAAATCTGCCATGTCCAGCTCATTCCACACCTCCTTAGCTGGTGGCATTGTGTTATTTTTTGCTTTTTGAAGAGGGGCAGGAAGCCAGCAGGAATGCCAAAGAGAGTTGCAAGTTAAAAAAAAAGAGTGTCACAGTGATCATTTGATATGTCCATGTAATTGGAATGCATTTGGACTGGAAACAGAGTCACATTTACATGAGTATTCACTGTGGTCTCTGTGTCTTCCTCACCAGTTGGTCTGATGTGATCATTATCCGTCCTCACTGCGTTTTAAGTACATTTAAACTTACATTTTTTAGGGGATCAAGCACTATCAGATTGCAATCCGATCACACAAAACACATTTTACATCTTTTTCTTTTTTGCTTTTGGCTGCCACAGTTGCTTGAGGTCACTACATTGCTTTCACCGAATTAAATATTCTTCCATTGAAAGAATGTAAAAACATTCATTATTAGTTTTATATAACGGCTAAAATAGATCCTTGTCATTTTATATTATATTAATTTACAAACAACAGAAAAGGGACTTACATTTTGGTACCTCCTCTGTGCAGCGAAAAAAAAAAAAAAATCACCTAAGAAATGAATCCAGCATTGGTGCGTCACTGCTGCACAATCCAACACGAACTTTAAATAGGAGTCAATCAATCAATCAATCAACTTTTTTCTTATATAGCGCCAAATCACAACAAACAGTTGCCCCAAGGCGCTCCATATTGCAAGGCAAGGCCATACAATAACCATGAAAAACCCCAACGGTCAAAACGACCCCCTATGAGCAAGCACTTGGCCACAGTGGGAAGGAAAAACTCCCTTTTAACAGGAAGAAACCTCCAGCAGAACCAGGCTCAGGGAGGGGCAGTCTTCTGCTGAGACTGGTTGGGGCTGAGGGAAAGAACCAGGAAAAGACATGCCGAGAAGGGGGGCAGAGATCGATCACTAATGATTAAATGCAGAGTGATGCATACGGAGCAAAAAAAGAAAGAAACAGTGCATCATGGGAACCCCCCCACAGTCTACGTCTAAAGCAACATAACCAAGGGATGGTCCAGGGTCACCCGATCCAGCCCTAACTATAAGCCTTAGCGAAAAGGAAAGTTTTAAGCCTAATCTTAAAAGTAGAGAGGGTATCTGTCTCCCTGATCTGAATTGGGAGCTGGTTCCACAGGAGAGGAGCCTGAAAGCTGAAGGCTCTGCCTCCCATTCTACTCTTACAAACCCTAGGAACTACAAGTAAGCCCGCAGTCTGAGAGCGAAGCGCTCTAATGGGGTAATATGGTACTACGAGGTCCCTAAGATAAGATGGGACCTGATTATTCAAAACCTTATAAGTAAGAAGAAGAATTTTAAATTCTATTCTAGAATTAACAGGAAGCCAATGAAGAGAGGCCAACACGGGTGAGATATGCTCTCTCCTGCTAGTCCCCGTCAGTACTCTAGCTGCAGCATTCTGAACCAACTGAAGGCTTTTTAGGGAACTTTTAGGACAACCTGATAATAATGAATTACAATAGTCCAGCCTAGAGGAAATAAATGCATGAATTAGTTTTTTAGCATCACTCTGAGACAAGACCTTTCTGATTTTAGAGATATTGCGTAAATGAAAAAAGGCAGTCCTACATATTTGTTTAATATGCGCTTTGAATGACATATCCTGATCAAAAATAACTCCAAGATTTCTCACAGTATTACCAGAGATCAGGGAAATGCCATCCAGAGTAACGGTCTGGTTAGACACCATGCTTCCAAGATTTGTGGGGCCAAGTACAATAACTTCAGTTTTATCTGAGTTTAAAAGCAGGAAATTAGAGGTCATCCATGTCTTTATGTCTGTAAGACAATCCTGCAGTTTAGCTAATTGGTGTGTATCCTCTGGCTTCATGGATAGATAAAGCTGGGTATCATCTGCGTAACAATGAAAATTTAAGCAATACCGTCTAATAATACTGCCTAAGGGAAGCATGTATAAAGTGAATAAAATTGGTCCTAGCACAGAACCTTGTGGAACTCCATAATTAACTTTAGTCTGTGAAGAAGATTCCCCATTTACATGAACAAACTGTAATCTATTAGACAAATATGATTCAAACCACCGCAGCGCAGTGCCTTTAATACCTATGGCATGCTCTAATCTCTGTAATAAAATTTTATGGTCAACAGTATCAAAAGCAGCACTGAGGTCTAACAGAACAAGCACAGAGATAAGTCCACTGTCCGAAGCCATAAGAAGATCATTTGTAACCTTCACTAATGCTGTTTCTGTACTATGATGAATTCTAAAACCTGACTGAAACTCTTCAAATAGACCATTCCTCTGCAGGTGATCAGTTAGCTGTTTTACAACTACCCTCTCAAGAATCTTTGAGAGAAAAGGAAGGTTGGAGATTGGCCTATAATTAGCTAAGATAGCTGGGTCAAGTGATGGCTTTTTAAGTAATGGTTTAATCACTGCCACCTTAAAGGCCTGTGGTACATAACCAAATAACAAAGATAGATTGATCATATTTAAGATTGAAGCATTAAATAATGGTAGGACTTCCTTGAGCAGCCTGGCAGGAATGGGGTCTAATAAGCATGTTGATGGTTTGGATGAAGTAACTAATGAAAATAACTCAGACAGAACAATCGGAGAGAAAGAGTCTAACCAAATACCGGCATCACTGAAAGCAGCCAAAGATAACGATACGTCTTTGGGATGGTTATGAGTAATTTTTTCTCTAATAGTCAAAATTTTGTTAGCAAAGAAAGTCATGAAGTCATCACTAGTTAAAGTTAATGGAATACTCAGCTCAATAGAGCTCTGACTCCAAAAATAATTCTGCTGATAAAGTCTGCCATGCAGTGCATCAGATCGTCGTCCATCAGCAAAACAAACTCCGCCATGTTTGTTTTGAAGCTAAGCGTGTGCGCGGTGCGCGGTGCACGTGTGCACGTGTACTACCAAAAGACTGCGTATATATATATATATATATATATATATATATATATATATATATATATATATATCTGTGAGAAAAGTATCCGACCTTATTATTTTTTTAAAAAACCATATGGATTTGAATCACGTGTGATTACATCAGCCAAGCTTGAACCCTCGTGGGCATGCGAGAGTTTTTTCACGCCTGTCGATGACGTCATTTGCCTGTGAGCACGCCTTATGGAAGGAGTGGTCCAGCCCCCTCGTCGGAATTCCTTTGTCTGAGAAGATGCTGAGAGACTGGCGCTGTGCTTGATCAAAATTTTTTCAAAAACTTTGAGGCACATCCGAGTGGACATCATTCGAGAAATTCAGCTGGTTTTCGGTGAAAATTTTAACGGCTGATGAGAGATTTTGGATTGTTTCTATCGCTGTAAGGACTTCCCACGTAGTGGGACGTCGCACAGCGCTCCGAGGCGACGTCGTCATCCTGTTTCAAGCTGAAAACCTCCAAATTTAAGCCTCTGTTGACCCAGGATGTCGTGAGAGAACAGAGAACTTTCAGAAGAGGTCGGAATCAGCAGTTTATCCAGACATTCCACTGTTAAAGGAGATTTTTTTAATGAAAGACGTGCGGACAGATTGGCGCGTCGGCTCGCAGGAAAGCGTCGCCACAGGAAAAACACCTCCATGTTGATAACCATTTGTAAATCCAGGCGGCTTTTGGTGGCTTCAGTTGAGTGAGTATCTGAGAAATTGTTTAACAGCAGGGCATGTTTCAACTTGTCCTTAAGGCTTCCAACGGAGGTGTTTTTCCTGTGGCGGGCGTGCCGCGCCAGCTGCGAGCCGACGCACCAATTCGTCCGCACGTCTTTCATTAAAAAAATCTCCTTTAACAGTGGAATGTCCAGATAAACTGCTGATTCCGACCTCTTCTGAAAGTTTTCTGTTCTCTCACGACGTCCTGGGTCAACAGAGGCTTAAATTTGGAGGTTTTCAGCTTGAAACAGGATGACAACGTCACCTCGGAGCGCTGCGGAAAGTCCCGCACCGTGGGAAGTCCTTACAGCGATAGAAACAATCCAAAATCTCTCATCAGCCGTTAAAATTTTCACCGAAAACCAGCTTAATTTGTCGAATGGTGTCCACTCGGATGTGCCTCACAGTTTTTGAAAAAATTTTGATGAAGCACAGCGCCAGTCTCTCAGCAACTTCTCAGACAATGAAAATCCGACAAGGAGGCTGGACCACTCCTCCCACAAGGCGTGCTCACAGGTGAATGATGTCACCGACAGGCGTGAAAAAACTCTCACATGCCCACGAGGGTTCAAGCTTGGCTGACGTAATCACACGTGATTCAAATCCATATGGTTTTTTAAAAAATAATAATAACGCATTAGATTACTCGTTACTAAAAAAAGTGGTTAGATTAGAGTAACGCGTTACTTAGTAACGCGTTACTAAGTAATGCGTTACTGGCATCACTAGTGATGACCCCTAATGGGAGCAGCCAAAGAATGATTGGAAGAAGCCCTTTAAACAAAGTAGGGGCATGATATCCAATCTCTGCAGCCCGCACCCTGAAACTACAGAGCATGAGACAGCACACAAGGTGCAGGTTCCAAAAGATAAGGGGTATATATAACCGATATAACCAATTATTGCTCAAAACCTTTAACATCTGTATTCTGAATCAACTGAAGAATTTTTATGCTACAATCTGTAAAGCCACAAAACAAAATATTTGTCGTCAGTTCAAGAAGATGCAAAAGCATGAATCAGTATGGCTGACTCAGTGGTTGGCACGATTTGTTGAGTGACTCAGATGTTACGCCGATGGAAAAGCATGTCCTTTACTTCCTTAAGATAGAAGGCAACAATGTTGCAACATCCAACATTTTAAAGTCTTTTAATGTCTTTCACAATGGAATTACACAATCATCAAGAGATCATTTTAATTGATCATACAAATGTAGGGCAAACTACCATCAGTTTAGCCTTTCAAAAGCTTAAAAACCTTTAACCCTTAATGGCAGCCAAATTTGTATTTGCAATACAAATCATTTTCTGCTTTAACAGGCATCTAAAACTGCATATCATCATCATGACAATGAAAGTTGATCTCATAATTATGTATAAACTGATCAAGAGATGGAATTTTAAAGGATTATTATTATTTTCTTTGAAATCCTGCTTTTTTTTAGCTTATAGGGCCCATTCACACTATGACGTGAAGTGGTTGACGCTGCTTGACCTAGCCAATTTCCAAAAATCTCTGAAACACCGGAGGAGGCTCTCTCTAGGGGACCAAATTTCCTGTCTTCAATGTAGGTCAGTGTCACTCAGTGGAGGGTAGCATCGTACTGGCAGAGCTCAACCTTTGGCAACACTCTACTGACTTACCATAGGACATAGTTCAGATTTTGCCATCGGATGGTGGGTGCATTGGTAACGTGGAGGCGTAATGTAGCTGATCGTTCATTCAACGTTTGTGACATCACTTGCTTCTGGTGCATCGCTGAGACAGGTGCTACATATTCCTTCACATTTCTTCATATTTCTACATATTTCTTCATCCCTAGGGGATCCAGAGGAGGTGGTGCATGGAGTCAAGCCTCTGACGTTGGCCAGCGGAGGCTGGTGGAGCCAAACAGAGCAGTAATGGCGTACTAGCGGAAGTGACATAACGGAAGCGGTGCTCATCTCTTGCTGGCATTTTAGCTTAAACATCAAAGATTTTAAACATGTAGAAAACGTTTCTGGTGCTGGTCAAAATTAATCAGCTTTTCACTCTCCCTCTGCAAATGCTGGGCTATTTGTCAGACTGTGAATGCCCCGTTATGTTGCTAAGTTCATCCCTTGAACTTGTTCATTCCTTGAACTCGGCACCATTATGTTACAGAGTTCATCCTTTGCTTTGAACTTGGTGCAGTCATAGGTCTGGTGAATGACTTGATGGACAGGGTCCTCCTGAGAATTTCATGCTCTCTCTCTCTGTCTTTATCCCTGTTATTATTATTATTATTATTATTATTATTATTATTATTATTATTATTATTATCATCATCATTTTGTGGAAAATAACCTCTCATGGATATGCTATCATGTCAAACATTCAAATGAATTGGAAACCTCCCCCCTCCCTCTAAATTCATTCTAATTATACTCTTTGATGAAAACTGAATTTTTAAAGTATAATAATAGCCAGCATATTTCATGCATAAATGCTTTCTCAACTTTAATGTAAAAAAAAAGAAAAAAGAAAAAGCAGAGAACATTTTCTATAAGCTGTTTACGGTTTTAGACACAACACGGAGCTCTCGTAACATTGACAGGGAACCTAAGTGTAAGACAGCCATTTATCCTTGAACATCAGTTGCTGTTTTTTGCATTATGTATTCGCCTTGTTCAGCTTGAATTATTTTTTCTTACACCATGAATAAAAATAATTCAACTCTCGTTGTTATAGTAGAGAAGCTCGAATCTTCGGCTGGACTGGGTTGCTTGACGCGAGGACGTTTCGCTTCAAATTGCAGAAGCTTCCTCAGCTAAAATTCTTGCTCTGGAAGTCTGACTTCTGTCTGACTCTTGTAGAGAAGAATAAAACAGAAGCCAACAAAAGCTGGAGTTTTAAACCTAACCAACTCTCGTTGTTTACAACCCCAATTCCAATGAAGTTGGGACGTTGTGTAAAATGTAAATAAAAACAGAATACAATGATTTGCAAATCCTCTTCAACCTATATTCAATTGAATACACCACAAAGACAAGATATTTAGTGTTCAAACTGATAAACTTTATTGTTTTTGTGCAAATATTTGCTCATTTTGAAATTGATGTCTGCAACACGTTTCAAAAAAGCTGGGACAGTGGTATGTTTACCACTGTGTTACATCACCTTTCCTTCTAACAACACTCAAGCGTTTGGGAACTGAGGACACTAATTGTTGAAGCTTTAGGTGGAATTCTTTCCCATTCTTGCTTGATGTACAACTTCAGTTGTTCAACAGTCCGGGGTCTCTGTTATCGTATTTTGTGCTTCATAATGCACCACACATTTTCAATGAGTGACAGGTCTGGACTGCAGCCAGGCCAGTCTAGTACCTGCACTCTTTTACTATGAAGCCACGCTGTTGTAACACGTGCAGAATGTGGCTTGGCATTGTCTTGTTGAAATAAGCAGGGACATCCCTGAAAAAGATGTTGCTTGGATGGCAGCATGTGTTGCTCCAAAACCTGGATGTACCTTTCAGCATTGATGGTGCCATCACAGATGTGTAAGTTGCCCATGCCATGGGCACTAACACACCCCCATACCATCACAGATGCTGGGTTTTGAACTTTGCGCTCCTAATAATCTTGATGGTCTTTTTCCTCTTTTGTCCAGAGGACACGACGTCCATGATTTCCAAAAACAATTTGAAATGTGGACTCATCAGACCACAGCACACTTTTCCACTTAGAGTCTGTCCATTTCAAATGAGCTCAGGCCCAGAGGAGGCAGCGGCGTTTCTGGATGCTGTTGATGGCTTTCGCTTTGGATGGTAGAGTTTTAACTTGCACTTGTAGATGTAGCAATGAACTGTGTTAACTGACAATGGTTTTCTGAAGTGTTCCTGAGCCCATGCAGTAAGATCCTTTACACAATGATGTCAGTTTTTAATACAGTGCCGCCTGAGGGGTTGAAGGTCACGGGCATTCAATGTTGGTTTTTGGCCTTGCCACTTACGTGTAGAAAGTTCTCTAGATTCTCTGAATCCTCTGATCATATTATGGACTGTAGATGATGGAATCCCTAAATTCCTTGCAATTGAATGTTGAGAAACATTGTTCTTAAACTGATGGATTATTTTTTCACGCAGTTGTTCACAAAGTGGTGATCATTGCCCCATCTGGTGATCATTGCTTGTGAACGGCTGAGCCTTTTGGGGATGCTCCTTTTATACCCTCACCTGTTTCTAATTAAACTGTTCACCTGTGGAATGTTCAAAATGTGTTTGAGCATTCATCAACTTTCCGTCTTTTTTGACACATCTTGCAGGCATCCATTTCAAAATTAGCAATTTTTTGCTCAAAAACAAAAAAGGTCTATCAGTTTGAACACGAAATATCTTGTCTTTGTGGTGTATTCAACTGAATATATGTTGAAGAGGATTTGCAAATCATTGTATTGTGTTTTTATTTAAATTTTACACAATGTCCCAACTTCATTGGAATTGGGGTTGTATATTCTTTTTTTTTTTTTTTAAACTTGAGTGTTTATTCCCTCAATGAGCTCTGTGGCCCCTTTGGAAGGCCCATCCCCTGGTTTGGGAACCACTGATTGGGCACTTGACCCCTGTCTGACAGTAACCAGAGCAGCGTGATGAGCTGCACGATTGTCTGACCTGTTGCTTTCTTTCCTGGAGACAAAAAGCAACAAAGCCCCATGTGATGCAACAGTACCATTCACAGAAAGATCATCAAACTTATCATTTTAGTTTGCACTCTTCATCCCATTCATCTCACTTTTGCGCTATCTTGTGTGTTTTGACATGAAGGTAAGTGCAAATACTCAAACTGTAAATCTTATAATCTCAAGTATTTCACAATTTAGACTATAATAAATAGCTCTGCATTTTATCAGATATTAGTGCCACTCTTTTCTGCTGCTTCTACTATCCTTTAAACACTTACTGCTGGAACATGTCTGCGGGAGGACACAAACAGAAGTGTGAGGTCCTCTGACCATCAGTAGAGGAATGCAGAGAATGCTTAAAATCACAAAGTATAAACACTATGAAGTGATTTATGTAAGAGATTAAATAAACGCAGGGAAAACCTTCAAAATTTTCAGCTAATGGAACTGACTGGTATTATGTTTTGCACATGTGCAAAACATTCGGGGCGGAAAAATATCGAACAGCAGTTGGAGTGCAGTCTGACTGCAATCTAAACATTTGTACGGCATGAAAGGGGCATTCAAAGCATTCTGATTGCATTCCAGGGGCATTTCGAAAGGATCCACCATTTTGGATCATGGCGGAATGTCTGGACTGTGCCTGAACGCACCACGAGTGCACCTCAAGTGCTGCTGGAATATATTCCCTCCACCCGCAATCAGACCTCACTCGTATGGCAGTGTAGATGTCGTCCTGTCCCAGTGAGATCAGATTTTAAGGTTCTGCTACTAGTCTCTAAAATTATTCATGGACTGGCACCTCCCTAACTAGCTGACCTAATTATACCCTACATACCGGCCCGGGCTTTGCGTTCTCAGGGTGTGTCCCTAGGGTGAATAAGAAGTCTGCGGGTCACAGAGCTTTCTCTTATCGTGCCCCTGTGGAATGATCTCCCTGCTGTCAATAAAACAGTTAGATTCTGTGGAGACTTTCAAGTCCAGACTTAAGATGCACTTATTTTCCCTTTCGTATGGCTAGCATACTGGTATAGTATAGTTCTATGCTTTTTACTCTTTTAATTCATTTTATTAGGAAATGGAGTGGGCTGCGACCTCAACTTTACCTAAATTCTGGGTCTTTTAGTGAAGCCTGGGGCTAGTGGCCGGTGATCACCTTAGTATTTCCCGTTTTTCTTGTTGTTTAATGCTCACAAATTATACTGTATTTCTTGTCTTTCTGATGCCTGATTCTGTTTTTTGTTCTCTGTCTAAGGTGCAGCTCCATTCAGAGATGGATGTGGTATTTGTGCTGGAGACCCTCCTGTCCTGTGCACCAACAGCATTTCCTGTATATTTGTTTTGCAAATTGTTTTGTAATTTATGTTTGTAGCATGGCCCAAGCAGAGGGTCACCCCTTTGAGTCTGGTCTGCTTGAGGTTTCTTCCTCAGAGGGAGTTTTTCCTTACCACTGTTGCTCTGGGGGTTGGTAAGGTTAGACCTTACCTGTGTGAAGTGCCTTGAGGCAACTCTGTTGTGATTTGGCGCTATATAAAAGAGGAATAAATTGAAAAAATTGAAAATTATAGGTGCATTTGTCATATTCTCACTGCATTCTGACAGCTGTCTGGGTGATCCTAATGTGTTCCACCTATTGTACATTTGTAATGTGTTCGAAGGCTCATGTGCACAGCATGTGCATGAATCAGTTGGGGCGGGTTGGAGCACAGTCTGGGGATTCGGACGGTGGTCTGCCACAATTCTTATCCCCTCCCAGATGTGGCACGAATTCTGTTGTTTTTGACATTCCGCCTGACTCAACTTGGCTCGTGCTCATTCGTAGTAAGTGTGACGAGGCCATTAAAGTTTAATCTCATATGGCAGCTTGCTTTCCTCCCAAACAGAAGATTCTGATTTCAAAACCCCGTCTGCCCCATTCTCCATGTACGTACATCTGGAATTCTGTCAGGAAAGTGACTGAGCACAGAACCTGTGTGCTAATTCCACATGTGGATCCATACCAGATCCACTGCTGTGACCTCGAGAAAAACAGGAACAGTCAAAAGATAGATGCGAGACTCGCCTCACAAACACTCCCCTGTCATCTCTCTCTCTCTCTCGCTCTCTGTTCCAGTGCTTGTTTTTTGGAGCTCTGCAGGTCCCCCAGTCTTCTGCATATATCATGTGTTTGTGGCATTTCACCTTGTTGTCATGACATCCAGGTCTTCTACATTTGGAAATGATACAGTCAATGCAGCCTCCACATTTGTATCACTTCTATTCCTTATTTGTATGTTTGTTTAAATAAAATGAAAAAAGGATTTTCTTTGGCACCACTATAATTTTTGTTCTGTAGTATTTAAATAAAGGATTAACAATCTTATCTCGTCAGCATTATTCAAAGTTGCATTTCCTGGAAACTGTTTAGGATTTTGACCCACATGGGTTAAAATACAGCTACAAGATGACATGACAAACCAGGAAACCCACTTTCCCCTTTCGATACAGATACCTGTGTGACCTCTCTCACAGTAAATCTAAGTGTAAAAGGAAAACAAACAAACCGACTAGAGCACCGCATTCATAGACCCCAAACCTCCGCAACACTTGTTTCCAATTCCACCTTGGAAAAATGTTCAAGCTCAAAGTCTTGTTAGAAGTGGCTTTCCATAAGTTAAAATACAATACAAACTATAGGTCAAATGGGCTTTTCGATGCTAATATCAAATATGTGCTAAATCCGCGATACAGATCAGCTGTGGATCAAATAGTCTATACATTGAGAGTACCAGTTTCCACCTCATTGTCATGTACGAGAGTGATTGAGGCACTTCTGATTGAGATATAATGCAAAATGTAAACCAAATGGGCTTTACAATTTTAAATTAAAATGTCTACGAAATCCACAATCTGGATCAGATCCAGATCAAACTTCATCATGTGATAGTGAGTGCCAGTCTGCACCTCACATTCAAATATGAGGGAGACTGGGGCACATTTGATTATGATATAATGTAAAATATGGGCTTTTCCATGTTAAATTTAAATGGACATGAAAATCTGTAATCTGGATCAAATGTTGTCAGTTGATAAAGAATACCATCCTACACAACAGTCTCAAATATGAAAGAAATTTTATCTTTATTGACAGTTATGATTTTTTAAAAATTTGCTCAATGTTAAAGATAGGGATTTTTCCAATTTTCCTGTCTTTTTGCTGACTCCGACCTTTGACCTATGACCTTAAAAACTGAATCAGTTCTTGCCTATCAGGATATGAATCCTCAGTAAAAATTTCATAATGATATATGAAAAATTGTGGGCTCCAGGCTGTTGACAATCAGACAAACTGACAAACAAACAGGGGTGAAAACATAACCATAATGCAAAAATAATAAACATAAACTGAAATAGAACCAAACTATGTTTAAGCCCTGCAGGAGTGGGTCTAGCCTCAGGTGATGGGGTGTTGTTACTTAGTTTTATTGTGACTACAGCCTTTTTTCTGCATCCCTAGTCATCATATTTAATACAGAAGTTTTATTTTAAACAATGGTAATCTTCTGAGTACAGTGACTTCAGCCAAATGAGTCACTACAGTAACTATATGGTCTTGTCCACACGGATACGGCACTTTCCCAATATGATCTTTTTCTATGTCGTTTTCAAAAAGTGTTCTGTAAACACGGCAGCATTTTAAGATTTATCTGTGTCCACACAAAAATGCTCAAAAGACTGAAAATGGTGTAGTACGTATGCCAGGCCTGCAAATGGCGCTGTAATGCTTCCACAAAACAGAGATGATGGGGAGCATGCACATAACTGCTGTAAGGAGCTAATCAGTGTAGCAGCAGAAGCTAGAACTTTACAAAGCAGTTGACAGAGTAAATAAAAAGTCCCTTTAGCAGGATTCATCATCACAGCCTGATAAAAACTGCTGTCCATAACCCCCCCCTTGTTTTGAACGACAACATCTGGAAATATTTTAATTCCTTATCCTGGAAATTACTTTTGAATAATAATAAAGTTTTTTTTAAAGACATCTCTCTTCGATTGAGCTGTGTGCATTTCTCAGCCCAAGCGTGTTGTTCCTCCACCATTAAGTAGAAAAAAACCCTTATTTTAAAAGATGAAAGCCCTTTCTGCAATTATTTTGTTAGCGTCACATTTATTCACAATCAGCGTTCACCACAGCCATGCTTCGCCTCTTCAGCACTCTGCTAGCATCCATCCATCCATCCATCCATCCATCCATCCATCCATCCATCCATCCATCCATCCATCCATCCATCCATCCATTTTCTTCTGCTTTATCCGGAGTCGGGTCGTGAGGGCAGCAGCTCAAGCAAAGCCGCCCAGACCTCCCGATCCACACACACCTCGTATGCTAAATTGTTAGATTCATCCACTCTGGGACTTGTTTTCAACTATAGAAAACGCCTTTTCTGTGTGGATGAATTGCCAATACGATACAAAACTTACGCCTAAACCCATTTCTGTGTGGTTGGGGCCTAATTCCACATGCAACAGTTTCATCAGTCAGTCTTTGTTTATGTAAAACTTTTCCCATACTTTATCACACCCTTGTTCAGCTGATTGGAGGGGGGGGGGCACAACCCCTTCAACCCCCTTCTAGATCCCCCCTGCCCTGATGAACTGTGGGGCATGCCGTGCAGTGCTTGTTGGACATAAAGTGTTAAAGATTTCAGACCTCAATCAGCACAGAAATCCAGTGATCCGTGAAACTGTCTGTGACAGTTCTGAGCTCATTTCACTAATTGCTCAAAAATAATTTAATTACATTATTGTTTATTCAGTTTGCTTGTCAAATATTTTATCTTCAGTGGTTAACAAAGAAATAATGATGCCAAATGAAATACAACCCTGCAGAATTTTTCTCTCCACCAAAGTTAAAAAGATATATGACTTCATAAAATAACTGGCTGTTTGTAGAACATACTCCTTTGTGACCTCACACTGACAAGTCAGGAATTTATTTGCTGGCATGTGAAGACAGACAGAGACAAAAGAGTCCAACGGCTGATCAAACAATTTGTCGGACTCCGGATTTGTTACAGAGTGTTTGACTGACGTGACTGAAAACATTCCAACAGACCTCCATCCACAAATCATCATCACAGGTCTTTATTTAACCACCGCGCACAGGAGCAGCAAAATACAACCATAGTGCTGCTGAGGGACAACAGCTCAGCTATGTGTGGAGCCGACCCAGAACGGACATCAGTTACGTAACTGGTGCGCAGCATTGCACAAATAATGATGCCTGACCCAAATCAGATATTACCCATAGATATTCTCATTGTTACCATGGTTCAAATGATAAGGGATTAAGACTTAGACCCCCCACAGTTCCAGGGGCTTGAAACAGTTGCATGCTGTTCTGACCTGTAGTTATTATACTATTGCAATGTGCTACGTGAAGTGTGGCTCCACACAGCTGTCTTACTTAAGGCCCTGTCACACCTTCAAGATTTAGCCAACGTATGACGACGTATCAAAATTCTCTAAAACGCTGACATACACTGAACTATCAATGTTTTTTTCAATTTTGGGATACATAGCATATTCATAATGAGTTGGACATATACATAGTGTATTAGTAACATATACAGAGCGTTTGAATGTTTTGCTAACTTAGATAACTTATATTAACAAATGCCCACATTCTCAATTTATGGCCAGCAATAGTAACTTAAAAGAAATAGACGAGATCTGCGGACCAACCCCCCCGCCCGCCCCGTATACACAGATAGCTTAACAGCAAATGCAAATTTGGCCCCAAGATGGCACCACGAGTCACGTGACCATTTTTTTTTTTGCCTTGTCATGTGGCTACTCTCTGTATAAAGGGACTTTATCCATGTGCCTCCCTCCCCTTTCCCCTTCTCAATGCTTCTGTGCACCTTCTCAGTATGCAGGGGCACCTGCAACTGCAGGGGGCACCAATGTTCCAATTCCCCTAGGGTGATCACATTTTTGATTACCGAAAACCAAGACACTCGGCCCGCAATGAGATACTCGAATAATACTTGAATGCTGGTCAATTTAATGGCCCAATGAAAAACAATGAAACCCAGAACATTGCCATCACCAACCCAGGACGGCCAGGAAAGGATGTGAAAATAGGAAATGTCCTGGGAAAACAGGATGTTTAGTCACCCTAAATTCCTCACACAGTGATATGAAAACTGTTTTGCAGCACAGATGATTTTTTTTTAAGTGCTTGTACTGCCCCTCCCTCCCCCATGTGTCATGAAAAAAATGTGCCATGGGCGGTTGCCTGGTTCGCCTATGCCAAAAAATGCTGCTGGGAAGTGTTGAGCTTGATTCAGAAAAATTAGGGTGTGGTTCTCTATATTTTGCATTCTGAGAAACCAGCATTTCTCAGGGCCCCTTCACATATAACACAAAAGACGCAGAAACTGGAAGAAAATCCGTGAACCAAAAATGAAATGGGGAACTACGAAACATTCCAACTGCTGTCAGGAGAGAGGCATGCACAATACCGCAGCGAAGGTTCCATTCACGCTTGTGTTGGCGCTCATAAAATCAGTTTTACATGAATTACTTGATGCGCTCGAGCCAGCTGGCTCTCATCTCATGAAGAGTCGCTGGCCAGCAATCAGCTAACAGGCGCTTTGCCATGCTGTGTGCGCTCAGACGTGGCTGGTCATCTGTACATACATATCAGCATTTCATGCAAGTGTGCTCCCCCCCGCATGCCATATGTGTTGTGGGGGGAGCTGGGGGGGAGTGCAAAAAGACACACATGCAACATGTGTTGTGGGGGGAGCGGGGGGGATTGCAAAAAGACATGCACGCCACATGTGTTGGGGCGCAACAGACACGCATGCCACATGTGTTGTGGGGGGGGGGCGAGGGGGCACGACACAAGTGCACGCTTGCAATACACATGCAGGCCACATGTGTTGAGGAGAGAGCAACACTCTGGCATGACACATGTGTTGCTGGGTTACCCCACAATCCTGGGGCAATTTGACACTTTTCACAGACAGGTCGAATGTGGTTGCCTGTTGTCTACTCTCGTACCAACTCTCGCAACTAGCCTCGCCTTTTCTAATTGTCCAGTGAGCGTTGTTGGATGTTCGTGTGTGACACCTGGAATTTGGCCGATACCTGCCTCGAGAGGGATCGAATGGGCTCTCACAGGGCACTTTCTGTCTTTAGGCCACTGGTGTGCACAAATAGTTGTAGCGACAGGTTTCCGAAGCATTAGAGGCTGCTCGGATTTTTCACGAATGGCATGCAATTTCTCCTTCGTGCACTAGTCGGCTTCAATCGTGTTATGTGTGAAGGGGCCCTCAAGAACGTGTGAAGTTTTGACTCAATGGTGTAATGTTGAAAAGTAAGGAACCCCCCCCTCCGTTCCCCCATAGGTGAAGACCCCAATTAATTTCTATAGTTTACACTCATTGTTACAGTCATCACAATGGTCCAAAAAGAAACTTGAAGAAATTCCATCATTTCTAACCAGCACGTACATAGCAGTCCTGAGTTAAAGTTCTCCGGGAATTAAATTTCATGATTTATTAGTTCTCCTCTGCAACACCAATGTGGCAATGGTGCTTCCAGATATTGTTACAGTGAACACATGAGTTATGACATACCTGAAATTTCCTGCTGCCCCTGTATCATTTATTTATTTATCCATCCATCCATTTTCTGTATCCACCTACTCTAATTAAGGGTCGGGGGGTGGAGCCTATCCCAACAGTCATAGAGCATGAGGTGGCGTACACACCCTGGACAGGGACAGTCTGTCACAAGGCCACATATAGACAAACAAACACATTCATACCCGCACACACACCTACGGTCAATTTAAAGTTTCCAATACATCTAACCTGCATGTCTTTGGATGTGTAAGGAAGCCGGAGCACGCGGAGGGAACCCACGCAAACACGGGGAGAACATGCAAACTCCACACAGAAAGGGTGGGAAGCGATCCCACAACCTTCTTGCTGCAAGGCAACAGTTTATTTATGTATTTATATATTTATTTATTTCATTTTATTTTTTAAAGAGCGAGGTATAATGGTTTGGTGTGGTTTGTTTTGCACAGGAAGCATTAATGAGTCTAATGTTGCTTTAATTATTTTATCGGGAGTTATAAGGGAGTTACCGGGAGTTATAAGGGAGTTATAAGGTGAAAAGGTTTATTTTTATAACAATGATCGTAGGATATCCTCTTATTCTGCATGTATCTCATGTCAGAGGAGCAGAGGTGAACATACACGTGCTTTCACACCATTGATCAGTGATTTTGGCAGAATTCCAACTTAGGAATTCCTTTCAAGAACAAGTTAATTAAAAAAAAGGCAATATTAACTATCAAATACCTGAGTCCTCCACTCATCTTTGACCATTATGGTTTATGAGAATTCCTTTTCCTCCAAAATTGCTGGGAAAAAAGACTGGCAACAGAACCTTTGTAGTTGAGCTTTAAATGGAATCAAACTGTGTTTTCTCAATCCTTAAAAAAATGTATATTTTTTGTGCATTTGTGTAGTTAAAAACATGATTTTGTATTTTATTATTACAACATATTCCCTGTGCTCTGACAACGGGGGCTTGTACAGTAAAAATATTGGTGAGTGGGTGAGTGAGTGGGTTAGTCCAGTGCAACCAGCTAATAGCTAATAGCAGCTAATAGATGAAAACTCAAAAACCAATAAATGCCGCAATCTCCATTAAAGGGGGACTCCAGTATTTTACAACGTAGGCTCTATTTTTAGGTATTTTGGGGGTCATATTTTCACTCTGGACAAAAACCAATATATTTGGTGCATTATTGATGTACAACGCAAACACTATCACAGGCTAACAGCCTAATTAATGTATTGGAATGGGACAAACTATAAATGGTCTTTAAACTCCTGTTTTATGCCACCAAACTTGCAAAAATGTCAGCTGTATATTCTTTCTTGTATATTTGTCCGTGAATTGTTCTGTGAATTGTGTCTGTAATTTATGTTTGTAGCATGGCCCAAGCAGAGGGTCACCCCTTTGAGTCTGGTCTGCTTGAGGTTTCTTCCTCAGAGGGAGTTTTTCCTTACCACTGTTTCTCTGGGGGTTGGTAAGGTTAGATCTTACCTATGTGAAGCGCCTTGAGGGAACTCTGTTGTGATTTGGCACTATATAAAGGAAAATAAATTGAAATTGAAATAGCTGTATCCAATAGCAAGGATGAAGGTGGAGGTAAACATGCATGTGCATGTTTACCTCACTAAATGTAAAGAAACTTAACAATGATCAATTATACAATTAGCTGCTTACCTTAGTCTACCCATCCTCCCCCAGCACTGCTGTCCAACGCGTCGACTGGTAATGACAGGCATAACTTTCTTCATATGTAGTGAGGCAAACGTGTGTTTACTTTTGCAGGAATCCTCTTCATGCTACCAGACACTAAAATGGCAACAAAAACAGCTTATTTAGAGTGTTGTTAACTTGCCCTTGGCTATTAGATTAATTAGCTGATAAGACCCATGATAGTGTTTGCATTCTAAATCAGGGCCCCTTCACACATAGCACGAATAAGTAGGAATCAGGGTGAATCATGGCGAAACAGCCCAAATGAGCAAACCCCAATAACATTGAGCCCCCGTCGGGAGGGACACACAGTCAGGCAGGCATATTTTTGGTGATACGTGACTGAAAGTGACGTATTTGTCACACTGTTGGCTTATAGTCCTGCGGCACGTGTCCAGCCCGACACGCGTGTCCTATCAGACAGACATGACATTCAGATCACCTGCTGTGTGTCCACATGATCCAACAATCCATTTCACCTGGGACAGCCTGTCAATGTGCGTGTTGTGCACGGGCTTCAGCCCGTTGCAAACACGATATATGTTATATGTATTTCCACGAGACGACAGCAAACACACACATGCGTGTCACGGTGGACAGTTGTAAGGTCATGTTCGTCAAAACACGGTGCGTGTTCTACAGCTGTGATGTCCAGGACTGGAGATCTCAACAGCTGCTACTGTTGGCAGCCAGCCACGCCCACAAAGACCAAAGTGTCACTCTCTGTTTCTGTGTTATGTTTTTTTTTTTTTTTTTTAGTTATTGTGGCATGTAATTGTGTATGTAGTTATTGTAGTAATTATTATCATACCTGGGCTGGCTGTGGTCTGTATGTTTTTAATGTGACACGGCGTGTGCACTGAGCCGTCATTTCTAGCTGTCAGTGAGTCTCTGGCCAGCGATCAGCTGAGAGGCAGCTTGTTGTGCTGTGTACGCTCTGGCTGGCTGCTTCCCGTCTGTACATACATATCAGCATCTCATGCAAGTGTGCCCCCCCCCGCATGTCACTTGTGTTGTCATTCATAGCACATGTGTGGAGCTGACACTGCACACCACATGTGTGTTGCTTGAACAACCCCAGGTTTCTTTTCAGCACTGTAGCCAGGCTGACAAAGAGTCAGAGCTCTATTGAGCCGAGTATTCCTTTAACTTTAACTAGTAATGACTTCATGACTTTCTTTGCTAATAAAATTTTAACTATTAGAGAAAAAATTACTCATAACCATCCCAAAGACGTATTGTTATCTTTGGCTGCTTTCAGTGATGCCGGTATTTGGTTAGACTCTTTCTCTCAGATTGTTCTGTCTGAGATATTTTCATTAGTTACTTCATCCAAACCATCAACATGTCTATTAGACCCCATTCCTACCAGGCTGCTCAAGGAAGCCCTACCATTATTTAATGCTTCGATCTTAAATATGATCAATCTATCTTTATTAGTTGGCTATGTACCACAGGCTTTTAAGGTGGCAGTAATTAAACCATTACTTAAAAAGCCATCACTTGACCCAGCTATCTTAGCTAATTATAGGCCAATCTCCAACCTTCCTTTTCTCTCAAAAATTCTTGAAAGGGTAGTTGTAAAACAGCTAACTGATCATCTGCAGAGGAATGGTCTATTTGAAGAGTTTCAGTCAGGTTTTAGAATTCATCATAGTACAGAAACAGCATTAGTGAAGGTTACAAATGATCTTCTTATGGCCTCAGACAGTGGACTCATCTCTGTGCTTGTTCTGTTAGACCTCAGTTGTTATGTGTCGGACGCAGTCGGAGCACCGACCAGCGTTTGACATTAGGACCCAGCATAAAGGAAACAGAGCACGGTTCAAAGGATAACAGAATTTAATGACATAACAGTGAGTGCTTAATTAATAACAAATAAGTGCGCGGTCTGGCGAGGTGGAAAAACGGTGCGTTCCCAGCAGCACAAACGGTCCGGAGCCAGAACAGTTCGGACCCAAGGACCCTGCCGACACCCCCCAGGTGGCCGCGACCAACCGAGTCTGTGAAAGAAGAAACCATAATGTGAGTCCACCACTCCACACACAGAGAGACCACTCAAAGGTGTACATAATCAGCAAACACTTCCTGGCTTAATCACCAATCAGCTTCCCACCCTGCAGGCATGGAACACCCAGTTCAATTCTCCACTGCAGTGGAAGCTGATTAAACGACTAACATAACATATCTACTGACTGTACTCATGTTAGTCACAAAACCTAAAGTACCTCAGGAAGTGTGCTGACGAGCGTGAGACCTCACCCCCTCCTCTTTCACAGACCATGGCATCAAACCTGGTACGGTCTCTGCGTCCATGATGATGAGATGGTTCTCCAAACGTCAATCTCACCCGTCTGGTCACAAGGTCGAGTCTCTGGCAAATACACACTGTGTACTCCAGACTTAAATGCAACCATGCCCCAATCCATACAGATGCACCACAGCTGTGAGTCCTGACGAGCTGCACATGACCAGCCTCAGGTGATCAGGGTGAGGTCCTAATAACTCAGCCACACATCAGCCACTCAGTCCTGAATGCATGCCACCTGGAAGGAAAAACAGAAGACAGAAACAAAAGCCAGCCAGGCACCTCAGCCACACCATCAGCGCTGCTTTTGATACTGTTGACCATAAAATTTTATTACAGAGATTAGAGCATGCCATAGGTATTAAAGGCACTGCGCTGCAGTGGTTTGAATCATATTTATCTAATAGATTACAATTTGTTCATGTAAATGGGGAATCTTCTTCACAGACTAAGGTTAATTATGGAGTTCCACAAGGTTCTGTGCTAGGACCAATTTTATTCACTTTATACATGCTTCCCTTAGGCAGTATTATTAGACGGCATTGCTTAAATTTTCATTGTTACGCAGATGATACCCAGCTTTATCTATCCATGAAGCCAGAGGACACACACCAATTAGCTAAACTGCAGGATTGTCTTACAGACATAAAAACATGGATGACCTCTAATTTCCTGCTTTTAAACTCAGATAAAACTGAAGTTATTGTACTTGGCCCCACAAATCTTAGAAGCATGGTGTCTAACCAGATCCTTGCATTTACGCAATATCTCTAAAATTAGAAAGACCTTGTCTCAGAGTGATGCTGAAAAACTAATTCATGCATTTATTTCCTCTAGGCTGGACTATTGTAATTCATTATTATCAGGTTGTCCTAAAAGTTCCCTGAAAAGCCTTCAGTTAATTCAAAATGCTGCAGCTAGAGTACTGACGGGGACTAGAAGGAGAGAGCATATCTCACCCATATTGGCCTCTCTTCATTGGCTTCCTGTTAATTCTAGAATAGAATTTAAAATTCTTCTTCTTACTTATAAGGTTTTGAATAATCAGGTCCCTTCTTATCTTAGGGACCTCATAGTACCATATCACCCCAATAGAGCGCTTCGCTCTCAGACTGCAGGCTTACTTGTAGTTCCTAGGGTTTGTAAGAGTAGAATGGGAGGCAGAGCCTTCAGCTTTCAGGCTCCTCTCCTGTGGAACCAGCTCCCAATTCAGATCAGGGAGACAGACACCCTCTCTACTTTTAAGATTAGGCTTAAAACTTTCCTTTTTGCTAAAGCTTATAGTTAGGGCTGGATCAGGTGACCCTGAACCATCCCTTAGTTATGCTGCTATAGACTTAGACTGCTGGGGGGTTCCCATGATGCACTGAGTGTTTCTTTCTCTTTTTGCTCTGTATGCACCACTCTGCATTTAGTCATTAGTGATTGATCTCTGCTCCCCTCCACAGCATGTCTTTTTCCTGGTTCTCTCCCTCAGCCCCAACCAGTCCCAGCAGAAGACTGCCCCTCCCTGAGCCTGGTTCTGCTGGAGGTTTCTTCCTGTTAAAAGGGAGTTTTCCCTTCCCACTGTCGCCAAGTGCTTGCTCACAGGGGGTCGTTTTGACCATTGGGGTTTTTACGTAATTATTGTATGGCCTTGCCTTACAATATAAAGCGCCTTGGGGCAACTGTTTGTTGTGATTTGGCGCTATATAAATAAAATTGATTGATTGATCTCCACAGTCGTAGGAGCTCTTAGACAAATTCCACAGCCAGCTCGAAAGTGGTCGCCTGCTCACTATTTTCATGCTGACAGTGCGAATGGCCCCACATTTTCTAAGTATCCAGCGAGCGGTGTTGGATGTTTGTGTGTGTCACCTGGAATTTGGCTGACAACTGTCGCGAGAAGCATCGAATGGGTTCAAGGCGCTCTCTGTCTTTCAGCCACTGGTGTGCATGAATAGTTGTAGTGACAGGTGTACGAGGTGTTGGAGGCGGCTCCAATTTTACACGACTGGCATGCAGTTCCTCCTTCGCGCACTAGTCAGCTTCAACTGTGTTATGTGTGAAGGGGCCTCAATAATGCAGATTGAAAAAGACATTTAAAACTACTGCCCACTTACGCGTAGCCAGGGGTGGGCCTGGATGGGCCTGGGCCTGCCCACTTGTCAGCCAGGCCCGCCCCATCCAATGAGAAGGCTGAGTCAACACTCGACAGTCACCTGTTGTTGCCTCATTGTATTTCTATGATATGGTATTGCATTAGCAGTGAGCGACAATTAATAAATTTTGTCAAAAAAACTGGTTCATCTTCTGTGATTTTTATTAATTCATTTTCTGTGTTCTACGTCCTTATCAGGCGGACCGTTTGCGGCACCTGTCGGCATCACAGTGATTGCTCTCACTGCCTCCAATGCGCTTACTGCGGGCTCAGTGAACGCCACAGCGGACCAATTACACTGCCGCCCTCCTGTCTGATGTGCGGAATTGTGCCAAATCTGGCAACAGGTCCAGAGGCTACGCTCGCTGTTTTGATCCGGATGTTGACTGCAGCCGCAGAGCTCCGTGACCACCGAGAGAGGACTTGGATTCTTTGCGGGTCCCGCATCCGTACCTCCGGAGGCAGTGAGCGAAGGGAGAGCCAGGCATTGTGTTCTGCGTGTGTCTGTTTATAATCTTCTCGCACAGAAGAAAAAAGAGAGTGTTTACATAGGAGAGAAAAGTCAGAAAATGTTAATGCCTGTTTGAGAAAAGTGTGTAGTGAGGGGTTTTACAGCCTTAAAACATCTATAATAATTGCAAAGAATAGCGCTGACTACTTTGCGGATTTCGCTTATCGCGGGTTATTTTTAGAACGTAACTCCCACGATAAACGAGGGAGCACATTTTTCCTCAAATAGTCTTCTGCGGGCCCTCATCACAATGCCAATAACAACATGCACTGTCGAACGGCTGTTTTCTGTTAATCGGATAAAAATATCCACCAGAACACCCATGCTGACTCACAGACTGGATGCACTCTCCGTGCTTTTCCTTGAAAGAGAACTGACCGAATCGTTGGACTATGATGATGTGATGAGAGTTCAACAAAAACCCCGTCGTCTCCTGCTGTAGCATTAAAAGGATTCATCAAATATAAGTGTGAGACCATTAATTACTTTTTCTTCTAAATAGGCCTAATTGTTAATATTATATTGTACCTGCCACGAATCATGTTGGTGTCCATTCTGATGGTTTTTAATTTGGCCACCGGGCCATGGTTTCCATTGTTTAACAATTTCATAATTTGGCCGCCGAGCCAACCTGTTTTCATGTTGCGGATATATTTTGAATTTTTATTTTAAAGGACTTTACATGACTAAGTGTTGCGTTGCTGCTTGCATTGTCCATGGGGTGCTTGTGTCTGACACTTTGCGTCTGTGTAACTGTGCACACAGCGTCTGTGCAGTTGGCTGAGATGTGTTCATCATTAAACTTGGAATTCATTTTTGAAACAATGCCTTATTTAAATACCTATTGACGTTTTGGGTTTAGGCCGAGCCAAGTAGGCTACCAGACTTGCACTGAGTGTGTGTGGCGCTGCCCTACAGCTTGCATTATCCATGAAGAGTACTTGTGTCTGACGTGTCGTGTCTGTGTGCTCACTTTACCAGTGCTGTAGGCTAAGTGATAATGTTGCTTGCGATGTCCAAACGAGACACTTTTTCAAACTGTACTATAGTACCTACACCCCTAAAGGTTGGGCCCGTCTGATTTTTTCTGGGCCCACCCATTATGATTTCTGCCTACGCCCCTGACTGCCCATGTTGAAAAAGTCCTAATCTCTCCTTTAAATGGGTATATCCCAAATACAAACCAATTAAATATGGTTAAGTTTTATGCACCAGTTCAGTGCAAAAAACACTGAGCCAGTGAAAAATCCCATAGATGCATCTGCCACCTGCTGGAGGGGTGGCTTCCTTCACATGAGGTAACAACTTGAGCACTGGGAGAAACATAATGCTCGCTACACTGCAAAATATGTGACAAAATCTACAATGGAATGGAAAAGTCATACTGAAATTAAGTGACGGGAAGAACGTGTGAATGAGGATGAATTTTTTTTGTCTGTCAAACAAATTACTCATGTCAAACTCAAAACACTGTTCTGAAACCTTTAAACACCACTGTTTCAAACATTAGTTGAAAGTACACGAAAAGAAACCCCACTCACTGTGCTGCCACATGAACACTGGATGGTTCAGGAATGTGCACTCATATGACATTATGAATTTAATATTTAAAGGTTACAGTCATTGTACCAACAAAGTAGGTCACTATTGTTATTTGAGCATACAGTGGATTTTCTTTTAATTTCTATGTGGTGGCTGTATTCACTTTCATTCCTTTGTTACTAAACAAAGTGTTCAACAAAATGTTTGAAACTAAGCAATAGTCAAAGGTACGTTCAGCACTCAGAGGCTTGATTGCTAATATTTTAGTACAGTGTATTTGCTGATGTCTATGCAGTTTTCTTGACCTTATACTGCTTGTATGTATGTGTGCTGATGTCACGTGCCCGTGGCTTGGACATTGACGAGGAGACACAAATGAGAGGATTAGAAAAATAGAAGTATTTATTTACAATAGTTTAAGTCAATAAATTAAAAGATGCAAAGATATGCAAAAAGGCGCTCTGTTACCGGTCAGTGCAGCGAGACGTCCTAAAGAGAGAGAGAGAGAGAACAAAATGAATTAGTTGGGCCCACTTAAATAAGAGACCGACACCGGGCCCAGGTGCCCCTGATTATGGGCCCGCCCCGCTACAAGACGGCGGGGACCATCACACCCTCCCCCTTCAAAAGGGAAGTCCACCTAAGGACTTTCCAAACCAATTGCAAACAGCACAGTTTTTTCTTTTGTTAGTAGTACTACATTATATTTTTTTGTTGCACCAAAATTACATTTACAGCTTACCTATATTCAACTATACTTTTTTTTTTCTTTACAAACTACTTTAAAATCTGATAGGACTAAGTTTTTCTTCCATTTTCCATTATCAATCAAGAGAAGTTCTACCATTTGCAAGGAATCAAATTAGACTTAGCTATACAAGGCTAAAGATGACACCAATTGGTAAAGTCACAAGCTTAGCACACGTCCTCTGCTGCACCTCCAGAGTTCCGGCGCCTGAAACTGAGGAGAGGCAGAAGAGAGACAGGCACAAAAATTAAAGCAACTTTGCTTTTTCCTTTTTTTTTTAACTGGCGCATGTGACAAAGCATCAGCCAACAAGTTATCAGAACCTTTAATATGACGAATGTCTAAACTGAACACCTGTAGAAACAGTACTTTCAACGTTTTTTTCACACCTAAGTGACCAAGTCATCATGGGCAACTCTGAGCACATCATCACGAAACATCTCAGGAACAACAATCTGGGCTCACCAACGAAGTCACCATGACATGGGACCCACTTGCGCACCAACAGACCCTCCTGCATGAAGTACCCATGAGCAGCACTCTGTACCTTGTCACCTGGAAGAACATTTTCAAACAAAACTGAAAGAGTTGGATCAGACTTTTGATGCTGACTCCATTCCTTCACAGAGACAGATGCGGGGAGCTCGGGCAACAAGACTGAGCTCTCAAGCACATCCGACTCAGACGCACGAAATTGAGCGCGCGTCACGACACAAGCCGGAAACACCTCTGGACACTGCTCTTCAAGCAGAGACGACAAGCGTGGCTCAGGGGTCACCACGGGCAAAGGGGACCTCGGCCACACCGCACTACCAACCAAATCATTGCCTAAAATCAATGAAACCCCAGGAAGCAGCAGAGCGGGGCGCACGCCTACAATCACCAGACCATTAATAAACCCACTTTCTAACATAATTGTGTGCCTCGGCACGGAGATCACACCCAGCTCCATCCCATGCATAAGGACAGAGTCACCCGTTTCTGTAGCAGAGGAGAATGGAAGCACAGAAGCCACTATAAATGAATGTTTAGCCCCTGTGTCATTCAGCATCTTAATATGAACACGCTGCTCGCTCCCCACAATGGACACACGCATCATGGATGAAAGGAGCAAAAGCTTTATCGAACTTTTTCCTGGACTTATTATTTGAAGCTGACAGAGCAGGAGCTGAAGGTACGTACATTTTACGCCTGCTTTTAGACTTGAGCACAGGACACTGAGACTTCCAGTGACCCGTTGCCTGACAGTAATTACACCTGCTAGAGTGCCCTCTGAATGAAGCAGAGTGACCCTGCGCAAAGGTCTGCAAGTAGGAGCGACTTTCACTGACTATAGGCTTGGTCCTAGATAGAAACATTTCACCCACAGCCCCCTTGTGAGTCAGGACAAAGTCATCTGCCAGCTCAGCTGCCTTCAGAGCAGTGCTGGGTTTCTGTTCAGTAACATAAGTAGCTACATGCTGAGGAATACAGTTCTTAAACTGCTCCAAGATCATCAACTCTGACAAACCCTCAAAAGTGTCAATATTCAAAGCAGAACACCAACGATTAAATTGACAGGTTAAATCTCTAACGAATTCCACGTGAGTTTGACGTTCATTTTTCTCAAAATTCCTGAATTTCTGGCGATAAGCTTCTGGGACTAATTTGTAGGATTTTAGAACCGCAGCCTTTATTTTGGCATAATCCAGACACTCTGCAGCGCTCAATGCAGAATAAGTCTCCTGGGCACGACCAGTAAACACGGACTGCAACAACAAAGCTCTATCACAATCCGCCCAATTTTTAACATCTGCAATGCGCTCAAACAGAATGAAAAAAGTATCTTGATCTTTTTCATTAAACTTTGGCATTAGGTGCAGACTAGCACCCACGTCAAACGCGTTAGGAGCAGGCCTACAAACAGCAGAGGAAAATGATTCTTCACTCACCTCACCCATAACCTTACCATCCCGAATCAAATTCAATTTATAGTGTTCCAATTCCAATCTCATTTTTTGAGTCTCTTGTCTGACACGTTCCAGTTGAACCTCTTTTTCAGCTTCAGTTCTCAGTCTCATTTGTTCCAACTGAAGTTCAGCATCTTTTCTGCTTTTCTCTTGTTCAGTTTGCAGCAACATTAATTCCTTATGCTGCTCAAAACTCAGTCCATCAATGAAACAGATAACTTGACATATAAACCCGACTGTTGCTCTCCCCCTATTTCCCACTGTAATGCCATAGTGTTTAGCTATCTGCAATAAATGTTTCTTTTGACAATTTTCCAAAAAAACTTTCAGAAGGAGTGGAGAAAAAATGCGAAACAGAAGCCATGGTTACAAAAAAAAAAGTAATGTGAACCAAACTGAATGCAAACTGCCAATCTCACATAACCGAGGTTGAGGGCCAGCGCGTCCCTCAGAGTCCCCCGCCCTGAACTACTTAACCCAGTCTTCTTGCGGCCTCATATGGTGGGTATTTATGCGCTAAAACCCGATGGGTCTGAGCAGCGACCAGCAAGCTGACAACCCCCAGAACACCACGGACGCGCTCCCAAGCCGAAGCTTGTAGCCACGTTCACCGCTGCCCTCACAAAACAAAAGCAGGCAAATCTCCTTATGAGAAAAGCCACTAAAGTCTAACGAAGGATCCCAAAACACCATGAAACAAACAGCACTTACCTTCACCTCGGATAAAAAAAACAAACAATTGGGCTTCAAACCTCTCGTGTGTCCCCACAAACAAACGAACGCACAATCAGCAGGTGCGCACCAGATTCTAATCATGTAATCAGCGCACGGCAAAGCCCCAACACACACAAAAAACAGGGTAAAAACAAACTTTAACCAAATAAATTTACAAAAAAACGCGCTGACTACAAAAATTAAATTTAAAGGACGAGCCCCCACTCTTGTCATGTGCCCGTGGCTCAGAGGACAGTGACAAGGAGGAGACACAAATGAGAGGATTAGAAAAATAGAAGTATTTATTTACAATAGTTTAAGTCAATAAATTAAAAGGTGCAAAGATGTGCAGCTGTGCAAAAAGGCGCTCTGTTACCGGTCGGCGCAGCGAGACGTCCTAGAAAGAGAGAGGGAGAGAACAAAATGAATTAGTTGGGCTCACTTAAATAAGAGACAGGGACACCAGGCCCAGGTGCCCCTGATTATGGGCCTGCCCCGCTACAGGACAGCAGGGCCATCACAGCTGACATGTAAATATATTGTTTTTTGTGGAGGGTAATGAGGTTACTGCACATCTAATGAGTCTTAATTGATAAGTGTATTGTATGTTCCTTTTGTGACTGAGCCCTGAGGAAGGTCTGTCGACCAAAAGCTTGGCTATTAAATGTACAAAAGGATTTAAGTGTGCAGACATTTTTCTTTTTCTTTCACAGTTTTCGTTTATGTTTGGCACCTTTTAATCGTGAGTGCGGTGTATCCGTTTATATGCAGATTAATTCTCTCTACACCAACATCCGAGTCCTTTGAAGTTCACCAGCATGTCCTCTTTCCAAGAGATTAATGAACTGACCTCTACAGGAGCTGAGGCCTTTGCCTTCTCCGAGTCAGATGCAGAGAGAATCCTGAGTTCCTGAAATCCAGAGTTTCCTGCTACCAGCTTTACAGGTACCAATTCTCTCTCAGCAGAAGATATGAAAATGAAATTGGCTCATTTAAAGAAGAAAGAAATCCGTGCAAAACTTCATGGAAGTACATTGAGTGAATACTGGAGGAGCAAACGCATTCCACAAGGCCTCCATATCCAAAAACCACCTACAATTGGCAAAGAAAATGAAGAATTTAATCAGAAATGGTGTGAGATACTTAATAAATGCTCCATGGATTTAATGCTTTTAATGATTAAAGAAGTCACAAAGCAAAAAGAGGACATTGAGAAAGACATAGAGAAACATGAGACTTTTTTGAAAGAGAAGTTGGGTGATGATTATGCTCACACCTGTGATTCAATTAAGCAGGCACTGCAAGAATTTGAAGATGATCTGATGACCACCAAATTGAAGAAATATAGGAGAGATGCCAATGATTATCAAATTGGAAAGGTGTACAAATGGATGTATGGCGAGGAGAGGCAACAGAACCCACCAAAAAGACTTCACACACAACAGTTTGGCTTTACTCCTGACAGTGATTTCCAGAGCGACTCCGACTCCTACCGCAGTACTCATCACTCCCAAACACGTCAGCCTCCAAAAAACGACCAAAGAAACCAGGGAAAGGGGCCACAAGGAAACAGAAGGAGTCAGGGAAACCAAAGAGAACGAGGAGGGGACGGAAGAAACAGAGGAGCAATGGGGCAAGTGGGGATAGTGACACGCCAACAGGCCAGAGTCCGGTCATGAACCTGTCTGATACCCCACAACATCTGTCAGCCCTGAGTAAGGGCTTGAGTTTTGTTCCCACCAGCCATACAAACTCTTTTGAAATTAAGACTGACATGTTTCACTTTTTCAGGAGAATTAAATTGAGATATATGTTTGGGACTGGAAATCAATCAATCAATTTTTTTTTATATAGCGCCAAATCACAACAAACAGTTGCCCCAAGGCACTTTATATTGTAAGGCAAGGCCATACAATAATTATGTAAAACCCCAACGGTCAAAACGACCCTCTGTGAGCAAGCACTTGGCTACAGTGGGAAGGAAAAACTCCCTTTTAACAGGAAGAAACCTCCAGCAGAACCAGGCTCAGGGAGGGGCAGTCTTCTGCTGGGACTGGTTGGGGCTGAGGGAGAGAACCAGGAAAAAGACATGCTGTGGAGGGGAGCAGAGATCGATCACTAATGATTAAATGCAGAGTGGTGCATACAGAGCAAAAAGAGAAAGAAACAGTGCATCATGGGAACCCCCCAGCAGTCTACGTCTATAGCAGCATAACTAAGGGATGGTTCAGGGTCACCTGATCCAGCCCTAACTATAAGCTTTAGCAAAAAGGAAAGTTTTAAGCCTAATCTTAAAAGTAGAGAGGGTGTCTGTCTCCCTGATCTGAATTGGGAGCTGGTTCCACAGGAGAGGAGCCTGAAAGCTGAAGGCTCTGCCTCCCATTCTACTCTTACAAACCCTAGGAACTACAAGTAAGCCTGCAGTCTGAGAGCGAAGCGCTCTATTGGGGTGATATGGTACTACGAGGTCCCTAAGATAAGATGGGACCTGATTATTCAAAACCTTATAAGTAAGAAGAAGAATTTTAAATTCTATTCTAGAATTAACAGGAAGCCAATGAAGAGAGGCCAATATGGGTGAGATATGCTCTCTCCTTCTAGTCCCCGTCAGTACTCTAGCTGCAGCATTTTGAATTAACTGAAGGCTTTTTAGGGAACTTTTAGGACAACCTGATAATAATGAATTACAATAGTCCAGCCTAGAGGAAATAAATGCATGAATTAGTTTTTCAGCATCACTCTGAGACAAGACCTTTCTGATTTTAGAGATATTGCGTAAATGCAAAAAAGCAGTCCTACATATTTGTTTAATATGCGCTTTGAATGACATATCCTGATCAAAAATGACTCCAAGATTTCTCACAGTATTACTAGAGGTCAGGGTAATGCCATCCAGAGTAAGGATCTGGTTAGACACCATGTTTCTAAGATTTGTGGGGCCAAGTACAATAACTTCAGTTTTATCTGAGTTTAAAAGCAGGAAATTAGAGGTCATCCATGTCTTTATGTCTGTAAGACAATCCTGCAGTTTAGCCAATTGGTGTGTGTTCTCTGGCTTCATGGATAGATAAAGCTGGGTATCATCTGCGTAACAATGAAAATTTAAGCAATACCGTCTAATAATACTGCCTAAGGGAAGCATGTATAAAGTGAATAAAATTGGTCCTAGCACAGAACCTTGTGGAACTCCATAATTAACTTTAGTCTGTGAAGAAGATTCCCCATTTACATGAACAAATTGTAATCTATTAGACAAATATGATTCAAACCACCGCAGCGCAGTGCCTTTAATACCTATGGCATGCTCTAATCTCTGTAATAAAATTTTATGGTCAACAGTATCAAAAGCAGCACTGAGGTCTAACAGAACAAGCACAGAGATGAGTCCACTGTCCGAGGCCATAAGAAGATCATTTGTAACCTTCACTAATGCTGTTTCTGTACTATGATGAATTCTAAAACCTGACTGAAACTCTTCAAATAGACCATTCCTCTGCAGATGATCAGTTAGCTGTTTTACAACTACCCTTTCAAGTATTTTTGAGAGAAAAGGAAGGTTGGAGATTGGCCTATAATTAGCTAAGATAGCTGGGTCAAGTGATGGCTTTTTAAGTAATGGCTTAATTACTGCCACCTTAAAAGCCTGTGGTACATAGCCAACTAACAAAGATAGATTGATCATATTTAAGATCGAAGCATTAAATAATGGTAGGGCTTCCTTGAGCAGCCTGGTAGGAATGGGGTCTAATAGACATGTTGATGGTTTGGATGAAGTAACTAATGAAAATAACTCAGACAGAACAATCGGAGAGAAAGAGTCTAACCAAATACCGGCATCACTGAAAGCAGCCAAAGATAACGATACGTCTTTGGGATGGTTATGAGTAATTTTTTCTCTAATAGTTAAAATTTTGTTAGCAAAGAAAGTCATGAAGTCATTACTAGTTAAAGTTAATGGAATACTCAGCTCAATAGAGCTCTGACTCTTTGTCAGCCTGGCTACAGTGCTGAAAAGAAACCTGGGGTTGTTCTTATTTTCTTCAATTAGTGATGAGTAGAAAGATGTCCTAGCTTTACGGAGGGCTTTTTTATAGAGCAACAGACTCTTTTTCCAGGCTAAGTGAAGATCTTCTAAATTAGTGAGACGCCATTTCCTCTCCAACTTACGGGTTATCTGCTTTAAGCTACGAGTTTGTGAGTTATACCACGGAGTCAGGCACTTCTGATTTAAAGCTCTCTTTTTTAGAGGAGCTACAGCATCCAAAGTTGTCTTCAATGAGGATGTAAAACTATTGACGAGATACTCTATCTCACTTACAGAGTTTAAGTAGCTACTCTGCACTGTGTTGGTATATGGCATTAGAGAACATAAAGAAGGAATCATATCCTTAAACCTAGTTACAGCGCTTTCTGAAAGACTTCTAGTGTAATGAAACTTATTCCCCACTGCTGGGTAGTCCATCAGAGTAAATGTAAATGTTATTAAGAAATGATCAGACAGAAGGGAGTTTTCAGGGAATACTGTTAAGTCTTCTATTTCCATACCATAAGTCAGAACAAGATCTAAGATATGATTAAAGTGGTGGGTGGACTCATTTACTTTTTGAGCAAAGCCAATAGAGTCTAATAATAGATTAAATGCAGTGTTGAGGCTGTCATTCTCAGCATCTGTGTGGATGTTAAAATCGCCCACTATAATTATCTTATCTGAGCTAAGCACTAAGTCAGAAAAAAGGTCTGAAAATTCACAGAGAAACTCACAGTAACGACCAGGTGGACGATAGATAATAACAAATAAAACTGGTTTTTGGGACTTCCAATTTGGATGGACAAGACTAAGAGTCAAGCTTTCAAATGAATTAAAGCTCTGTCTGGGTTTTTGATTAATTAATAAGCTGGAATGGAAGATTGCTGCTAATCCTCCACCCCGGCCCGTGCTACGAGCATTCTGACAGTTAGTGTGACTCGGGGGTGTTGACTCATTTAAACTAACATATTCATCCTGCTGTAACCAGGTTTCTGTAAGGCAGAATAAATCAATATGATGATCAATTATTATATCATTTACCAACAGGGACTTAGAAGAGAGAGACCTAATGTTTAATAGACCACATTTAACTGTTTTAGTCTGTGGTGCAGTTGAAGGTGCTATATTATTTTTTCTTTTTGAATTTTTATGCTTAAATAGATTTTTGCTGGTTATTGGTGGTCTGGGAGCAGGCACCGTCTCTACGGGGATGGAAATCAAAGTGAAAATCAAAGTGAAAACAAACCTATGTTCAAGCCTAAAAGTACCTTTGTACGCTATGTAAACCACCCCTCGATCGATACATTCTGTAGGGTTGTTGAACAGGAGATTCTTGAGAAATTACAGAATGCACCTTGCTCACGTCAGCAGAATCTGGGCCGGGAGGAACGAAATGCCATTCAGGAGCTTGCGAAAGACCCTGAAATTATAATAAAACCAGATGATAAAGGTGATGCCATAGTCATCTTGAACAGTACTGACTATGTAACTGAGGCATGCCGTCAACTGAATGATGAAACATTCTACAGGAAGCTTAAGACTGACCCCACTATGGACTTTAAAAAGATAGTTGTTGAGCTGACTACTCAAGCTTTGGAACACATTGGATAACTAAAGATGAATTTAATTATTTTAATAAACATCCTGTTACCCCAGCATTTTATATGCTTCCTAAAATCCATAAAAGCATAATTAAACCTAAAGGCAGACCGATAGTTGCTAGTAATGAGTCACTGCTTGAGCCACTATCGACTTTGTGGATTTTTTCATCAAACCTTTTGTGCAAAAGCTATCTGCCTATGTACAAGATTCTACTGATGTCATAAATAAAATCTCAGAACTACAAGATCTCCCTACTGATACCATCCTAGCCACGTTTGACGTAGAAAGTCTCTACACGAATATCTCTCATGAGCGAGGTATTACAGCACTTGAATATTATTTGCAGAACTGCCCGGAGGATGAGAACCCCCCCAGATACCTTCATCTGTGATCTGGCATCATCAGTCCTCAGATTAAATATCTTTTCCTTCCACCAGGGAGAGTATTACCTCCAAATTAAAGGCACAAGTATGGGGAGTAATTTTGCCCCCAGCTATGCAAATTTGTATGTGGGATTTTTTGAACAACAGTTCATTTTCAATGAGGACAGAAATCCGTTCTACAGTAATATCATCAGATATTTTAAGTATTTAGATGATGTTCTTTGTGTTTTTAAAGGGTCTCGAAATGAGCTGAATGAATTTACCACACACCTGAACAGGATGAGCCCAGACCTGAAATTCACTGTTGAGTCTGACTCTAAACGTGTGCATTTCTTAGATATGTGGATCAGACTAGAAGATGGGAAACTGGCCACAACCCTCTATCGGAAGGAGACTGACCGCAATTCTTTCCTGTTGGCAAGCAGCTCACTTCCCATTGCTCTAAAAAACGGACTGCCCAAGAGCCAGTTCTATAGACTCAGACGGATCTGTCACTCCACTGAAGAATATGAGGAGAATGCATTAGAAATGAAACAAAGATTCTTGGCCAGGGGTTACCCCATGAAGACTGTGGAGGAGGCATATAACATTGCCCTGTCCACACCACGGCCAAACCTTTTGAAAAAAGTGTCAAAAAAGATAAAAAGTTTTCAGTTTCTTGCATTACTTTTACTCTGAAATCCCACATAATTAAAAACACAATCATGAAATATTGGCGTCTTTTATGTGATGATCCTTCACTCCAGGGTAAATTCAAGGACCCACCGTTGTTTGTCTCCAGACGGGGTCCCAACCTCAGGAATAAGCTTGTCAAAGCTTGTATAAGATCTGCTCCTTCTCAAACACTCTTGGCCCCTCTGAAGGATGGTAACTACCCATGTGGTAACTGTGCCCAGTGTAACAGTACACATAAGTCCCATAATTTTAAACACCCTAGGTCTGGTAAAAGTTACAATATGAAGGGTTTTATTACATGTAACACCAAGAATGTTGTTTATTTGTTAAGATGTCCCTGTGATAATGTCTATGTGGGGGAAAAACTACATGCAGTTTAAAACAAAGGATCAGTGAACATAAACGTTCAATTAGACATGCTGATCTGAATTACCCTGTGGCCTGTCACTTTGTAGAGTGTGCCCACCCTGTTTCTTCCCTACGGTTTCAGGGAACTGAGCAAGTTAAATTGTCAAGAGGTGGGAACATTGATAAAGTGCTATGCCAAAGGGAATTGTTTTGGATCCATACCTTGGATGCCCTACACCCTAAAGGCTTAAATGTAGACTTTGTCATGAGTGTCATGTTATGATTGGAGGCTTACCTTTTTGTTTAGTCTTGAAACTGCAGTTTATGAAGTTTTTGCTGATGTCTATACAGTTTTCTTGAACTTATACTGCTTGTATGTATGTGTGCTGACATGTAAATATATTGTTTTTTGTGGAGGGTAATTCTTTATTGGTGTATTGGTGTAGATTTAATGCCTAGCTACCTTGGGTAGAGGAATTATGAAAACAGGAAGAACGGGAAGAACTACAACTCCCACTACACTTGGACTACAACTCATCGGTGCAGGTGTTACTGAACACCTAATGAGTCTTAATTGATATGTGAGCTGTATGTTCCATTTGTGACTGAGCCCTGAGGAAGGTCTGTCGACCGAAAGCTTGGCTATTAAATATACAATAGGATTTAAGTGTGCAGACATTTTACTTTATCTTTCACAGTATTCGTTTATGTTTGGCACCTTTTAATCATGAGTGCGGTGTATCCATTTATATGCAGTACAGTGTATCCAGAAAATGTTCACAGTGCTTCACTTTCCACATTTTATGTTAGAGCCTTATTCTAAAGTGGATGAAATATTTTTTTCCTTCTACACACAGCACCCCATAATGACGATGTGAAAAAGTTTGTTTTCTAGATTTTTGCAAATTTATGAAAAATAATAATAAAAAACTAAGAAATCACATGTACGAGGTTTATTATAAAACTAACGGCAGTTTTGTAAAAAAAAAAACTATATGGATTTGAATCACGTGAGATTACACCAGACATGCTTGAACCCTCGTGCGCATGCGTGAGTTTTTTCACGTGTGTCGGTGACGTCATCCGCCTGTGGGCAGGCTTTGAGTGAGCACTGATCCAGCCCTCTCGGCTGAAATCCTTTGTCTGAGACGCTGCTGGAGACGGTGCGCGTTGCTTTATCAAAATTTTTTCAGGACCTGTGAGGGATATCCGAGTGGACACTATTCGACAAATTCAGCTGGTTCTCGGTGAAAAGTTTAACGGCTGATGAGAGATTGTGGAGTTTCTTTCGCTTTAAGGACAGCTTAAGTGGATCGGCGTCGGAGGTGGCGTCCGTCTGGCTGTTTTGAGCTGAAAACATCCTAATTTAAGGCTCTGTTCACCCAGGTGGTCGTCAGAGAACAGAGAAGTTTCAGAAGAAGTCGGCATGAGGAGTTTATGCGGACATTCCACTGTTAAAGGAGATTTTGTAATGAAAGAACGTGCGGGCAAATTCACCGAGTCGGTTCCGTGACGACGACGCAAATCCGTCTGCGCCGTGACAGGAAAAACACCTCCGTGTTGAAAACCATTTGTAAAATTCAGGCGGCTTTTGATGGCTTTCAACAAGTGAGTATCTGAGAAATTGTTTAACAGCTTGGGCATGTTCCAACTTGTCCGTTAAGGTTTCCAATGGAGGTGTTTTTTCTGTCGCGACCCACTGCAGTCGGGTCCGGCCCGACATACGAATCTGCATGCGAATCTGCGAATTTTCAACTTGAAACGACGAGACGCTGCCGAAAACCAGCTGAATTTATCGAATGGTGTCCGGTCAGTTGTGCCTTACAGTTTTTGAAAAAATTTTGATCAAACAAAGCAGCAGTCTCTGAGCCATTCCTAAACAATGAAAAAATCGACGAGAGGGTGGGCCACTCCTAACTCAAAGACTGCCCACAGGTGAATGACGTAACCGACAGGCGTGAAAAAACTCTCGCATGCCCACGAGGGTTCAAGCATGTCTGATGTAATCACACGTGATTCAAATCCATATGGTTTTTGAAAAAATAATAAGGTCGGATACTTTTCTAATAGACCTCGTATATAAGTATTCACACCCTTTGCCATGAAGTTCAAAATTGAGCTCCGGTGCATGCTGTCTCCACTGATCAGCCTTGAGATGTTTCTACAGCTTAATTGGGGTCCACCTGGGGTAAATTCAGTTGATTAAGCATGATTTGGAAAGACACACACTTGTCTGCATATGAGGTCCCACAGTTGACAGTGCATGTCAGAGCACAAACAAAGCATGAAGTCAAAGGAATTGTCTGTAGACCTTTGCGACAGGATTGTCTCAAGGCACAAATTGGTGGAAGGGTACAGAAACATTTCTGCTGCTTTCCCAATGAGCACAATGGCCTCCATTATCTGTAAATTGAAGAAGTTTACATCCATGAGGACTCTTCCTAGAGCTGAGTCTAAACTGAGTGATTGGGGAGAAGGGCCTTAGTCAGGGAAGTGATCAAGAACCTGATCCTCCCTCTGTCAGAGCTTCAGCATTCCTCTGTGGAGAGAGGAAAACCTTCCAGTAGGACAACCATCTCTGCAGCATGTACCATACTGGCCTGATTCATTCATCTTTTAGCAGGACAGTGACCCTAAGCACACAGCCAAGATATCAAAGGAGTGGCTTCAGGATAACTCTGTGAATGTCCTTGAGTGGGCCAGCCAGAGCCCAGACCTGAATCTGATTGAACACCTCTGGAGAGATCGGAAAATGGCTGTGCACCGACGCTTCCCATCCAGCGTGATGGAGCTTGAGAGGTGCTGCAAAGAGGAATGGGCAATACTGCCCAAAGATAGGTGCACCAAGCTTGTGACACCATATTGAAGAAGACTTGAAGCTGTAATTGCTGCCAAAAGTGCATCAACAAAGTACTGAGCAAAGGGTGTGAATAACTATGTACATCTGATTTCTTACTTAAAAAAAAATTGTAATACATTTGCCAAAAAAAAAAAAAAAATCAAAAAACTTTTTTCATGCTGTCATTATGCGGTGTTGTAAGTAGAATTTTAAGGGGGAAAATTTAATTCACTCCATTTATGCACTTTTATTTGGCAATAAAATAAATAAAAACCAGTTCAGCTGGGAAACACGTCAATACCTTATGCTCTCGTTTACAGCAGAGGTTATATTTTCTGTGCAGACTCAGGGTGTTTGGGGTTGATCAGAACATCTTGTTTCTGTTTTATCAGGCTGTTTTGGACAGCATTATCCAGTATGGGAGGTCATCTTGGTACGGTAATCTCTCTGTCCAGTTAAAATCTAAGCTTGCTCATCTGGTGAAGACTGCTATGAAAGTTGTAGGGAGGACGGGAAACTCTTCCCTGCAGTCCATGTATGAACAGTCTGTTCTCAAACAAGCACAGCGAGCTTTGTCGGATCCTTCCCACATCCTCTATCCTGAGTATGAACTCCTACCGTCTGGTACGCAATACAGAGTCCCTCAGTGCAAACTGAATCGCTTTAAAAACTCATTTGTGCCCACGTCAATTAGAGTCTTAAACAGTGGTTCATGGGATAGGTAGTACGATTGTGCGTTAATGACATGGTGGCATTGCTATTTTAGTGTCATTTATTCACTGTCAGTATTTTCCTTAACCATATGTGGAGACGGCTGTGCAATAGGGGTATGTGTTTAGGGATATGTGCAATATGCATGAATTATTTGTGTGACACTGCTGTGTAATAGGGGTATGTGCAATTTGGATATGTGTATTAGGGATGTGCAATATGTATGATTGGTGTGTGTATTTAGTTATGCAATATGCATGAGTCATGTAATTGTCATGGCAGTTTTATTTGTACAGCTTTTGGAGTCCAAGACAAATTTCCCAGAAGGGACAATAAAGTGTATCGTATCGTAATAATTATCTGCAGATTTATCCTGTTTATGTACAGATTCGCAAATGAAGACCCTTCTGCTCAAAAATCATTTCCCCTCAAACGTTCCATATAGCTCCCTGCTTTTTTGTTTGCCTGTTTATTACAGTCGTAAACCCCTTTGCCTGTCTACCCCGCCTCTTCAAAATCTGAACAAAAACTTTTCTGAAAGACTTAGTCAGGGGTCTGTGATGCCATGGCAACACCTCCAACATAACACACAACTCATTACTGAGACAGCATCAGGTTTTTTCACATCTTTCTGGCAATATCACCAAGGAGACCATTCTGACTAACCATACAGAGGTGGTGATGCACCCCCAAACTGCGAGTCCTTGGAATGAATTTACTGTGTGCAGTAAATCACACAATCTTGGCTCCCACTGCAACCTACAGCAGTTCAGGACCAAATAATTTAATTCTGTTGGAATTACTGCAGCTGTCTCCCAATGAGAGCAGATTATCAGTGTTGATTTGTTTGTTTTTTGTGTTTGTGGTGTGCTGTCATCCTGGATACTTTACAATATACAACCCCAATTCCAATGAAGTTGGGACGTTGTGTAAAATGTAAATTAAAAACAGAATACAGTGATTTGCAAATCCTCTTCAACCTATATTCAGTTGAATACACCACAAAGACAATATTTAAGACCTATTTAATGTTCAAACTGAAACTTTATTGTTTTGTGCAAATATTTGCTCATTTTGAAATGGATGCCTGCAACACATTTCAAAAAAGCTGGGACAGTGGTATGTTTACCACTGTGTTGCATCACATTTCCTTCTAACAACACTCAATAAGCGTTTGGGAACTGAGGACAGTAATTGTTGAAGCTTGTAGGTGGAATTCTTTCCCATTCTTGCTTGATGTACGACTTTAGTTGTTGAACAGTTCGGGGTCTCCATTGTCGTATTTTGTGCTTCATAATGTGCCACACATTTTCAATGGGCGACAGGTCTGGACTGCAGGCAGGCCAATCTAGTACCTGGACTCTTTAACTACGAAGCCACGCTGTTGTAACATGTGCAGAAAGTGGCTTGGCATTGTCTTGCTGAAATAAGCAGGGACGTCCCTGAAAAAGACGTTGCTTGGATGGCAGCATGTGTTGCTCCAAAACCTGGCTGTACCTTTTAGCATTGATGGTGCCATCACAGATGTGTAAGTTGCCCACACCATAGGCTCTAACAAACACCGATACCATCACAGATGCTGGCTTTTGAACTTTGCTCTGGTGACAATATGGATGATCTTTTTCCTCTTTTGTCCTGTGAACACGACGTCCATGATTTTAAAAAACAATTTGAAATGTGGACTCATCAGACCACAGCACACTTTTCCACTTTGCGTTTGTCCATTTCAAATGAGTTCGGGCTCAGAGAAGGCGGCGGCATTTCTGGATGCTGTTGATGTATGGCTTTTGCTTTGCATGGTAGAGTTTTAACTTGTACTTGTAGATGTAGCGACGAACTGTGTTAACTGACAATGGTTTTCTGAAGTGTTCCTGAGCCCACGTGGTAAGATCTTTTACACAATGATGTCGGTTTTTAATGCAGTACTGCCTGAGGGATCGAAGGGCATGGGCATTCAATGTGGGTTTTTGGCCTTGCCGGTTATGTGTAGAAAGTTCTCCAGATTCGCTTCATTTTCTGATCATATTATGGACTGTAGATGATGGAATCCCTAAATTCCTTGCAATTGAATGTTGAGAAACATTGTTCTTAAACTGTTGGACTATTTTTTTCACGCAGTTGTTCATAAAGTGGTGATCCTCACCACAGCTTTGCTTGTGGATGGCTGAGCCTTTTGGGGATGCTCCTTTTATATCCAGTCATGACACTCACAATTAATGTCCTCAGTTCCCAAACACTTATTGAGTGTTGTTAGAAGGAAAGGTGACGTAACACAGTGGTAAATATACCACTGTCCCAGCTTTTTTGAAACGTGTTGCAGGCATCCATTTCAAAATGAGCAAATAGTTGCACAAAAAACAATAAAGTTTATCAGTTTGAACATTAAATATCTTGTCTTTGTGGTGTATTCAATTGAATATAGGTTAAAGAGGATTTGCAAATGATTGTATTCTGTTTTAATTTATATTTTACACAATGGCCCAACTTCATTGGAATTGGGGTTGTACTGACTCAGTACCGTGTCTTATTTTGTGTACTCTGTCTCATATATGGATAAAAATACAGCACATGACTTTCTTGCACATATTTGGTCTGAATGTGCTGTTTTATATTCATTGTTGGTGAACTTTGCTGAATCAGTGAATACCTTGTTTGCAGCGCTTAAGAAGCTGAGTGAGGAGTCAGAGTGTGTGGGATTGTAACTGTTGTGGATCAAGAAAAAGATCCAAGCTTTCAATGACTTCCTGGATTCTGCCATCAGAAGTGTATCTGTATGTGGTGAAGGTTTTGAACTTGTAGAGACATTCACTTATTCGCAGTGATAGTCATGTCTCTGGGTCCTCAGCCTTTGAGACTGAGAGATGCCTGGGAAGAGTTTACTGAGTCATGAGGTTGCTGGACAGGGGTGTTTAGCGATGCTGATATCTTTGCAGGTGAACAAAGCTCCACTTTCTGTCTTACTGTATGGTTGTGAAACATGGAAGCTACCTAAGGCAACTGGTAGATGTCTTTGATGCCAGGTTTCTTTGGAGGAACCTTGGATACTACTGGAATGACTTTGTGCAAAACAAGTGGATACTTAAGGAGACTTAGATGAGGTGTACTATAAAATTTTGGCCAGGTGGTGCATGATCCAGCAAGCAAGTGCCTCAGTGTTGAGGACTCCAATGGCTGGAGAAGGCCAAGCAGACGCCCACATTTCACCTGGCTGCGACAGATAGGTTGTCACTTTTGATGGAGATGGACTAGTCTGCTTGGGTAGTTGCCATCCAAGAAGCAACTTGTAGAGACACTCACTTATCTTGGCAGTGACATTCATGTCTCTGAGTCCTCAGCCTTTGAGATTGAGAGATGCCTGGGAAGAGCTTACTGAGTCATGAGGTTGCTGGACATGGGTGTTTAGCGATGCTGATATCTTTGCAGGCAAACAAAGCTCCACATTTTAAGGAACCTGGTATTTTCTCTCTTACTGTATGGTTATGCAGCCTGGAAGCTAACCAGTGACTTAAGGTGACCACTAGATGTCTTTGGTGCCAGGTTTCATTAGAGGGACCTTAGATACCTCCAGAATGACTTTGTGCCAATTGAGTGGCTACTTAGACTCAGATGAGGCGTACTGTAACATTTTGGCCATGTGGTGCATGATCCAACAAGCAAGTGCCTCAGTGTTGAGAACTCCAAGGGTTGGAGGAGGCCAAGTAGACACAAAACATTTCACCTGGTTGCGACAAATACATGGTCACTTTTGATGGGGATGGACTGGTTGTCTGCCTGGGAAGTTGCCATCAAGGAACCAAGGTGGTTCCATGGTCACTGTGGATGCAGTGATGCACAATACCACTGCATGCTCCCAGATTTGACCTGCTGGGTAACTTAGCTTGAGTATACAAGCTACTAAACAAATACATTTGGAAATTTTTCACACACATCTGTTGATTTGCTACTTTGTTCATGATGTCAATTCATTTCTAACAACGCATGACTTTTTGAAAACATTTTGATGCGTTTCTCAAAAACTAACGCAATGAGTCATCACTGACGTACAATGAACAAGTGCATGTTGCTGCAGATCTAGAGTCAAACACAGTCTGAAGAGGGCTGATGTTAATGATTTTAATTTCTTAAGAGACTCCGCTGAGTGGGATGTTTATGAAACTCTGACTTGTGACAGATGAACTCTGGTGTACGTGGGCTGGAGCGGTTTGTTTGCAGTGGGACTGTAGTATCAGGGTTATCTTTCTAGTCCAAACAGAGCAGCACTTATAGTTATTTATGACATTCTGACAAACCCACTGAATGCATGGGTTCTTGGCATAAACTTCATTCGCTACGAGCCAAAATATGTACAAATGTATATAAATAACTTACAATAAACATGCTAAAATGGCAACAATAAATTGTGGACAGGTCTACTTCTAGTAAAGTTTCTCCACATACAACATGGAGACATTTTCTCTTTTTAAACGTCTATGAAGCTCCCACAGATTCAGCTATGCGATCATACTTGTAACATGAAAACAGGAGACAAATTTCTTAGCTGACACACAGAATAATGAATCATCTTTTAAATTGTTATATATCTTGTGAGATAGCTATCAAGTTGCAGGGTTCAGCTGGGGTTAAAATTTAGAACAGGAAAGTAGTGGCTTTTCAAAGGACTATAATCTTTAAAGTCTTATAAATCTGTAAATTTTCATTTGCAAAAGTAAGTCAGGTGATTTTCTGGTAAAACTGTGTTCTAAACAACTATTATAGTGCTGATGTAGTTTGTGTAAGGTTTATAAATTAGGACTGGTTGTACAACAGCAATATAATATAATAATTTTGTATGAAAGCTTCAAACACAAAATGCTTCACTTTATAAATTACAGAAAAAACAAGATTTAAAATACTAATTAATAAATAAACAAGTTATAAAAAATATAAAAAATAAAACTCTACCACCTGTTTTCTACCATTCTTGATAAAATAGCATTGATCCCACAAAACAACCAACCAACCAACCAAAGTCTCACAAAAATGAAATATCTAGACTCTTTGTTACATCTCTATACCTTTAGCAGCCTAAAATAAATGGCTAAGAGCATAATAATAATAATGTTTTATTATTAGTGATGATTTAGGTGCATCACATTAGTTATTTTTGTATCATATCGTTAATTGGTGTTGCCTTTCAGAGAGAGAGAGAGAGAGAGAGATGCAGAGAGTAATTGGACTCAATACAAATGTTCCACGCTTAGCAATTTAAGCACATTTTATCATGAAGGTGAGAACCAGCGTGATGGGACTCACTGTAAATAAGAGCCTCACAGCATTTGTTACCTAACCTGATCTGATTTTTGCCAATCTGGCAAAACTCATTCAAATAAAAAAATTAATCATGGGTTGAATCTTGTGGGTATTGCGATAAATAAAAGTCACTCTTCTTTTGCCACAATAAGAAGTGACTACATAATGTTTTGTTCAAAGTTTGCAAATACAACAACAAATGGTCTGAATCCAGAAGCCTGTCTGGATTCCCCATCAGGGTGGATACTCACCATCATTTGAACTTGACCCTTTGTGGGTTTTGTGAGTCATTCTGCTTAGAGAGGTGTAGCCAGTTACCACAAATGTCTAAAGGACTGTTGTGAACAAGTTCTCATCTGTACTGTTTGTTTAAACTTTAAAAATGTGTACAAAATGAAATCAGACAAGGAACATGATATAATTTATTTCCACCTGATGCACGACACAGTTTGAAAGATACGGAAATGTTGGCAATGACACAGAGAGAGATCCCACAAGAGAGAAGGTCACTGAGGGTAACTGCATTTTACCTGCTGTGCATCTGTTCAATGCAAAGTGTGTGGATTCATAACTGCGTAACGAGTGGGTGTGTTGATTCATTTGTTCTTATGATAACAAGCAAAACAGCTTTATTAAAATAACATAGATCCCATGCAGCAGGAGGCAATACAAACATAATCGATGTCCTGATCTTCGATGTCAATAGAGGACGTGAACTCTACTGTGCATGCTACTTGGAAAATAATGGCTGCAAAAAAATAAAAGGAGATACTTTGAATATTTTTTATCTGAGATAAATTGAATGAACTGCAGCCTGAAACTCCACCCAGCACTGAGGGATCATAAACTGTGCTTGCAATATGGCAGGTTGTGAACTGTGGATGACATTTGCCTGGTTACTGAACCAGACCTCAAACACACACTCACACACACGTGTGTGTTTGAGGTTGCACCAATCACAGACGTACTCATTATAGAAACAAATATGATGAAAATCAACACATCATTCACCTCAGTAACTTAATGTTCAGTTTGCAAATCTTCAGTTTTTGTAGTTTCCTATAATTGTTCTTCAATATCTCTGCTTTTATTAAAACTGCATATGAGTGCATGCAAAGCATGTTTGTGCAAGCCTCACCTGTTTACATGTTCAACACCTACAATTTTGCACACCCAGGTGGACTCACACCAAAATGCATATTTATAAGGCAAACTTTTTAATGGACAATACGTACTATTTTGCACATTTGAAAGACGCAGTCCTCATTGCGAGCCATTAGTAGGTCAATATGCACATTGATTTGTGGGTGTTGTGGGGTTTGAGCACATTTTTGCACGTGAATCAGAACCCGTGTCTTGTATTGAAGGTGATATATAGAATTTGGATGTTATCTTACATCTGACTCACAGTTTTGTGGCAGCAAGTAATAATAAAGCATTATGTCAACAAATATATTATTGTTGCTCATCATCCCAGGTGTCTGGTGTGTGGAGGAAATACACAATTTTCAAGAGTACCCCAACTGAGAAAATTTAACCTTGAACCATAGGCGAGTAAACCATGAACTACAAACTCCACTATGGAACTAGTCTAGTACGGCAAACCCATCAACAGCAAAGTTCCAACATCAGTTTTACAACATTAATGCATCACGGCAGATACATTCAAAATAAAACAGTGACATAAAAGCTGAAAATTAGTTCTCACCCAAAGACTAAAGGAGTGATCTCAATGTAAATGTTTTGCCGTCAGGTGTGCCCACCTTCTTTGACAGCTCTGGGGCCTCACTTATAAAACATTGTATAGAATCCATGCTAAAATGCAAGAAAGGCAAAATAGCGTATGAACACCACCCCCCTATGTACACCTTTAAGCAATATCCTCTTCATAAATTACACACTGTTTTGAGTAAGCGAGTTGTGCATCTCGGGCTGTGTGATGCATTGAGACTGAATAAAATATTGGCTACCAACCGAACCTGTGTAAACATGGTAAAAATGGCAGAATGCAATATAAACATGCACGATCAGTGTGGTTTAGATGACTTTAGAAGGTGGAAAGTCAATGAACTGAAACTTTTTTGCAAGAGCCGAGGTCTCCATGCTCATGGGAAACGCAAATAGAATTTTGAATTGAATTTGAATTTTTATTTGGCACACACACAAAAGCTTAAAGATATCTCTCACAAGACCAAACAAAGAAAAACAAAACCAACCATAACCTCAAACAATTTCCCAGTTGTATGCGGCCAAAAGGGTGTGGGCTGAAGCAAAGGCTTGTAAACATCCACCCCTATCACGAGTTTTATACGATCTTATTACATTAGCATGCAACACGGATTTGATGGATTTGTTACACAGACCCACTGAAATTGACTGATGGATAGATTGGCAAAAATAGTGTAAAAATGTGGCCCCCATGCATGTATGCAGATATGGCTGAATATTTGATGGAACTCATGTTCCATCAAATATTTAAGAGAGCACTCTTAAAGTGGCTCTGCAAGGACTACAAGGAAGGTACCTCTTGTCATTGTTTACCATAGTAATGTTCCATTCACGTTATTAAATGGTGATAAATATAATTGACAAACTTACAATTTAATCCATCTTTTACACCCTTTGGGTTTTTCTTCTCCGTAGGAAGACGGTGTCATGAACATTATGTCAATGTCGTAAACATTTATGACTGCTGTCATTAAGTGTCATTCGGTTTTTATAATGACAAGTTGACAAGTTGGCATACAGCCCAAGACCAAAAAGGCCAAAGACAACTTCTGGTCATGTCATTTTGATTGAAGTCAAGTTGTTATAATCAAGATAACCCCAAAACACCTTCATGACTGTGTCATGTAACAGTTATGACAGGGGCATGTCACTATTAGGACGATACCTTCAAGTAAAGTGTTACCAAATAAACAGTGGTTCACATGTGCATTCTGGATCTTTGTCCTCACAATTATGAGTATCACACTGGCTTTTACGCCACCTTTCCACTCTGTAATATCCATTTGCACAGTCAACAATAGCACAATGTGCACCTGTCATGTTTACACTTCACTTTAAATTAAGGCTTAAAACACAGTTAAACCTACATGTCTCCTGTAGCACACATAATCACACTACCAGGCTTTGGAAGCCAAATGAGAGCAATGCTCAGAGTTCATGCATGCACACAAGTAACGTGCAAATCGCTTATATCCTGCCATCTACATACCCACATTCAACCACAAATGGTCAATGCAAAACTACTCATGAATATTCAAACATACACATTAAGCATGGATTGCGTAGTTAGCCTGGCAACCGAGAGGAAGAGCAGGGAAAAACATTTCTGGGACAGAAATCAAAAAAATATTACAGATAGCTACAAGAATGGCAAAATGAAAACATGTTAACGGTATTAAAAACAAATAAAAAAATATTACAGATAGGTACAAGAATGGCAAAATGAAAACATGTTAACGGTATTAAAAACAAATAAAAAAATATTACAGATAGCTACAAGAATGGCAAAATGAAAACATGTTAACAGTATTAAAAACAAATAAAAAAATATTACAGATAGCTACAAGAATGGCAAAATGAAAACATGTTAACAGTATTAAAAACAAATAAAAAAATATATTACAGATAGCTACAAGAATGGCAAAATGAAAACATGTTAACGGTATTAAAAACAAATAAAAAAATATTACAGATAGCTACAAGAATGGCAAAATGAAAACATGTTAACAGTATTAAAAACAAATAAAAAAATATTACAGATAGCTACAAGAATGGCAAAATGAAAACATGTTAACAGTATTAAAAACAAATAAAAAAATATTACAGATAGCTACAAGAATGGCAAAATGAAAACATGTTAACAGTATTAAAAACAACAACAAAAAAATTACAGATATCTGCAAGAATGGCAAAATGAAAACATGTTAACAGTATTAAAAACAAATAAAAAAATATTACAGATAGCTACAAGAATGGCAAAATGAAAACATGTTAACGGTATTAAAAACAAATAAAAAAATATTACAGATAGCTACAAGAATGGCAAAATGAAAACATGTTAACAGTATTAAAAACAAATAAAAAAATATTACAGATAGCTACAAGAATGGCAAAATGAAAACATGTTAACGGTATTAAAAACAAATAAAAAAATATTACAGATAGCTACAAGAATGGCAAAATGAAAACATGTTAACAGTATTAAAAACAAATAAAAAAATATTACAGATAGCTACAAGAATGGCAAAATGAAAACATGTTAACGGTATTAAAAACAAATAAAAAAATATTACAGATAGCTACAAGAATGGCAAAATGAAAACATGTTAACAGTATTAAAAACAAATAAAAAAATATTACAGATAGCTACAAGAATGGCAAAATGAAAACATGTTAACGGTATTAAAAACAAATAAAAAAATATTACAGATAGCTACAAGAATGGCAAAATGAAAACATGTTAACAGTATTAAAAACAAATAAAAAATATTACAGATAGCTACAAGAATGGCAAAATGAAAACATGTTAACGGTATTAAAAACAAATAAAAAAATATTACAGATAGCTACAAGAATGGCAAAATGAAAACATGTTAACAGTATTAAAAACAACAACAAAAAAATTACAGATATCTGCAAGAATGGCAAAATGAAAAGGTTAATAGTTTTAAAAAACAAGAGTTTCGATTGGGGTCCACATGGACCATGGGTGTAGAGATTAGTAAGTTTCACGACGTGTACTGATGAGGGATCATTCCATCTATGGTAAAACCACCACGATCCAATAAATGATATATAAATATGTGGAAATGATGGATCGTAAGCCATAATAATAGTTTTCTTCTCTTTGTTAGAAACTGGTCATAAGTGAGACACAGAGTGGAGTTGTCATCTTTTTATTTGTGAACAGGAACTAGAATCAAACTGAGGGTATATGACTCTCACTGCTACATGACAGCGTGCCTTCTCCTCTTTTTGGGGGACTGGAAAAGTCATTATTTTTCCAGTGTTTTGATTCTTCCAAATAATAATTTTCTAAAACAACAAAAAAAGAATCTCTCCATTTTCTCTTCTTTTTATCGCAACTCCACAACAGCACAAGTTGTACCCAGACTCATACAAAAAGAAAAAATAGAATTGAAAATTATTTTTCACTTGACTCTGCCTGCTGGGTTTGTTATGGTGTTCCAGGTTGACTGGAAAAGAAAAGAAAAGAAAAAAAAAAGACAAAATGATTGTATTTCTTTATAGACCCCAGTGAAAGTGAGGGTTGTGGATATGTGTCTGTCATACACAAGCCTCCACACAAGTGCAAACTCAAAAAAGTTGTTGTTTTGACTGACAAAAAAAAAAAAAAAAAAAAAAAAAAAAAAAATCACATGCTGTTACATTTCTTAATACACTTTTTAAAAAAACTCCACTGAAGGAATCCTCCACTGTGTTCAGAGTTTACCTCCTGTGCTGTTTCCTAATCACTTTTCCTTGACAGAGAATGTCGTGAAGGTCAAGAAAACATGAGGGAAAGGGCATAAGGCCTTAAGAAAAGGAGGACTGCGGTGCTAAGAGAATTCGACTGCCATTAGCCTACGTTAAGTCATTACGCGATGGCGGATGTTTATGATATTGGGCTACTGTGGTGAAACTACAATTCCCAAAGATGAAGTAGAGATTGTGGATCTTAACCCTTTGGGTTCTTACAGTGTTGTATCATGCATGTGGAATTGTAATAAATAATATATATAGGCTACCACCAAACTGAAGCAAAATAGTAAAGTAAATAAATGCATTTGGGTGATTCTTAGACTACGGGCACTTATTATGTCCTTTGATCATATTGTATGAAAAACGTAAAAAAGGGGAAATTTCACACTTTTATAGTTATCTTTACAATGAAAGTGTGTTAAGAAATTTGTTCTAGTAGTCTATGATGACTTTTTCACCTTTTTTCAGAATCATTATATGCAAATATTGCTGTTTTGTGCTTGTCCCACACCCAGACTTTTGATCTTCAATGATAAAAATGAATAGTAAAGAAACGTTTTTTCTAATGTTTTAAAATATCTCTGAATAAAATATCAGTAAAATAATCAAAACATAATTGGAGTGTTCAATGTCAAACAACTGTTGTGATTTTTTTTAAACAAAATGTAGTTGTCCCACACTATTGCCGTAATATCCACCACAACACTGTAATGTCCCTCAACAGTTTGTATGAAAGATTGTTTGGGTAGTTTCTATGGAGATAAACAGTGACATCAGAGCACATGGATATAGCGCCAAATCACAACAAACAGTTGCCCCAAGGCGCTTTATATTGGAAGGCAATGGTGTGGTGGAAATTACATTTACAAGGCCAATAGTGCCCGTAGTTAAAGAATCACCCATTTATGCTCAATAGGCATAACCTGTCTGGCCTTAAAATATATGTACTATTGTAATTGACTGCAATAGTGTTCTTCATCAGGTTTAAATGTCTGAGTTTGTGAATGGATTTGCGCTTTTTTCCACAAAAAGAGCAAACCTGTGAGGTGGTTTTGGCAGACCATGCGCTATATTCACACCATTCCTTACTCTCTTTATGATCAACCCAAACACTTCCTGCAATTTGGGCGGGCTATTACCATTTATTTTCACTGAGACATCATCATGATCATATTCACTCTGATGCTCACTAAAGCCCAATGACATAGGCAGCTTGTGTTCGCATGTTTTTTTTTTTTGCCTTGTGAATGGCTGCAGATATTGTGAAGGCCCATCTTTTTGTGTCTTTTTATAGCATTTTATCATAAATATGTGATAATATGGCTTGTTGTGTGGTTAATTGTCTGAACAGATGATATAAAAAGTGTTTTTAGCAGCTGAGTTAATTCACAATTATTGAGGAAATAAGCGGGTCCTAAATTTTAAATGTCCACACCAAAGCAAAACCAGTATGAGAACCACCTCTCAGTCCCAAAATATGATGTAATAAACACCTGCACTGAGGTTAGTCTGTTAGCGACGCTTGTTGGTGATCAGGTTTCATTTGTCGTACTGTCCAGGTATGTCTCACCCGTGCTACACGTTTTTACCCATGTATTTGCTGAGAACACACACATACTGTGGTTGGCATAAAGCTGGACTCTGGTGGCAGAGAAGAGAACACTGGACAAACTGCTGGACATTATGGACGATGTCAGTCACCCTTTGCACACCGTCATCAGCAACCAGAGGAGCCTCTTCAGCCATAGACCGCTCCTTCCCAAGTGTAGGACCAACAGACTGAAAAACTCCTTTGTCCATCAGGTCATCAGACTGTACGACTCCTCACTCAGGGGGAGGAGGAGTAACAGGAAGACAGGGGATGGGAAGGAGAGGAGCAGTAGCATCCAGTAAACCAGTAGCGAGCAGTATTTCTGGTATTTATATTTGCAAATTGTTTTTTACTTTTACTTTTGACACTCTGTGTGCTTCTTACCCTCTGTGCTGCTATGCAATGCTGCTGAAACCTCAATTTCCCTGAGTGAGTCTTCCCAAGGGATCAATAAAGTTCTATCCAAAATAATCTAATCCAATCTAATCTATCTAATCACCCCCCTTTTTAATCTGTCTGCCTGGTTTGTTGCCATCCAGGACCTGAGGTGGTTTCTGACACAGCCACAATACCAATGTACTCATTTTACATTTGCCAAACCAGTTAACTTAATTCAAGCAGATGCAGCCACTTTTCTCAACAATGACCACTTCTGAGTTCTTAAGAAGCCACTTATGTAGCACGATGTTCTCCTCCTCTCCTTGTGTGTGGTTTCAACACACAATTATATTACGCTGCAAGAATTTCCTGGATGCCGAGCTGGCAACTTTAAATATTACACACAAAGCGTTGTGTGCACGGCAGTGGAAGTAATAATCATCATGAGGCAGAAACGGTAATGGAGCAGGTACAGGATCTTCTCACAACACACACGTCTCCAGCATTAACCACCCCCCCCTAGAAATCCTCCTGTGCCTCGCTTGGTAGTAGCCATTGCCTTATCGAGGGAAGGAAATAATCTGACAGCTGTTTCCCTGCATTGTGTGTTATTGTTTCCTCTGCTGTAGTAAAAGGAGGTTTCATCAGTCAGGCGAAATACCGCTTGGAGGTAGCTCGATGTAAGTTTGTGCCTTCGAGGAATATCAATCATATGCACAAGAGGAAACACAGGAACAAGAGAATAATGCTCCCTGATGTGGAAACCATAAATAAAATAATAAATTCTTATTACACCTGGTAGCACAAGTCAGCAAAAGAAAAAAAAAAAAAAGAAAGAAAAGAATTTAATTACATGTTGTTTCCAAGAACACTCCTTCAACCACATTGCCCACATTTGGAGTTTCTAAGGCTCCCTGGGTGAGTCTTTATTCTCCCACTATAAATGGAGTGTCCCTCTGCCCAAAATCCGTTTAACAGCCGAGTTGCGCGGTTGCATAGTAAGAGCCATGCCCATTCTTTATTTCACTGGCAACAAACGCTGCCAACCAACCAAACAAACAAACAAAAACTTTACATACAGTCTGCCAACTTGGAAGAGGAGACGACCTTTTCTCTTTCTGCAGCATTATCTCAACATTGACACTTCAAAAGCTCCTGCATACTTCAAAAGATGTTAGACAAAAAGAAAGATACCGGGTGGTCAACACGACTTTTAGCACGATGTGCAGTGTAGTCCTTAAAGCTACAGTGTGTAGGATGTAGTGCCATCTACTGGGGAGGTTACAGATTGCATTATGCCATCGCGAGTCTTTTTCTGTGATAAGGAATATGTGTGATCCTCCATTAAATACTCCGGGGTGATGGAGCAGACCCACTCAGTCCAAAATCTCCCACTTTTTGGATATATGCAAAGTCCCAGTTTGACCAATGGAGTTTAGTTCTGCAGCTTTATCGAGGTGAGAATAATATAAAAGTAAAACGTGATGTTTACTGCACTGCTGTGAAGGTTTATTGATCGGCTAACGCTAGTTTAGCCTTTTAGCACAGTTGATCTGAGTGAACGCTTTAATTTGTAAATGGTCCAGTCTTTTTTATTTTTACAAAATAATGCTACAGCTTTTTTCGGAGACCACAAAAGCTCAACTTTAAATAACTTTTTTTTTTCTGGCGTTTTTTTCCATTATTTTTTCCGCTTTCTCTGATATATATATATATATATATATATATATATATATATATATATATATATATATATAAAACTGTTTAGTGTTCCTTTATATTTTAAGAAATATTTTTTTATTTGTCCCAATCAGGAACATTTTCTGTGCAGACAACCTAAGCATCAGGTCCCGACAATCCAGCACAACTTCACCTCCTCTAAATAAAAGGCTCTTTCAACAGCAACTATTTTATTATTTTTTAAAAAGCTGTTTCATTTTATATTTTAACAATAAATGAATGGATCATTAAAAATGTCCACAAAATCAAAGTCAAGACATTTACACAAGTAGAAGCTCTCCACTTATTGCGCTGAAATTCATATTTTAGAAATGACTCTATCCTGATAACAACATTAAAGGCAATTACATATTTTGACGTAATTGCAAGTTGAAATGACTATATAAAAAAAAATCATCATGAGGTTTATGTCAGAAATCTTATCTTATTAGAATCTAATCTTATCTTAATTTACAATCACACTGCAGTCATTGTTAAATTATTTCCTATTGCATTTGTATTTATTTACAGTGTCTGTTTTTCTGGTTGAAATGACCTATAAATAATCTACCAGACTTTAAAAAATGTACAAATTTCCATGTTATTTTATTTGTCGAAAAATAAATGTCCAAGGTTCCTTATGTTAAACAAGAAATTATTTAATCTGAAATAACAGGTGCTTTTAATTTACAGATGAAAGGTTTCTAAAGAACCATTTATTGATTTATTTAGCTATTTTAATTACAAGAGGTCTAAACTTTTTTTTTAACAGTAATCAGAAATTTTGAGTAACAAACAACTACAACAAAACATTTCCAAGGATTTTTCTTCAGAAAACTGCTCTATAAATGAGCACTCCTGTCACACATTTCTGATTTGTTGAGGCAGGTAGTTACAGTTTTTATTGATTGCTTTGACGCAACAGTCAAGTCAAAATCCACATTTTCAAAACAGTTAACACAGAGGCCTAAACAGTGCCCCCAATGGTCAAAATGACACATTTTGTTTGCAAAAGGCTCTAGTGCTAAAACATTTAAAATAAGGAACAAAAGCAAGTTTTGCCTTCAAACTGCACAACTTGCCCACAAGTGTATGAGCACTTACAATCAATCATAATACAATGGACAACAAAATACAAAATACAGCACTCAGAGTGAATCAGTGCACCATTAGTTGTCATTGTAGCCCATAACTGTTACATGCCAGTGCCGTTTGCTGCCTTCTTGCAAAAAATGGATCCAGACTCAGATATGCTTTGATGGAAATTTTATTGATTCCATTACATTCTTTTTTTCAGGCTTTTTCATGGCTGGCAATTGAAATATTCCTACAGAAAGTATGTAAATCAAAATATGTAAAATCCATTACTGTAGGCCTATAAGAAATTAGGAAAAAAAAAAAAAAATCAATCTTTTACAGTAAAGAACAAAAATCTTTAGTAGGCCTATACTATAAGAGTATAGAGTACAGTAAGAGTACAGTACAACTGATAGTCTCTTCTGTCTTGACGAATGGGCCACATGGCCTCATCTACATCGCACTCAATGTTCTCTCTGGCAATGCAGCAAGGGAAAAACCTTTTGGCATGCCTGATCCAGTCTTGGCATGCCTCTGCATCAATATTTTGGGCTGCAGCAGTCATTGCATTGAGCAAGGGTATCCGATCATAGGGGCGATGATCATAAACCTTCCATCTCCAAGCACTGAAAAATTCCTCTATTGGATTCGTAAAAGGGCAATACGGTGGACGGAATTGCACCATCATCCGAGGGTGGACTGCAAACCACTTATTTACAATACGAGAGTGGTGGAATGCCACATTGTCCCATATGATGATGAACAGTGGCAAGCCAGGCCTCGACAGCCCTCTGTCCTGAGGTGGGATCAGCATGTCGTGAAGAGCATTCAGGAATGCTATGAGGCGCTCGGTGTTGTAGGGGCCAATGGTGGGGATATGGCACAGGACGCCATCATTGGAGATGGCAGCACACATAGTTATGTTGGTGCCCCTCTGCCCTGGACTTGCAATAGTGGCCTTATGCCCAGTGAGGTTCCTTCCTTGTCTCCTGACTTTACACAGATTGAAGCCAGCCTCATCTACATAAATGAAGACGTGATGTGCCCCCTCGGCTTCAAGCTCCATTATTCTCTAAAGAAAAAAAAAAAAGTCAAAATTACAATTACGTAAAAGTGACTCTAGTTGACTCTACAGTAACTGTATGATATGACAAGGCAGACAGTAACAGTATAGTAATGTTTCATCAGAGTTTCTTTGAAAAGGAACTCTGTAGAACTGTTTCATTGCCATATGGTTCCTCCTGAGGATGCAGTCTATGGTGGTCTCACTCACAGTATTTATATTTCTAAATACTCCCTGATCTGCAATTACTGCAGCCCTGATTCCTCGCAGCCTAATGGCATTATTTGCCACAACCATGTCAGCATTATAAATTCTTATTCTACCACCAGTGACTGGTAGCCTTTTCATTCTATATAAAAAATACATGAAATTGGAATGTGGAAAAAAATTACATGAAGTACTGTATATTACTGTACTGCAGATATTTCTGTATATATTGTAGGCCTATAACAACATTACCTGTTCTCCTGTCGAAAAACTGTGACAATTGAGGCAACAGTGTTTCTGTTTACAACAGGTTGGACACTTTGTCCAGCCTCGAAAGGCCATGATTTATAACATAATCAATTATAGTTGCCTGAATTTCATTAGTAACTTGAGCTCTTCCAACTATACCTCCACCTCGCACACGGACTCCTCTTCCTCGAACTCCTCTACCTCTTACTCTCACTCTCATCTGCCTTAGACCTCTTTGATCCATGTTTGCAAAGAACAACACAGGCATGGCACCTTTTAAGGCCTACTACAGACTGATTGCAAATTGAAGATTTGTGTGTCATACAGGTGCTTCAGTGCTTGCATACCGATCAGATAGTTTCTAATAGCTGGGAACATATGGTTTCTGTTAGGATACCGGAGCTAAAACAATGGAGTTTTGACTGCTTGAATGACATCTATGTTAACTGATATGAAAAAGGGTGGGGGAAATGTGTCAATCCAATGAGAATGGGTTAACACATTTGCAAGAGGTGTCTTTTGCTCTGCTGAGATGGTGATGATGAAGGCTGAGAGGTTCCTAGTTTCTTCAAACAGGTCAAAGCAATCAATAAAAACTGTATTATACAAATAATGTTTATTAATGCAGTGGTAGAGAGGGAACATACCATACAATGTGGCTGTGCCTTACCGAATGTTCCATCCTTCAGCCAATGGTGGGCACAGCTAACTAAAAAGCTAGCTTTGATAGCAGATAATCAGCTAACTGAAAAGTTATCTTTTATAAAGCTAAACCGATAAACCACCAAAAAATCCCCCTGCTGGAAGGTTCTGTTTACTACATATTTTGCAGTAGGGAAGCAGTTGAGAGGAGCTGCAAAGCTCAACTCTCTACTCAATAGTAGTGTCCCCGTGAGGCAGAGGTCTTGGAAAATAAAGCAGTGCTGACTTACGGTTTTGATTTAGAAATAAAATTAATATGGATAGAATAACTCCATTAATGTAAATTCTGTCATTTGTACAAAGTACAAAGGCACTGATTTTTCTTAATTTTAATGAAAAGAAAACGGAGGTGATTGTTTTTGGTCCTAGCAGCTCCTGTTCTTCCTCACCTGTCGATCTGGGGCCTTTGTCAGCCTTTTCGAAATCTACTGTCACAAACTTGGGTTTTAAGATGGACAACGATTTTAAACTTGACCACCAAATCAGTGCAGTAGTCAGATCGAGTTTCTTTCACTTAAGGCAGCTTGCTAAGGTTAAGCCTTTTCTTGCATAGCAGCACTTTGAAACAGCAATCCATGCTTTTATTACCTCTCAGCTGGATTACTGTAATGCTCTTTATTACGGAATTAGCCAGCTAGTTCAGAATGCTGCCGCCCATCTACTAACTGGTGCACGTAAGAGGGAGCACATTACACCTATCCTGGCCTCCCTCCACTGGCTGCCTGTGCATTTTAGAATTCATTTTAAGATTCTTTTACATTTGTTTTTAAATCTTTAAATGGCCTTGCCCCGCCCTACCTTTCTGAGCTGCTTCATCTTTACGCCCCTGCTCGCCACCTCCAGTCAGCTGATCAGCTCCTCCTGGAGCTGCCTAGGTGCAAGCGTATGCTCGGAGGGGACCGAGCTTTTTCTGTTGCGGCTCCAAAGATGTGGAATGATTTACCGCTCCACATCAGGCAGGCCTCTTCATTTTCTTTTTTTTAAAACTAACCTTAAAACCTAGTTTTATGTACTGGCTTTTAACCCAGAATGAGATTCTCGATCTGTTTTGGTTGTTTTAACTATTTTTACTTGTTTTAGTTTTAATTTTTTTTTGGGGGGGGGGGGGGGGCTTGTTTTTTATTTGTACTTTGTGGTTTGTTGCCTTTTATGTCCCCTTGTGTACAGCACTTTGTTGCAGCTGCAGCTGTTTTTTTTTAAAGTGCTTTATAAATAAAGTTGATTTGATTTGATTTGAAAGTTAAAATATAACACGTATCTTTTAATTTTAAATAATGCACTAATTCTGAAATTTTGTAACAAACACAGAAAGATGCCAAAGGGATCATGGGTAAATGAGCCTCCGCTAACACTGATTGGTTGACTCATTCATTCTATGTAAAAACCAACATGTTAATGTGAGGTGTGTGTGTTGGCGTTTACATATAAATGTGCTTTTGTAAAATATGCCTTTTTTTATTTGTAAAAAAAAAGCCACTTGCAAAAAAAAAAGTTCAAGTTGTGATTTGACAACCGTCCGATATAGCCAGGGTAAAATCAATAGAACACTGCCATCTACTGGCATCCAGACACCCATACTGCCATGAACACTACTGGCCAGTAGATGGCAGTAGAGACCGTGAAAACGTGCCAAAAAAAAATTCCAGATAATCCGTGTCTGCTACGTTTAAGATGCGTGGAATTTAATAAACGCAAACTGAATTTCAGACATCATATATATATTACTCTGGAACAAAGATGACAGACAGTGTTTGACATAAGCAGGACTCTAAAAAGCAAACAGGAATCGACTGCAATGATTCCAATTGAAAATAATGGAGAAGCAACCTGGGCTTCTTCTGGCATTTTTACATAAAACAAACACAATAACAATGTCTATAAAGCCAGAGAATATATTCACGAGAGTTTTAGGCACAATATACAAAGAGTTTAATGCTGTTGTCTGTGTGGAGCCTGATCAGAGCGTCTCAAATGCATTCTGCATTTCTGTCATGAATGTACTGAGATTACCCATAATGCACCTGGACACAGCATGTCCACATTAAAACCTTCAAAATGAGTGCATTACTTTAAAACTAAAACATATATCTGGTATTTGCACTTTATAAAACTTCAGATGTGACGTTAATTTAAATAACTTGTCTGAAATTAGTTTGGTTAAAATTTTAACCATAAGTTAAAACTGTATGCCTTTGGATGACTTGGGTGATATTGCCCACATATCAGTATGGGTCAAAAGAAATAAGTTTTTTTTTATTTATTTTATTTTCTGTGACCAGTTCTCTTTTGCCTGCAAAGGATAGAACAGTTTTTTCTAGAACCAGCTCTCCTGTGTTTACAGAAGATAGAACTCCACATCTACTACAAAACATTTAACAGGTAGGTACTCAACTGGTTTTAGACTTAATAAATGTTTGTAACTGTTAAGCTTTGTTCACCACGCCTTCAAAAACATGTTAGCGGTCTACAAATTACCAGATCAAAACTTATCGTAAGATAATTGGTCCAATGATGGTTTTCAAAGTTATCTAAAACGCTAATCCCATAATGAAAACATTACCTTTGATAATTAGCGGTTAGCGGATTAGCAGAACTGTGACCACCACTGCCTTCATTTCATTCAAATATTCTTTCTATTGCACAAATGGGAAACATTCATTATTTGTTTAATGTGATACCTAAATAGATCCACGTCATTTGATACAGGGCAGGGGACCCAGCAGTTTGCCCTCCAGGTGACTTGCTGATACACTTGTGGAGCACAAGTCTGCTTTCTTCAATCCAGCAAAACATGATGGAAAATGGACTGCATTTATATAGCGTTTTCATGGCGAAAGCACTTTAAAGTGATGCTTCACATTCACACACAGTGATGTCGCGGTGCTGTCATGCAAGGTGCTCGACTGCAGTTTTGGGATTAAGGACCTTGTTCAAGGGTTCTTGGAGATTTTTCAGCCTGGCATGGATTTAAATCAAGTATCCTCTGGTCATAAGCCAACCCATAGACCGCTAAAGATGTCCCCTCAATCACTGGGACTGCTAGATTTGGCTTCCTTGTGTCATGGCAGCATTTTTATACTGTGTGTGGTGTGCAATAGTGCAAAAAGTAAGGGAGAAAAATGCACAGTAGTGATGTCACCCATACAATTTGACAAATATTGAATTTCACGACATGCAACCCACCAGTCAAATGACAATGATCTATTTAGGTGTCATATAAACACTAATAACCATGTGGTTAAAACAACCCAGTCTCACGCAGAATTCATGATTTTGTCCTGAAAAGTGATCTAATCTATTCGAGTTCATAATACAGTCATGAAATATGTCACATTTTTGTGGTGGTATCACAAAAGTATTTTGTAAAATGAATCACAAAACTGTGTCATGGGGTGGGGGAGCGTGGGGATTATGGTTAGGGTTAAAAATAGTGACCTAAATGGGACTGCGTCACAAACGGGCATGCATTTCATGAAAACAGCACACAGGGTAAGAAGCACACAGAGCATCAAAAGTGAACGTAAAAAAGAAAACCAGTTTGCAAATAGAAATATAAATACAAATACACAATATACACTCAACAAAAATATAAACGCAACACTTTTGGTTTTGCTCCCATTTTGTATGAGATGAACTCAAAGATCTAAAACCTTTTCCACATATACAATATCACCATTTCTCTCAAATATTGTTCACAAACCAGTCTAAATCTGTGATAGTGAGCACTTCTCCTTTGCTGAGATAATCCATCCCACCTCACAGGTGTGCCATATCAAGATGCTGATTAGACACCATGATTAGTGCACAAGTGTGCCTTAGACTGCCCACAATAAAAGGCCACTCTGAAAGATGCAGTTTTATCACACAGCACAATGCCACAGATGTCGCAAGATTTGAGGGAGCGTGCAATTGGCATGCTGACAGCAGGAATGTCAACCAGAGCTGTTGCTCGTGTATTGAATGTTCATTTCTCTACCATAAGCCGTCTCCAAAGGCGTTTCAGAGAATTTGGCAGTACATCCAACCAGCCTCACAACCACAGACCACGTGTAACCACACCAGCCCAGGACCTCCACATCCAGCATGTTCACTTCCAAGATCGTCTGAGACCAGCCACTCGGACAGTTGCTGAAACAATCGGTTTGCATAACCAAAGAATGTCTGCACAAACTGTCAGAAACCGTCTCAGGGAAGCTCATCTGCATGCTCGTCGTCCTCATCGGGGTCTCGACCTGACTCCAGTTCGTCGTCGTAACCGATTTGAGTGGGCAAATGCTCACATTCGCTGCCATTTGGCACGTTGGCGAGGTGTTCTCTTCACGGATGATGCGAAGGAGATGTGTTGCACTGCATGAGGCAAATGGTGGTCACACCAGATACTGACTGGTATCCCCCCCCAATAAAACAAAACTGCACCTTTCAGAGTGGCCTTTTATTGTGGGCAGTCTAAGGCACACCTGTGCACTAATCATGGTGTCTAATCAGCATCTTGATATGGCACACCTGTGAGGTGGGATGGATTATCTCAGCAAAGGAGAAGTGCTCACTATCACAGATTTAGACTGGTTTGTGAACAATATTTGAGGGAAATGGTGATATTGTGTATGTGGAAAAAGTTTTAGATCTTTGAGTTCATCTCATACAAAATGGGAGCAAAACCAAAAGTGTTGCGTTTATATTTTTGTTGAGTATAAATACCAGACATACTGATCAATACTGGTTTACTAGCTACTAATATGTAGTGCTATATGTTCATCATCAGGTGAAGACACAGGTGATGAAACTGTCAAATGTTGCAGATGTCCATTACCAGAACTACCAATTTGCTGTTATGTATTCCTCTGTGGTTGTTTACTTATTCTACTACTTTTCTATTCAAGCTCAACAACTGCAACAAAGCATCCAGATTTAATGAGTTCTCCAGTCACATGTGTTCAGAATTCACACACATCCTCCTGCATGGTTCACAACTTTACATAAAGCTAACAAACTAGTTCCATATTGTTCCGATAACAGGGAATAAACCCAAAACAAACCGTGGTCTCTATTTGTGGCACTTCAAGGAAGACCAAAGTTACTTCCAGTGAATTGGTAATATCTTCTGCACCGTTTGTCTGTCTGTTCTTCTAATTTTTAGTATCTGAATAAGACATACCAGTACTTCAGTGAAGTTTGGTGCAGAGGGAGGCCTTGAGGTACGGAACAATTGATTATATTTTGAAAGAGATGCAGATCCAGCATCATTCATAATGAATATTTTTTGTCTCCCATTGCTTTCGAAGGTGTGGAAACATTTGGTGAAACAGTGCGCCCTCCTGGACTAATAAAGAGAGGAGTGCTTGTACTCTCCGAGTCCCCTCTAGATACTGTGTGTAGTCTTGGCCTTTAATCTCTGCTTTCAGCATCTGTGAAGTTATCCCCTTCAGCCAAGTTACTTGTTGTGCACTCACTTTTTAAAGGAACTGAAGAGGAGATGGGAAATCTGTATAACAGTTTGGTAGTTGGGTTCATGCATTAGAATTTGTTCAGTTTTTCAAAGAGCTGGTCAAGGTCTTATTGGTGAAAGTTCTCTTCTTAATGGAATGCTGGGCTTCTGTTCAGCTGCATAGACTACGGCTTTCTCACAAAACAGGGTTACAGCCTGAACAGCACTTCCCTCTGAAAGCCCGTCTGATTGCTCAAGTGCTATCAGAGCTCAGACAATCCATCGCGAGACCTTTTTCGTTCTGCTGTGTCTTGGATGCTCCTTATTGTACCTGATTACCCGAGACTCCAAAACCTCTGTATCCTCTCAGATGGAATCAAATGTGGCTGTAAAAAAAAAACCTTTGAAAGGTTACTGCAGTGACTCGTACAGCAACACTGCACATCTGCTGCCTATTCAGCAAAAAAGAGCTATGAGGCATCAAACTGCGTAGAGGTTTTCTGAGGGATTGACGTGCTGCCCCGCACATTCTGACAAAAACAAGCCAGGTGTGCTCAAGTGACAAAATAACAGGTAAAATTATTGATCTCAGTGTTTATATCAGACATCAAGAAACATGAATTTACACACACAGGAAACTCAGTGGTGGTGATGGTGGATTTTTTTTATATAACTGATTATCGCCCAACTAGTCCACGTGTTTTGTGGATCTGGAGAAGGCGTTCGGCCGTGTCCCTTCAGGGCACCCTGTGGGGGGTGCTCCGGGAGTACGGGGTCCGGGGTCCTTTGCTAAGGGCTATCCGGTCCCTGTACGACCTCAGCAGGAGCTTGGTTCGCATTGCCGGTAGTAAGTCAAACCTGTTTCCAGTGCACGTTGGCCTCCGCCAGGGCTGCCCTTTGTCACCGGTTCTGTTCATTATTTTTATGGACAGAATTTCTAGGCGCAGCCAGGGTGTAGAGGGAGTCTGGTTTGGGAACCACAGAATCTCGTCTCTGCTGTTTGTGGACGATGTGGTTCTGTTGGCTTCATCAAATCAGGACCTTCAGCGTGCACTGGGGCGGTTTGCAGCCGAGTGTGAGGCGTCCGGGATGAAATTCAGCACCTCCAAATCCGAGGCCATGGTTCTCGACCGGAAAAAGGTGCTTTGCCCTCTTCAGGTCGGTGGAGTGTCCTTGCCTCAAGTGGAGGAGTTTAAGTATCTCGGGGTCTTGTTCACGAGTGGGGGACGGATGGAGCGTGAGATCGATAGACGGATCGGTGCACCATCTGCAGTGATGCGGTCGCTGTATCGGACCGTCGTGGTGAAGAGAGAGCTGAGTAGGGGGGCAAAGCTCTCGATTTACCGAACGATCTACATTCCGATCCTCACCTATGGTCATGAGATTTGGCTCATGACCGAAAGAACGAGATCGCGAGTACAAGCGGCCGAGATGAGTTTCCTCTGCAGGGTGGCTGGGCGCTCCCTTAGAGATAGGGTGAGGAGCTCGGTCACTCGGGAGGAGCTCGGAGTCAAGCTACTGCTCCTCCACATCGAAAGGAGTCAGTTGAGGTGGCTCGGGCATCTTTTCTGAATGCCCCCTGGACGCCTCGCTGGAGAGGTGTTCCGGGCACGTCCCATTGGGAGGAGGCCCCAGGGAAGACCCAGGACACACTGGAGGGACTACATCTCTCGGCTGGCTTGGGAACGCCTTGGGGTTCCCCCGGAGGAGCTGGTGGAGGTGTGTGTGGATCGGGAGGACTTTGCGGCTTTGCTTGAGCTGCTGCCCCCATGACCCGACTCCAGATAAAACGGAAGAAAATGGATGGATGGATGGATGATTAGTTTACGGCCATTTCAAGCCATAAAGTTATGACTATTTAGGGGAGTTGTTCATTTTAAGCAGAAGTGGGTAACCCCGGCTTCAGTGAGTAAGTTGCTCTGGATGTGACCATGTTTGTCCTTTCTGAGCATTTTCTTACAAATATCTGAAATAATGACTTTCTGTAAGTTAACTGTGCTCAGATTTCAATCCTCCAGTATTCCCTTTGAGTGAAATTTAGTATTATTCACATTGCATGTTAGTGCTTCACATTGACTAGTAGGGCTGGGCGATATGACCTAAAATTCATTTTGCAGTATAAATTGAATCCCTTCACGGTAATGGTATATATCACAATATGAACATGTGTAAAAATTATCATGCAAGTGTTTCTGAATGGGTCCCTTAGCAAAACTAAATTGATAAAATAACTAACTAAATAAAAAACAACAAAAAACAAAACAAAAACAGATATAATGTAATTTTGAGGACATTTATTGTGCAGATCTCAAAACGTCAGCTACAATTTGCCAGAAGGTACATCTAAGGTGCAAGCCTATTTGATGTTTTAGTACATTATTGTTGGGTCAGTGCCTGAAGTTTCATCCTGCGTTACTCCAGGAACTTTGCATATAGGCACCGCCCCCAGAGTATAATAGGCTGAAGCAGCAGGAATACATGCCTCTGTCACTGCAGGGGGAGGGAGATGCTCAGCCTTTTCTCCTTCCTTTTCCCCTCCTCAACGTGTTTCTCCGTCTCCACCTCCCCTCTGCTTCTGAACCAGACCTCTTGGTAAGTCCTTGCCACTGCCAATTTTCTTTTAGGAGGCATACTGGAGCTTCTCTGCAAAAATATCTGGAGCTGGCCGCGAGTGAGAGGCCTGCATGCAGCGCGCTAGCGTTTTTATACTGACTGCCGCCTATTGGCCGTTTGGAATGCCGTTAATAACTGGGACGTGGCGTTTAGAACGGCGTACTGTCCGCTAGCGCCGCCATTTTGTCTGCCTCTGTCGCCGGTTAAAACGGCCTTGAGGACGCCGATGTGGGCTCTATCGCCGTTTTACCTGCTGTTGATTAGGGATACAACGCCGGCCGCCAATTACGGTGGTGGGGGGGTCCTGTTATGTGGGCCGCTGAAGAGGAGGTACTGCTGGCCCACCACCACCAGAGGACGCCCTGCTTGGAGTGCGGGCTCCAAGCACGAGAGGGCGCCAGACCCAGAAGAAGTGACAGCTGTCATTCATCCTCTGCACCAGCTGTCACTCGTTCATCATCATCATCATCATCATCATCATCATCATCATCACCATAAAGGCCGGACTGCAACTCCACCTCCTCGCCGAGAAAGCGACTACTGAAGAGGTAATTTCTCTGCTGACTCATACGTTGTGTATTAATCTGAACTTCTGTTGCAGCCGTTTTCCTGGTGTTTTCCTTATCTGTGGGATTGGCGTTTGGTGTGACAGCGACGGCTTCGCCTCACACCCCAAACCAGATAAGTGGTTAATCAGGAGCTGCACGAGTGTGTGATTGGAGGTGGAGGTGCTCCCTCCTAACTGTGTGCAGACTGTGGATTACTGAGTGTGCGGACTCACACTCATTCATCTTGTCTCTGCTTTCTGCCAGCAGTACCAGGGTCGACAGCCGAAGACAGAGGCCACCTGGGGACTCGGGACTTGGCGGCTCCGCTGTTCTTCAGACCGTTGGTGGTGGAAGCCGTGTGGGACGCGGCTTCTCTCTCGTCGGGGGTCTTCTATCTTTGAGCCTGCCCACACGTCACCTGGTGTTAATTGACTTTGCAAAGTCTGTGTATTTAGTTGTGTATTATCACAACATTAAATTGTTACTTTTTGGCTTATTCATTGTCCGTTCATTTGCGCCCCCTGTTGTGGGTCCGTGCTACGACACCTTCCCAACAGGATTTCTCGGCCAATCGTCATGGATTCCGAGGGGCGTCAACCCGAGCTTGAACGGCCAATGGAAGAGCCAGGAGCGCAGGCGTCAGTGGGAGGCGTGTTGAGTGAGCTGCAGCAAATCTTAACCGCCTTCACGGCTCAGCTGGATTTAGTGGCCGAGCAGAATGTTCTCCTTAACCGGAGGGTGGAGGCTCTCACCGCCAGGGTGGAAGCGCACGATCAGGGCGCTGCTGCAGCCACTCCTCTTGCTGGTCCTGGGCCTGTAACAGACGTTCCACTGGTCGTTCAACGACCCCCCCCCCACCGTCCCCTGAAGCATCCATAAGCCCTCCGGAACCGTACGGAGGCTGTGTTGAGACGTGCGCAGACTTCCTCATGCAGTGTTCGCTCGTCTTTTCACAGCGTCCTGTCATGTACGAGTCAGACGCCAGCTGGGTGGCTTATGTTATTAATCTGCTTCGAGGAGAGGCACGCGCCTGGGCTACAGCGCTTTGGGAGCAGAATTCACGGCTCCTAACGTCTTATGCTGAGTTTATACGGGAGTTCAAACAAGTGTTTGACCATCCCAACAGAGGCGAGACCGCTTCGAGCGTGCTCCTGTCAATGAGACAGGGGCGGCGCAGCGCAGCCGAGTATGCAGTCGACTTCTGCATCGCGGCAGTGAGGTCCAGCTGGAATAACGTTGCGCTCCGCGCCGCCTTCGTAAATGGGCTGTCTCCGGTCCTGAAGGAGCACCTGCTGGCTAAGGAGGAACCGCGGGATTTTGACGGGCTTGTTGATTTGGTTATACGCTTAGACAACCGTTTGAATGAGCATCGTCGGGAGCAGGCCGGGAGGCGTGACCGAGCACGAGCCGTCCCTCCCCCTTCCGGTTCTGAAAGGGTGATGTCGTCCCCACGCTTCACTGCCAGAGAGCTCCGTGTGGCTACAGCTCCCCCTGCTGAGGAGGCTATGGACACGAGCAGGGCCAAAGTGAAAACAAACGTCAGACAAAGGAGGCTGGCCCGCGGGGAGTGTTTTGTCTGCGGCTCTTGTGAGCACATGCAGAAGGACTGCCCCAAAACGGTCAAACTACAATGCCCGTCCTTAGTAACTGGGCTAAGGGTGGGTCATAACACGCACGCGGGGAAATCCCGCAAATCTGCACGAATCCCAGTGACGATCCTTTGTGGGGATCTAACCCTTCACACCCCAGCACTGGTAGACACGGGGTCGGAAGGGAATCTGCTGGATAGCAGATGGGCAAAGGAAGTAGGGCTCCCCCTGGTGGCTCTGCCGGCACCATTGCAGGTGCGAGCACTAGATGGCACCCTGCTTCTATTAATCACACATCAGACACAGCCAGTGACTTTGGTTGTGTCTGGAAATCACAGGGAGGAGATAGTGTTCCATGTAACACCTTCTACCTCCCGAGTGATTTTGGGATTTCCATGGATGGTGAAGCACAATCCCCGGATAGATTGGCCGTCCGGGGGTTGTGACGCAGTGGAGCGAAACCTGCCACCGGGAGTGTTTAGGATCCTCGGTTCCTCCCGGCACGACGGCTAATGAGGAGGTTAAAGTCCCCCCCAATCTATCGGCAGTGCCAAAGGAGTACCACGATCTTGCTGACGTTTTCAGCAAAGATCTGGCGCTCACTCTTCCCCCGCACCGACCGTACGATTGTGCCATCGATTTGGTCCCGGGCGCTGAGTACCCGTCCAGCAGGCTGTACAACCTCTCATGTCCGGAACGCGAATCAATGGAGACCTACATCCGGGACTCTTTAGCTGCCGGGTTGATCCTGAACGCCACCTCCCCGATGGGTGCTGGTTTCTATTTTGTGGGCAAAAGGACGGCGGACTCCGTCCATGCATTGATTACAGAGGGCTGAACGAGATCACGGTTCGCAACCGATACCCGTTACCTCTGTTGGATTCAGTGTTCACGCCCCTGCATGGAGCCCAAATTTTCGCTAAATTGGATCTTAGAAACGCGTACCACCTGGTTCCGATCCGGAAGGGAGACGAATGGAAGACGGCATTTAACACCCCGTTAGGTCACTTTGAGTACCTGGTCATGCCGTTCGGCCTCACTAACGCCCCCGCGATGTTCCAAGCTTTGGTAAATGACGTCTTGCGGGACTTCCTGCATCGGTTCGTCTTCGTATATCTGGACGATATACTCATCTTTTCCCCGGACCCTGAGACCCATGTCCAGCATGTACGTCAGGTCCTACAGCGGTTGTTGGAGAACCGGCTGTTTGTGAAGGGCGAGAAGTGCGAGTTCCACCGCACTTCTTTGTCCTTCCTGGGGTTCATCATCTCCTCCAACTCCGTCGCCCCTGATCCGGCCAAGGTTGCGGCGGTGAGAGATTGGCCCCAACCAACAAGCCGCAGGAAATTGCAGCAGTTCCTCGGCTTTGCAAATTTCTACAGGAGGTTCATTAAAGGCTACAGTCAGGTAGTTAGCCCCCTGACTGCCCTGACCTCCACCAAGGTCCCCTTCACCTGGTCGGATCGGTGCAAAGCCGTGTTCCAGGAGTTGAAATGCCGGTTCTTGACTACACCAGTTCTGGTGCAGCCTGATCCTGATCGCCAGTACATAGTGGAAGTGGACGCCTCTGACTCAGGGATAGGAGCCGTGCTGTCCCAGAGCGTGGAGGCTGATAAGGTTCTCCAGCCTTGTACCTATTTTTCCCGCAGGTTGACCCCAGCTGAACAGAACTATGACGTCGGCAATCGGGAGCTCCTCACGGTGAAGGAGGCTCTTGAAGAGTGGAGACACCTGCTGGAGGGGGCGTCATTGCCTTTCACGGTTTTCACGGACCATCGGAACCTGGAGTACATCCGGACCGCCAAGCGGCTGAACCCCAGGCAAGCCCGCTGGTCTCTGTTCTTCGGGCGCTTTGACTTCCGGATCACATACCGCCCCGGGACCAAAAACCAAAAATCGGATGCATTGTCCCGGGTGCACGAAGAAGAAGCCAAAGCGGGGCTGTCGAACCCCACCGAGACCATCATCCCCGAGTCCACTGTCGTGGCCTCCCTTACCTGGGACGTGGAGAAGACCGTCCGGGAGGCCCTGGCAAGGAGCCCGGACCCGGGGACCGGCCCCAAGAACAGAATGTACGTCCCACCAGAGGCAAGAGCTGCCGTATTGGACTTCTGTCACGGGTCCAAGCTCTCCTGTCATCCCGGAGTGCGTAGGACCGTGGCAGTAGTCCAGCAGCGCTTCTGGTGGGCGTCCCTGGAAACCGACGTCCGGGACTACGTCCAGGCCTGTACCATCTGCGCCAGGGGCAAGGCAGACCATCGGAGGACCTCGGGACTCCTCCAACCCCTGCCGGTGCCTCATCGCCCCTGGTCTCACATCGGCCTGGACTTCATCACGGGCCTCCCGCCGTCCCAGGGCAACACCATTATTCTCACGATAGTGGACCGGTTCTCCAAGGCGGCCCACTTCGTGGCCCTCCCGAAGCTCCCGACGGCCCAGGAGACGGCAGACCTCCTGGTCCACCACGTCATGCGGCTGCATGGGATACCATCGGACATTGTATCAGATCGTGGTCCCCAGTTCTCTTCGCAGGTGTGGAAGAGTTTCTGTAAGGAGCTGGGGGCCACCGTGAGTCTCTCGTCTGGGTACCACCCCCAGACAAACGACCAGGCAGAGCGGGCTAACCAGGAGTTGGAACAGGCCCTTCGCTGCATCACCTCCGCGCACCCGGCGGCCTGGAGTCACCATCTGGCCTGGGTCGAGTATGCCCATAACAGCCAAGTCTCGTCTGCTACCGGCCTCTCCCCTTTTGAGGCATGTTTGGGGTACCAGCCCCCATTGTTCCCGCTGGTGGAGGGAAAGGTCGGTGTGCCCTCGGTCCAGGCCCACCTCAGGAGGTGCCGCCGGGTGTGGCGGACCGCCCGCTGTGCCCTGTTAAAGGCCCGGACGAGGGCCAAGACCCATGCGGACCGCCGGCGTTCCCCGGCCCCCACATACCAGCCCGGGCAGGAGGTGTGGCTCTCGACCAAGGACATCCCTCTCCGTGTTGACTCCCCAAAACTGAAGGACAGGTTCATTGGACCATTTCGTATCCTCAAGATCATCAACCCGGCCGCAGTGAAGCGCCAACTCCCGGCTTCACTGCGGATTTACCCTGTGTTTCATGTGTCCCGTCTGAAACCACACCACACCTCGCCCCTCTGTGCTCCGGGACCTACGCCGCCTCCTGCCCGGCTCATTGACAGGGAGCCCGCCTGGACAGTCCGCAGGCTCCTGGACGTCCGTCGTAAGGGCCGGGGGTTCCAATATCTGGTGGACTGGGAGGGGTATGGACCTGAAGAACGCTCCTGGGTGAAGAGGAGCTTCATCCTGGACCCGGCCCTCCTGGCCGATTTTTACACGAGACATCCGGACAAGCCTGGTCGGATGCCAGGAGGCGCCCTTTGAGGGGGGGGGTCCTGTTCTGTGAGCCGCTGAAGAGGAGGTACTGCTGGCCCACCACCACCAGAGGGTGCCCTGCTTGGAGTGCGGGCTCCAAGCACGAGAGGGCGCCAGACCCAGAAGAAGTGACAGCTGTCATTCATCCTCTGCACCAGCTGTCACTCGTTCATCATCATCATCATCATCATCATCACCATAAAGGCCGGACTGCAACTCCACCTCCTCGCCGAGAAAGCGACTAGTGAAGAGGTAATTTCTCTGCTGACTCATACGTTGTGTATTAATCTGAACTTCTGCTGCAGCCGTTTTCCTGGTGTTTTCCTTATCTGTGGGATTGGCGTTTGGTGTGACAGCGACGGCTTCGCCTCACACCCCAAACCAGATAAGTGGTTAATCAGGAGCTGCACGAGTGTGTGATTGGAGGTGGAGGTGCTCCCTCCTAACTGTGTGCAGACTGTGGATTACTGAGTGTGCGGACTCACACTCATTCATCTTGTCTCTGCTTTCTGCCAGCAGTACCAGGGTCGACAGCCGAAGACAGAGGCCACCTGGGGACTCGGGACTTGGCGGCTCCGGTGTTCTTCAGACCGTTGGTGGTGGAAGCCGTGTGGGACGCGGCTTCTCTCTCGTCGGGGGTCTTCTATCTTCGAGCCTGCCTACACGTCACCTGGTGTTAATTGACTTTGCAAAGTCTGTGTATTTAGTTGTGTATTATCACAACATTAAATTGTTACTTTTTGGCTTATTCATTGTCCGTTCATTTGCGCCCCCTGTTGTGGGTCCGTGCTACGACACCTTCCCAACAGCGTTTGATCCTTAAGACGGGCAAAACTCTTCTGGGACGCTTCCGGGAGCTCTTACCGTCTATGTGTAAACGGGGCTTTAAGAACCGCATACTTGACACAGATTTACCACAATGCCATACTGTTTGTGTTTTTTAATGACTGATTTAAATGAAGCCTGAGAGATATTCAATGACTTGAAATGTTCATGTATCCATCCCCTGACGTGTGACGTGTCTCAAGAAAACTGGCTAGAAAGGTAATGATTTAATCCTCATATTTCTAATAAACTGCCCCAATTAAAAAAAAACATTTTTTTTTGTATTTTATTGTGTTACAGGCCTTAGATGCATGTATAAATGGATCTATAAAATTGAAGTCAAAGTAAAAATGTAAGACTCACTTAGTTTTTTATTATTATTATTATTATTATTATTATTATTATTATTATTTACATTTGACATATTATTCAACTTTTTCTGATTTGGGCAAGCACATTAACTAGACTTTAATGTACTTACAGTGTTGCAGAAAACACAACTGTTAAATTTGGACTGGGTAATGGCAAATACCCAATAGACTCGGCTCAGACACACACACAAAAAAAGCAAAAACAAAACACTTGATACAGATTCATATGATTTAAAAAAAAGAAGCTAATATTACTGCTCGCCACCAGTTTTTACGTGTAACTACGGCAGTAAATAGACATGCAAACTACTGGCATTGGTTCAAATCGTGCACATGTGCAGCATTGCTGTCATTTCCTGAGACATTTAGACTGCTTTCTTGTAATCATTCTCCATTGTTCCAACCAGCCAGAAAATTAGTCTCCACTTAATTAAAGTATATAATCCCACACAGAAAATATTCAGCGAGTAGAATGTCACGGCATGCACCACCCGTCAGCTTTGTCTCTACGGACTAATGGCGATAAAAGTGTGCAACACTTTGAATGTCATATTATTCGATGCATTTAATTGCATCATTTAATCACAAATAATGCTTGTAATGATTTCAGGTTGCTATGAACAAAGTTAGAAAACATTTACAATTAATCAAGACCTGAAATAATAAAATACATTGTATATTGATGCTTCTTTTCACCTTTGTGCTCAGAAGAGAGGAGGTCAGAATATGAATATCTCAAAGTGCAATTACAAATTTTACTGGTATTTTCTAAAGGTCACTTCTCCCCCTTTTTAACTGAAACTTCTGAGATGCTCACCCTTCAGCAAAGAGAGAGAGAGCGAGCGAGAGAGAAAAAATACATCAGCTTCCATTTCAAATGCTGTTTCCTACCAAATCCCCTGTGGTGAGGATTAAAAGTGATTGAGGAAACTCGGGTGTGTAAAGCCCCCACTTTTGAAAAGATGAGCAGGAGGCTGTTTCAGACCTATGTATAATGACAGCCAGAGGCTGTCAGAAAGATCTAAATTGAACAGATAAATAAGGGTTTGAGTGGAAAGTTCACAGTTTGGCAATGAAGGAGGAATGGCAGATCAATGAAACATAGCGTGCATCTATTTCAACTCCTTTGACAACAGTTGTGTTCTTTTTTTTTTTTTTGCAGATTCAGACATATTTTACATTTTGCAGATATTTTCAGACAGGAAAACAGCTCAAATCTATTTGTGTGTCTTTCACGTGCCTTCTGGCAAAATGTACAGTACCTGAAATTTCTTCAGGTATCATCCACGGAGCAGAGAAAGTGATCAACTGCAATCTGCCATCCCTACAGGACCTCAACACCTCCAGGGCAGTGAAGTGAACATGGAAGATTGTGGCCGATCCCTCTCACCCAGGCCACAACTTTTTGTCACCCTCCCCTCTAGCAGACGGCTGAGGTCCATCAGGACTAAATCTCAACACACAAAAACAGCTTCTGTCCGCAGCTAGACTAATAAGTAATGTCTGAGACCTCCATTTACCCTGCCTCCCCCACTCCCACAAAGTACAGATTGATCATCCCTGCACTGAAAGGTACTGTACATCTGCATGCCTTTGCACAGCCCCATTCCACTATGTTTATTTGACAGTGAACATAGTTTTGTCCATTTCTTTATTTGACTCCTTCACTTCTTACAGAAGTGTTTTTCCTTTTCTTTTTATTGTTGACATGAGATCAAATTCCTTGTATATGAGAACTTACTTGGCAATAAATTTGATTCTGATTCTGATTTAGGAAAATCCTTCCCCATGTCAAAGAGTCAAAAGATTGACAGGAAACGGATTTCAAGATCAGATGTTGTATTAAAAAGAAGCCTTCCTGGAATGAACAGAGAGTCATTACGACAGCGCTGGACTCCTGCAGCAAATGTCCCACACAATGTTGCATACAAGAACCCCGACATTAGGTTAACCTGCCAGACACGTGGGCCTTGCCCTGTGCATGGATCAATAGAGCTATGTGATTGGTTGGAAAATGTTGCATTTGATATTTTATATGCGGATGACCTGCTCGCGTTTATCTGAAATGATATGTGTCATATCAAAACTGTGTTCTGTCTGTGTAGTGTGATAAGCAAAGAACAGTATGCATCATGGCACTTGTCGCCCCAGAGGAAATATGAAGTTATCAAGTCGACAGAGGACAGGGTCATGAGATATACTGTCCAACAAAGCTGTGTACCTGGTGATGGAACAGGTAAAAGTTGAACTATGTGCCTTTATCTATTCACAACCATAGAAGCCCGTAACTTCTTTAAAGTTGTCTGGGTGTCTTGGTGGCTTCCCTCACCAGTCTCATTTTAGTACAAGTGTTTGGGAACTGCACACTACAGACAGGTTTATCATAGATTAGATTACGTTAGATTAGATAGAACTTTATTAATCCCTTTGGAAGACTACCTCAGGGAAATTGAGGTTCCAGCAGCAGTGTATAGCAGCACAGAGGGTAAGAAGCACACAGAGTATCAAAAGTGAAAGTAAAAAACAATTAGCAAGTATAACTATAAATAAATACACAAATATAAATACCAGAAATACTGCTCACTACTGGTTTACTGGCTACTACTGTTCCTCTACTTCCTCTCCTCTGTCTTCCTGTTATTCCTCCTCCCCCCGAGTGATGGTGTTTGCATTTCTTAATAATGTTACATATGAAGTCATTGACTTGGAAATGTTCACGTATCCATCCCCTGTATTTGTCTAAAGGAAAGTGGCTGTAAAAGTGATGATTTATGTTAAAGCTACAGTGTGTAAGATGTAGGGGTGTTTGTGGAGGCCACCATGTTGCAGCACCATGTTGATACAGTAGCCCACAATGAACGCACACTGAAAAAAGAACCAACTTAAAAAAGTGTTACAACAGGTAAAACCTGAATGAATTAAGTTGTTTGAACTTAAGTTTGTAAGTTAGATCAACTCTAGATCAACTCTAACTTACAAACTTAATTTCAACCAACTTAATTCATTCACATTTGACCAATTATAATGCTTTTTTAAGTTGGTTTAACTATTCTCTTTTTCAGTGTACTTACTTCTAGATGTGTACCGCCTTCACATCTAGAAGCAAAGCCAGATGACTGAGCAAAAAACAAAACAAAACAGAAGAATCCATTGTTGCTCCTCCATACACCACCCACTGCTTGTTGGCGCAGGTTAACAAGTTTGAGAACCTTCAATTTTGTGAAATGGAGGATCATACATATTGCTTATCAGAGGAGAAGGCAAGAAACCATGAATTCCCATCACCAAATAGGCAAAAACCTTAAGGGAAACAAAATCACAACCACTGATTGTGCAATGCAATCTGCAACCTCACCACTAGATGACACTACATCCTACACACTAGTTTTAAAAATAATCTTTACATTTTGTTTATCCAAATACCTTTGGGCTCTGAAAATGGCAGCACCACACATATACAAATAACTATACTTCCTAAATGTTTGAGGAGACATTTTATTTAAATCCCTTGAATTAAACCTAACAGTCTACACTGCCCCATGTTCGCGTGGGGTCCATCTGTGTACAACCCCTGGCAAAAATTATGGAATCACCGGCCTCGGAGGATGTTCATTCAGTTGTTTAATTTTGTAGAAAAAAAGCAGATCACAGACATGACACAAAACTAAAGTCATTTCAAATGGCAACTTTCTGACTTTAAGAAACACTATAAGAAATCAAGAAAAAAAATTGTGGCAGTCAGTAACGGTTACTTTTTTAGACCAAGCAGAGGGAAAAAAAATATGGACTCACTCAATTCTAAGGAATAAATTATGGAATCACCCTGTAAATTTTCATCCCCAAAACTAACACCTGCATCAGATCAGATCTGCTCGTTAGTCTGCATTTAAAAAGGAGTGATCACACCTTGGAGAGCTGTTGCACCAAGTGGACTGACATGAATCATGGCTCCAACACAAGAGATGTCAATTGAAACAAAGGAGAGGATTATCAAACTCTTAAAAGAGGGTAAATCATCACGCAATGTTCCAAAAGATGTTGGTTGTTCACAGTCAGCTGTGTCTAAACTCTGGACCAAATACAAACAACATGGGAAGGTTGTTAAAGGCAAACATACTGGTAGACCAAGGAAGACATCAAAGCGTCAAGACAGAAAACTTAAATCAATATGTCTCAAAAATCAAAAATGCACAACAAAACAAATGAGGAACGAATGGGAGGAAACTAGAGTCAATGTCTGTGACTGAACTGTAAGAAACCGCCTAAAGGAAATGGGATTTACATACAGAAAAGCTAAACGAAAGCCATCATTAACACCTAAACAGAAAAAAACAAGGTTACAATGGGCTAAGGAAAAGCAATCTTGGACTGTGGATGACTGGATGAAAGTCATATTCAGTGATGAATCTCGAATCTGCATTGGGCAAGGTGATGATGCTGGAACTTTTGTTTGGTGCCATTCCAATGAGATTTATAAAGATGACTGCCTGAAGAGAACATGTAAATTTCCACAGTCATTGATGATATGGGGCTGCATGTCAGGTAAAGGCACTGGGGAGATGTCTGTCATTACATCATCAATAAATGCACAAGTTTACATTGATATTTTGGACACTTTTCTTATCCCATCAATTGAAAGGATGTTTGGAGATGATGAAATCATTTTTCAAGATGATAATGCATCTTGCCATAGAGCAAAAACTGTGAAAACATTCCTTGCAAAAAGACACATAGGGTCAATGTCATGGCCTGCAAATAGTCCGGATCTTAATCCAATCGAAAACCTTTGGTGGAAGTTGAAGAAAATGGTCCATGACAAGGCTCCAACCTGCAAAGCTGATCTGGCAACAGCAATCAGAGAAAGTTGGAGCCAGATTGATGAAGAGTACTGTTTGTCACTCATTAAGTCCATGCCTCAGAGACTGCAAGCTGTTATAAAAGCCAGAGGTGGTGCAACAAAATACTAGTGATGTGTTGGAGCGTTCTTTTGTTTTTCATGATTCCATAATTTTTTCCTCAGAATTGAGTGATTCCATATTTTTTTTCCCTCTGCTTGGTCTAAAAAAGTAACCGTTACTGACTGCCACAATTTTTTTTCCTGATTTCTTATAGTGTTTCTTAAAGCCAGAAAGTCTGTCGACTGAAAGCTTGGCTATTAAATGTACAAAAGGATTTAAGTGTGCAGACATTTTTCTTTTTCTTTCAGTTTTCGTTTATGTTTGGCACCTTTTAATTGTGAGTGCAGTGTATCCGTTTATATGCAGTACAGTGTATCCTTAAAGTATTCACAGCGCTTCAGTTTTTCCACATTTTACGTTAGAGCCTTATTCTAAAGTGGATGAAATATTTTTTTTCCTTTCTACACACAGCACCCCATAATGATGATGTGAAAAAGTTTGTTTTTTAGATTTTTGCAAATTTATGAAAAATAATAATAAAATACTAAGAAATCACATGTATATAAGTATTCACACCCTTTGCCATGAAGTTCAAAATTGAGCTCAGGTGCATGCTGTCTCCACTGATCAGCCTTGAGATGATGATTGTCTCAAGGCACAAATTGGTGGAAGAGTACAGAAACATTTCTGCTGCTTTGAAGGTCCCAATGAGCACAATGGCCTCCATTATCTGTCAATTGAAGAAGTTTACCTCTATGAGGATTCTTCCTAGAGCTGACCTCCCGTCTAAACTGAGTGATCAGGGAGAAGGGCCTTAGTCAGGGAAGTGATCAAGAACCTGATCCTCCCTCTGTCAGAGCTTCAGCATTCCTCTGTGGAGAGAGGAAAACCTTCCAGTAGGACAACCATCTCTGCAGCATGTACTATACAGGCCTGATTGGTACATCTTTCAGCAGGACAGTGACCCTAAGTACAGAGCCAAGATATCAAAGGAGTGGCTTCAGGACAACTCTGTGAATGTCCTTGAGTGGGCCGGCCAGAGCCCAGACCTGAATCTGATTGAACATCTCTGGAGAGATCTGAAAATGGCTATGCACTGATGCTTTCCATCCAGCGTGATGGAGCTTGAGAGGTGCTGCAAAAAGGAATGGGCAATACTGCCCAAAGATAGGTGCACCAAGCTTGTGACACCATATTGAAGAAGACTTGAAGCTGTAATTGCTGCCAAAAGTGCATCAACAAAGTACTGAACAAAGGGTATGAATAACTATGTACATCTGATTTCTTACTTAAAAAAAAAAAAATTCTAATACATTTGCAAAAAAATCAAAAAAACTTTTTTCATGCTGTCATTATGGGGTGTTGTAAGTAGAATTTTAAGGGGGAAAATTTAATTCACTCCATTTTGGAATAAGACTTTATATTTATTTATATTTTAATAAGACACTCCATTTTGGAAGAAGAATGTAACATAACAACAAGTGAAGTGCCGTGAATACTTTCTGGACGTACTCCATGATTACAACCCCTGGCAAAAATTATGGAATCACCGGCCTCGGAGGATGTTCATTCAGTTGTTTAATTTTGCAGAAAAAAAGCAGATCACAGACATGACACAAAACTAAAGTCATTTCAAATGGCAACTTTCTGGCTTTAAGAAACACTATAAGAAATCAGGAAACAAAATTGTGGCAGTCAGTAACGGTTACTTTTTTAGACCAAGCAGAGGGAAAAAATATGGAATCACTCAATTCTGAGGAAAAAATTATGGAATCACCCTGTAAATTTTCATCCCCAAAACTAACACCTGCATCAAATCAGATCTGCTCGTTAGTCTGCATCTAAAAAGGAGTGATCACACCTTGGAGAGCTGTTGCACCAAGTGGACTGACATGAATCATGGCTCCAACACGAGAGATGTCAATTGAAACAAAGGAGAGGATTATCAAAATCTTAAAAGAGGGTAAATCATCACGCAATGTTGCAAAAGATGTTGGTTGTTCAGATCAATTCAAATCAATTTTATTTATATAGCGCCAAATCACAACAAACAGCTGCCCCAAGGCGCTTTATATTGTAAGGCAAGGCCATACAATAATTACGGATAAAAGTTTAGTCAGCTGTGTCTAAACCAGGGGTGGGCAACGAGGGCCGAGACACTGCAGGTTTTCCTTGCAACCAATCACCTCACCAGGTGGGTTGCTGATGAGCTTCTCCCCTGCACATAAACACCTGGTCATCAATGAAATCACCTGCTGAGACACCTGAACATTAATGAAATCACCTGTGAAGGTGACTGGTAGCAAGGAAAACCTCCAATGTCTCGACCCTTTATGGCACATGATTGCCCACCCCTGGTCTAAACTCTGGACCAAATACAAACAACATGGTAAGGTTGTTAAAGGCAAACATACTGGTAGACCAAAGCTAAACGAAAGCCATCATTAACACCTAAACAGAAAAAACAAGGTTACAATGGGCTAAGGAAAAGCAATCGTGGACTGTGGATGACTGGATGAAAGTCATATTCAGTGATGAATCTCAAGTCTGCATTGGGCAAGGTGATGATGCTGGAACTTTTGTTTGGTGCCGTTCAAATGAGATTTATAAAGATGACTGCCTGAAGAGAACATGTAAATTTCCACAGTCATTGATGATATGGGGCTGCATGTCAGGTAAAGGCACTGGGGAGATGGCTGTCATTACATCATCAATAAATGCACAAGTTTACGTTGATATTTTGGACACTTTTCTTATCCCATCAATTGAAAGGATGTTTGGGGATGATGAAATCATTTTCAAGATGATAATGCATCTTGCCATAGAGCAAAAACTGTGAAAACATTCCTTGCAAAAAGACACATAGGGTCAATGTCATGGTCTGCAAATAGTCCGGATCTTAATCCAATTGAAAATCTTTGGTGGAAGTTGAAGAAAATGGTCCATGACAAGGCTCCAACCTGCAAAGCTGATCTGGCAACAGCAATCAGAGAAAGTTGGAGCCAGATTGATGAAGAGTACTGTTTGTCACTCATTAAGTCCATGCTTCAGAGACTGCAAGCTGTTATAAAAGCCAGAGGTGGTGCAACAAAATACTAGTGATGTGTTGGAGCATTCTTTTGTTTTTCATGATTCGATAATTTATTCCTCAGAATTGAGTGATTCCATTTTTTTTTCCCTCTTCTTGGTCTAAAAAAATAACCGTTACTGACTGCCTCAATTTTTTTTCCTGATTTCTTATAGTGTTTCTTAAAGCCAGAAAGTTGCCATTTGAAATGACTTTAGTTTTGTGTCATGTCTGTGATCTGCTTTTTTTCTACAAAATTAAACAACTGAATGAACATCCTCCGAGGCCGGTGATTCCATAATTTTTGCCAGGGGTTGTACTCTGACGTCCTCCCACTTCCAAAGACATCCAGATTAGGTGAACTGGAAACTCTAAATTGACCACAGGTGTCAGTGAGACTGCAAATGTGTTTGTCTGTCTAAATGTGGGCCTGTGATAGACTAGCAGTCTGTCCATGGTGTACACTGCCTCTCACCCAATGACAGCTGCGATACACTCCAGCTCCCTATTGCAAAATTACTGATTTTTTTTGTACAGAAAAACCTCACTGTCTTACTCTGTCCGCCTTCATCTCTCTGAGACAAGCGGCGTTATATATGTTGTTAAATACACGATGAAAGTGAATTTTAAAACAACTATTAAATGAAATATCAAAAAACACACACACTCATCTTCAACCGCTTATCCAAGATTGAGTCGCAGGGGGGGTTGGAGCCTATCCCAGCAGTCATAGGCCGTGAGGTGGGGTATACCCTCGACAGGGCCACATATAGACAAACAAACACATTCACACCTGCACACACACCTACGGACAATTTAAAGTCTTCAATTCACCTATGCAAACTCCACACAGAAAGGCCACAGGTGGGAATCAATCCCATGACCTTCTTGCTGTGAGGCAACAGTGCAAACCATTAAGTCACCACGCTGCCCTATGGGATAACAGTCATTTCACTCGTTTGAAAATACAAAAGATCAACTTGCTGTTGTACTGCTTCACTTCAGGGAGCTTTGGTGGCCACTGTCCGCTAATCAGTTCACTCAGTAGAAATACAGTCACTTCGTTTCTCAATTTCAAAACTCTGTGCACCTGACGCAGTCCAATTTAAAGGGAAGGACAGGTGCTACTCTGGTTGGTTGATATCATATTTGGATGACAGTATACCCATGCGTGATGAACACACTAAATGTAACCCGTTTGGGCACAACGGCTGGAATTGTGCCGGTATATCCCCTACTTTAATATCACTTGAACATACATTTACACCCTTTGTCAAACTTGTTTTTTTTTGTTTTGTTTTTTTTGCATCCACCATCAATTTGTGACCCGTAATATGCAGTTTGGATTAAAGCGTCAGCATGGCAGACGTTGACTACCCGTCAAAGCCAAACAGGCTTGGGGCCAGTCATTGTGACAACCTTCTGCCAAGTTCATGACAAACCTTCCAACGTGGACTGGTTGTCTTGTTTACCTTGGAAAGTGTGAAGTTCTTTACATCCTGTCTCATTGGATATCTGCTCATGTTTGTGTAATATTTATTTAGTAAATTTCCTCCCTCAGAATAAACTCACTCAGCTGTGACATCACTGAATCACTGGAGGATGTTTTAGGTCTGCAAATATTTTGTTTCTTTTTTAATTTTTTTTTTTTTGTGTTCAGAAATATTCTCTCTCCAATCACAAGGTTTGCGGAACTGTTTTCACTGTTTTGTATCTAGGGGAGATATAACACATTATCATGCTTACTTGACTACACAACACTGGTACACGGGGCCAAACATAACAAACTCAAAACAGTCACTTCACATCTCATAATTTTTACATGGCGGACGTGATCTCTACCCATAGTGCACCAGTTCTGATTATTCTGCTTCCCCTTCACCAATATATACACACAGACCGTAGGAGATTTAATAACCAGATCAACTCAACACCGTCCGTCGTTGTCATTTTGACAAAAACAGAGTTCCTTTAACGCCAACAAAATGTATTCCGATCAGTTTCCGATCAGTATTGACAGTACAGAATTCGGCTAAAACAATCACCTTAGCTGGAACAAAGCAACTATCTGGGATTTTACAACTCCAATTCCAATGAAGTTGGGACTTAGACGACTTTATTCATCCCACCAGGGGCAATTAGTTTCAGCAGCTTGCGTACTGGCACACAAAACACAGTAACCACCCAACACAAAAGATACATAGAAAATAAGTTAGCCATTAAAAAAAAAGAATACCATGGGATACAGTGTCATCACAACAATTTGATAACAAAAAAATCCTGCAAAGAGTTTAAAAGACGAATAGCAGAGGGAATAAAAGATTAAAAAAAAACGGTTCGTCTTACAGACAGGTGAAACAAAGCGATGACCTGAAGGCAACAGAGAAAATTCACCTGCCAGCACGTGACCAGGAGAAGACAAAATACAGTTTGCTTTCCTCAGAATTTGCTGGTCGCAAAAACTGGCTGGATCCCTAAATTTCACTCCAGTGATCTTTGAACATGTTTTTATAATACAGTATAAAGCTGTTTTTATCTTTCAGTGTGAGGCTGGGAAACCAGCAGGTGAAAGAGAAACACAGGAGACTTTCAATAAAAGACATAAAAACGACACATAATAACAGGGCTGACAGAGAAAGAGTTCAGTTTGTGGAGGAGATGGACTTTCTCTTGCCCTCGCTTCACAATATCTGCAGTATTCACATCAAATTTCAGCTTCTTGTCAAAAAAGGTGCCTAGGTATTTATATGCAGGAACTCTTTCCACAGCTTTGCCATGAATGATGCTGTCTGTAGCTGAAATTTTATTACATCTGAAATCAATTATGAGCTCCTTAGCTTTAGACACATTTAGGTCTAAATAATTTATATCACACCATGAAACAAAATCATGAAGAAGGGAGCTGTCCAAACACTTATAGAGTGTTGTTAGAAGGAAAGGTGATGTAACACAGTGGTAAACATACCACTGTCCCAGCTTTTTTGAAACGTGTTGCAGGCATCCATTTCAAAATGAGCAAATATTTGCACAAAAACAATAAAATTGATCAGTTTGAACATTAAATATCTTGTCTTTGCGGTGTGTTCAATTGAATATAGGCTGAAGAGGATTTACAAATCATTGTATTCTGTTTTTATTTACATTTTACACAACGTCCCAACTTCATTGGAATTGGGGTTGTAGTTTGAAAGTTGCTTCAATCATCTTTAAGCAGCTTTACTGTGAAAGAAGTAAGTTCATTTGATGTTCTACAGTAGATGTCCCCAAGGGGCATTGCCACAGGTTTAGCAAACTAGACAGTAGCCTAGTGCCCCAAATGCATGCGGGGGGTGGGGGTGGTGGGTGGTGGTGGTGTCATAAAAGAACAGTTGACTACATTGCGAGAACCCCTTCAGTTCTCAGGTCAGCTATGCACAGCCTAGTAGACTGCCAAATACTTAGAATTTCAGAGGAGCAATCTTCAAGGGACAAAAAAAACCCAAACAAAACAAAACAAAACAACAACAAAAACGACAGAAGGCAAAGGGAGGCAAGGAATAAGCTGAATAAATTATTTATGCCAAAGGTTTAATTTGTTCCAGCAGCAGAAAAATGGGTTGGTTGACAATTCAGTGCTAACAACCACTAGTTAGTCAGCTAGTTTATTCTGTCTAAACTGTTACTAAGACATAAACATCATATTATACACTAAAAAAAACTTGCTCAGTGAAAGTATTTCCACCCAAGTAAAATGTGTTAACCTAGCCAGAAAAAAATGGTGATTTAAGTGTAAATTTGTTTGGTTAACATGATGTATTTGTGTTACTGTTACCTAATTACCATGATTCAGGCCAACTAGATTTGAAAAGGTAAATGTAGACCTAAATGCAAATTTGCTGGGTCAACATGATGAATTTGCATTATTGTTAATCAATTACCATGGTTTAGGTGAACTAGACTTGAAAGGGTAAATATAACAAAAATAAAAAGTAAGTCCCTTCAGCTGCTCCCTTGTTTGTGCTTGGGGTCACCACAGGAAATCTGAGGTGGATCTGCATGTTGAATTGGCACAGGTTTCACTCCAGATGTCCTTGATCACACAACTCCACATTACATGTAGAAATGTGGCAGGGGTGGGGTTTGAACTGGGAACCTTTTGTACTGAAATCTGTTGTGTGGGCCGCCAGAAGAGGAGGTACTGCTGGCCCACCACCAGAGGGCGCCCTGCCTGAAGTGCGGGCTTCAGGCACGAGAGGGCGCTGCCGCCACGGACACAGCCGAGGGTGACAGCTGTCACTCATTATCTCATGACAGCTGTCACCCATCTACACTTCATCATACTACTCCATAAAACCCGGACGTCATCTCCACCTCATTGCCGAGATATCATCTACCTGTGAAGGTAATATTCTCTGCTGTATCTAAAACTGTCATAGTCTGAACTCTTTTTGCAGCCGCTTTCCTGTGGTGTGCCTTATCTGCTGGATTGGCGTTTGGTGTGAACAGCGACGGCTTCGCTTCACACCCAAACCAGATAAGTGGTGTAACAGGAGCTGCACGAGTGTGTGATTAGAGGTAGAGGTGACTTTCCACCTTCTGACTGTTTTTGTTACTGGGTGTGCACACACCCACATCTCACTGTTTGTGCTCCTCGCCAGCAGTACCAGATCCGACAGTCGGGGACGGTGATCACCTGGGAATTCGGGACTTGGCGGCTCCAGTATTCACCAGGTTCGGTGGCGGCAGAAATCGTGTGGTTCCGGCTCTTCTCAGGACAGACGTCTTCTATCCTCGAGCCTGCCCACATGTCACTTTTGTGTATTGACTGCTATCAGATTCTGAGATTGTCTGTATAGTCATTGTGCACATTCACAACATTAAATTGTTACCTTTTGGCTCATCTATTGACCGTTCATTTGCACCCCCTGTTGTGGGTCCGTGTCACTACACTTTCCCCAACAGAAATCAAGTGGACTAAACACTTGGCCACCACCTCTGCCCTGTAAGTAGTTACAAGTACTTTTAAAATAGTACAGTTTCATGTCAACTTAACTTTGCTGTGTTGGATCAGTACAATTTATGCAGATCCACCTTGGATTTGCTGTGGTGACCCCGAGCGCAAACAAGCGAGCAGCCAAAGGGACTTACTGTTTTTTTTTTTTGCTTACATTTACTCTTACAAATCTAGTTGGCCTGAACCATGGTAATTAAGTAACACAAATGCAAATCCATCATGTTGATCCAACACATTTATATTTAGGTCACTCAGCAAAATTGTTTTGGGCTACATTAATGCATTTTTCTTGGGTGGAAATACTTTCCATAATTTTATTATGTTCACTGAACAACTTAAATTTTAAGTTGTTGCACATGATTCGAATGTGTTCACCCATAAAACTAGAAGCTACATGTTAGACTTACGTTCATGTAACATAAAAAAACAAAACCTATGTTGGTTTTTTTGAGTATAGTTACCATTTACAAGTCTTACAGTGTATAAAACAATAAAAGTTAGGATGTTAGCACTGGCTAAGGATTTCATATTAATGTTAAAATTCAGTGGCGGTCATGAAATGTGCATGCATTTTTCTTTGGTTGAAGATGAGGATGCCATTCATGGTGATGTTGTCCCATTTACTCGGGACTCCCAGATTCCCTTGAAATGCAGTGGCCCTGGATGTCTTGTATATTTTACTTTAAGCATTTTATAGAGAAAAGGATTTTTCCTCATAAAACCAAATTACCAAAGGAGATTACAGCTTGATTACTAACAGGGATTTAAAATGACTTGGGTTGTAAAAAAAAAAGTGAACTTTTTAAGCCAATGCAGGTTAAATCCCCAGCCAAGGCTGGTACCCATTTACAGCTGGGTGGACTCAGACAATGCAAACACCATGTCTTGTCCAAGGACAGAGACAGGTAGTATGATGGGGAATCAACCGTAGGGTTACATAACTGTAGGGCAACTCCTATCCCACTGAGGTACCTCCTCTTCATGAGCATTAAGTAAGAGTTAATACACCTCACACTCACTGCAAAATGAGATGTTTGACAGGGGTTTTAATTTTGACAAACAAATTGACTCAATGGTAAAGTTGAGTTTTTATCAACTATGGCTTTTAGTGAAGGTGAAGCCTTTTTTATATTGTATAGATCGGGAAAAAGTCATTCATGCTTTTATTAGTTCTCGACTGGGCTATTGCAATGGACTTGATGTTGGAGTCTCCCAGTTTTCCCTTAATCAATGTCAACTGGTTCAAAATGCTGCAGCACATCTAGTAACTGACACACGTAGACGTAACCATATCACCCCAGTCCTTTATGCTCTGCATTGGCTTCCAGTTTGGGTAGAATTGATTTTAAAATTCTTATGTTTGTTTTTAAAGCTCTGATTTCCCTCTATTCACTTACTCCGGACATCTTCCAAGACTGTGGTTGAGTGCTGTGTTTTTGTTTTTGTGGAAACATGGCTCAACGACAGCGTCCCGGACGATGCTATCCAGCTAGCATGGCTAACATGCTACCGGGCGGACAGAGCGTTCATCGAGGGAGGAAAGTCCCGCAGCAGAGGACTCTGTGTTTACATCACCAATGCCTGGTGTCGCAATGCTGTTGTTGTTTGCAAGCACTGCTCACCACTGGTGGAGCTGATGATTATTAAGTACCGGCCATTCTACCTGCCGAGGGAATATACTGCTATTCTGCTGGCAGCTATATACATCCCTCCCAGCTCCAATAACAACAGGATTTCAGCAGCACATCAGTGAACAGCTGACAGCCTACCCTGATGCCTTCCTCATCCTGGCTGGGGATTTCAACTATGCCAACCCTAAGAGGATGTTTCCACAACTCCATGGACATGTCAACTTTCCCACTAGAGGCACCAATATCTTGGACAATGTTTACACCACACACAAGGAAGCCTACAAAGCTTCCTCCCTCCCCCACCTTGGGACCTCTGACAACTCCACTGTTATGCTAATGCCTGCATACAGACCGCTGGTTAAAGTCACAAAACCAGCCAAAAGGGTGATCCGGGTGTGGTCAGAGGGGCCATGATCAACCAAGACTGTTTTTCCACTACTGACGACAACACCACAGACCTCCAGGGGCCTGTACTACGAAGCGGGGTCAACTTACTCAGATGTAACCCAGGGTCAACCTCTTAAACCGGGGTTGACAAAACCTGGTTCCCTCAAGTGGTGGTAAGCGGTACTATGACGCTGATTAAGAGGTTGATTTGTTGAACCTGTGTTAACCTGATTGGAGTTTGTGCGCATTCACATAAGAGGGGTGGGCTGCAGCACGCGTCACCATCTGTCAATGATGGCGCGGTCACCCTATTTCACGGAGGAGGAATGTGCGACCATAATGCGGAGTTTCGAGGAGTTCAGAGTGACGTTAAGGGGGAAATCGAACACAGCGACCGCCGATAAAGCAAGACAGGCATGTTGGCAACGTATAGCTGATCGGGTAAATGCGTAAGTACAAATCAACTGTTCACCACATCCGTAACAGATGAGTAACCTGTGGAATGTGTGATATGTGTAAAAAATGACCGTCGTACATCAATCATGCCCAGATGCGACACGAGTCAGACTTGGGCATATGCCGACAATAGGTGGTTGGTTTATATAATGTCACCTAAATAGGACACCTTGACTGTATGAATGCTATTCATACTCCTGTCCATATTACAGATGCAATCACGGCGCCAAACGCACCTGGCAGCAGGTGAAAATGAAGTATAAAAACATCCTGCAGAATGGTAGTGCACATGTGGATCTCAGGAGGAGGTGGGTGAGGACTCGGGAGAGGATGATGATGCCGACACAACTGCCGGCACAGATGTGCACATCCAGGTTGGTACATCACTCATACTTTACAGTGAATAATATAGGAAGAGGACGTATCATACTGCAGTGTTGCATCTGTGACTTGAGTGATCTCATTTGTCAGGAGGAGTTGCAGCTGCCCCCTCCCCTCCTGTGGCGACCTCCTGTCGGACAGCACGGAATGAAGGGGGTTCATGTGTTCTGTGTTCGATCCCTCACTGTCACACTGTATGCCTACATCCTGTCTCACTTACAGTAACTGATTATATAGGCAGGAGCAGACAATGTGCGCAGGCTTTACAAGCGCATGCTGCAGCTTGACTGTGAAAAGAAGAGGCTTGAGATAAAGAAACTGAGGCTCAAAATAGGGAAGCTAGAGTATGACAAAAAGGTACTATATAGGCTACAGTACATCTACATCAGGGGTGGCCAAGTTCGGTCCTCAAGAGCCACTCTCCTGACACTCTTAGTTGTCTCTCTGCTCCAACACACCTGAATCCAATGAAAGGCTCATTAAAAGTCTGCTAACGAGTCTTTCATTGGATTCAGGTGTGTTGGAGCAGAGAGACAACTAAGAGTGTCAGGAGAGTGGCTCTCGAGGACCAAACTTGGCCATCCCTGGTCTACATGCACCAGTGATGCTTCAATGTGTGTACCATCATTCATTGATCCCTTCTGTGTTACAGGAAAGGGAGAGGCCAAAATGAAACATCCTGAATGTGTTTCTTGTGTGGGTGTGTTCACTTTTATTGATTGAAACATTGATTGGTGATTGCCTCTCTCACTGCACGTCCTGTGGGATGGTCAAGGGTCATGGGGTCAACAATGTCTGGGGGCATGGGAGGGACATTTGGGACTCTTTCCTTCCGAATTGTGGCAATATTGTGAAGTACCACACGCACTAATGACTTGACAGGCCCTCCCTGGCCTTACACGAAGGCCCTTCAAGCAGCGGAACCATGCCTTCAGGATGCCAAACGTCATTTAGATCCGGGCCCTTGTGATGCTGTGAGCGGCATTGAAATGTCTCTGCGCCCTTGTTTGCGGGTCTGGATAGGGTGTTAGCAGGTGCCTCAGACACGGGTAACCACGGTCCCCCAGCAGCAGACCATCAAAGTGCTCTTTAATGAAATGGAGGATGTCACATGCAAGTCTATGTCCCACAACAACCTTGGGATGCTAACTGCCTTACCCTCTTCAAATCCTGCAGATAGGATGGACTCCCTAAATATGCAGGAGTCATGGACTGCACCTGGCCACCTTGCATCCAGGCTGGTCACCATGTACTGGTGGTCACATGTCATCTAAGGATATACAGCCATTAATGGTCATTCTGTTAACATACCTACATATATATCACTGTGGCATGAAGGTTATCCGACAGAACAGCCCCATGTGGGGAAGAGAGGAATGTGACATATGTAATTATAGTGATTGCATATCCATAATTGGTCTCTCATGTCACTGTGGACCTGTCTGGTATGTCAGATCAGTGTAAAAGAGTTGTGTGCCAAATACATATGTTCAGGTTCAAGGTCAAGTTCAAGTATATTCAGTTATATCACCCATACCAAAGCAACCCTTATGTGGCTGACATAAGTGAAGAGAAGGTGAGCTTGGAGTGGACCACACGATAATGGGTATATGAGATAGGCCGTGTAGTACGGCTATACCTGCACATTGATGCTGTGAAATGATTTGCGGGTGAGCAGCACAAAGTTCCTGGGTGTACACATCTCCCAAGACCTGTCCTGGAACATCAACACCACATATCTGGCCAAAAAAGCCCAACAGCGACTCTACTTTCTGCGGAAACTGAGGAAAGCAAGAGCCCCGACCCCCACCATGTACTCCTTCTACAGGGTACCATCGAGAGCATCCTGACCAGCAGCATCACTGTGTGGTACTGCTGCTTTATTTGTTATTATCTATCGTCCACCTGGTCGTTACTGTGAGTTTCTCTGTGAATTTTCAGACCTTTTGTCTGACTTAGTGCTTAGCTCAGATAAGATAATTATAGTGGGCGATTTTAACATCCACACAGATGCTGAGAATGACAGCCTCAACACTGCATTTAATCTATTATTAGACTCTATCGGCTTTGCTCAAAAAGTAAATGAGTCCACCCACCACTTTAATCATATTTTAGATCTTGTTCTGACTTATGGTATGGAAATAGAAGACTTAACAGTATTCCCTGAAAACTCCCTTCTGTCTGATCATTTTTTAATAACATTTACATTTACCCTGATGGACTACCCTGCAGTGGGGAATAAGTTTCATTACACTAGAAGTCTTTCAGAAAGCGCTGTAACTAGGTTTAAGGATATGATTCCTTCTTTATGTTCTCTAATGTCATATACCAACACAGAGCAGAGTAGCTACCTAAACTCTGTAAGGGAGTTAGAGTATCTCGTCAGTAGTTTTACATCCTCATTGAAGACAACTTTGGATGTTGTAGGTCCTCTGAAAAAGAGAGCTTTAAATCAGAAGTGTCTGACTCCGTGGTATAACTCACAAACTCGTAGCTTAAAGCAGATAACCCGTAAGTTGGAGAGGAAATGGCGTCTCACTAATTTAGAAGATCTTCACTTAGCCTGGAAAAAGAGTTTGTTGCTCTATAAAAAAGCCCTCCGTAAAGCTAGGACATCTTTCTACTCATCACTAATTGAAGAAAATAAGAACAACCCCAGGTTTCTTTTCAGCACTGTAGCCAGGCTGACAAAGAGTCAGAGCTCTATTGAGCTGAGTATTCCATTAACTTTAACTAGTAATGACTTCATGACTTTCTTTGCTAACAAAATTTTGACTATTAGAGAAAAAATTACTCATAACCATCCCAAAGATGTATCGTTATCTTTGGCTGCTTTCAGTGATGCCGGTATTTGGTTAGACTCTTTCTCTCCGATTGTTCTGTCTGAGTTATTTTCATTAGTTACTTCATCCAAACCATCAACATGTTTATTAGACCCCATTCCTGCCAGGCTGCTCAAGGAAGTCCTACCATTATTTAATGCTTCAATCTTAAATATGATCAATCTATCTTTGTTAGTTGGTTATGTACCACAGGCCTTTAAGGTGGCAGTAATTAAACCATTACTTAAAAAGCCATCACTTGACCCAGCTATCTTAGCTAATTATAGGCCAATCTCCAACCTTCCTTTTCTTTCAAAGATTCTTGAGAGGGTAGTTGTAAAACAGCTAACTGATCACCTGCAGAGGAATGGTCTATTTGAAGAGTTTCAGTCAGGTTTTAGAATTCATCATAGTACAGAAACAGCATTAGTGAAGGTTACAAATGATCTTCTTATGGCTTCGGACAGTGGACTTATCTCTGTGCTTGTTCTGTTGGACCTCAGTGCTGCTTTTGATACTGTTGACCATAAAATTTTATTACAGAGATTAGAGCATGTCATAGGTATTAAAGGCACTGCGCTGCGGTGGTTTGAATCATATTTGTCTAATAGATTACAGTTTGTTCATGTAAATGCGGAATCTTCTTCACAGACTAAAGTTAATTATGGAGTTCCACAAGGTTCTGTGCTAGGACCAATTTTATTCACTTTATACATGCTTCCCTTAGGCAGTATTATTAGACGGTATTGCTTAAATTTTCATTGTTACGCAGATGATACCCAGCTTTATCTATCCATGAAGCCAGAGGATACACACCAATTAGCTAAACTGCAGGATTGTCTTACAGACATAAAGACATGGATGACCTCTAATTTCCTGCTTTTAAACTCAGATAAAACTGGAGTTATTGTACTTGGCCCCACAAATCTTAGAAGCATGGTGTCTAACCAGATTGTTACTCTGGATGGCATTTCCCTGATCTCTAGTAATACTGTGAGAAATCTTGGAGTCATTTTTGATCAGGATATGTCATTCAAAGCGCATATTAAACAAATATGTAGGACTGCCTTTTTGCATTTACGCAATATCTCTAAAATTAGAAAGGTCTTGTCTCAGAGTGATGCTGAAAAACTAATTCATGCATTTATTTCCTCTAGGCTGGACTATTGTAATTCATTATTATCAGGTTGTCCTAAAAGTTCCCTAAAAAGCCTTCAGTTGGTTCAGAATGCTGCAGCTAGAGTACTGACGGGGACTAGCAGGAGAGAGCATATCTCACCCGTGTTGGCCTGTCTTCATTGGCTTCCTATTAATTCTAGAATAGAATTTAAAATTCTTCTTCTTACTTATAAGGTTTTGAATAATCAGGTCCCATCTTATCTTAGGGACCTCGTAGTACCATATTACCCCATTAGAGCGCTTCGCTCTCAGACTGCGGGCTTACTTGTAGTTCCTAGGGTTTGTAAGAGTAGAATGGGAGGCAGAGCCTTCAGCTTTCAGGCTCCTCTCCTGTGGAACCAGCTCCCAATTCAGATCAGGGAGACAGATACCCTCTCTACTTTAAGATTAGGCTTAAAACTTTCCTTTTCGCTAAGGCTTATAGTTAGGGCTGGATCGGGTGACCCTGGACCATCCCTTGGTTATGTTGCTTTAGACGTAGACTGTGGGGGGGTTCCCATGATGCACTGTTTCTTTCTCTTTTTGCTCCGTATGCCTCACTCTGCATTTAATCATTAGTGATCGATCTCTGCCCCCCTTCTCGGCATGTCTTTTTCCTGGTTCTTTCCCTCAGCCCCAACCAGTCTCAGCAGAAGACTGCCCCTCCCTGAGCCTGGTTCTGCTGGAGGTTTCTTCCTGTTAAAAGGGAGTTTTTCCTTCCCACTGTGGCCAAGTGCTTGCTCATAGGGGGTCGTTTTGACCGTTGGGGTTTTTCATAATTATTGTATGGCCTTGCCTTACAATATGGAGCACCTTGGGGCAACTGTTTGTTGTGATTTGGCGCTATATAAGAAAAAAGTTGATTGATTGATTGAAGACCCTGCAGCGCACTGTGAAAGCAGCTGGGAAGATCATCGGTGGCCCTCTCCCCTCTCTGCTGGACATCTACCACACCCGCCTCACCTGCAAAGCCACCAGGATCGCAGGTGATCTCACCCACCCAACTCACAGTCTTTTTACCCTTCTGCCATTGGGGAGGAGGCTGCAGAGTCTCCGGGCCAAGACCAGCAGGCTCAAAGACAGTTTCCTCCACCAGGCAGTCAGGATGCTCAACTCCTTCCCTTCACTTTGGCCACCCTTTGGGCTGTGGAAAGGGCTATATGGATAAACTTTGATTGATTGATTGATTGATTGAAGATGCTGTTCTTCATCAGTCACATAGCAACCTTAGAGCTCCTTCACACATAGTGTGAATATGTGCAACTCCAGGGTGACTCACGGCAATAGAGCTTGTATGAGCGCATCACGAAACAGACAGGCAGGCATGCACGATGCCGGTGCGATGGTTCTTGCATGCGGGAACACAACAGCTTTTCACAGCTGCTGTGAAAATAAAAAAATTAAAATTACATAAGCACCGCAGGACTGACACCGCGTCATGTGGAACAGAGCTCACGTGGGTGATGTGACAGTCAGATCGCCTGCTGCATGTTATGATCTGATGGTCCGTTTCAATCTGGGAGCAGCCTGTCAACGGGCTGCAGCGTGCGCATGCTCGCTTGCTGCAGCCCATCACCACAGTGATATACAGTATGTTTTTATTTATGTCCACGTGATGACAGCAAACAGACACATGCGTCACAGTGGGCAGATGTTAGTCCATGTCCGACCAAACATGATATATATATATATATATATATATATATATATATATATATATATATAAAGAAAACTTGAATATATTGAATGAAACTTGAGAATATTGTTTGGCATGCCATAACACACACACACACACACACACACACACAAAAAAAGAGGGAGGGGTAGGCCAAAAAAAAAAAAAAGATTTTTGGATTACACTGGAATGGACTGGGAAAGACTGAGGCATCCTCTTAAGGCTGACACAACACAGCTGGTGAAAACTGTGTGGGCCAGCAGTAGCATCACAAGCTGCAGGACAGATTGATAGCGACCAGCAGGGCCAAGGTCATGTCTACCTGTTGGTGTGTGTTGGCCTACTCCTAGCAGGTGCTTTTGCAAATTTCGACTAAATGTGGTGTTTCAATGAAAAGCGACCCTGCAACTTCCCACAAAGAATTTGTTTTGGCAGTCATCAAGGTCAACAAATTCGATTTTCAACTTGATTTTGACCAAATATGGCACCGACTTATGTGAATTCCAGAATCACTCCGGCAAGATCAGCCAGAGATCAGTCATTTCAGTGACGGCAAAGGTCATCTAATCTATAAAACAAGAAGTGTCTGTGTGCGGGTATGTAGCTCACATATCTCTCTGACTGTTTGTCAGATCGACATCATTGTGCCATGCGCATCATGAAAATTTTTGGGATTCATTGTCAAAACCTTTATTTTGAAAGCTTTATTTTGATTAACATTATAACATTCGTACTTCCAAGATGGCATGGCTCGCTGTTACTGGTAGCAAGTTAAACAACATCAGATAAAAAAGGTTGCTTGCATCATTTCACAATAAAACATTTAATGCCAGCATCCCAGCAAATACTTTTACTATGAAACATATGCTGTCAGCGTTCCTTGCAACTGAGTTTAACTTGACAACACTGAGCAGACTTTAGCTAAAATCCATTTTTGCTAACACCAACAAATTTCCCACTATTTGTACAACGTTTCATTAAGTACATAAGCTCAATATAAATCTTCTATTTGCTGTGAGTTCAAGTTTAAATAAACTGTGTTCAGGAGGTGGGATACTGATTTGCTGTTTCAAATATTCTAAAGGTTCTGTTTAATTTTATCTGGCTTTCTTCCAATAACCTGTTTAATAGGAACCCTTTTATTTTCATATAATTTATAATAAAACAGATTTTTAAAACAATATGAAATACTATATTCAAATAATAATATAACATAAGTACACCTTTTTGTACATTCCACCTTCAAACACAGTCTCATATGATCATCCAAGATAATTTACTTAAGCTCCCAATTTTCGATAGGAATACAAACTGCCCACTCAAAAAACTGATGCACTGGATGAACTCAATTCAATTATGAGCAGGATTTCCATTTAATAAATATATAGCCCCAACTTAAATAAAGCGCATCCATGCAGGATAATTTAATTAAATTTAGTTGGGGCTACATATATTTATTAGATGGAATTCCTGCCCATAATCAAATTGAGTTCATCCAATGACTCATTTGTTTGAGTGATACACTCAAAAGCTCACTCATTGGATTGGATTCCATCTAATAAATATATGTAGTCCCAACTAAATTAAGTTACATTATCTGGCATGGATGTGTTTTATTTGACTTGGGGCTACATAGATTGCAATCCTGCACATAATTGAATTGAGTTAATCCAATCAGCCATTTGTTTGAGTGATACACTCAAAAAACTGACTCATTGGATTGGATTCCATCTAATAAATATATGTAGTCCCAACTAAATTAAGTTACATTATCTGGCATGGATGTGTTTTATTTGACTTGGGGCTACATAGATTGCAATCCTGCACATAATTGAATTGAGTTCATCCAATCAGCCATTTGTTTGAGTGATACACTCAAAAAACTGACTCATTGGATTGGATTCCATCTAATAAATATATGTAGTCCCAACTAAATTAAGTTACATTATCTGTCATGGATGTGTTTTATTTGACTTGGGGCTACATAGATTAAAATCCTGCACATAATTGAATTGAGTTCATCCAATGAGCCATTTGTTTGAGTGATACACTCAAAAAACTGACTCATTGGATTGGATTCCATCTAATAAATATATGTAGTCCCAACTAAATTAAGTTACATTATCTGTCATGGATGTGTTTTATTTGACTTGGGGCTACATAGATTAAAATCCTGCACATAATTGAATTGAGTTCATCCAATGAGCCATTTGTTTGAGTGATACACTCAAAAAACTGACTCATTGGATTGAATTCCATCTAATAAATATATGTAGTCCCAACTAAATTAAGTTACATTATCTGGCATGGATGTGTTTTATTTGACTTGGGGCTACATAGATGGAAACCCTGCACATAATTGAATTGAGTTCATCCAATGAGCCATTTTTTGAATGTACGGACACTGCACTAGTTGGGTTCAAAGTCAGGTTAACATGGTCCTTACTGTAGTCATTCCCACAGTACGATTATCTAATGTTTATTAACCAGGAGACCTTTCACAGCTTTTAGTTTGAATAAACATCCAGTAACAGAGGAGAAAAGTGACCATCTTTTGGGAATAATGTTGTGATAGTCTATTCTGACCTTTGCTTGCCACTGCCCACAAACACATCCATGATGAACGAAAATGAAATCAAATTATTAGGGAGTGATGCAGAACTCCTTCTGAAGGAAGCGTACAGTTCTTGACCTTCTGAAATGTCTCACTTGGGAATACACAGGAGGAATTTACCCCGCTCCACCAGATGGCGTATTCATTGCAAACCAAGGAGGCATTTTTAGCAACAAGGCGGAGTGCACCATGTGGCTGAGACTGTTCACGCACAATGAATACTAGTACTGTAGCCACACACACTCCCTCGTGGTGACACAGGTTCCATCACAGCTGAAATCAACTTAATTCCACCAACATGTTCCCTTCAATAGCTTCTATTCTTCACTGTGGTGCAAAGCCTTAAAATAGCAGAGGGCTCACACTTCCTGTGCGATTATATCAAATACCAAAACATGTTCAAGGATATTTCTCAATAGCCTTTTCTTCAAAACCAGCCAATATGGCAATCAAACGTCTCCAAGTTTTGCATCTGAATTCCACTCATTCCAGATGCACGCAGAGATAGGCACGATTCAAAATATACAGTGTTCCTGCGAGGTGAGATAAAGGTTCGAGCTTGAACCCGCGGTCCGCACTGCTCTCTCGACCTCACTGTTGCTCTCTAGTGAATGTTGACTACTTCCAAGAATATAAAGAAGCAATATTAATTTTACAGTTTTTGCCGATTGCTTACACACATTTAGCAAAATTTGGTTCGCTGTGTCAAAACTCTACACACAAGCAAGATAAGACACACCACTTGTTGTAAAACACCTCACAGCTCTGTCAAAATCAAATCCTACAGTCAAAACCTAACAATCTCTTCTACAAATGTTATTCTAGCAACAAAATGATACACACATGCACCATTTTGAAACACTTTCAAATCAACAGCAAAACAATGAACTCAATATATTTTTATTTACTTTTCCTCAAACAAGAGCTGAAAGTTACAGTATTTAGCAACAAAAGTGTTATTTCCATGTTTTTATTTATTTTTTACAAAGAAATAGAAATTTCTTACAAATACCTAAAGATACAGTACTGTACAGTTCAAATTCAAAGCACAAATCAAAGCAATGAAAACAAGTGTTTACTGTAGATTACATACATGGTACAGTAACAGCAGAATGATATTGCACTTGACAGTAAAATCCACTGGTGGCTGAGGTTTGAGCTATTACATCCATATGTGACAAGCCGGTCTCTGAGGTCTTTGGACCTAGGCCTATTGGTTGTGCCTAGGACAAGACTGAAGACCAGGGGAGACTGTGCTTTCAAGATGGTGGCACCTAAAATGTGGAATGCACTGCCTTTGGACCTACGCTCCGTGGACTCTGTTGAAACATTTAAAGTGAAGCTAAAGACCCTTTTGTATAGGTTGGCTTTTACCCAGTTTTATGGTTCTATGTTTCTGCTGCTTTTAATTTCTTTGTTCTTATGTGAAGCACTTTGTGATTTCTACCTTGAAAGGTGCTATATAAATAAACCTTACTTACTTACTTACTTACCGTTTGTCCACACTCTAAAAAATGAACCGCTGTCTCAGTGAAAAAAAGTGATGTAACAATTTGCATAGATTTTCTTAAATTATTTCAACTTATTTAACTAGAAAAGTCTTGTGGCATTATGAAATTACTAAATTGAAATAAAAGAAAAATATATGCAAATTGTTACATCAATTTTTTTTCATTGAGACAGCACCTTTTTTAGAGGGCAGCTTCCCTCAGTGTGAGGTCATGGTTGATTACATGGTCCACTAAAGTTTCTTGAATTTCATCTGAAACATTTCTCCTTCTTGATCTTCTTTGTCTTTGTCCTTGTCCACATATCTCTCTTTGTCTTCCTCTTCCTCTTTCTCTGGGTCTTATCACCTCCATGATTCCAGATTTGACTAAATGTCTTACCTGAGCTCTAGTTGTAGTGCCAAATGTCAGACTGATTGGTGGTGAGTTTTCTGTGTGTGTTTTAAGATGTGTACATAAGTATTTCCAATTGCCAAATGTGTTTTGCGTTTTTTTTTTTAAGTGTTTTCCCAATGATAACAAGGTATTTTATCTTTGAGTTCAGTGTCTAATGTAGGAAACTGTGTGTAATATTCTGCAACAACTGTGTTGAAGAATTACACGCAAAGTGCAAAGCAGAAAATGTGTTTAAGGTATTGTCACATTGTGTTTTAGCTACTGTTACAAGATGTTTTGGATTTGAAGGTTTAGTCTAAGCATTCACTTTTTGGGTGTAAGCAGTTGGCAAAAACTGTAAAAGGAAGGATTCTTTCGGAAATTTGTTTTCAGCATCAAGGTTAAAAACAACGCTTATGTTATTCTTCTTATGATGGTTTAGCATGAATAAATCATGCACGCGTCATGAGAACACACACTTTTGCCTTGTATCCACCATGTTATTGATTGCTATCTTACAAGAAATCTCAGAAAGCAACAAAAGTTATTAATTTGTAAATTGTATGGTCATTCATGGTTAAAATAAACAGCAACCGTTTCACTAAATTTAGCAAAAATTACATCCTGTATTTGCCCGGCTGAGTCCTTTTATGTACCGCAATTTCTGGACTATAAGTTGCTACTTTTTTCACACACTTTGAACACTGTGGCTTAAACAATGATGCAGCTAATTTATGGCTTTTTCAAGTGCGAATTTGCCTCGAGACGCAGTGGCACTGAAAGCGGCTGTTCAATTCCGATACAGAAGAAGACAACTTTAATGGTTCTAGTGCGCAGGAGGAAGATGAAGACCCCTGACACTGGTGTTTTTTAATTTCTTTGTAACCAGCCGTATTACAGGCACTGTTTGGAAAAAAGCATTTATGGTACGTATTTGTGTTTTTTATTTTTATTTTTTACTAGCCGTGTTACAGGCACTGTTAGGAAGAAAGTCTTTATGGTACGCATTTGTGTCTTTTATTTTTTAACTAACCATGTTACAGGCACTGTTCAGAAGAAAGCATTTCCGGTTTGTGTTTTTAATTTTTTTTAACTAGCCGTGTTACAGGCACTGTTCGTTAAAAAAACATTTATGGTACGTATTTGTGTTTTAAATTTTTTTTAACCAGCCGTGTTACAGGCACTGTTCGGAAAAAAGTCTTTATGGTACGCATTCGTGTCTTTTATTTTTTAACTAACCGTGTTACAGACACTGTTCCGAAAAAAGCATTTCTGGTTTGTGTTTTTAATTTTTCTAACTAGCCGTGTTACAGGCACTGTTCGGAAAAAAAGCATCTATGGTACGAATTTGTGTCTTTTATTTTTTTTTAACTAGCTGTGTTACAGACACTGTTCAGAAAAAAAGCATTTCTGGTTTGTGTGTTTAATTTTTTTAACTAGCCGTGTTACAGGCACTGTTCGGAAAAAAGTCTTTATGGTACGCATTTGTGTCTTTTATTTTTTAACTAACCGTGTTACAGACACTGTTCAGAAAAAAGCATTTCTGGTTTGTGTTTTTAATTTTTCTAACTAGCCGTGTTACAGGCACTGTTCGGAAAAAAAGCATCTATGGTACGAATTTGTGTCTTTTATTTTTTTTTTAACTAGCTGTGTTACAGACACTGTTCAGAAAAAAAGCATTTCTGGTTTGTGTGTTTAATTTTTTTAACTAGCCGTGTTACAGGCACTGTTTGGAAAAAAGCATTTATGGTACATATTTGTGTTTTTTATTTTTTTAACCAGCCATGTTACAGGCACTGTTAGGAAAAAGTCTTAATGGTACATATTTGTGTCTTTTTTTTTTTTTTAACTAGCCGTGTTACAGGAACTGTTAGGAACAAAGTCTTTATGGTATGTATTTGGGCAATTCTTCAGTAATGGAATTACAATCTGAGCTAACCCCTGGCAAAAATTATGGAATCACCGGCCTCGGAGGATGTTCATTCAGTTGTTTAATTTTGTAGAAAAAAAGCAGATCACAGACATGACACAAAACTAACGTAATTTCAAATGGCAACTTTCTGGCTTTAAGAAACACTATAAGAAATCAGGAAAAAAAATTGTGGCAGTCAGTAACGGTTACTTTTTTAGACCAAGCAGAGGGAAAAAATATGGAATCACTCAATTCTGAGGAAAAAATTATGGAATCATGAAAAACAAAATAACGCTCCAACACATCACTATTATTTTGTTGCACCACCTCTGGCTTTTATAACAGCTTGCAGTCTCTGAGGCATGGACTTAATGAGTGACAAACAGTACTCTTCATCAATCTGGCTCCAACTTTCTCTGATTGCTGTTGCCAGATCAGCTTTGCAGGTTGGAGCCTTGTCATGGACCATTTTCTTCAACTTCCACCAAAGATTTTCAATTGGATTAAGATCCGGACTATTTGCAGGCCATGACATTGACCCTATGTGTCTTTTTGCAAGGAATGTTTTCACAGTTTTTGCTTTATGGCAAGATGCATTATCATCTTGAAAAATGATTTCATCATCCCCAAACATCCTTTCAGTTGATGGGATAAGAAAAGTGTCCAAAATATCAACGTAAACTTGTGCATTATTGATGATGTAATGACAGCCATCTCCCCAGTGCCTTTACCTGACATGCAGTCCCATATCATCAATGACTGTGGAAATTTACATGTTCTCTTCAGGCAGTCATCTTCATAAATCTCATTGGAACGGCACCAAACAAAAGTTCCAGCATCATCACCTTGCCCAATGCAGATTCGAGATTCATCACTGAATATGACTTTCATCCAGTCATCCACAGTCCACGATTGCTTTTCCTTAGCCCATTGTAACCTTGTTTTTTTCTGTTTAGGTGTTAATGATGGCTTTTGTTTAGTTTTTCTGTATGTAAATCCCATTTCCTTTAGGCGGTTTCTTACAGTTCAGTTACAGACATTGACTCCAGTTTCCTCCCATTCGTTCCTCAAATGTTTTGTTGTGCATTTTCGATTTTTGAGGCATATTGCTTTAAGTTTTCTGTCTTGATGCTTTGATGTCTTCCTTGGTCTACCAGTATGTTTGCCTTTAACAACCTTCCCATGTTGTTTGTATTTGGTCCAGAGTTTAGACACAGCTGACTGTGAACAACCAACATCTTTTGCAACATTGCATGATGATTTACCCTCTTTTAAGAGTTTGATAATCCTCTCCTTTGTTTCAATTGACATCTCTCGTGTTGGAGCCATGATTCATGTCAGTCCACTTGGTGCAACAGCTCTCCAAAGTATGATCACTCCTTTTTAGATGCAGACTAACGAGCAGATCTGATTTGATGCAGGTGTTAGTTTTGGGGATGAAAATTTACAGGGTGATTCCATAATTTATTCCTCAGAATTGAGTGATTCCATATTTTTTCCCTCTGCTTGGTCTAAAAAAGTAACCGTTACTGACTGCCACAATTTTTTTTCTTGATTTCTTATAGTGTTTCTTAAAGCCAGAAAGTTGCCATTTGAAATGACTTTAGTTTTGTGTCATGTCTGTGATCTGCTTTTTTTCTACAAAATTAAACAACTGAATGAACATCCTCCAAGGACGGTGATTCCATAATTTTTGCCAGGGGTTGTAATCTGTCGTGGTTAGATGCCATATGTCCAGATTTTGCCGCAGTTGTAATTCCGTTACCATAGAATTGCCCATTTGTGTTTTATTTTTTAACCAGCCGTGTCACAGACACTGTTCAGAAAAAAGTATTTCCAGTTTGTTTTTAAATTTTTTTTAACCAGCCGTGTTACAGACACAGTTTGGAAAAAAAAAACATTTACAGTTATATTACGTATTTGTGTATGTTACCGGTACGTAAGTTAAAAAAAAAATCTTTCTGTGTAACATCTTTCTCTGTAAATATCTCATGTTACAACATGGACACCTGCAGCTTATAGACAAGTGCAGTCTATATATGTAGAAATTTTTTTTTTCTTTTTAAAGTTAGTGGGTGCGGCTTATATTCAGGTGTGCTCAATAGTCCAGAAATTACGGTACTCGTACTTAAAATTTAACCTGGTAATTTTTGTAATTTGTTTGTAAAAGCCACAGTGTGTGAGATCTAGGGGTGTTATGAGTGTTTCTTTTTTACATGGGTGTGGGTACCCTTATGGAGTACCATGTTATTGATTGCTAGTAGAAGTTTGAAAACTCTTGTTTTTGTTGTGTGGGCCGCTGAAGAGGAGGTACTGCTGGCCCACCACCAGAGGGCGCCCTGCCTGAAGTGCGGGCTTCAGGCACGAGAGGGCGCCGGAGCAACCGGGAGTGGCAGCTGGCATTCATCACCAGCACCAGCTGTCACTCATCATCACCACAACCACATCTCCATAAAAGCCGGGCAGCATCTTCACCTCACTGCCGAGAAATCGTCTACCAATCAGGTAAACACTCAGCCGTAGTTTTGTGCCGTACAATCGTTTTGAACATTTGCAGGCGTTCCTGTTGACTGGAAGGAGACGACGCTCTTCGCTCCTCGGACAAGTAGTCTTTCAGGCGCTGCACATTTTTGTTCCTGTGTGACTGTGATTGAGAGATGGAGGTGTTTCACACCCTTTCTGACTGTTTGCTGGGTGTTCACGCACCCACCATCACCTGTCTGTTCTTCCTGCCAGCAGTACCCGATCTGACAGCCGGAGGCAGTGGCCACCTGGGGACCCAGCGCTTGGTGGCTCCGGGGTGCTTCAGATCCGGTGGCAGTGGAAAACGTGTGGGATCCGGCTCTTCTCTGGACGGACGTCTTCTATCCTCGAGCCTGCCCACACGTCACCGTGAATTATTGACTGTTAATCTAAATTGTGTTGTCTGTTGTTCTGTTGTGCACATTCACAACATTAAATTGTTATATTTTGGCTTATTCCATTGTCCGTTCATTTACGCCCCCTGTTGTGGGTCCGTGTCCCTACACTTTCACAACAGTTTTTGTCAAAGGGAGGATCATACATACGTATTGCTTATCACATGAGAAAGTAAGTGACCATGAATTTCTGGAGCTAAAGAAAAATAAAAACCCTAACCTGAACAGAAACAAAATCATGATGGCATAATGCAATCTGCAGCCTCACCACTAGATGGCACTAAATCCTACACACTGTAGCTTTAATAATTCTATTTACAACACAAAATAGCCACCAACAAACATATGTGAGCAAAACTATAAGCTCTGTAGTAAAGATAATTAATTTGTGGGGGGAAAATGCAAGTATAAACCAAACATTCCAGCAATCACCTCACCTTTACCAGCGAATCAACAGCTACTTATTCATTCATGCACATACCCTTTAACAAGTCACACTCATTGCTTGAAGGAAAATGATTTCTGTGCCGCTAGAGCTGAATGTGAACATTACTTTGAGTGAAACTCTTCTGCAAATATGGAATCAGCTGACATTTATAAAGCATAATGCTTTAACACGACATTTGCTTTCACCGCATTTATTCAGCTTTAGGACAAACAGCCGACTGCTGCAAACACTCCATGTGCCATAATGCCACAAACACAGACCATTACCAACATTTATTTATAGTGGGCGAAAGACCTCATATATAAATTTAAGGATTTACTGGCAAGTGTATATGAGCTGCAAATGCAAGCACACAACAGACTCCTACAGCTGATAAAAATTCAAAAAGAAAAAATAATATAGCACCTTCAACTGCACCACAGACTAAAACAGTTAAATGTGGTCTATTAAACATTAGGTCTCTCTCTTCTAAGTCCCTGTTGGTAAATGATATAATAATTGATCAACATATTGATTTATTCTGCCTAACAGAAACCTGGTTACAGCAGGATGAATATGTTAGTTTAAATGAGTCAACACCCCCGAGTCACACTAACTGTCAGAATGTTCGTAGCACGGGCCGAGGCGGAGGATTAGCAGCAATCTTCCATTCCATCTTATTAATTAATCAAAAACCCAGACAGAGCTTTAATTCATTTGAAAGCTTGACTCTTAGTCTTGTCCATCCAAATTGGAAGTCCCAAAAACCAGTTTTATTTGTTATTATCTATCGTCCACCTGGTCGTTACTGTGAGTTTCTCTGTGAATTTTCAGACCTTTTGTCTGACTTAGTGCTTAGCTCAGATAAGATAATTATAGTGGGCGATTTTAACATCCACACAGATGCTGAGAATGACAGCCTCAACACTGCATTTAATCTATTATTAGACTCTATTGGCTTTGCTCAAAAAGTAAATGAGTCCACCCACCACTTTAATCATATCTTAGATCTTGTTCTGACTTATGGTATGGAAATAGAAGACTAACAGTATTCCCTGAAAACTCCCTTCTGTCTGATCATTTCTTAATAACATTTACATTTACTCTGATGGACTACCCAGCAGTGGGGAATAAGTTTCATTACACTAGAAGTCTTTCAGAAAGCGCTGTAACTAGGTTTAAGGATATGATTCCTTCTTTATGTTCTCTAATGCCATATACCAACACAGTGCAGAGTAGCTACCTAAACTCTGTAAGTGAGATAGAGTATCTCGTCAATAGTTTTACATCCTCATTGAAGACAACTTTGGATGCTGTAGCTCCTCTGAAAAAGAGAGCTTTAAATCAGAAGTGCCTGACTCCGTGGTATAACTCACAAACTCGTAGCTTAAAGCAGATAACCCGTAAGTTGGAGAGGAAATGGCGTCTCACTAATTTAGAAGATCTTCACTTAGCCTGGAAAAAAGAGTCTGTTGCTCTATAAAAAAGCCCTCCGTAAAGCTAGGACATCTTTCTACTCATCACTAATTGAAGAAAATAAGAACAACCCCAGGTTTCTTTTCAGCACTGTAGCCAGGCTGACAAAGAGTCAGAGCTCTATTGAGCTGAGTATTCCATTAACTTTAACTAGTAATGACTTCATGACTTTCTTTGCTAACAAAATTTTAAGTATTAGAGAAAAAATTACTCATAACCATCCCAAAGATATATCGTTATCTTTGGCTGCTTTCAGTGATGCCGGTATTTGGTTAGACTCTTTCTCTCCGATTGTTCTGTCTGAGTTATTTTCATTAGTTACTTCATCCAAACCATCAACATGTTTATTAGACCCCATTCCTCAAGGAAGCCCTACCATTATTTAATGCTTCGATCTTAAATATGATCAATCTATCTTTGTTAGTTGGCTATGTACCACAGGCTTTTAAGGTGGCAGTAATTAAACCATTACTTAAAAAGCCATCACTTGACCCAGCTATCTTAGCTAATTATAGGCCAATCTCCAACCTTCCTTTTCTCTCAAAAATTCTTGAAAGGGTAGTTGTAAACAGCTAACTGATCATCTGCAGAGGATTGGTCTATTTGAAGAGTTTCAGTCAGGTTTTAGAATTCATCATAGTACAGAAACAGCATTAGTGAAGGTTACAAATGATCTTCTTATGGCCTCGAACAGTGGACTCATCTCTGTGCTTGTTCTGTTAGACCTCAGTGCTGCTTTTGATACTGTTTAGAATAAAATTTTATTACAGAGATTAGAGCATGCCATAGGTATTAAAGGCACTGCGCTGCGGTGGTTTGAATCATATTTGTCTAATAGATTACAATTTGTTCATGTAAATGGGGAATCTTCTTCACAGACTAAAGTTAATTATGGAGTTCCACAAGGTTCTGTGCTAGGACCAATTTTATTCACTTTATACATGCTTCCCTTAGGTAGTATTATTACACGGTATTGCTTAAATTTTCATTGTTACGCAGATGATACCCAGCTTTATCTATCCATGAAGCCAGAGGACACACACCAATTAGCTAAACTGCAGGATTGTCTTACAGACATAAAGACATGGATGACCTCTAATTTCCTGCTTTTAAACTCAGATAAAACTGAAGTTATTGTACTTGGCCCCACAAATCTTAGAAACATGGTGTTTAACCAGATCCTTACTCTGGATGGCATTACCCTGACCTCTAGTAATACTGTGAGAAATCTTGGAGTCATTTTTGATCAGGATATGTCATTCAAAGCGCATATTAAACAAATATGTAGGACTGCTTTTTTTGCATTTATGCAATATCTCTAAAATCAGAAAGGTCTTGTCTCAGAGTGATGCTGAAAAACTAATTCATGCATTTATTTCCTCTAGGCTGGACTATTGTAATTCAATATTATCAGGTTGTCCTAAAAGTTCCCTAAAAAGCCTTCAGTTAATTCAAAATGCTGCAGCTAGAGTACTGATGGGGACTAGAAGGAGAGAGCATATCTCACCCATATTGGCCTCTCTTCATTGGCTTCCTGTTAATTCTAGAATAGAATTTAAAATTCTTCTTCTTACTTATAAGGTTTTGAATAATCAGGTCCCATCTTATCTTAGGGACCTCGTAGTACCATATCACCCCAATAGAGCACTTCGCTCTCAGACTGCAGGCTTACTTGTAGTTCCTAGGGTTTGTAAGAGTAGAATGGGAGGCAGAGCCTTCAGCTTTCAGGCTCCTCTCCTGTGGAACCAGCTCCCAATTCAGATCAGGGAGACAGACACCCTCTCTACTTTTAAGATTAGGCTTAAAACTTTCCTTTTTGCTAAAGCTTATAGTTAGGGCTGGATCAGGTGACCCTGAACCATCCCTTAGTTATGCTGCTATAGACGTAGACTGCTGGGGGGTTCCCATGATGCACTGTTTCTTTCTCTTTTTGCTCTGTATGCACCACTCTGCATTTAATCATTAGTGATCGATCTCTGCTCCCCTCCACAGCATGTCTTTTTCCTGGTTCTCTCCCTCAGCCCCAACCAGTCCCAGCAGAAGACTGCCCCTCCCTGAGCCTGGTTCTGCTGGAGGTTTCTTCCTGTTAAAAGGGAGTTTTTCCTTCCCACTGTAGCCAAGTGCTTGCTCACAGGGGGTTGTTTTGACCGTTGGGGTTTTTCATAATTATTGTATGGCCTTGCCTTACAATATAAAGCGCCTTGGGGCAACTGTTTGTTGTGATTTGGCGCTATATAAAAAAAATTGATTGATTGATTGATTGATTGATATTCTGACTGAACTCACTGTCAATGCAGGCTGCAGTATACCATCAGGCTACATTAGCTGTCACAATAATGGACTTTGGGGAATCAAAAAAAAAGTCTCCAGCATTTTTTGTCAAAAATATTGCGTGATGCTGAAGCAGAATATTTTGCAACAAGATAAAGCATGAAAGATGTATATTGCAAACTTGCACATCATCACATGGCCATACACTGGTTAAGACGTGATGAATCTGCTGCAGTAGCTCCCCCCCGACAAAAACTGCTCCCAAAATATAATTACTGATGACAAGTCAGGTCCAAAAGTAAAATGGACACAATGACGGCAATCTGGCTTTTGACCCCAATAATCTTGACCATCACCCAAATCCAGTGTTTGTCATAATAATCTGGTTGAAAATCAACTTCCTTGACTGTTGCCAAAATGAATTTTTAATGGCAATTTCAACTGTAGGCCAACAGACATGACCTTGACCCCATTAACTGACCTTCAGCAAGTTTGACCTTGCTGGGGAATTCTTAAACCCACTCTATATGTGCTCTCAACTCCATGCAAATCAGAGTTTAAAAAAAAAAAAACATAAAATTTGACCTTTGACTCCAATTACATTGTCCCCAATGGTTGACTTTTGGAAAATTTGTCCTCAATTTGGCAATACCAGAACCCCTCTCCCCAACCTCTGCTGCTAAATGTGTGCCAGTGTGCCAAGTTTGGTGCAAATCTGAGTGAAAAACAAACATTTTGATTTTTGACCCAATAACCTTGAGTCTAATGATTTACCTTTGATGAACTTGATGTCACCTGAGCAATTCCAGAATCCTGTTGCATACATGTGCCATGTTTGGTGGACAGTAGAGTGGGGAAAAGAAATCCCAGTTTAACCATTAAACTTAATGACCTTGACCTTTGCCCAAACACCTCTAATAAGTATACACACACACACACACACACACACACACACACACACACACACACACACACACACACACACACACACACACACACACACACACACACACACACACACACACACACACACACACACACACACTTCTCAAATTATAGCATTACGGTGCATCCAGAAAGTATTCACTTTTTCCACATTTTGTAATGTTACAGTCGTATTCAAAAATGGACGAAATAATTTTTTCCCTCAAAATTCTACTCACAACAGCCCATAATGACTACATGAAAAAACCTGGATTTTTTTTTTATTTCTGCAAATACATTAAAAACAAAAGACAAGAAATCACACGTAAATAAGTATTCACACCTTTTGCTCAATGCTTTGTTGATGCACCTTTGGCAGAAATTACAACCTCAAGTCTTCATGTCCAGTCAACTGAATTTACCCCAGGTGGACATGCGATGTCTAAGTTTAAAAAAAAAAAAAAAATAGTAAAAATCTAAAACAACAACAAAAAAACTTTTTTCACCTTGTCATTATGGGGTATTGTGTGTAGAACTGTGAGGAAAAAAATGAATGTCATCCATTTTGGAAAATAGCTGTAGCATAAAAAAATGTGGAGAGCGTGCAGTGCTGTGAATACTTTTTGGATGCACTGTATGGATGATGATGGGAGTTGAAATGAGACAATGGAACATAGACTTTCACCTTTAATTCAAGTATCACATGAACTATTTCAAAATTATGGTAATTTGTATACACTGTGCCTCCAGGTAACTCGACAAACTACATATAGATTATTTTTAATACATATCATAATCTTCAGAACCAGTTTGCTTTGACAGATCAGCAGATGGATAAATGAACATTTCCAAGTCATTAAATATGTCTTGGCCTTCAAAAACAGAATTATACTGATTTGTTGTCAAATGAACACACAGAGAGAGAGAGAATCACAGGCTATGAAGATAAGCAATAAGCAATCAATTTGAGCACACATGCTTTTAAAATATGCAGCATGAATGCAATAAATAATCTGAACGTATTATACGATCACATATGTATCACTTCATGGCTCGCATTTGGAGTATATTTAACTTCTGTGAGACAAGCTGTATCTTTGTGTCGTTTTGCAGCTGCCCGCTGGGAAATTGATTTTATTTGACGTCACTTTATCTGACTTGAGCTTTCAAATGGCCCAAAGTTGCAAAATGCCAGAGACGTCTGTAAACACAGGAGCCTAAAACTAAAGAGCTGAGCTCAAGCAATGAGTGAGAAAAATGCTGCCCTGCTGCTGTCGTGATGACTAAATTCTGCGGTGATGCATATCACTAATCAGTATACTGAAATATGTTAAAATATTTGAGGTATCATGCTTTATTTGAAATGTTGCAGTGTGGACCTGTAGGTACTAAATGTCCCTTAGCAAAAGTTTATTCAAGTGAGTATATTTAAGTGAGTATATATAAATGAGTATACTTATTTTTTTTTACTAAAATTGAGGAAGTATACTTGAAGTTGACTTTTTATAAACTATATTTTATATACTTAAGAATAGTGTAGTGAAGTATACTTGGCTTATACTGAAAAGTATAAACAAAAGTCTAAGTCAAAGTACATTAATACTAAGACTTGCACTTATACTTTACTATACTACATAAAAGTGCAGATTTTTTTTCTATGTAGTTATTTATTTTTGGTTCCAACTGTTTGCACTTTTCTTTTACCTTTTTTGACAAGGAAGGACTTTAGTTCTCAGTTGAAGACACTATGTTTACATTTTTACAAATAAGGACTTGATCTTGGAGAGACCATTATGTTTACATTTTACATGCACTTTTTCCTTTAATTTTCTCCACAAAGGAAGGACTTGATTTCATAGGTATTTGTTTTTGAAATGTTTGAAAATATATCAAACTTGTTTTCAACATTCTGTCTTGTGATTTTTTAAATGCATCACACTCTTGTGTACATACAGTATGAGTAAACTTTAAGAATACTTTAAGGAGTATATTTTCAGTATATAAATAGTAAGCTACAAGTAATATGCAAAGCAAAATTAAAGTATAAAAAGTGAAATAGTGAAATAACCAATGTGTATAACAGTATACTTTAAGTATATGATAATAAACTAAAAATAGGGACTCAAAGTAACTAGTACAATGGCAGTATATCAATATGTGCACTTGTGGTATACTTTAAGCATAGGAGAGGGATATACCAAGTACATTGATAGTATATAGATGAGTGTACTTGTTGTATACTTTAAAGTGTACTTTTGCAAACTTAAAACGAACTTTAAAATATACTTTTATAAACTTGAAATGTTCCAATTTAGTCCGAAAAAGTAATAAATTTGTGTACTTTCTAGTATACTAACAGTACACGGTCTGTAGTATACTTGCTATACTTATACTGAAGCATACTTAATAAAATGAACTTTAAGTATACTACTTTTTGCTAAGGGGTGTGCTGTCAAATAAACAACAAAATGTGATGCTTTGAAATAACGTCCATCCTATGGAATCCTGGTTTCACTAATCCACCTGGTTTTATTAAGTGCATTGTGACACCAGGCTATAAAGTACCTTGGAGTGTTAGATATGGCTCACTTTTGACAGTCTCTTAGGCAGAGTAACATCTTTGTCCAACAGGGGGCAATAATGGTTTGATTTTTCCTTGCATTCCTTCAGTGCTTGCAAAATGCTGCTTGTGCCGTTTGTATGATTTCAACACCAAAGTGCTGTCGAGGCTCTGTGTTTTCTCCCACTTTGCATGATTTAATTAGAGATTATCATATTATCTCATGCCTTATTATCTAATCTTGTCCGTCCCCATGGTCAAAGGATGACGGTGATGATTATGATGATCCAATGACAATCTGAAGTTGATAAAACCCGCTGAATATATAACTACATAAGGCCTGTGTGATGTTGGCAAGAGTTTTTATTATGAAGAGTGAGCCTGGAGCAAACCTCAAAAAGAAAAGTCAAACCTGAATGAATGAATGAATGAATTTACCTTGCAGGTATTACTGAATGGTCGCTATAGACAGAGGTTGGCTCCAAAAGTGTCACTGCCCCAACCGGTTCTCATGCCAGTTAGTGATGGCATCATGAAACGTGAATTAATCTATTAGTTCGGGATACCATCATGAAATGCGCTGCATTTCACCACATAGGGAGGTAATGGTCTAGTGGTTAAGCGTTGGGCTTCAGACCAGAGGGTCCTCAGTTCAAAGCCCAGCCTGACCGGAAAATCACCAAGGGCCCTTGGGCAATGTCCTTAATCCCCAAGTTGCTCCCGGTGTGTAGTGAGCGCCTTGTATGGCAACACCCTGACATCAATGTGTGAGTCTGTCTTTGTGAGTGGGAGAATGTGATACATCATTGTAAAGCACTTTGAGCTTCTAATGCAGATGGAAAAAGCGCTATATAAATGCAGTCCATTTACATTTTCGTAACAGTGTCACAAAATTCATTTCATGACAGTATCACAAAATGTGGGGCGATGCGGGGGGAGGGGGGTGCTGTGGGGGTTATGGTTAGGGTTAGGGTGAGAAATAGTAAAACAAAACAACCCATATGATGAAAATGTGACTCATTTTGTGATGGGATCAAGAAAAATAAAGAGTGAGACTGGCCTACACTGCCCATAGAAGCCCATGTTAAATTCTAACTTTGCAGCACAAACAAACATATTTTTCGTTCTGTACAAGAAAAAGTTTCAGATTCAGATTCAGACAACTTTATTGATCCCTAAAAGGGCAATCCATTTTTTTTTCCCTTTTTTTCAGATCTGTTTGAAACTAGCTATACAACCCCGGCAATAATTATGGAATCACCGGCCTCGGAGGATGTTCATTCAGTTGTTTAATTTTATAGAAAAAAGCAGATCACAGACATGACACAAAACTAAAGTCATTTCAAATGGCAACTTTCTGGCTTTAAGAAACACTATAAGAAATCAAGAAATATAATTGTGGCAGTCAGTAACGGTTACTTTTTTAGACCAAGCAGAGGGAAAAAAATATGGACTCACTCAATTCTGAGGAATAAATTATGGAATCACCCTGTAAATTTTCATCCCCAAAACTAACACCTGCATCAAATCAGATCTGCTTGTTAGTCTGCATCTAAAAAGGAGTGATCACACCTTGGAGAGCTGTTGCACCAAGTGGACTGACATGAATCATGGCTCCAACACGAGAGATGTCAACTGAAACAAAGGAGAGGATTATCAAACTCTTAAAAGAGGGTAAATCATCACGCAATGTTGCAAAAGATGTTGGTTGTTCACAGTCAGCTGTGTCTAAACTCTGGACCAAATACAAACAACATGGGAAGGTTGTTAAAGGCAAACATACTGGTAGACCAAGGAAGACATCAAAGCGTCAAGACAGAAAACTTAAAGCAATATGTCTCAAAAATCAAAAATGCACAACAAAACAAATGAGGAACGAATGGGAGGAAACTGAAGTCAACGTCTGTGACCGAACTGTAAGAAACCGCCTAAAGGAAATGGGATTTACATACAGAAAAGCTAAACGAAAGCCATCATTAACACCTAAACAAAACAAAAACAAGGTTACAATGGGCTAAGGAAAAGCAATCGTGGACTGTGGATGACTGGATGAAAGTCATATTCAGTGATGAATCTCGAATCTGCATTGGGCAAGGTGATGATGCTGGAACTTTTGTTTGGTGCCGTTCCAATGAGATTTATAAAGATGACTGCCTGAAGAGAACATGTAAATTTCCACAGTCATTGATGATATGGGGCTGCATGTGAGGTAAAGGCACTGGGGAGATGGCTGTCATTACATCATCAATAAATGCACAAGTTTACGTTGATATTTTGGACACTTTTCTTGTCCCATCAATTGAAAGGATGTTTGGGGATGATGAAATCATTTTTCAAGATGATAATGCATCTTGCCATAGAGCAAAAACTGTGAAAACATTCCTTGCAAAAAGGGTCAATCACATAGGGTCAAAAAATAGTACGGATCTTAATCCAATTGAAAATCTTTGGTGGAAGTTGAAGAAAATGGTCCATGACAAGGCTCCAACCTGCAAAGCTGATCTGGCAACAGCAATCAGAGAAAGTTGGAGCCAGATTGATGAAGAGTACTGTTTGTCACTCATTAAGTCCATGCCTCAGAGACTGCAAGCTGTTATAAAAGCCAGAGGTGGTGCAACAAAGTACTAGTGATGTGTTGGAACGTTTTTTTGTTTTTCATGATTCCATAATTTTTTCCTCAGAATTGAGTGATTCCATATTTTTTTCCCTCTGCTTGGTCTAAAAAAAGTAACCGTTACTGACTGCCACAATTTTTTTTCCCGATTTCTTATAGTGTTTCTTAAAGCCAGAAAGTTGCCATTTGAAATGACTTTAGTTTTGTGTCATGTCTGTGATCTGCTTTTTTTCTACAAAATTAAACAACTGAATGAACATCCTCCGAGGCCGGTGATTCCATAATTTTTGCCAGGGGTTGTATTTTCCCTCTTCATGAGGAGACCAAATGGGGGTTGGCAGTGGCTGGTAGCTGCTGTTTACTGACCCGCTCAAGTCGAGTGTTTCAGAACATTCTTTTTTACAAATATCTGAGATAATGCCATTTGGTTTGTGGTTGATTCTAAACCAATGGGCCTCATGGCCTATAAGGACTTAGTTGTGGCTAGTTGTACTAATGGGCCATCACAGCAAAGCACTATGGGCAATCCAGTCAAGTGTTATTAACATTAGATCTGAAATTTAATTTTGAACTATGACCTTCAAGTAGATGCTGAGTAAAGCCTTAAATTTGGGTCTGCATATCTGAGCCCATCACAGCAGCTCAGACTGATTCCTGCTTTCCTGTCAAAAAATATGCATTTACTTATGCACGACCGTCTCCTCTTCAACTGGCCTTGGATTTGCATAAGCAGTGTCAGGCTCCATCGGGTGTGTAACAACTTCAGGATGAAATAAACTTGGAAAAAAAAAATTTGCTGAAAGAGCTGTGAAGAGCACTGTATATCAAAAGACAGGAAGCCAAAGAGAAACAATTTGCATGTCCCTCAAATGATTTTCACACTCTTCAAAGACTAATGTGATGCAAATTTTTTCACAAGTTGCTATACTGTAGTTTCTTAGGTAAAAAAAAAAAAAAAAAAAAAAATAAATAAATAAAATAATATCTTTTCTTCAAACAGAGGAGACAAATACAAAGTCATAAAAACAAAACATGAATATTGAATGAGAAAAGATAATGTGAATGTCATAAAAGATTACACAGCCACATTCATAACTGTGTTGTGATGTTGATGTGTGTCAAAACATCGAATTATCAAAATATATACTTATTACATTTCAACACTGCGAGGGTAGTCAAATGAAACAGTTCTGCATCAATGTTGTACTAACTTTGCATTTAATATATAGCGTCTGTCCTTGGAACAATGTTTTGAAACACGGGTGTTACATAGGTTTTGAAACATTCCGGAGTAGTGTTTCTAGTATAGACTTCTATATATAGAGTGCCTTGAGAAAGTATTCAGCATCTTGGGATTTTACACATCTCAAATACAAAAAATATTTCAGCCTTTTTAAAGATTACATTTCTGAAATTATCCACTTTAAACTTAAACCAAAAGCAAATCTCTACAACTTGATGTACGTAAACTAAATAAAAAACTCTAGGCCAAGATGATGGGGTGCATAAGTAATGGCCCCCTTTGGTATAACACACGTAAAGAATCAGTTTTATTGCCAGTTTTCTTCAGACAAGTCAGGGGATGGATACATGTACATTTCCAAGTCACTGAATATGTTTTAGAATTCATTTGCATCAGTCTTTAAGAAGCACAAACAGTATAATACTGTTTGGTAGATGTTTCTGGAGGAGACAGTTCTCAAAAACTAAGTGACTGTGCAAGAAGAGATGAGTGAGGAAAGCCACCAAGACAACCCAGAAGAAGTTGGCTTATGTGGCTGTGACTGGAGAAATTGCATCACCACTCTCAGCTTTATAGTGGAGTGAAGCAGAGAAGGATTTTGTTTGAACAAAACAGATCAAATCTAGGCTTGCATCTCAGATGTACTATCTGGCAAATTGTAGCTGAACTTTAAAGTCTTCTTAAGAAAATCCTCCTCTAAACTACTTCATCATGAAGCTGCATAACTATAAGAGAGAGAAAATGTTATGTGTCGGACGCAGCCCGGAGAACCGACCAGCGTTTGAAGGACCCAGTATAAAATAAGCAGAGCACGGTACAAAGGATAACAGAGTTTAATAAACATAACAGTGATGTGATAAATATAAAAGTGCGCGGTCTGGTGTGGTGGATTGCGGTGCGCTCCCAGCAGCGCTAACGGTCCGGAGCCAGAAAACTGTTCGGACCCAAGGACCCCGCCGACACCCCCCAGGTGGCCGCGACAAACCGAGTCTGTGAAAGAAGAAATCATTATGTGAGTCCACACTCAACACACAGAGAGAACACTCAAAGGTGTACAAACAGCAAACACTTCCTGGCTTAATTGCAAATCAGCTTCCCACCCTGCAGGCATAGAACACCCCGTTCACAAAACTCCACTGCAGTGGAAGCTGATTTAAACGACTAACATACAGCTCAATATAATAAGGTGTGAGGGACACCACATTTACTGACTGTATAAATGTTAGTCACAAAACCAAACGTACCTCAGGAAGTGTGCTGACGAGCGTGAGACCTCACCCCCTCCTCTTTCACAGACCATGCATCAAACCTGGACGTTCTCTGCATCCACTGATGGGAGATGGCTCTAGAGACGACGATCTCACCCGTCTGGTCACAAGGTAGAGTCTCTGGCAAATACACACTGTGTACTCCAGACTTAAATGCCACCATGTTCCAATCCATGTAGATGCACCTCAGCTGTGAGTCCTGACGAGCCGCACCTGATCAGCCTCAGGTGATCAGGGTGAGGTCCTGGTAACTCAGCTACACAGCCACTCAGTCCCAAATGCGCACCACCTGGAAGGAAAACCAAAAGACAGAAACAAAAGACAAACAAAAGCCAGCCAGGCACGCCAGCCACAACAGGAAAATCAAGTTAAGTGCTGGCTGACCTTTCTCTATGACTGAACAGTCTTTTCTGTGCTCAATAAATGTATTCAGGTGTTTGTTATTATCCACTTATACATTCAGTAATAATGTCTTTCACGTGGGTTGTTTATTTATATCTCAATTCGCTGTGCTCCATTGGCAACTTGGCACAGCACAGATACACTTGTATGAACGCGAAGTAATCAAACATGGGAAATAATTCCATTTTGTGCACACACAGTAGCATTTTTAGTGCTTAAGAAAATGTGTAATGTTTTTGCCCCTGTTTGTTTGTTTGTTTGTTTGTTTGTTTCTGAACAGCCTGGAGCCCACAATTTTTTCATATATTGTAATGTAATTTTTACTGAAGACTCATATCATGATACACTGAAAAAAGTGAAACACAGTGCACTTCATTCAAAGTACTTATTTACATTGGTCTAATGGAAAATTGTGGTTTCCTGTTTAAATCTGCTGGAATCACTTTACAAAATCATAAATATACATTGTGAGAAACTAAAAAAATTAGCTGTAACAAATTACATAATTTTTTTTTAAGTTGATCCAAAGTAGCATTTTTTTCAGTGTAGACACAATCTGATTAAATTTTCAAGGTCATTGGTCAAAGAGGAAAGTCAGGAAAAATCTGGAAAAAATCCTATCTGTAACATTGAATTAATTTTCATAAAATCATAACTCTGCCAAAAAAGATCACATTTATTTCATATTAGCCTTATGTAGGATGGTATCCTTTATCGACTGACAAAGTTTGATCTGGATCTGACCCAGATTACAGATTTTGTGGCCATTTAAATTTAACATTGAAAACTCTGTTTAATGTTTGTTTTACATTATATCTTAATCAAACACGTCCCAGTCACTCTCATATTTCAATCAATCAATCAATTCAATCAATTTTATTTATATAGCGCCAAATCACAACAAACAGTTGCCCCAAGGCGCTTTATATTGTAAGGCAAGGCCATACAATAATTACATTAAAAAACCCCAATGGTCAAAACGACCGCCTGTGAGCAAGCACTTGGTGACAGTGGGAAGGAAAAACTCCCTTTTAACAGGAAGAAACCTCCAGCAGAACCAGGCTCAGGGAGGGGCAGTCTTCTGCTGGGACTGGTTGGGGCTGAGGGAGAGAACCAAGAAAAAGACATGCTGTGGAGGGGAGCAGAGATCAATCACTAATGATTAAATGCAGAGTGGTGCATACAGAGCAAAAAGAGAAAGAAACACTCAGTGCATCATGGGAACCCTCCAGCAGTCTAAGTCTATAGCAGCATAACTAAGGGATGGTTCAGGGTCACCTGATCCAGCCCTAACTATAAGCTTTAGCAAAAAGGAAAGTTTTAAGCCTAATCTTAAAAGTAGAGAGGGTGTCTGTCTCCCTGATCCGAATTGGGAGCTGGTTCCACAGGAGAGGAGCCTGAAAGCTGAAGGCTCTGCCTCCCATTCTACTCTTACAAACCCTAGGAACTACAAGTAAGCCTGCAGTCTGAGAGCGAAGCGCTCTATTGGGGTGATATGGTACTAAGAGGTCCCTAAGATAAGATGGGACCTGATTATTCAAAACCTTATAAGTAAGAAGAAGAATTTTAATTTCTATTCTAGAATTAACAGGAAGCCAATGAAGAGAGGCCAATATGGGTGAGATATGCTCTCTCCTTCTAGTCCCAGTCAGCACTCTAGCTGCAGCATTTTGAATTAACTGAAGGCTTTTCAGTGAACTTTTAGGACAACCTGATAATAATGAATTACAATAGTCCAGCCTAGAGGAAATAAATGCATGAATTAGTTTTTGATGGGACCTGATTTGTTATGTGTCGGACGCAGCTCGGAGAACCGACCAGCGTTTGAAGGACCCAGTATGAAATAAGCAGAGCACGGTACAAAGGCTAACTGAATTTAATACATAACAGTGATACAAAAAATAACAAAAGAAAGTGCGGTCTGGCGTGGTGCGCTCCCAGCAGCGCTAACGGTCCGGAGCCAGAAGCTGTTCGGACCCAAGGACCCCGCCGACACCCCCCAGGTGACCGCAACAAACCGAGTCTGTGAAAGAAGGAACCATTATGTGAGTCCACACTCTACACACAGAGAGAACACTTAAAGGTGTACAAACAGCAAACACTTCCTGGCTTGATTACTAATCAGCTTCCCAACCTGCAGGCATGGAACATCCAGTTCACAAAACTCCACTGCAGTGGAAGCCGATACATGACTAACATACAGCTCAATATAAAAAGGTGTGAGGGACACCACATTTACTGACTGTATAAATGTTAGTCACAAAATCTAACGTACCTCAGGAAGTGTGCTGACGAGCGTGAGACCTCACCCCCTCCTCTTTCACAGACCGTGCATCAAACCCTGGACGTTCTCTGCATCCACTGATGATGAGATGGCTCCCGAGACGACGATCTCACCCGTCTGGTCACAAGGTCGAGTCTCTGGCAAATACACACTGTATACTCCAGTCTTAAATGCCACCATGTTCCAATCCATATAGATGCACCTCAGCTGTGAGTCCTGACGAGCCGCAGGTGATCAGGGTGAGGTCCTGATAACCTCAGCAACACAGCCACTCAGTCCCAAATGCAAGCCACCTGGAAGGAAAAACAAAAGACAGAAACAAAAAGGCAGCCAGGCCCCCCAGCCATACAACATGATTATTCTGACCTGATTATATTTGAAAGTGAGGTGCAGACTGGCGCTCACTATCACCTGACAAATTTTCATCCGGATCTGTTCCAGATTGACATTTGAATTTAATATTGAAAAGCCCATCTGCTGTACATTTTACATTATATCCCAATCAAAAGTGTCTCAATCACACTCATTTGTGACAATGAGGTGCAAACTGGCACTCTGACTGAATCAACTAAAGTTGATCCACAGCTGATTCGTATTGTGGATTTTGATTTTAACATCGAAAAGCCCTTTTGATCTATAGTTTGTATTATATTTTAGCTTATGAAAGCCACTTCTAACAGGACTTTGACCTTGAAATTTTTTTCCACGGTAAAAATTTGTGCAATTTGAAACTAGTGTTGGCAGACGTTTGCGCTCTACGAGCAGCGGTGCTCTAGTTCCGTTTTTATTTCTCTCTCATTCAAACATTGCATGAGCCACAAATGTGCAGCTCGTGCTCCACCTGCACTGCTCAGACTCCCACACTGTATGTGTACGCTGTGTTCTGTTCTTCTGCAGTATGACACTGCATTGTGTTAATGCAGCTCTGTGTTACGCTGGCTTTACACCTGTTTGTTATTTTCGATAATTTATGGAGCATCCAGTGATTCCCAAACATTTTTCAGTAGAACCACCCCCCCCTCCCTTCAGTACATTTTGAGCACCCCCCCCCCAAACATGTTGCAAGCTCCACGGGAATTGATTTTAAATATTGCAATTATGCAAAACTACAATGTCTTATCCAACACGAGTAAATAAATAAAGTGGCCTTTACAGTGAAATAATTAAAAGTGACGTGCACCTTGTATCTTAATTTTATTTTCCCCTCACAAATGTGCCCATGTTCTATGAGCAGTGTTCAGGCAGGATCATCATCAGCATTGCTAGATACAGCTGATGGATTCCAGTCCAAAAGCTGGTCAAAAACTGCCAAAATGCACACAAAATTATGAAAATATTTATTTGATATGTAAATTTTATATTAACTGAATATAAATCAATATTTTAGCTGCCCTAGCTTCTTAGGGTAACATAAAAAGCAACGCAGCTGAAGCACAAATAACAAGAGCAATCCAAGATGTCTGACGTCCGCCAATCTGGATCCAGCTCACCTCTAAATTTCAGAGGTGTCTTCCATGCCCTAATATCTATCTGTGGTTCAAATTTGGTGAGAATCTGTGAAGTAGTTTTGATGTAATCCTTCAAAGCCTATGCAACATGAAATCTTGATCCAGAATCCAGCTCTGGATCAGCTCCAAAATTGAATGGAGTTTTCCATGGCCTAATATCTATCAGTGACTATGTATACATGCACCCAATAACCCTTTCATAACCCTTTCATAACCGGAATATTAGCAATAACCCAGTTGTGCTTGGCCATGTAAACACCCGCAAAAACCCAAAAATGCTCATATTCCGGTTTTTAAAACCCGAATATAACCCCTGGGTTACTCCTTTTCTAACTCGAATATCAGGTCCTATAAACTCGCATTGGAATATCCCCGTAGAAAGGAACATTATTTTGTGTTCTGCGCATGTCCTATCCTCAAGGAATCTTGGTCTTTTGTGTACGTCAACTACTTGTATGCGGCGCGCGCAACCCACCGGACACCACAGAAGCAGAGGTAAACAAGCATGGGGAAATCCAGACGTGACAGCAAAGCATCACACTTTTGGAGCGAGGAGGAAACCGAGTACTTCATTAGTATCATGAAAGACATGAATATAATGTCTCTTATTGACGGTAGAAAGAGGAAGAAGAAACGGAAGCGACGCATATTTGCGTCATGATGTTCTCCGTGCGTCTGGACGTAGTCCGTGCATCGCTGTTTAGATGGGGATATTCCAAATGATACCAGTGACCATGTATACATGAGTAACTCTGTCTGCTTAAGCATGTAAACGGGTTATTCCTAATGATTCAGAAACCGGAATATTGACCTTAACCCGAATATTAACGGCATGTAAAGGTAGTCGGTGGTGAAAATTTCGTCAAAATCAGTGCAGTAGTTTTAAGGTAATCCTGTTAAAAGACACAGACAAATAAATAAATGCAGATGATTTTATTATGTCCTTGGCGGACGTAAGAAAACCTACAGCAACAAACTAAATTCATTTGCGTTGCAGCCCCCCTGCAACAGTTCTTCCTCACTTTGGGAACCACTGCACTAACCATCCAGCATGTGGCAGACATGTCTATGGGATATTTAATAGGCAAAACAAAGTTGATTTTCGATTCATCTGGTTCATCAAGTGAAGTAGGGTTTGTCCTTGCTTGTTTAAAAAAAAAAAAAAAAAATTGTTGAGTTCTGAGATGACATCATTGTTTGTTTTTGACTTATTGTCTACACAATTTGGCATGGACACTGACACTCGTCTACATTTTTGCTGTTCAAGCTGGTGCCAGCTCAGGGAAAAGGAAACAGCACATGCAGACCGACTCTAGAAACTGCGTATTTAGAAATGGGCTACGGGCAAATTAAATTAATACGTGGTCTAAGCTGTGGCACAGACATAAGTAAGCTTAACATCAGATGAAAACATGTGGGTATTATTTGTGCTGTGATCACAGGACCATGTGCAGTCCATGCTAATCCTGCCCCCTTCCTCTCTCACTGTTTGTAGGTCTTAGCTAAGATAGAAGGATCAGTCCCACAGTGATATTGCAGTTTATTGCAGTTCAGCTCCACTTTATTGCACTTCAGTTCAAAATGACTAACTCACTGCTCACATGCTCGTTGTTTGTGGACACAGTGTAACTGAAGAATTGTACCATGGAACACTGTACAATTCAGTAATATTCTTTTTTTTTTTTTTTTAAAGCACGATCTGTGAAATACAAAATCTCTCTATAATGTATCTTAAAATGAAGACCATTCAGTATTCACACATGTAAAACAGCGTCTCTCTTTAGATGCAAACTGTATCAGTAACAATATATTACAGTTCAAACACTAAAGTTTGTTAAATTTTACTGACACAAACTGCTTTGACTTTAGTGTTAAAATGAACACTGTTCCTGAGTCAATATAAGTGTCATAGGTTCAGATTTAAAGTTACACTTGTAATTGATGTGAGTTAATCAATTAAAATATTAACATTAAAATATTAACTTTTTACACCAGCAGCACTGTAAAACCATTTGAGGAAACCGATTTGAGTTTGCCATCTTAAATAAAATAATTTTTACAAATTTAATTGTTAAAGTTTTAGTCACTTAACAATTTATAGTTAATTAAACTTACGTAAATCTAGTTTATGTTTTTCAATAAAAAAGTGACAAATTTCTGCCTAAAAAATTTGCATTGCATTTCGGATTAGATTTTTTGATGCATTCTTTGGTTTACTTGTTGACTCTGCATTGTGTTGTTATGACTCCGCCCATTCGCTCCCCTTGGGACGTGAACTCACAAACTCCGGCATGGAAGTCGGACTCTCTAACCAGAAGGCTAAAACCCAGGCCTCTGGCCTTGTGACCAGAGAATTCTTTGAGCTGTTGGGAGTGAGGTTTACTAACTACATCTGCACAGCGACACCTGCTGCCCTCCATTACATAAACTCAATTAAAATGAGTGAATGGAATGCACTGGAAATACATCACCAACACTTAAATGCTCCAAATCTTTAAATGCACTTAAAGTAGCTGAGTTGTTATGACAATTCATTTTTGAGTTAGTTTAATTAATGGAAATGAGTGACTATAACTTTTTTCAAAGTTTGAGTTACATTAACAGTGAGTGTTACTTTCTAACTTACGAAAACGCACCTTCGTCACTGTGGTATGGTGGCCAAGAGAGGTCCAAATTAAGATAACATTAGCAAATGCAGAAACACCTGTCGTACATGCAACAATTTGATTTAATATTATTGAAGCAAAAATCCAGAACATGGAAGCATTAACACAAAAGGGGACTCTCACTGACAGATTTATTAGTGGATTGTAAATAAAGTAATCATATGCAACACTAGCTTGTGAGTAAAATAATTAATGAACTAACTCAACTTATTCAGCTCGGCCATCATGGACCATATTGTCTGGTCACTTCTAACTCTTCTTATACACCGCATTACACTTTTTTGGTTGCTTTCAGCTCCTCCCAGTGGATTGGGGGGTCAGTACAGCAGAGAGATCTGAATTGGGATTGGACACAAGTTTTACACCTAAGACCCTTCTTGATGCACATATGCCATGCTTCCCTTACAATATTATAAGCTTGGTGTTGGAGTTTCGATTCTGTTGAGGTGTCTCAGTGTTCTTTTTATGTGATTGCTGTCCCCTGTCAGGTTTGAGTCCCTGCATGTGGGTGTGGAAGTTGTCCTCTTGGTGTCTCTCTGTCGTCTCGCCTGTCTGTCGCGGGTAAATGTGGGAGTGAGTGTATGAGTCTGTCCCCACGGGGTGTGCACTCTGCACTTGCTGTTCAGGGGAATGCCCCTTGGTCTTGTCTGTGTTTGCCCCCCGCCCGCAGATGTGTGTCATCTCCTCTTGTCTCGTTCTGTCTTCCCCTTGTGTGTGACAGCTCTCATTCTTCCCTCTGTTCTACATGTCAGTTTTAGATCTATCGCATATATTGCACTCTTGTCTGTTATTAGTTTCTGCCTTGTGACGATTTCTGTTATATTATAATTCCACGTTAGTTCCCATAAGAGTTGCACTTTATTTGTTGGTTTAATGTTTCATGAAAATTCAGTAAGGTACAGTGAGGAAAATAAGTATTTGAACACCCTGTGATTTTGCAAGTTCTCCCACTTAGAAATCATGGAGGGGTCTGAAATTTTCATCTTAGGTGCATGTCCACTGTGAGAGACATAATCTAAAACAAAAAATCCAGAAATCACAATGTACGATTTTTAATAATTTATTTGTATGTTACTGCTGCAAATAAGTATTTGAACACCTGTGAAAATCAATGTTAATATTTGGTACAGTAGCCTTTGTTTGCAATTACAGAGGTCAAACGTTTCCTGTAGTTCTTGACCAAGTTTTCACACACTGCAGCAGGGATTTTGGTCCACTCCTCCATACAGATCTTCTCCAAATCTTTCAGGTTTGGAGTTTCAGCTCCCTCCAAAGATTTTCTATTGAGTTCAGGTCTGGAGACTGGCCAGGCCACTCCAGGACCTTGAAATGCTTCTTACAGAGCCCCTCCTTAGTTGCCCTGGCTGTGTGTTTGGGGTCATTGTCATGCTGGAAGACCCAGCCATGACCCATCTTCAATGCTCTTACTGAGGGAAGGAGGTTGTTTGCCAAAATCTCGTAATACATGACCCCATCCATCCTCCCTTCAATACGGTGCAGTCGTCCTGTCCCCTTTGCAGAAGAGCAGCCCCAGAGTATGATGTTTTCACCCCCATGCTTCACGGTTGAGATGGTTTTCTTGGGGTTGTTCTCATCCTCTAAACATGGTAAGTGGAGTTGATTCCAAAAAGCTCTATTCTGGTCTCATCTGACCACATGACCTTCTCCCATGCCTCCTCTGGATCATCCAGATGATCACTGGTGAACTTCAAACGGGCCTGGACATGTGCTGGCTTGAGCAGGGAGACCTTGCTGCCCTGCAGGATTTTAAACCATGACAGCATCATGTGTTACTAATGTAATCTTTGTGACTGTGGTCCCAGCTCTCTTCAGGTCATTGACCAGGTCCTCCTGTGTAGTTCTGAGCTTTTTCAGAATTATCTTTACCCCACAAAGTGAGATCTTGCATGGAATCCCAGACCGAGGGAGATTGACAGTCACCTTGTGTTTCTTCCACTTACTAATAAATAATCATAACAGTTGTTGTCTTCTACCAAGCTGCTTGCCTGTTGTCCTATAGTCCATCCCAGCCTTGTGCAGGTCTACAGTTTTGTCCCTGGTGTCCTTAGACAGCTCTTTGGTCTTGGCTATGGTGGACAGGTTGGAGTGTGATTGATTGAGTGTGTGAACAGGTGTCTTTTATATAGGTAACAAGTTCAAACAGGTGCAATTAATACAGGTAAAGAGTGCAGAATAAGAGGACTTCTTAAAGAAAAATTAATTAACAGGTCTGTGAGAGACAGAATTCTTGCTGGTTGGTAGGTGATCAAATACTTATTTGCAGCAGTAACATACAAATAAATTATTAAAAATCATACATTGTGATTTCCGGATTTTTTTTTTTAGATTATGTCTCTCACAGTGGACATGCACCTAAGATGAAAATTTCAGACCCCTCCATGATTTCTAAGTGGGAGAACTTGCAAAATCGCAGGGTGTTCAAATACTTATTTTCCTCACTGTATATCTTATTTATTATATTCCAATTCTAAGGTGGAACTATGCTAGTATATAAAGGTATATCTAAATATCTTTTGTTGTTTTTTTGGCAAAAAAAAAAAAAAAAAAAAAAAAAAAAATCTAAATATCTAAAAAGGAGGAGTAAAATAGGAGAGTAGAAAAGAGTAGAGCAGAGCCACTTAGGTGCCTGGTCTTGAGAACCAGGGCTGGTTTTATTTTCCACTCGGGTTGTCTGTTTATTTTTCATCTTTGTCCACTCATTTATTTTCCCCACATCTCCCTACTGTTCCATTCACCCTTGTCACACCTGTATTAATCAGTTCAGTTTGTATTTAAGGCACACCTTTGTGTTAGCCACTTGCCGGTCAGTTATAAGTTTTCCTGTGACTTATGTCACTCATTGCATTCTCCCGGTCACATCCGTCTGCACCTGTTTGGCCTGGTTAGTAAGTGTCCATCTCGCTGTCATTTTTGGACAGTTGTTTTTTTGTTACCTCCTCCTTTTTTACTCACACTCTGACTGTGTTGTTTTTAGTTCTTTATCACCTGGGATTGTTGCTCATGTTTGTATTTTCATTGACACCTGTGGATTAAAACACCTTGTTTGCACTTAACCCTTTGTTGTCCCACTGCCTGCATCCTGGGGTCCAACCCCCCTGTTCAGTGGTTCTGACCGCAATGCTCGGTGGGCCATCATGCTAACAACAACTCCTGCCAGGTCAGAAATATTCTGTTATTAAGACAACCGACAAATACGGCCAAGTACACATTAATTTGAATGTGAATAATCATTTCGGTGCATCCAGAGCCCTTTGATTCTGGTATTCTCTCACAAAATCTTCTGTGGGGTAAATACTGATCTGACAGCATGCTAATTGTCTAATTAGGATAAATTTTTAAGTTTTATTATTACATTTTAAATCAAATCAAAATCAAATAAATTTTATTTATATAGCGCCAAATCACAACAAACAGTTGCCCCAAGGCGCTTTATATTGTAAGGCAAGGCCATACAATAATTACGGAAAAACCCCAACGGTCAAAACGACCCCCTGTGAGCAAGCACTTGGCAACAGTGGGAAGGAAAAACTCCCTTTTAACAGGAAGAAACCTCCAGCAGAACTAGGCTCAGGGAGGGGCAGTCTTCTGCTGGGACTGGTTGGGGCTGAGGGAGAGAACCAGGAAAAAGACATGCTGTGGAGGGGAGCAGAGATCAATCACTAATGATTAAATGCAGAGTGGTGCATACAGAGCAAAAAGAGAAAGAAACACTCAGTGCATCATGGGAACCCCCCAGCAGTCTAAGTCTATAGCAGCATAACTAAGGGATGGTTCAGGGTCACCTGATCCAGCCCTATCTATAAGCTTTAGCAAAAAGGAAAGTTTTAAGCCTAATCTTAAAAGTAGAGAGGGTGTCTGTCTCCCTGATCTGAATTGGGAGCTGGTTCCACAGGAGAGGAGCCTGAAAGCTGAAGGCTCTGCCTCCCATTCTACTCTTACAAACCCTAGGAACTACAAGTAAGCCTGCAGTCTGAGAGCGAAGCGCTCTATTGGAGTGATATGGTACCATGAGGTCCCTAAGATAAGATGGGACCTGATTATTCAAAACCTTATAAGTATAAGTAAGAAGAAGAATTTTAAATTCTATTCTGGAATTAACAGGGAGCCAATGAAGAGAAGCAAATATGGTTGAAATATGCTCTCTCCTTCTAGTCCCTGTCAGCACTCTAGCTGCAGCATTTTGAATTAACTGAAGGCTTTTCAGGGAACTTTTAGGACAACCTGATAATAATGAATTACAATAGTCCAGCCTAGAGGAAATAAATGCATGAATTAGTTTATCAGCATCACTCTGAGACAAGATCTTTCTAATTTTAGAGATAATGCGCAAATGCAAAAAAGCAGTCCTACATATTTGTTTAATATGCGCACTGAATGACATATCCTGATCAAAAATGACTCCAAGATTTCTCACAGTATTACTAGAGGTCAGGGTAATGCCATCCAGAGTAAGGATCTGGTTAGACACCATGTTTCTAAGATTTGTGGGGCCAAGTACAATAACTTCAGTTTTATCTGAGTTTAAAAGCAGGAAATTAGAGGTCATCCATGTCTTTATGTCTGTAAGACAATCCTGCAGTTTAGCTAATTGGTGTGTGTCCTCTGGCTTCATGGATAGATAAAGCTGGGTATCATCTGCATAACAATGAAAATTTAAGCAATACCGTCTAATAATACTGCCTAAGGGAAACATGTATAAAGTGAATAAAATTGGTCCTAGCACAGAACCTTGTGGAACTCCATAATTAACCTTAGTCTGTGAAGAAGATTCCCCATTTACATAAACAAGTTGTAATCTATTAGATAAATATGATTCAAACCACCGCAGCGCAGTGCCTTTAATACCTATGGCATGCTCTAATCTCTGTAATAAAATTTTATGGTCAACAGTATCAAAAGCAGCACTGAGGTCTAACAGAACAAGCACAGAGATGAGTCTACTGTCTGAGGCCATAAGAAGATCATTTGTAACCTTCACTAATGCTGTTTCTGTACTATGATGAATTCTAAACCCTGACTGAAACTCTTCAAATAGATCATTCCTCTGCAGATGATCAGTTAGCTGTTTTACAACTACCCTTTCAAGAATTTTTGAGAGAAAAGGAAGGTTGGAGATTGGCCTATAATTAGCTAAGATAGCTGGGTCAAGTGACTCTTCAAATAGACCATTCCTGCTATATTATTTTTTCTTTTTGAATTTTTATGCTTAAATAGATTTTTGCTGGTTATTGGTGGTCTGGGAGCAGGCACCGTCTCTACGGGGATGGGGTAATGAGGGGATGGCAGGGGGAGAGAAGCTGCAGAGAGGTGTGTAAGACTACAACTCTGCTTCCTGGTCCCAGCCCTGGATAGTCACGGTTTGGAGGATTTAAGAAAATTGGCCAGATTTCTAGAAATGAGAGCTACTCCATCCAAAGTGGGATGGATGCCGTCTCTCCTAACAAGACCAGGTGTTCCCCAGAAGCTTTGCCAATTATCTATGAAGCCCACCTCATTTTTTGGACACCACTCAGACAGCCAGCAATTCAGGGAGAACATGCCTCTAAACATGTCACGCCCGGTCCGATTGGGGAGGGGCCCAGAGAAAACTACAGAGTCTCGGACTCTGTTTTTGCAAAGTTACACACCGATTCAATGTTAATTTTAGTGACCTCCGATTGGCGTAACCGGGTGTCATTACTGCCGACGTGAATTACAATCTTACCAAATTTACGCTTAGCCTTAGCCAGCAGTTTCAAATTTCCTTCGATGTCGCCTGCTCTGGCCCCCGGAAGACAATTGACTATGGTTGCTGGTGTCGCTAACTTCACATTTCTCAAAACAGAGTCGCCAGTAACCAGAGTTGATCCTCGGCGGGTGTGTCGTCGAGTGGGGAAAAACGGTTAGAAATGTGAACGGGTTGGCAGTGTACACGGGGCTTCTGTTTAGAACTACGCTTCTTCCTCACAGTCACCCAGTCGGCCTGCTTTCTGGCTGCTCGGGATCTGCTGGAAGGGAACTAACGGTGGCTAAGCTACCTTGGTCCGCACGGACTACAGGGGCCTGGTTAGCTGTAGAATTTTCCACGGTGCGGAGCCGAGTCTCCAATTCGCCCAGCCTGGCCTCCAAAGCTACGAATAAGCTACACTTATTACAAGTACCATTACTGCTAAAGGAGGCCGAGGAATAACTAAACATTTCACACCCAGAGCAGAAAAGTGCAGGAGAGACAGGAGAAGCTGCCATGCTAAATCGGCTAAGAGCTAGTAGCTGCGCTAAGCTAGCGGATTCCTAAAAACACACAAAGTGAATAATGTGTAAATAATTTAGAGGTGATTCAACAGAGGGAGTGCTTTAGTTAAGGCACGTGAAGATTACACTGTGAAACAAATCGTTATCTAGTTAACTAGATCAATCTAACTGTGCAGATTAAGCAGCTAACAGATACAGCAAAACACCGCTGTGCTCCGGAACAGGAAGTGATACAATACTGCAGTGAGAGCCAACCACCAGTAGAGGCAAGCAAGAATCACAACAAAGTTGTGATTATATTACTACATAACAATTAATACGACGGCCGCTTTTGACGCTCTATTGGCACGCGTCGTGTTTGGTGGAGTTCGTTTTCTTTGCCGTCGTTTCCTTTTCCTGGCTTCCATGTCGTGAAATGAGGGTGTGTCTGAAGCGGACTCTGAATATTTATGGGCGTGTTCATTATAATTACGATTGTTTTCACCCGCCGCATTTATCAAGGTCACGTCGGGCGTACGCCGGAAATGGGCAGGTGCGCACTGCTTGATACATGTCATGGCAACTTTGGTGTACTTCAAATTTACACCGGAAATTTACACCACAAGCGCGCAGCGTTGATACATGAGGCCCACTGAATCCAAATCTGATGTTAATTTTTGCTAATCACATCACATTTTTGAGATATGAAAACATATTTCTTGTATCAAGCAATGACGCAAAAGCTGCAATCTTGTACACCTCTAAACGATATGATGGCTCTTGTTCACATTTTGCGAACCTGGTTTAAAAACTATGCCTTTGAAGCACGATTAGTAGCATCAAACTCATGAGCAAATGAGCAACTTTTGTGTAATCTATCAATAAGTAACAAGCAGATTGCAAAAAAGCACATATTCTGATTTGGATTCAGCACCCCAAAATCACCTCCCCTAAACCATCCCCTAAAATCATCACCCTTAAATCACCTCCCCTGGGGGAGGTGATGGTCTAGTGGTTAAGTGTTTGGCTTGAGACTACAGGATCCTTGATTCAAATCCCAGCCTGAGTGGAAAATCTGTAAGGCTCCTTAACCAAGGTACTTAATCTCCTAGTTGCTCTCGGTGTGTAGTGAGTACCTTGTATGGCAGCACCCTGATATCAGGGTGAATGTGAGGCATTATTGTAAACCGCCTTGAGCATCTGATGCAGATGGAAAAAGCGCTATATAAATGCAGTCCATTTACCATTTAAATCAGTTCTTGTAATTATTTATCTTTTATGATGCATTTTTGGATAAATGTGACTAATAATCTCCTGTGACTGTAGTCTGGAAAATACTGCAGTTTTAAATTTGAATTAAAGTTGCTGTTGAAGTTAGTCTGACGCTAAAGTCTTGTCACCACTGAATTTGACCACTGTGTGCCATCCCAGTTGGTAGGAAGGAGTCTAAAAGGTGGTCCATTAACTGTGACCAAAACTCCATCAGTTGTTACATACATGATAAATTACGCTCCCTTCCTGATGGTTTCTATCCTCGAACATTAGCTGTCACTCATCTAAAAGCTTTGAATGAGGCACTTCACTCATGAATTCAGCAGGGGTTCAATAGACAGATGGATCTGTTGGTAAATGAGCGTCAAACAATACAAGTAGCACACATGTTGAATAGAAATGTCACACATTTAACCGTCACTCAGCGTTGCTTCACAATTGTGATTGTTGCATTAACCTCCACCGTTGTAGGAGTTCATATCCGTGGCTTGTTATGCAAATTTGTTGGGAGAAAAAAACCCCCACATACATGCAGATTCAGAGATGAATTTCCCAGGCTTTAAAACAGTCTAGGCATGTACCCTCTAAAATGCAGTGTCTGAATAGATAAATGAATGAGTCCAACCCCTCCAGTTTGCCAGCATGATAACTTAAATAAATCCTGCCATCTGGAACTCACCAAATTCTAAAAAGGCATAAAATGAAGACAAATCCTTTCATATCAAGTCAACTCTGATGAAACAGATCAATGGAAAAAACAATTACAAGCACACAAAAAACAAAACAAATCAGTACAAACCAGAGCACCGCACTCATACAGTGCAAAGCTCCGCCAACACTAGTTTCCAATTCCCCCAAATTTTACCTTGGAAAAAAAAAAAAAAAATCAAGGTCAAAGTTCTGTTAGAAGTGACTTTTCATAAGCTAAATTAGATGTGATCAAATGTCAGGAGGATGTATTTAGTTCATGCACTTGGATCAAAGTTTGTGGTGTCAGATTTTTTTGCAACTTTTTTGGTTTCTGAATTCTTTTTCAGATAATTTTCACAGAACATTGGTTCTCCCTGCTATGCACAATTTGTCATCGCTTTTTGGCACTTGGGTTCTGACTGATAACTGGAAGATGGACACACAGGCATAAAATTGGAAACTCCATTCAATTTTGGTGGTGTAAGCAAATCCATAACAGAAAAATGAGAGTGACTGAGGCACCTTTTGACTGAGATATAATGCAAAATGTTCATCAAATGGGCTTTTCAATATAAAATTCAAATATCCCCAAACTCCACAATCTGGATCAGATCTGGATCAAACTTTGTCAGGTGATAGTGAGTGCCAGTCTGCATCTCACATTCAAATATGAGAGTGATTGGGGCACATTTGATTAAGATATAATGTAAAATATACATTAAATGGGGTTTTCAATGGCCACAAAATGTGTAAACCAGATCAGATCCACAATTTATCTTTGTCAGTCCATAAAGGACACCATCCTACATAATGCTCTCAAATATGAAAGTAATTTGGTCTTTTTTGAGTAATGAATTTTTGAAAATTCATACGGTGTAAAGATAGGGATTTTTTCCCATTTTCCAAGAAATTTCCTGACTTTTCCCTTTGATCTATGACCTTGAAAATTTAATCAGTTCTTGTCTATCAGGATATGAATGTCAGTAAAAAAAATGATAGTATATGAAAAAGTGTGAGCTCCAGGTTGTTCAGAAACAGACAAACAAACAAACAAACATGGTCAAAAACATAACCTCCTCCAACTTTGTTGGCAAAGGTAACAAACAAATAAACAAGAAAAACTCCACTAAATTTTATGTCCTTCATGCTTTGCCTTGACCTCTTCATTTAACATTTTGCTCACTTTCAGATCTGACCACTTCGTTTTGCAACTATTCGTTTTGTATTTTTAATCCTAATACTTAACCTTAACCACCCACAGGTTGCACACTTCCATTTCATAAGGCAGGTGCAGTAACCTGGTATTAAGACAGTAAAGGCTACAGCCATTTGATATTTGACCCTAAGAACTTCTCTGGCTGACTTTGCCAGAGAAGTGGAATCCACCTGTGCGCGTGCCACATTTGGTCCAAATCAAGTTGGAAGTCTCATTCATTCACCTTTGCTAAAATGTATTCTTTAAGGGCAGTTTCAGGGTCAACTTTCATTGGCATACCTAATTTGGTAGAAAACATCAGAAGGACCTAGTAGGAGTAGACCAATAAACAGACCGACATGAACTTGGACCCAGTGATTGACCTTTGGTAAATTTGACCTTGCTGGACAATTCTGGAACTCATCTCCATATGTGCCACATTTGAGTAAAAAAATCAAGATGTTGCCATTTCACCCTAATGAACCTGAGCTTTGAGCTTTGGCCAAACAAAATCGTTAAAGGCAATTCTGGGGGTCAACCTGCCATATTTGGTGGACAGGATGTGGGAGGAGCAGGAGAACAGACAAACACTGCCCAAATTACAGTATGAAATTTAATTTAATCTGCAATTACTGTAGGAAAAGGGTGGATTGTCCCCTCTGGCACAGGGGGAGAGTTATTACCCCAGGTGGAGGAGTTTCTTGGGGTCTTATTCACAAGTGGAGATGTTGTCTGATGTGTTATGAACGCTGTACCGGACCATTGTGGTGAAGAAGGAGCAGAAGGAGAGGCTCTCAGTTTATCAGTCATTTTATGCTCCTATACTCACTTATGGTCATGAACTTTGGGTAATGACCGAAAGAATAAGGTCATGGATACAAGTGGTGAGATTGAGATTCCTCCATTGGGTATCTGGGCTTACACTCCTGGACATGGTGAGAAACCCGACTATCCAGGAGGGACTCTGAGTAGAGCAACTGCTTGTTCACAATGAAAGAAGCCAGCTGAGGTGGTTCAGGTATCTGGTGAGGATGCCCCCTGGTTGTCTCCCTAGGGAGGTCTTCCAGGCAAGTCCAACTGGGAGGAGGCCCCGAGAAAAGCCCAATACATGCTGGAGGGATTATATTTCCCAGATGGCTTGGGAATACCTCAGGATCCTCAAGGGAGAGATAGAGAGATTGGCCGAGGATATGGAGGCTTGTGATGAGCTGCTTATCTGCTGCCACTGTGACCTGGACCCGGATAAGTGGCAGAAAATGAATGAATGACCTACTTTACTTTAGTAAAAAGACAACACATCTTTTTAGTAAAGTAGGACAGTTGATCAGTCTCTGGAAGAACACACAGGACAGCTAACAAAAACACAAATGGAATCCAAATAAAGAATTGCAATTAAAGATGGACAGAACTGGAACATTATTCATTTACTCTACAAAGGAGGTACCACATTTGAATATATGCAGAAGGTCATTTCAGAACCTTGATGAAGAGAAAGTGATTATCTTTCATTTCAAGTCCAGATTGAGAAAAGCATAAAACAATAAAAGAGGTTTTTAGACGGTATGTGTGTTCATAAAGGAATACAAACTGGATGAATAAAAATATAATGATGAATAACCATGTTGAATTTCAAGCTGAACCGCCTTTCACACAATGCATAATAACATACATAATAATGACAATAATGTAAGTAAAAGTATAAAATGTTAGTAATTATTATGATTGTTCCACTGAGCCCATATACATCTTTTTGCATCTCGAGTGGAAGACCTGGTTTCCCCCAAAGCAGCAGTTAAACCAGTTTATTGTGCCACTGCATCGGATATTCTTCCTGCACGAGGAGTTCCATAGTGGGCTGTATTATTGAGCCTCACACCGCATGGGGAAGAAAGAACTGACTGATTACTTCCCTAAAAGATCATTTGCATAAAATGACTTTTCATGAGCACAGATCCAAAACTTGCAAAGTGTTTAGAGGTGGTCAGAGATGATTTCTCCCAGTGATCCCATTTGAAAGAGAGGCAATTTGATGGATCATAAAGCAGCATCCAATAAAAAACGATGCATTCTCTGCACGCATTATGAGGACATACAGTAGGATTTATAACCGCTTGACAGAGCCTGATCTTTGACTCATAAATCCACTAATGTCATTCAAGCTTCTACACATCTGAAATAGAAACAAAGACATAACGATGTTATCATGAGTGCCACAGGAGGCACAAACTATAGAGGGGCACTCAGTCGAGCACGTACTGCTGCTGACGTATAGCAGTGGTACCACTGTATTAATGCCACCGCATATTTTAACAATTTCATTGTATTTGTAATTTTTTCCCACTGGTGCTTTGGTTTAGAATTGAATTTCAAGCGGTTTGTTTGTAAAACTGTTCAGTATATCCTACCTCACAGGTGCTTTATCTTTTCACGTCAGTGAGGTTGCTTCATACGGAAGCATATTGCATTCACTTGATGAATTAATTTTTTGTCTGTTTTTTGGAATAATTATTTCTGTTTTTCTGAGTAATTTATTTTTTGTCTGTTTTTTGAATAATTCTTTCTGTTTTTCTGAGTAAATTTTTTCCTGATTTTCTGAATATTTTTTTTCTTCTCTTTTTCGGACCAATTTTTTTTTTTTTTTTTAGTTCAGAGAGCATTTGAAGATGCATTCATTCATTGAGAGCTCAATTTGGTAACAAACATGACATTCAGTTTCATCAAGTTTTGCTTTGATCTGGGTTTAAGACACTGGGAGATTATCCTGTCTTTAAGTCATATAGATGGTATTATTATTAGTTTGTCGACTCTACACAGGCACCTGAGGACTTAGCGGCTGTTCAGGAGGAAAGCCCATTCAGATCTACTAAACATAGCAGTTTTTCTCCAGGATCAGTTGGACAGATACGGTATGCTCCATAGATACAGGATGATGCATTTGAAATGCATTCAGGCTGGCTACGTGGTGACTCAATAAATAGCCAAAAAACCAGAAACAAATAGTAAAAAAAAACAAACAAAAAAACAAAAAAAAAAAACCCTAAAAATAAATTACTCAGAAAAACAAACCACAAAAAAAAAAAAACACAAATCACTCAGAAAACAAACCAAAAAATAAATTACTCAGAAAAACAGAAATAATTATTCAGAAAAACAGACAAAAAATGAATTACTCAGAAAAACACAAATAATTACTTCGAAAAACAAACCAAAAAATAAATTTATCAAATGAATGCAATACGCTTCCGTCGGCTTCAGTCTTTTGAGGACTTATTCTTAATCTTTCAGATATCCAGATTGAATTGTAGGGGAGAATCGTGCCTAGCTGCTCTAAAACTTAGACAAACATGGACATATTTAAAACTCAGCTTAATACCCATTTTTATACTTTGGCTTTTAAAGTATGAGTGATAGTTGACTTTTTAAACTCATGAGTTTTGCATATTATTGTGTGTTGGTTGCCTGTGTGATTTGTCATATTTTCTGGAGTATAAATTGCCCTTTCTTTCAAAACATTGTATATGTCAAAAATAATGCATTATCATTTACAGCCACTGATCTGAATGAGGTATTGTACAGGGTGTTTCACAAATTATATAATAGGAGGCATTTTGAAATGTAGGGGGATTTAGGGATATGCTCCTCAGAAGGCTGTGACAAAAGGGTGCAGTTTGGTGACTTCTGATCTTCTGATGCATTTTGAGTTTCATTATTGTTGTATTGATGTGCAGATTATTTTAGAAGCACTTGTACTATAACCAATAATACGAGGTCTGTCCAAAAAGTAACGGACCTTTTTATTTTTTTCAAAAACTATATGGATTTGAATCACGTGTGATTGCATCAGCCAAGCTTGAACCTTCGTGCGCATGCGTGAGTTTTTCCACGCCTGTCGGTTGCGTCATTCGCCTGTGGGCAGGCTTTGAGTGAGCACTGGTCCACCCCTCCCGTCGGATTTCGTTTGTCTGAGAACTTGCTGAGAGACTGCCGCTTTGCTCCATGAAATTTTTTTCAGAAAATGTTAGAGACAGCCAGTTGGAATCCATTCGAAAGATTCAGTTGGATATCGGTGAAGATTCTGTTGGCGTCACGCGGATTATGGACTGTTAAAACCTTTTTAAAGACGGTCCACAGCGGCGGAGGGCGCACGGAGGGCGCGCGGCGCGCCGAGCGGCCATTCGACAGGCTGGATCGACCAGATCATTTCTAAACTGAACGCTGTGTTGATCCGGGACATCATGTGACTACCACAGAAATGGCAACAGAGCTGGACATAGCACTTTTGCGGCACATTCCACTGTTACAGGAGATTTTGTAATGAAAGACATGCGGAGGATTTCGCGCGTCGGCACGAAGCAGCTCAGGACGTGCAGCAAAAAAACACCTCCGTCTTGGAAGTCTCACAGGACATGTTGGGGCACGTCCAGCTGTTACACAATTTCTCAGATACTCACTTGACTGAAAGCCATCGAAAGCCGTCTGAATCTTCTGAATGGTTTCCAACACAGAGGTTTTTTTTTTTTTTGCTGCGCGTACTGAGCTGCTTCATGGCTCAAAATTGGAGGTTCATGGTCCTCACCTCTATCTTGCAGAAAGCAAAATTTCAGAGCTGCATATGCAGTAATTTTTATGGTGTTAGTGATAGAATAGTTGTGGACCCACTCACTCATTGACTGACTGACTCCATAATGCCGACGCGCTGCTCATCACAGAGAACCTCTGTTGTTTTAAATGTGCCAATGAAGGGCCATGAATTATTATCTGTTTATTGCCTTAATCTCTCCTTGGATCTAAGGCACTGCAGTGTGTCAAGATAGGGCCCTAAATCTTTATAATATGAATTTATTAAAGTCTAAGGATATCTGTTAGAGAGCAATGATCAAGCTGCATCAGCAACTCCTTTCCACACTGGGATGCTCAGCTATGCACATTCCTCATGTGTTTGCAAAAAATTACAAGAGCATCATTATTTTTTAACATTTAATTGTTGTACTTAATCTCCATATACATTGATATGTTTTTCCTCACTTAGGTCATGTCATCTTTATTGACCTCAGCACTTTGAGCTTCTTGGTCTTGAGGGATGAGAGATGTTTTCTGCGAGGTTTTGTGCCTCAGGAGAATCTGGCTTCACTTGGTCTGTGGATACGTGGGCAGCTTGGGCTCCATCTGAACTTCTTCAAATACTGAAGGGGTATGATGGTGGATGAGATTTTTAATGGATCCATGTGACAGGCCAGCTCTCTTTTCTCCCTCATCAAATGACATTCATCCAATTTCCGAGGCCATTTGGTGCACTTTGTCCACATTTTTGTGTGAAGTTGCCGGCCAGCCCGGATGGGGGTCATCTTTCAGACTCTCTCCCCCGCTTCACTTCTCTGACTCATCATTTGATAGGGGCATAGGATGAGGCAGAACGTCCGTGGACTGCGTGCATGCATTCATGGATTCTTTATTGTGTCTCATTGTCAACAACTACAAAGCGCAATCACGCCTCCGTCTCCATTCTGTCCATTTCTGCTGAATGTCAAGAGGTGTCTCACGTCACAGCTCACAAGCTTCACACCAGAGAGCAAAATGTATAAACCTGAGTGTTCCACTATACGTAACTGAATGCTGGTACACGTGTCCACATATGAACAGCTAAACAACTAGATCTGGAACTGTGGTTGACTTGAAAACATGATATCTTCCCATCTTCTAAATATTAAACACTAACAGAGGTACCCGAAGAGTAGTCACCAAGTTATAAGTCTTTTTATTAAAAAAAAAAAGGAAGTACATAATTGGAATCAGTCCATCAAAATGCTGTATGTTTGTGCCAAAGCTATCAAACCTGTACTGCTGCAAATAAGTATTTGAACACCTGTGAAAATCAATGTTAATATTTGGTACAGTAGCCTTTGTTTGCAATTACAGAGGTCAAATGTTTCCTGTAGTTTTTCACCAGGTTTGCACACTGCAGCAGGGATTTTGGTCCACTCCTCCATACAGATCTTCTGTAGATCTTTCAGGTTTGGAGTTTCAGCTCCCTCCAAAGATTTTCTATTGAGTTCAGGTCTGGAGACTGGCCAGGCCACTCCAGGACCTTGAAATGCTTCTTACAGAGCCCCTCCTTAGTTGCCCTGGCTGTGTGTTTGGGGTCATTGTCATGCTAGAAGACCCAGCCATGACCCATCTTCAATGCTCTTACTGAGGGAAGGAGGTTGTTTGCCAAAATCTCGTAATACATGACCCCATCCATCCTCCCTTCAATACGGTGCAGTCGTCCTGTCCCCTTTGCAGAAGAGCACCCCAGAGTATGATGTTTCCACTCCCATGCTTCACGGTTGGGATGGTTTTCTTGGGGTTGTTCTCATCCTCTAAACATGGTAAGGGGAGTTGATTCCAAAAAGCTCTGTTCTGGTCTCATCTGACCACATGACCTTCTCCCATGCCTCCTCTGGATCATCCAGATGGTCACTGGTGAACTTCAAACGGGCCTGGGCATGTGCTGGCTTGAGCAGGGGGACCTTGCTGCCCTGCAGGATTTTAAACCATGACAGCATCATGTGTTACTAATGTAATCTTTGTGACTGTGGTCCCAGCTCTCTTCAGGTCATTGACCAGGTTCTCCTGTGTAGTTCTGAGCTTTCTCTTCTACCAAGCTGCTTGCCTGTTGTCCTGTAGTTCATCCCAGCCTTGTGCAGGTCTACAGTTTTGTCCCAGGTGTCCTTAGACAGCTCTTTGGTCTTGGCTATGGTGGACAGGTTGGAGTGTGATTGATTGAGTGTGTGAACAGGTGTCTTTTATACAGGTAACAAGTTCAAACAGGTGCAATTAATACAGGTAATGATGGCAGAATAAGAGGGCTTCTTAAAGAAAAATTAACAGGTCTATTTGAGCCAGAATTCTTGCTGGTTGGTAGGTGATCAAATACTTATTTGCAGCAGGAACATACAAATAAATGATTTTTAAAAAAATCATACATTGTGATTTCCAGATTTTTTTTTTAGATTATGTCTCTCACAGTGGACATGCACCTAAGATGAAAATTTCAAACCCCTCCATGATTTCTAAGTGGGAGAACTTGCAAAACCGCAGGGTGTTCAAATACTTATTTTCCTCACTGTATATATATATATATATATATATATATGAGGTCTGTCAATAAAGTATAGGTCCTTTTTATTTTTTCAAAAACTATATGGATTTCATTCATATGTTTTTACGTCAGACATGCTTGAACCCTCGTGCGCATGCGTGAGTTTTTCCACGCCTGTCGGTGACGTCATTCGCCTGTGAGCACTCCTTGTGGGAGGAGTCGTCCAGCCCCTCGTCGGAATTCCTTTGTCTGAGAAGTTGCTGAGAGACTGGCGCTTTGTTTGATCAAATTTTTTTCTAAACCTGTGACACACATCGAAGTGGACACGGTTCGAAAAATTAAGCTGGTTTTCGGTGAAAAGTTTAATGGCTGATGAGAGATTTTGAGGTGATACTGTCGCTTTAAGGACTTCCCACGGTGCGAGACGTCGCGCAGCGCTCTCAGGCGCCGTCGTCAGCCTGTTTCAAGCTGAAAACCTCCACATTTCAGGCTCTATTGATCCAGGACATTGTGAGAGAACAGAGAAGTTTCAGAAGAAGTCGGTTTCAGCATTTTATCCGGATATTCCACTGTTAAAGGAGATTTTTTTAATGAAAGACGTGCGGACGGATTGCAGTGTCGGCTCGCAGCCGCTGCGACGCTCCGCCACAGGAAAAACACCTCTGTTGGAAGCCTTAAGGACAAGTTGGAACATGTCCAGCTGTTAAACAATTTCTCATATACTCACTCCACTGAAAGCCATCAAAAGCCGCCTGGATTTTACAAATGGTTATCAACACGGAGGTGTTTTTCCTGTGACGCCGCACCGCGCCGGCTGCGTCCCAACGCGCGGACCCGTCCGCACGTCTTTCATTAAAAAAAATCTCCTTTAACAGTGGAATATCCGGATAAAATGCTGAAACCGACTTCTTCTGAAACTTCTCTGTTCTCTCACGATGTCCTGGATCAATAGAGCCTGAAATGTGGAGGTTTTCAGCTTGAAACAGGCTGACGACGGCGCCTGGGAGCGCTGCGCGACGTCTCGCTCCGTGGGAAGTCCTTAAAGCGACAGTATCACCTCAAAATCTCTCATCAGCCGTTAAAATTTTCACCGAAAACCAGCTTAATTTTTCGAACCGTGTCCACTTCGATGTGCCTCACAGGTTTAGAAAAAATTTTGATCAAACAAAGCGCCAGTCTCTCAGCAACTTCTCAGACAAAGGAATTCCGACGAGGGGCTGGACGACTCCTCCCACAAGGAGTGCTCACAGGCGAATGACGTCACCGACAGGCGTGGAAAAACTCACGCATGCACACGAGGGTTCAAGCATGTCTGACGTAAAAACATATGAATGAAATCCATATAGTTTTTGAAAAAAATTAAAAGGACCTATACTTTATTGACAGCCCTCGTGTATATATATATATATATATATATATATATATATATATATATATATATATATATATATATATATATATATATATATATATAATTACAATAAGTACAACACATTTTCTCTGAATAACTCTGAATTGCTCTGTTTGTTATGTATTCATCCTGCAGAAGAGGGAGGAATTATACAGCCTGACTGTCGCAGGTAGGAAAGGCATCCTGTGGTGTTCCTACATATCTGATCAGAACCAGGTGGCTGTAATTTTATTATCAGCAGGAACCAATAGAAAATGTCAAAGCCATTTAAAGATGTCAATCCTGAGACTTTGCCTTCTCCACCCCCGGCTCCTGTTTGGTTCCTGCTGTGCCTCCATGCTCCGCAGCCTCCCATTGCTCCCAGCCTACTGCTGGCCTCGCCTTTGCTTCATTCCTGTGTGCGTCCTGGTTGCCATTCTGTATCACACCCTCCTCCACCCCACCGCCACCAGTTTGTCCCTGTCCAGTGCCAGAGGGTATGGTCCGTCTCTGCCTTCTTCCGACGGCAGGATTAGAGTATAACGTACCCTGACGCCATTAGGAATGGGGACCAGCCATAAAACAAAGACTCTTATATTTGTAAAGTTTAAATCTATAGAAAAAATGTATAAGTCTCTTATCTCTTGAGCCTTAATGGTAGAAGTGTGTGCTGCAGTTTTACAATTGTGTGAGGTGGAAGTTTCTGCATGAAGCAGAGGCACAGAGCCAGGTAAGCCACTGTAGACACACACACAGATCCACAGAACCACAGACGTAAGGCACTTTATATATAGCATAGTGTTGTTAATGAGGTTGGGCAAACTGCTGTGTCAATAGTTATATCCATGGGAAAAGACTGGGAGGGCATTCATGTGAAAGCTAACAGCTAAATTTGACTGGAATTTGCTTTTTCATGCCGTGCCCTCATGAAAAACTCGGCACTGAGGAATTTCTCAATCTCCGACACACATGCATAAAGGCAAGCACTTCCAATGGGGGGATAGTGACGAATCACAGTGCACCACATTATGTTTATTCATTTATTTATTTAAAATATACAGACTAACATTATGATTATGACTGTCATGCGTCATGATTATGACTGATTAATCATGTAGCCCTATTTCAGGTTGACTGAACAGCATACTTTTCTTGCAATGACGGGGCTGCCTGCAAGTAGTGTCCTAGATGACTGGTTTCCCATGCCAATAAATGCCCATGCTAAACTTGATTATAAAAAACATTTTCTCTGTGATTAGTAGGCCATAGGATTAATGGAGTCAAGCTGTGAAATATATTGTGCATTGGCTGAGACATTGTAACAGCAGTGGTAGATACGTGAAGATGAGAACCAATGAACCTGCCATTTTGAGCTGAGTTGGCATATTTTATCATGAAAATTGATTAATGGGGTACCACATGGAATAAGATAGCTTGGCTGAACTTCAAACATTGGACAAAATATAAACAAATAAGAAAACAACATAAAACAAATGGGAAAAACTTGAAGTTCATGTATACAAGTAAGCTTTAGCAATGTCTCTGGGTCTCATCTAGCTACTACCCAGAGCTAGTTAGCTATAGAAGCTAATTAGAGAAGATATTTAGCTAGTTATAAGTAATTCATCCAGGTCCTATTCAGTTACTACATAGAGCTAGTTAAAAATGAAGGTTAATCATCAAATAGTAGTTGAAGATTGTAACTAAGACAGCAAACCCAACTAACAAATGGAACCTGAGACCTAGCTTGTTACCAAAATAGCAAACCTAGCTAACCTAGCTCACATACATGTAAGCCTAGAAAGCTAACAAAGAGCACCTTAGGTGGAATTAATAAAAAAATTGCATAAGCTTTGTTGGTTTTCTAAATTCCCACTTACCAACCAAAATTAACAATGACCCTGGCAATTTCTTTGTTGCATCAAACTTGACGATTTAGTTTTGTCTCCTTTTCTCAATTTTTGAAGTAATTTCATTGTAGCTTTTTGTTTTTGAGAGCTGCATCAACTGCCTTTTCCCACACCAGTGTTTTCTGATCATTTGCTCACTTTGCTGGGATCCCTACCACAACACCAAGGGTTTCATTTGTACACAGAGTGTATGCACAAAAAACCTTTTCACACACTGGCATTTATAAAGAAAGAATGTGCATGCCTCAAACATATTTCAGGCAATGCATACGTTTTGCAGTGCAATTCAAGCCCATTATGGTGAAGTGGAAATGCAAGATATAATGATCTTGAGTTTAGAGACAGTGCTGTGATTTTTGTGGAATCATTGGCTGTCCTGATTGCAGAACTTGAGAAGCTAAATGAGGAATATCCGGGTTTGCGATTGTCCAGGATCAAGACTAAGATCCGGGCTTTCAATGACTTCTTGGACTCAGCCATTTAAAGTTTATCTGTATGTGGTGAACGTGTTGAACTTGTAAAGACATTTCTGTATCTTAGCAATGACATTACTGTCTCTCAGCCCTTGCCCTTCAAGACTGAGAGCCAACAGAGAAGAGCTTATGAAGTCATGAGGTCAATGGACAGATGTTTTTGCAATGGAATATGTTTGCAGAAGAACAGTAGTGCAATTTTTTAGCCTCCTCGTGTGTTCCTGTGTGGTTGTGACATTTGGACGCTAACCACTGATCTTACTGATCTTAGATGATGATTAGATGTCTTTGGTACTTGGTCTTATTGGAGGATTCTTGGGTACCACTGGAATGACTGTGTCAAAGGAATGTTGACTTTGGGGAGACTGAGATATAGAGTATCACTGACTTTGTGAGGGAATGTCAGTGACAACATTTTGGCCATAGTTTCTGGGTATAATCCAGCACGCAAGTGGTTCAGTGTTGCAGACCCCGACAACTGGAAAAAAAAGGCCAAGGGGATGCCCATGTGTAATGTGCTCTGCAAGTAGATGCCTATTTTTAAAGGTGGAGCTGGACTGGTTGCCTGGCTGAGTGGTTGCCTAGCTTCCAGGACTTAAGGTAATGCTGGGTGGTATATAATGGACCAGCACATGCTCTCGGACCTGACCTGAGTCACCAGTGGAAAGCCAGAAGTTGGATTCTGTTTATTGGAAAAGTAACATATAGTATGCTAACAGCTGTAAACAAAATCGCTGCCTGGGCAATGGCAAAGTTTCCACTTGCCATTAACAGCAAAAGTTTCCTTGTACTTATTTTCTTAATTAATTGCAGGCCATTTCATTTTAAAATACATGGTAAATGTCTTGTACATTATGGGTAGTCATGGTGTTATGTTTCAGCAAAACAGAAAGGATTTTTTCCATTAGCACCTAGCTAAACTTCCCAGGTAATAGATTTTATGTCATGGGATAATGCATGTTACAAGAGGTTGTAGCGAGCATGCTAGCGTTGCATCCTACAAGTTAAAACCAAAAACACAAAACCTAGATCTGACAAATTTCCTCTTATACTGACTGAAAACTGATTAGAATCTCTTTCATGGTGGCTAGCATTTGAATTAGAAAAGAAGTCAAAGCTGAAAAGCATAGTTATGTGGTTTTGAGCACTGTCATAATACAAAGCAATTTTGCTGCTGCACAAGGTTAGTCGCACAAATAATGTGTCAGTCATTCAGCGAACCCTGTCATATCCTTGGATACATGAGGTGAGAGAGATGCTAATGAGCTGGTTGTATAATAGAATCAAATAGACAAACACAGTAGGATCACTACAGTTCTACCAGTTCTCTATGTCCTATAATTTACAGCTCTGCTGTGCCTCATCTGCATGCATGTTTTGATATAAAAACAATGATTTTTTTTGGCCACAAAACAAAACCGCTTCCATAAATACATAGTATTTGCAAATCCTGACACTTAGAAAGCAAATCCACACAAAAGTGGGAAAGGAGACATGGAATTTTTTATTCAGTGATTCCATATTTGGTTTTGCGTCGTCTTCATATTTGATCATGTCTGTCTAAAACGTTATCCTTGATGAGCACACAATCCATCCACTATGTTTAATCCATATGGGCTGCAAACTGTTTGATGTAAACAGCTATGACTTTAAATTTGACCTGTCATGGTCACATAAGTTAAGTTCAAAGGTCATGTGACCACAATAAAGGTGATATATGACTTTATATTAGTATTTTCTTATAACCATAGGCGCACCTCGAACCAATTCTTTGAAAGAGGCATTCTAAGTGAGCTTCACCGTTCAAAAATACTATTTGGTAAAAAGTCATGTGGCCAAAAGAAATGTAATATATGACTTTCGTAATAGTGTTTTTATAGTAACCATAGGTGTATTTTCAACCATTTCCCAGATGTAGTCATTTTAAATGAGTCTGACCTCTTAAGGTCACCCAAGTTTAATGTACACAGTAACTAATAGGAAGGTGATTTATGACTTCCAATTTGATAGAATTCAGTTCAGTTATATAGCACCAAATCACAAAACAAGTTTCCCTGGGGAAACTCCCTCTGGTGTTTTTGGATTGTAGGAAGAAACCTGAAGCAGACAAGACTTAGAGGGATGTCCATCTGCTTTGGCCATACTAACAATAACAAAGCAAATCAAAAATAGACAAAGCACAACAAAGAACTGTCAACCATGCAAAGACAGATATAATATAACTAAGCATCTCTGTAATTATCAAGTCTAGTGGTCATAGTGAGCAGCACTCAAGTAGTTGGTAAAGATCATAGAACCATGAGTGGTGTTCAGTCAATGTCACAGTCAGTTCCTTGAAGTAGCCAAACTAATGCTCATTCCCAATATTCTCCCTTCATGCTACCACTTAGCCCTATACCTCTGTTTAGAGTGTTCTTCTGAAGTTCAGAGTCTCCCATTTCCTTCAGGGATCAAGGGGTAGTGGTCATGTCTCTCTACATACATTTATTCATTTATTTTTGGAACCTGCTTATTTCAATTAAGGATCATTTGGTAGACGGAGCATAGGGCAGGTAGCTCAGTGGTAGTGTTGCTGGCCTGTAAAACTTTGTTTGAATCTTGTGCATGCTATCTGTCTGTGTCTTTGGACAAGACACTTAATCTACATTGCCTCAGTCCACCCAGCTAACCACTAAGCCACCCAGGGAAATAAATGTTTTCAGATGCAGTCTTGGAACGAAAGGAGGAGAGGACAGTGCGTTCTACATGGAGTTTTAATGAACACTGTGCTACCATAAACATTGCATAAAATATCAAGTGCGTCATGACAATATGCAGCACATCAAAGTATGGACTAAAAGATAAACAAAATCACTCGTCCAAAGTCGTCTGAACAAAATAAAGGTGATATATGACTTCCTATTAGTGTTTAATGGAAACTATAGATGCATCTTTAACCAATTCCATAGAATAGCCATTTTAAATATTTGTGTTTGTGTGTGTGTGTTGCCTCCAGTTGCTTGGTATCACCACAGTGGATCCAAGCATTTGGATTCCGCACAAGTTTCACACCAGATTGACACACTTCATTTGTACTTGGAGAAACATGCCCACAAATCCTGTTGTTCTGAACTGGACTCCCAACCAAATACTAATGAGGACCTACATGGTTTCACATCTGAGATCTGATGGGATCAGATTTGCTCAGAGTGGCATGGCTAGAACATACCATATATAAGTACAGTATTAGGCCCAGATTTTGACCTTGGCCTATGACCTTGACTTTTATCCAATTTTTCTCATAATAAAATTACTCCATCCTTGGCTGACCACAAGTCATTCCACCAAAGTTTGACCCAAATACCCTCAAATGCAGTACTGCTGTGCGTGGGTGTAAAATCTTAACCTTTACAGTATGTGGCTGGGAAGTTCAAAAACACTTTTACAAACAGCAGAACACTTAAGTCCCGAAAAAATTTTACAAGGGAATGTACCAAATACTGAACGTGATGGAAGGGGAATGCTTTAGGACGTGTAAAAGTATTCTGTCATTTGTAAATTTGTTTCGGGACATGTAAATGTGTTCCATTTGTAAATTTTCTTCTGGACTTGTAAAAGTGTTCTGCTGTTTGTAAATTTGTTTTGGGACTTGTAAAAGTGTTCTACTGTTTATAAATTTGTTTTGGGACTTGTAAAAGTGTTCTACTGTTTATAAATTTGTTTTGGGACTTGTAACAGTGTTCTGCCATTTGTACATTTTTTCCCCGGGACTTTTAAAGTGCTCTGTCGTTTGTGAATTTGTTTTGGGACTTGTAAAAGTGTTCTACTGTTTATAAATTTGTTTCGGGACTTGTAAAAGTGTTCTGTTGTTTGTTCATTTGTTTCTGGACTTGTAAAAGCGTTCTGGTATTTGTACATTTGTTTCAGGACTTGTAAAGTGTTCTGCCATTTGTAAAAGTGTTTTGCATTTTGTAATTTTGATTTGCACTTCCCAGCCACCGTACTATAGTGTTAACGCCTTCATCTCTCGGTCTGATAAGCAGGAACTCTTAAAATTTGGAGACATTTGATCTATTAGCTTTTTTGTCACACTCAGTCAAAGTCAAACTTTGCATGAGACAGCTGTACTACGGCCAGAATCTCAAATCTGCTGGAGAGACAGAACTCAAACTATGGTGTAATGACTGTATGACTGTTGAGTTTGGTTTTTCATCTCCATTGTGGGTCTGAATTTGCAGAAAACTCTTAAATCTACACAATTTCATTTGCGGTTCATTTCCTGCGGCTCTAATCACAGAATAAATTGAATATTAATTTTCATCCTCTGACACCTCGGAAGAGCTTTTCACAAAACATACGCTTCTTCTTCAAATGCCTATCACAGCAGCACTTTATATTTGTTTTAATTTACTCTACTTTTGTGTGCTTACTAATGTTCTGACAAATTTCCACCCAGAAAACTAGTGAGTGAACTCCCTCAGGTTTACCACACATCACTCACCTCTGCTGAGCTTCATTCAGAGAACTAATTGACATTTTTTTTCCCTCCAAGGCTTCAAAGCCAATTAGTTTTTGCCATATGCCACAACCATAGATTTAACCTATACAAGCAAATGCATATAACCAAATTCCCATTCCTGCATCTAAAATATAGCAATGAGAGTTGGTCAAAATTAAGGGCCCCTGCACACATAGCACGAAGGTGGCTGAATTTGGAATGAAGCAGGAATCGTACGCAATACATGTAAACTCGGAGCTGCCTCTAACGCCTCATACACTTGTAGCTGCAACTATTTGTGCACACCAGCGGCTGAAAGACAGAGTGTGCACTGTGAGAGCCCATTGAACCCTCGCTCGGCAGGTGTCGGCCAAATTTCAGGTGACACACACGAACATCAAACACCACTCACTTGGCACTTATAAAATGTGTGCCCATTCGCACTGTTAGCATGAAAACAGTCAGCAGACCATCACTTTTGAGCTGGATGTGAAATTTGTCTCCGTGCCCCGATGACTGTGAAGTTGCCAAGTACACGTGGCACGCTACAGTGTCGGGTCCCCCCGCAACATATGTATGCACGTTTTGCACGCTAAACCCCTCCCCCCAACACATGGCATGCATGGCATGTGTACCTCATAGTACCATATCACCCCAATAGAGCGCTTCGCTCTCAGACTGCAGGCTTACTTGTAGTTCCTAGGGTTTGTAAGAGTAGAATGGGAGGCAGAGCCTTCAGCTTTCAGGCTCCTCTCCTGTGGAACCAGCTCCCAATTCAGATCAGGGAGACAGACACCCTCTCTACTTTTAAGATTAGGCTTAAAACTTTCCTTTTTGCTAAAGCTTATAGTTAGGGCTAGATCAGGTGACCCTGAACCATCCCTTAGTTATGCTGCTATAGACGTAGACTGCTGGGGGGTTCCCATGATGCACTGTTTCTTTCTCTTTTTGCTCTGTATGCACCACTCTGCATTTAATCATTAGTGATCGATCTCTGCTCCCCTCCACAGCATGTCTTTTTCCTGGTTCTCTCCCTCAGCCCCAACCAGTCCCAGCAGAAGACTGCCCCTCCCTGAGCCTGGTTCTGCTGGAGGTTTCTTCCTGTTAAAAGGGAGTTTTTCCTTCCCACTGTAGCCAAGTGCTTGCTCACAGGGGGTCGTTTTGACCGTTGGGGTTTTACATAATTATTGTATGGCCTTGCCTTACAATATAAAGCGCCTTGGGGCAACTGTTTGTTGTGATTTGGCGCTATATAAAAAAAAATTGATTGATTGAATTGATTGATTGATGTGGTTCGTGCCCCCCCCCACTGCACCTCTCTCACTGAATGGACAGGGGGCATGGCTGGCTGTCAACAGCTGATGCTGTTGACATTTCCGGTCCTGGACATCACAGCTGCAGAACATGTAGCGTGTTTTGACAGATATTCACGTGTGTGTGTTTTCTGTCCTCACGTGGAAATACATAAACACATATATCGCTTTTGCGATGGGCTGGACATTGACAGGCTGCCCCAGGTGATACGGACCGTCAGATCACAACATGCAGTGGGTGATCTGAATGTCACGTCACATACTTGTATTGTCTGCTTGATAAGAGGGATTCAATAAAATGTGGTGTTATTATATGGTGCGTGGTTTTATTATTATTTTTTTAATTCGTCCATGTTCTTGTTTTCAGGCATTTTTCTGCACCTTTTACAGGACAGCGATGTTAGCGCAATGGTAAAGTGTCTGGCTGGCAATCAGAGCTTTTGTAAATTGCACGTTCAAATCCTGTGGGTGGTATGTATTTTTTTTTCACAGCAGCTGTGCGATGTGGTTAAACAAGCACCAGCTGCTTGTATTGTGTTCCTGCTGCAACGGTTTCATGCATGATTGTGCACGACACCATCCCATGCACGAAGCCGTTGCAGCTTGATCATTCACATCTGTCCATCGGCTCGATGTTTTTGTGGTTCACTCATATGAGCTGTTCCACCATGATTTGCCCTGATTTGTACTTATTTATGTTTTTGCCCATGTTTGTTTGTGAACAGCCTGGAGCCCACAACTTTTCATTATATCATTATGAAATTTATAAAGAGGTTTCATATCCTTGTAGGCAAGAACTGATTCAATTTTCAAGGTCATAAGTCAAACGTCAAAGTAAGGAAAAATCTTGGAAAAATCCCTATTCTTCTCAACATTGAACAAATTTTCAAAAATTCATAACTGTCAAAAAATATCAAATTTCTTGCATATCTGACAGCATTATGTAGGATGGTATATATTTTGCACTACTATATTGCATTCAAAAGTGCCTCAGTTACTCTCATTTTTCTTTTATGGATTTACTTACATGACCAAAATTGGACGGAGGTTCCAATTTTATGCCTGTTTCTCTATCTTCCAGTTATCAGTCAGAAACCAAGTGCCAAAAAGCGATGACAAATTGTGCATAGCAGAGATAACCAATGTTCTGTGAAAATTATCTGGTAAAGAATTCAAAAACCAAAAAAGTTGAAAAAAAAAAACCCAACACAAATTTTGACACTACCCCCCAAAAAACGATTCATGTGTATGAACTAAATATACATACTGACATTTGATCACATCTAATTTAACTAATGAAAAGTCAATCAATCAATCAATCAATTTTTTTTATATAGCGCCAAATCACAACAAACAGTTGCCCCAAGGCGCTTTATATTGTAAGGCAAGGCCATACAATAATTATGTAAAACCCCAACGGTCAAAACGACCCCCTGTGAGCAAGCACTTGGCTACAGTGGGAAGGCAAGTGCTTGCCTTCCCACTGTCAAAGTCAAGTCCTGTTCGAAGTCACTTTGAACAGGACTTTGACCTTTGAATTTTTTTTTCAAGAATTCCAAAAATTTGTGAAATTGGAAACTAGTGTTGGTGGAGCTTTCTTTTTACTTCTTTCTTTCTGATTTAAGTAATTAAATAAATTCAACTAAGGCATTATTTCACTCAACTTGAGATTTTTATTCAATTAACATTTAGGACTTTGTTTTTTAGTTACTTTAACATAACATTTTTTTAAAAGTTGATACAAGTTAGATTTTACAGTGTACAGGTTTCAGACAGTCTGTACATTTGTGATATCGCAAATAAATGATTATCATTGGACTTTTTTTTTGACAATCCTTGATAAATGTATCCTTTATTTCTATCTATAGTAAGTAAGTCCCTTCGGCTGCTCCCTTGTTTGCACTCGGGGTCACCACAGCAAATCCAAGGTGGATCTGCATGTTGAATTGGCACAGGTTTTACGCAGGATGCCCTTCTTGACGCAACTCCACATTACATGGAGAAATGTGGCAGGGGTGGGATTTGAACCCGGCACCTTCTGAACTGAAACCAAGTGCATTAACCACTTGGCCACCACCCCGACACATAAAATAAATAAAAAAAATAAATAAATAAATAAATAATATATATATATATATAATGAAAACTTAAATGGTAAATTGCATTTGGGAACAAACTACAGGCTGTATTGATATCAACGTTATTTTGAAACAGCAGCACTGTGTTTTATTTGTATATATATATATATATATATATATATATATATATATATATCCCCCTCTAGCTGCCACCTTATCGTGGTCGGGGAGTTTGCGTACCCGGATGATCCTAGGAGCTATGTTGTTGGGGGCTTTGTGCTCCCTGTAGGGTCTCCCAAGGCAAACAGGTCCTAGGTGACGGGTCAGACTAAGGGCAGTTCAGAACCTCCATGACCAGTAAAAGATCAAGGACCGTGACGTCGCCCGGTATGGCGGAGCCGGGGTCCCACCCTGGAGCCAGGCCTGGTGGTTGGGCCTTAGCCCATGGGGCCCGGCCGGGCTCAGCCCGAAAGAGTGACATGGGCCTGCCCTCCTGTGGGTTCACCACCTGCAGAGGGAGCCATGGGGGTCGGGTGCAGAGAGGATTGGGTGGCGGTCGAGGGCGGGTGGCCCGGCGGCCCGGTCCATGCTCACAGCCCCTGGCTGTTGGGACGTGGAATGTCACCTCGCTAGGGGGAAGGAGCCTGAGCTTGTGCGGGAGGTTGAGAGATACCGACTAGAGATAGTTGGGCTCAGCTCCACGCACAGCTTGGGCTCTGGTACCCAACTCCTGGAGAGGGGCTGGACGCTTCATTTTTCTGGCGTCGCCCACGGGGAGAGGCGGAGAGCTGGGTCGCATTGCTTATTGCTCCCCAGCTCAGTCGCCAAGTGTTGGAGTTCACTCCAGTGAATCAGAGGGTCGGGTCCCTACGCCTTCGGGTCGGGGACAGGTCTCTCACCGTTGTCTCAGCCTACGGGCCGAGCAGCAGTGCAGAGTACCCGACCTTCCTGGAGTCCCTGGGAGGGGTACTAGATAGCGCTCCGACTGCGGACTCCATTGTTCTCCTGGGGGATTTCAACGCCCACGTGGGCGGCGACAGTGAGACCTGGAGGGGGGTGATCTGGAAGCACGGCCTCCCCGATCTGAACCTGAGTGGTGTTCAGTTGTTGGACTTCTGTGCTAGTCACAGTTTGTCCATCACGAACACCATGTTCGAGCACAAGGGTGTCCATAAGTGCACGTGGCACCAGGACACCCTGAGCCGGAGGTCGATGATCGACTTTGTAGTCGTATCATCTGACCTTCGGCCACGTGTCTCGGACACTCGAGTGAAGAGAGGGGCAGAGCTGTCGACTGATCACCACCTGGTGGTGAGTTGGATCCGCTGGGAGGGTAGGAAGCCGATAAGACCTGGCAGGCCCAAACGTATCGTGAGGGTCTGCTGGGAATGACTGGCGGAACCCTCTGTCAGTGAGGTCTTCAACTCCCACCTCCGGGAGAGCTTCTCCCAGATCCCGGGGGAGGTTGGAGACATGGAGTCCGAGTGGACCATGTTCTCCACCTCCATTGTCGATGTGGCTGCTCGTAGCTGTGGTCGCAAGGTCTCTGGTGCCTGTCGCGGCGGCAATCCCTGAACCCGGTGGTGGACACCGGAAGTAAGGGATGCCATCAAGCTGAAGAAGGAGTCCTACTTATCTTTGTTGGTAGGTGGGACCCCAGAGGCAGCTGACAGGTACCGGTAGGCCAAGCGTGCCGCAGCCCGTGCGGTCGCAGAGACAAAAACTTGGGTCTGGGAGGAGTTCGGGGAGGCTATGGAGAAGGACTACCGGTCGGCCTCGAAGAGATTCTGGCAAACCGTCCGACACCTCAGGAGGCGGAAGCAGCTCTCCACCAGCACTGTTTACGGTGTGGGTGGGGAGCTGTTGACCCTGACTGGGGATGTTGTCGGGCGGTGGAAGGAGTACTTCGAGGATCTCCTCAATCCCATCGTCACGTCTTCCGAAGAGGAAGCAGAGACTGGGGACTCGGAGGTGGACTCATCCATTACCCAGGCCGAAGTCACCGAGGTGGTTAGAAAGCTCCTCGGTGGCAAGGCTCCTGGGGTGGATGAAATCCGTCCTGAGTACCTTAAGTCTCTGGAGGTTGTGGGGCTGTCTTGGCTGACACGCCTCTGCAACATCGCGTGGAGATCGGGGACAGTGCCTCTGGATTGGCAGACCGGGGTGGTGGTCCCTCTGTTTAAGAAGGGGGACCGGAGGGTGTGTTCCAACTATAGGGGGATCACACTCCTCAGCCTCCCCGGTAAGGTCTATTCCAGAGTACTGGAGAGGAGAATTCGACCGATGGTCGAACCTCGGATTCAGGAGGAGCAGTGTGGTTTTCATCGCGGCACACTGGACCAGCTCTACACGCTCCATCGGGTGCTCGAGGGTTCATGGGAGTTTGCCCAACCAGTCCACATGTGTTTTGTGGATCTGGAGAAGGCGTTCGACCATGTCCCTCGGCGCACCCTGTGGGGAGTGCTCCGGGAGTACGGGGTCCGGGGTCCTTTGCTAAGGGCTATCCGGTCGCTGTACGACCGCAGCAGGAGCTTGGTTCGCATTGCTGGTAGTAAGTCAAACCTGTTTCCAGTGCACGTTGGCCTCCACCAGGGCTGCCCTTTGTCTCCGCTTCTGTTCATTATTTTTATGGACAGAATTTCTAGGCGCAGCCAGGGTGTAGAAGGGGTCTGGTTTGGGAACCACAGAATCTCATCTCTGCTGTTTGCGGACGATGTGGTTCTGTTGGCTTCGTCAAATCAGGACCTTCAGCGTGCACTGGGGCGGTTTGCAACCGAGTGTAAAGCGTCCGGGATGAAAATCAGCACCTCCAAATCCGAGGCTATGGTTTTCGACCGGAAAAAGGTGCTTTGCCCTCTTCAGGTCGGTGGAGTGTCCTTGCCTCAAGTGGAGGAGTTTAAGTATCTCAGGGTCTTGTTCACGAGTGAGGGACGGATGGAGCATGAGATCGATAGACAGATCGGTGCAGCATCTGCAGTGATGCGGTCGCTGTATCGGACCATCGTGGTGAAGAGAGACCCGAGTAGGGGGGCAAAGCTCTTGATTTACCGATCGACCTACGTTCCGATCCTCACCTATGGTCATGAGATTTGACTCATGACCGAAAGAACGAGATCGCGAGTACAAGCGGCCGAGATGAGTTTCCTCCGCAGGGTGGCTGGGCGCTCCCTTAGAGATAGGGTGAGGAGCTCGGTCACTCGGGAGGAGCTCGGAGTCGAGCCGCTGCTCCTCCATGTCGAAAGGAGTCAGTTGAGGTGGCTCGGGCATCTTTTCCGGATGCCCCCTGTACGCCTCGCTGGAGAGGTGTTCCGGGCACGTCCCACTGGGAGGAGGCCCCGGGGAAGACCCAGGACACGCTGGAGGGACTACATCTCTCGGCTGGCTTGGGAACGCCTTGGGGTTCCCCCAGTGGAGCTGGAGGAGGTGTGTGTGGATCGGGAGGTCTGGGCGGCTTTGCTTGAGCTGCTGCCCCCGCGACCCGACTCCAGATAAAGCGGAAGAATATGGATGGATGGATGAATATATATATATATATATATATATCAATCCATCCATCCCTGCAACAGCAATGCATGACCCTTTGTCCATGAACCATCTGTTAGACAAATCTTTTATGATCTTGCAGAAACCAACACAAATTAATGTTCCCCAACTGCAATGCAAATTCTATTACTATTAAAAAAAAAAAAAAAAAAGGATATGGGCAATAAATAAATAAATACAAAACTACCTTTCAAATACAGCTCTGTTATCAGGCACGCAAAATGATGCCCCCTACTTCTGTCACACTACTTGCTTGCATGTGTCAGGATTTATTTTCTTTGGTGAAACATGAATTAACATGGTCAGGCTTAGTGGAGGTGGTGATGTAATGGTTTGCATGTTGGACTGTGATGCCAGCGATCCGGGTTCACTTCCCAATCACCAGCCAAGCTCCCAATTGGCACTTCAAACAGGTGTGCTGGGGAGGTGGAGAGAGACATGCAGCGGTCCCTTCGGGAAATAAAACTAATGCTTTCATTGGCTACGCACAATAAAGTAGAACGTTCTCCACCTCCAATATCTAAATAGAATTTGGAAATAGTGTGTATAAAAAAGACATTGGAGGAGCATTATTACATGTGCTTGTTCCCATGGTCGGCTATCTTCATGTCAAGTGCCACTGTAAGTCATACAGCAGATTGGGAGGGGTTGTGTGTTTACGAAGGCAAAATAATACAGGATGATACATAAATCAGTTTAAATATTTGTTTGCAGGTGTTTAGTAAGCAAATAACTGACTATCTATATTATGTGTAATTATCTCTGAAATACTCTAAAGTGCACATTGTTTCCAGGTGAAGCTGCAGCTCATGTAAAAAGGGTTTTCAACCTCCTCTTTTCATTTACTGCCAAATGCATATGAACAGCCCCGAAGAAAGAAGAATTTGACCTTTGCTGGAATTGAAATTTTAAAATTGCACAGTCCAACTTGTCACTCCACCTAAATGTCTGCAGGGAACTTTCTGACCTGGAAGTGTGATACACAAAATTCTCCACTGCCAAAAACTGTGTGGCTGTTTTTGTACAGAAATGTCACTTTTCATATGTCACATTTTATTATTTATTTATTTATTTTTTGTAAATGCCAAAGTTGGTGTGCAAACGGTGTTATGGAAGCTTCTGTATGTTCTGTCTGTGTTTGAACAAAATAACTTGGCAAACATTGATCTGATTTGAACCAAACTTTGTTGAATGAGGATCAGTGAAGGACAGATTGGTTTGATTTCTATAAAAAATGGTTAAAAGAAAAAGGTCAAGGCCAAGGTCAAAATGTTGGCCAAATGCTTATATTGGGGTCAATTAGAATATGTCTTCTGGGGAAGCTGTTAATTTGTTTCTTAGAATATCTTAATATTTTAAGTTGTTCAACATTCAACACTCATTATGTTCTAGTGTCTTCGTTTTCTTCATGTTTTATTCATAAATGTATTTCATGTGTCCCTTACACACTGGATAAACCAGTAGAATTACATTGAACACTGCTAGGTCTTCTATGCTTACTTGCAGAATCACATCACTGCTTTCCAGCTACAACAGTTCGGGATGCCACAGGGATCATGGAAAATTAATCCATTTGTCTTAATTATGTGAAACCAGAAGTTGAAAGTGCACAAATCCTTTTCGGCCCAAGTGTAATTATTTCATGTATTACACATCTTTATCAGTGATTGCATTATTTCTCCCAGTGGGAAAAGACAGGAAAACCAAACGGCTTTGGCACAAATAACATGAAGGCACGGAGCACGAGGAGGAGGAGGAGGAGGAGGGAGACTAATTGCACAACAGAGCGTGACAGAATTAGAACTAGAGCTCAACCCCATCACTCAGTGTATGGTTTTACAGTTGGGTACATAAGTATTTAATCAGTGACACATTTTTTGTAATTTCGCCTTTGAATACAACCACAATATAGTTTCACAACGTAATCAGATTAGATTAGATGGAATTTTATTGATCTCTTGGGAAGGCTCCCTCAGAGAAATTGAGGTTCCAGCAGCAGCACACAGAGAAGCACACAGAGTATTAAAACTGAAATGTAAAACAATTTGAAAATGTAAATATGAATACACAAATACAGCATTTACCAGAAATACTGCTTGCTACTGGTTTACTGGCCACTACTGTTCCTCTCCTTCCCGCCCCCTGTCTTCCTGTTAGTCCTCCTCCCCTTGAGTGAGGAGTTTTTCAGTCTGTTGGTCCTGCGCTTGGGAAGGACCGCCGACGTCGCTGTGTCCACAGAGGCTCCCGGAGAAAGTTTGTGTTCCATCGAACTGGGTCGTCTGTGCCGGTCATCTGGTCAGCTGAGCGCATCGGTGCTCGGCGCCCACGTCATCAGAGCGCTGCAGCTTCTGGGAATTGTAGTCCTGATGTGACGACAGCGGTTCCTGACACTCTCCGGGCGCTGGATGGAAAACGTGGAGTGGATTTTAAAATACTCAGGCCTATTCAAAGATGTCAGTCTGTCAAACCGACAGAAGTCTTCAGTTTGGGTCTTATTAACATCAGATCTTTGTCCTCAAAATCCCTGTTGATTAACGATCTAATTATGGATCATCATTTGGACATGATTGGGTTATGTGAAATCTGGCTCAAACCTATAGCTGTTCTTCCTCTGAATGAGGCCTGCCCACCAGGGTACACATTCAGTCACATGTCTCATTGTGCGAAGCAAGGCGGGGGTGTTGCTTTTATCTATAAATCCAAGTTTACCTTCTTGACTGTCGGGGGGCATAAATATAATTCGTTTGAGCATCTGACTCTCCGCTCTGCCCATGATGCTACATATTGTCAGGGTCAGAAGTACGGAAATCAGTCATGCCATGTTGTCACTCTTTATAGGCCTCCTGGCCCATATTCTGAATTTTTAGATGAATTTGGTGCATTCATCTCTAGCCTGTCAGCTAGTGTGGACAACATTTTGATTATTGGTGATTTTAATATTCACATAAATAAGCCCTCTGATCCCCTTTGCAAGTCATTTATGGAACTTGTGGATGCGCTGGGATTCCAGCAATGTATTCAGGATTCAACACATACTAGTGAAAATACCCTTGATCTGGTACTCACACGTGGCCTTGCTGTCACAAACATTGACATTTTGCCTCTTGCCTCGGTGATCTCTGACCACTCATTTGTTAGGTGTGCATTTATGTTGCTGTGCCTAGTGGATCGAAAGCCTTGTCTTTCTTTGCGGCGACGCATTACTCCTTCAATTATGATAGAACTCGAAGCCAGACTACCTGAAATTTTGGCCTCAGGGTTAGAGAATATTCAATCAGTAGATAGTCTTGCGGATGGCTTGAACTCAGCGCTCAAGGCCACACTGGACAAGGTTGCGCCTCCTCTCTTGAGGACACGCCTTCCCAAGGCATACTCACCTTGGTTTAATGGTTACCTGCGTGACCTTAGGCAGAAGGCTCGAGGTTTTGAACGGAAATGGCGTAGTTCCAAGTTAGAGGTGTTCCATCTTGCATGGCGAGATGCTGTCTTGGATTATAAGCAGGCACTACTGGCTACAAAGCGTGCCTATTATTGTGATTTGATTAATAAAAATAAGCATAATTCCACGTTTTTGTTTGAAACTGTAGCACTTCTTATTCATGGACAGCCACCTGTTATTCACTCTCCTTTTTCAGCACAGGACTTCTTGGATTACTTCGAGAAGAAAATTGAGGATATTGGGTTGAGTATATCTCAGCAGGCTTTGGCCCAAGCACTGCATACTGCTGTGGAGGTGGATGCACCCACTGAGGTGGTATCCAGATTTACAGATTTTGATGGTATCTCACTAGGCACACTAACGAAGCTCGTGACGTCTACTAAAAGCACAACCTGTTTAATTGATCCTATACCAACAAAACTGTTTAAGGACCTGTGGTCCATTCTTCGACCAACTGTGCTGGAAATTATAAATCTCTCATTAACTTCTGGATCTGTTCCTAAGTGTTTTAAGTCTGCAGTGATCAAACCATTACTTAAAAAATCTAATCTCGACCCTAGTGTATTGAAGAATTATAGACCGATATCAAATCTGTCATTTTGTTCTAAAATCCTGGAAAAAGTGGTCTCGCGACAGCTCGTGGACTACCTCACTGAGAATAATCTTTTTGAGCCACTGCAGTCTGCTTTTAGATAATTTCACTCCACAGAGACAGCACTTACTAAAGTAGTGAATGACCTTTTGTGAGCAATGGACTCGGATATCACTACGGTCCTGGTGCTGCTGGATCTTAGTGCTGCATTTGACACTGTGGATTACCATATTCTACTCAAAAGGCTGGAGAATCACTTTGGGATTACTGGAACTGCTCTTGCATGGTTGACGTCGTACCTGTCCAGTCGTTCCTACTGTGTATTGTGTAATGGAACCTCCTCCGATCGTAGAGACATGAAGTTTGGGGTTCCTCAGGGATCCGTTTTGGGCCCCTTGCTTTTTTCTCTTTATGTAGCACCCCTCAGGAATATATTGCAGCATTTTGGGATTCCCTTTCATTGCTATGCTGATGACACTCAATTGTATATGCCAATAACTGCTGGTAATCTTACTCACATAAAATCCTTGGAAGATTGTCTTGCATCAGTAAGAAGTTGGATGTCTAGTAACTTCCTACTTTTAAATTCTGATAAGACTGAAGTTATGGTTTTTGGTCCAGCGAGATATCGGCATCAATTTGATCAGCTAGCATTTAGCTTAGGTCCGTGTGTTATACATCATACGGATAAAGTGAGGAACCTTGGAGTAATTTTTGATCCTGCGTTGTCCTTTGATCTCCACATTAGAGATATTACAAGGACTGCCTTCTTCCATTTGCGAAATATAGCGAGGATTCGTCCTATTCTGTCTATGGCTGATGCTGAGACTTTGATTCATGCGTTTGTCTCTTCTAGATTGGACTATTGTAATGCTCTATTCTCTGGCTTACCGCAGTCCAGGATCAGGGGTCTTCAATTGGTTCAGAATGCTGCTGCCAGACTTTTGACACGGAGCAGAAAGTTTGACCACATTACGCCAATCTTGGCGTCCCTGCACTGGCTTCCTGTTTCTGCAAGATTGGATTTTAAAGTACTGATTTTAGTTTATAAAATTGTTCATGGACTTGCACCTCCCTATCTGGCTGATTTGATAAGCCCCTATGTACCAGCTCGGGCCCTGCGTTCTCAGGGTGCAGGACTTCTGTGTGTTCCCAGGGTGACTAAAAAGTCTGCCGGTCACAGAGCTTTTTCCTATCGTGCCCCAGCTCTGTGGAACGATCTGCTGGCACACATTCGGCAGTCGGACACTGTGGAGACTTTTAAATCACGTTTAAAGACTCATTTATTTTCCTTGTTTTATCATTAGTGTTATGATGTGTTTTTAATCTTGTATTCTTTTACTGCTGTCTTTCTTTTATGGTTGTTTTTATTGTGTTTTAAATTTTTAATTGTTTTTTTATGTTGTGAAGCGCCTTGAGACAATTTTGTCGGGAATTGGCGCTATATAAATTAATAAATTTGATTTGATTTAAAATTTGAAGGAGCAGTCTGTGTCTGAAGAGGTTCCTCTGGTTGCTGATGGTGGTGCAGTGGATGACTGGCATTGTCCATAATGTCCAGCAGATTGTCCAGTGTTCTCTATTTGTAATGTACTATATTTGTAGTGTACTGCTTTTATAAAAACAAAAAACAAAAAAACAAAAAACACAATACCAATTACCAAGTTACTGGCAGTCTCTTCATTTTCAGAGCCCATAAGTAATTGGACCATTGACTGACAAGCTATTTTTTTGGCCAGGTGTGGCCTTTTCCCTCATTGTCCCATGGCAAATTAAGCAGATAAAAGATCTTGAGTTGAGTCAGATTGCTGAATCTTTTTAACATTTATTTAAGCAGGCTGAGATTTAACTCTCCAACTCTCCAACTCTCTTTTCCAAGAGAGACCTGCCTCAATGGCAACCGCATGTATACTTTCAGATAAAACATAAAATCACATCAAACAACAGACACCTGAAAATGCAATCCAAACAAAGTGCAGGGTAAAATACATCACAATAATCCAAAAATATTTGCAAATTTCAACAGACTCACAATCCATGACTGTTGTGTGTTGGGGGTGTGTGGCTGGACATTTTGGTGTTCTTTTCTTTTCTTTGCTCTCCAGGTGGCATGGAAACTGATTTGTCTGTGGAAAAGGTGCTGACCGAAGAGTCCTTCACCCTCATCAACATCATGTGCAGCACCTGTGGATGGTGCTCACACCCTTATCAACATCATGTGTAGCACCTGTGGATGGTGCTCACATGCAACCTTAAAGACTTTCAGCTGAAGCAGATAATTAGATGGCGTTCTGCATTTAAGCCATGGGTGATTCAGGCAGAATTGCCGGGAACTCGACCTTGTGATGTTCGTTTGTGAGACGCTGAGGACCGCGCCTGGGTTTGACACATCGATCCTGTGAAGCAGGAAGGGTGAGGGACACATGCTGTCAGCACACATCAGAGGTGATTAATTGTTTGGCTACTCGTTGATAGTAACTTGGTATTTTGTTACGCAGTATATTTGAATTGAGATGAGAATTGTGCAGCTTGCTTCTCACTGCTGTGGCGTGCGGACGAGTGATCCTCCACCTGTTGTGAGAAGCTGCTCATTTGCATAAAGTTTAAAATACAGACCTGAATGTGTTGCTGATAGTGTGTGTCTTTTGAAGGATATTAGTTGTAACTGCTGACTTACCTCACTTCTTCTATCCTTCGCAGAGAGTCGGTTTGTCGTGTCCACCTGGGGGGTGTTTGGCTGTAACAGTGAGTCCAGAAGCGCCGGGCTTCGATCCTTTTGGGCGCTGGAGAGCGTGCCAGCCTTCACTCCACCAGAATGACGCTGTTTAGTTTCTACACTTTATTATGCACCAGAGGGTGAAAAATAAATTGTTTTTGTTATTGGAACCGCTTTCTGGTTATTTTAGCGCTGGGTTCCGTCAGACGCAGGTTCGCTCCTCAACCCGCGTCGACACATAACACATGACATTTGCATTAGGTGGCTGTTCAATGGAAATGTCAATATGAGGTCAACAGAGGTGTTGCTGGAAGTGAAAGAGGCCACAATTAGACTAAAGAAAGCAAAATAAACCAAAATCCATATTTTCCATTCTTAAAATGGAATGATGCACTGGTAAGTTAAACAACACCAAAAGGCCTCGAAGGCCATGAAAGACTATGAAATTGGCCTCTTTCCTTGGGAAAAACTCCCCTGCATAATCACACTCTAAAACATTGCAGCCTCATTTAGTTATGTCCACTTGCTACCTCTCTTTAACATAAAGAGCTCTTAAAAGTTTTGGATGTTGAACTCAACTTTACAGCTCAACTCAACTTGTAAAGTTGTTGCGGTCTACAGCACAGAGAACCCACATGAAGACAATTGTAATGAACATTATACAACCAAAATGTACATTTTTATGCTTTTCATCACGTTAATAAGAGGCTGAAGTGACTCTCTGGCGTGCAAAGGATTATGGGATATCTAATTAGGGTGAACACTGCCATCTACTGGCCATTAGGTGGCAGTAGAGACCCTGAAAACTTCCTAAAACAAATATAAATAATCTGTCCAAGTAATGCGTGTCTGCAATGTTTAATCTGCGTGGAATTTAATAAATGCAAACCGAATTTCAGACAATTTATATATATTACTCTGGAACAAAGAGGACAAACAGTGCTGTAACGGACAGTAAGCAGGACGTTAAAGCCCAAACTTCACTTTCCCCCAGAATAGCATGAACAGGAAGCAATCACAGCTCACACAACTTGAGCTTCTGGCATAAAACAAACACAATAACAACATCTATAAACCCAGAGAATATATTCACGAGAGTTTTAGGCACAATATACAAGGAATTTAATGCTGTTGTCCATGTGCAGTGGTTAAAGTGTACCCTGATCAGAGCGTCTCAATGCATTTCTCCTGTTGTGAAACTTTACCCATAATGCACTGCAGCATGTGTCCAAACACTAAAACCTTCAAAATTAGTGTATTACTTTAAAACTAAAACATAATGCTGATATTTTCACTTTATAAAATGCCAGACGTGAGATTAATTTAAATAACTTGTCTGGAATTAGTTTGGTTAAAAATTTAACCATAAGTTAAAACTGTATGCCTGTTGATGACTTGCGTGATATGCCAGCGAGTCTGTATGGTGTAAGGAAAAATTATCTTTCTTTCTTCCCTCTCTCTACCTTTCTCTTCTGTAACCAACTCACTTCTACCTGCAGAGGACAGAGCTGTCTGCTCCAAAACATTTAACAGGTAGGTACTAAAATCTTTGATTTCAGATTTCACAAATGTTTTTGACTGTAAAGCTTTATTCACTATACCTGCAAAAATATGTTAGCAGACTAAAAAAATACTGGACCTAAATTTACTGGAAGCTAATTGGTCTGCTGATGGTTTTCAGAGTTATCTGAAAAACTAATCTGATAATGAAAACATTAGCTTTGATAATTAGCAATTAGCGGATTAGCGGAACCATGCCCACCACTGTTCATAACACGTTAACAAGTAAAAACACTCTGGACGAGGTTGGTGTATCATTGTCAAACTCGACAATCAAGAGATGACTTCATGATTGTAATTACAGAGTTTCCAGCAATGCACAAACCACTGGTAACACCTTGAACAGGTCAGCCAGATTAGACTTTGCCAGAAAACATAACAAAAAAAAAAGCCTGCCTTGCTCTGGAACAAGATTCTGTGGACAAATCAACCTACGATTAACTCGGAGCAGACTGATTAGGAAGACTTGGGAGAAGGAAAGGAACGGTTCATGATCCACACCATCTGTCACACATGGAGGCGGTGCTATGTCATCAGCACGTAAGGCTGCCAACATAACTGGCTCACTGGTGTTTATTGATTGTGTGACTGCTGATAGATGTCACATAATGAATTCTGAAGTGTACAGGGGTATACCATCTGCTCAAATTCAGCAAAATGCTCTCAAACTGATCGGATGGTGCGTCACAGTGCAGACGGTTAATGACCCACGATGTAGAGCCAAAGCAACCCAAGAGCTTCTCAAGGCAAAGAAATGGAATAGTCTTCATTGGCCAAGTCAGTCACCTGATTTCGAACCTGATGATTTTAAACTACTGAAAAAAAGACCCACAGAAGAACAACATCCAAATGAAGCTGGAGTAAAGGCCTGATGAAGCATCTCCAGAGAGGAAACGCAACATTTGGTGACGTTAATCGGTTTCACACTTCAGGCATTCATTAATAATTATCCAGCTCAGTGCAATATTTTTATTACAACCTTTGAATTAAAGTTGAAAGTCTACATCTCAGTTACATGTGGATTGCATCATTATTTGTAATTCCACTGTGGTTGTGTCCAGAGGGAAATTTACCAAAAAAAATTGTGTCACTGTCCAAAACTTTATGTACCCAGCTGGGATTTTAGGCGACACGTGGTGTACTAATGTCCAAAATAATGTCATCACCTCTGATGCAGATGTTACCATGGCGACACGCCAGGGTTTAATGCTGAATATTAGATGAAGTGGACACATAATGACAAATGAAAGACAATGTGGTGGATGAATCATAGAAATGAAGCATTCAGGAGGAAGCAGCCCAAAGACAAACATCTTATACAAGCAGGCACATCGTTCTATCAGCAGACAGATAGGAATTATAATATGTGCATGATAAAATTCCAATTAAAACTTTCTCCTTCCCCCCCCTGTGCTGAACCTTTGTGTGCTTGACAAAAAGATCTTAAAAAAATGTTAACTGGCTGATGTGACACTGTGGGTACAAAGTGAGCATCTTTCTTTTCACCACTCAGCTACATCTCCCAGTGGGGAGGGGGGGTATCCAACTCCTTGTGGAAGGAAACAAGACAATAGAGGTGGGCGATACCGGGAATTTTGGTATTGATCTGATACCAAGTAAATACAGGCCCATATTTTCATATTTAAGCTTCATAGATCCAAAGGATCCAAAAGACCTCAGATAGAATTTCACCAAACATTTTATGTGACAACAAAATCAAAATCAAATCAAATCAATTTTATTTATATAGCGCCAAATCACATCAACAGTTGCCCCAAGGTGCTTTATATTGCAAGGCAAAAGCCATACATCAACTACTGAAAAACCCCAACGGTCAAAACGACCCCCTGTGAGCAAGCACTTGGCGACAGTGGGAAGGAAAAACTCCCTTTTAACAGGAAGAAACCTCCAGCAGAACCAGGCTCAGGGAGGGGCAGTCTTCTGCTGGGACTGGTTGGGGTTGAGGGGAGAGAATCTGGAAAAAGACATGCTGTGGAAGACAGCAGAGATCATCACTAATGATTAAATGCAGAGTGGTGCATACAGAGCAAAAGGAGAAAGAAACACTCAGTGCATCATGGGAACCCCCCCCAGCAGTCTAAGTCTATAGCAGCATAACTAAGGGATGGTTCAGGGTCACCTGATCCAGCCCTAACTATAAGCTTTAGCAAAAAGGAAAGTTTTAAGCCTAATCTTAAAAGTAGAGAGAGTGTCTGTCTCCCTGATCCGAATTGGGAGCTGGTTCCGCAGGAGAGGAGCCTGAAAGCTGAAGGCTCTACCTCCCATTCTACTCTTAAAAACCCTAGGAACTACAAGTAAGCCTACAGTCTGAGAGCGAAGCGCTCTATTGGGGTGATATGGTACTAAGAGGTCCCTAAGATAAGATGGGACCTGATTATTCAAAACCTTATAAGTAAGAAGAAGAATTTTAATTTCTATTCTAGAATTAACAGGAAGCCAATGAAGAGAGGCCAATATGGGTGAAATATGCACTCTCCTTCTAGTCCCAGTCAGTACTCTAGCTGCAGCATTTTGAATTAACTGAAGGCTTTTCAGAGAACTTTTAGGACAACCTGATAATAATGAATTACAATAGTCCAGCCTAGAGGAACTAAATGCATGAATTAGTTTTTCAGCATCACTCTGAGACAAGACCTTTCTAATTTTAGAGATATTGTGCAAATGTAAAAAAGCAGTCCTACATATTTGCTTAATATGCACATTGAAGGACATATCCTGATCAAAAATGACTCCAAGATTTCTCACGGTATTACTAGAGGTCAGGGTAATGCCATCCAGAGTAAGGATCTGGTTAGACACCATGTTTCTATGATTTGTGGGGCCAAGTACAATAACTTCAGTTTTATCTGAATTTAAAAGCAGGAAATTAGAGGTCATCCATGTCTTTATGTCTGTAAGACATTCCTGCAGTTTAACTAATTGGTGTGTGTCCTCTGGCTTCATGGATAGATACAGCTGGGTATCATCTGCATAACAATGAAAATTTAAGCAATGCTTTCTAATAATACTGCCTAAGGGAAGCATGTATAAAGTGAATAAAATTGGTCCTAGCACAGAACCTTGTGGAACTCCATAATTAACCTTAGTCTGTGAAGAAGACTCCCCATTTACATGAACAATGTTGTGTGGGCCGCTGAAGAGGAGGTACTGCTGGCCCACCACCACCAGATGGCGCCCTGCTTGGAGTGCGGGCTTCAAGCAGAGAGGGCACCGAAACTAGTGGAGTGACAGCTGTCACATCATCAACACCAGCTGTCACTCATCTACGTCATCCTCCATAAAAGCCGGACTGCAACTCCACCTCCCCGCTGAGAAATCAACTACCATTCAGGTAATTTTCTCTGCTGACTTAAAACATTGAGTAATAATCTGAACTTCTTTGCAGCCGTTTTCCTGTGGTGTTTTCCTTATCTGTGGGATTGGCGTTTGGTGTGATCAGCGATGGCTTCGCTTCACACCCCAACCAGATAAGTGATTAGACAGGAGCTGCACGAGTGTGTGATTGGAGGTGGAGGTGCTCCCTCCCAAAAGAACATAGACTGTGGGATTACTGAGTGTGCGAACTCACACTCATCATAACTGTTTCTGTTCTCTGCCAGCAGTACCGGGTCTGACTGCTGAAGACAGTGGCCACCTGGGGCGCAGGGCTTGGCGGCTCCGGTGTTCTTCAGATCCGTTGGTGGTGGAAGCTGTGTGGGATCCGGCTCTTCTCTCAAAAGGCGTCTTCTATCTTCGAGCCTGCCCACACGTCACCTTGTGTATAATTGACATTCCACAATATTGTTATTGTCTGTACTTCGTTGTGCGATTCACAACATTAAATTGTTACTTTTTGGCTTATCCATTGTCCGTTCATTAACGCCCCCTGTTGTGGGTCCGTTTCACGACACCTTCCCAACAAACAAATTGTAATCTATTAGATAAATATTATTCAAACCACCGCAGTGCAGTGCCTTTAATACCTATGGCATGCTCTAATCTCTGTAATAAAATTTTATGGTCAACAGTATCAAAAGCAGCTCTGAGGTCTAACAGGACAAGCACAGAGATGAGTCCACTGTCTGAGGCCATAAGAAGATCATTTGTAACCTTCACTAATGCTGTTTCTGTACTATGATGAATTCTAAAACCTGACTGAAACTCTTCAAATAGACCATTCCTCTGCAGATGATCAGTTAGCGGTTTTACAACTACCCTTTCAAGAATTTTTGAGAGAAAAGGAAGGGTGGAGATTGGCCTATAATTTGCTAAGATAGCTGGGTCAAGTGATGGCTTTTTAAGTAATGGTTTAATTACTGCCACCTTAAAAGCCCGTGGTGCATAGCCAACTAATAAAGACAGATTGATCATATTTAAGATTGAAGCATTAATTAATGGTAAGGCTTCCTTGAGCAGCCTGGTAGGAATGGGGTCTAATAGACATGTTGATGGTTTGGAGGAAGTAACTAATGAAAATAACTCAGACAGAACAATCGGAGAGAAAGAGTCTAACCAAATACCAGCATTACTGAAAGCAGCCAAAGATAACGATATTGTTATGTGCCGACGTGGGTTGAGGAGCGGACCTGCGTCTGACTGAACCCAGCGCTAAATAACCAGAAAGCGGTTCCAAAAACAAAACAATTTCATTTTCCCCCTCTTGTGCAATACTCAGTGTACAACATAAAATATAGCTTGTCTGGCGGAGTGAAGGACGGCGCGCTCTCCAGCGCCCAAAGGGATCGAAGCCTGGCGCTTCTGGACTCAAATTCACCCCCAAACACCCCCCAGGTGGACACGACAAACTGACTCTGTGAAGGATAGAAGAGGTGAGGTAAGTCAACAGCTACAACTAATATCCTTCAAAGGCACACGCTATCAGCAACACATTCAGGTCTGACTTTAAGCTTTATGTAAATGAGCAGCTTCTCACAACAGGTGGAGGATCATCAGTCCGCACGCCACGGCCGTGAGAAGCGAGCTGCACAATTCTCATCAATGTTCAAATATGCTGCGTAACAAAATACCAAATTACTATTAACACTTATTCAGACAATCAATCACCTCTGATGTGTGCTGACAGCATGTGTCCCTCACCTGTCCTCCTTCACAGGCACGATGTGTCAAACCCAGGCGCGGTCCTCAGCGTCTCACAAACGAACGTCACAAGGTCGAGTTCCCGGCAATTCTGCTTGAACCTCTCATGGCTTAAATGCAGAATGCCATCTAATTATCTGCTTCAGCTGAAAGTCCTTAAGTCTGCACGTGAGCATCATCCACAGGTGCTGCGAGTCATTAGGCCTGCACATGAACATCCTCCACAAGTGCAGCCAATAATGTTGATGAGGGTGAAGGATTCTTCTGCCAGCACCGTCTCCACAGACAAAAACCAGTTTGCATACCACCTGGAGAGCAAAGAAAAGAAAACAACACAAAAACATCCAGCCAAACCCCCCAACACACAACAGATATGTCTTTGGGATGGTTATGAGTAATTTTTTCTCTAATAGTTAAAATTTTATTAGCAAAGAAAGTCATGAAGTCATTACTAGTTAAAGTTAAAGGAATACTCGGCTCAGTAGAGCTCTGACTCTTTGTCAGCCTGGCTACATTGCTGAAAAGAAACCTGGGGTTGTTCTTATTTTCTTCAATTAGTGATGAGTAGTAAGATGTCCTAGCTTTACAGAATGCTTCCAGGCTAAGTGAAGATCTTCTAAATTAGTGAGACACCATTTCCTCTCCAACTTACGGGTTATCTGCTTTAAGCTGTGAGTATGTGAGTTATACCACGGAGTCAGGCACTTTTGATTTAAGGCTCTCTTTTTCAGAGGAGCTACAGCATCCAAAGTTGTCCTCAATGAGGATGTAAAACTATTGAAGAGATACTCTATCTCACTCACAGTTTAGGTAGCTACTCTGCACTGTGTTGGTATATGGCATTGGAGAACATAAAGAAGGAATCATATCCTTAAACCTAGTTACAGTGCTTTCTGAAAGACTTCTAGTGTAATGAAACTTATTCCCCACTGCTGGGTAGTCCATCAGAGTAAATGTAAATGTTATTAAGAAATAATCAGACAGAAGGGAGTTTTCAGGGAATACTGTTAAGTCTTCAATTTCTATACCATAAGTCAGAACAAGATCTAAGATATGATTAAAGTGGTGGGTGGACTCATTTACATTTTGAGCATAGCCAACTGAGTCTAATAATAGATTAAATGCAGTGTTGAGGCTGTCATTCTCAGCATCTGTGTGGATGTTAAAATCGCCCACTATAATTGTCTTATCTGAGCTAAGCACTAAGTCAGACAAAATGTCCGAAAATTCACAGAGAAACTCACAGTAAGGACCAGGAGGACGATAGATAATAACAAATAAAACTGGTTTTTGGGACTTCCAATTTGGATGGACAAGACTAAGAGTCAAGCTTTCAAATGAATTAAAGCTCTGTCTGGGTTTTTGATTAATTAATAAGCTGGAATGGAAGATTGCTGCTAATCCTCCGCCTCGGCCCGTGCTACGAGCATTCTGGCAGTTAGTGTGACTCGGGGGTGTTGACTCATTTAAACTAACATATTCATCCTGCTGTAACCAGGTTTCTGTAAGGCAGAATAAATCAATATGTTGATCAATTATTATATCATTTACTAACAGGGACTTAGAAGAGAGAGACCTAATGTTTAATAGACCACATTTAACTGTTTTAGTCTGTGGTGCAGTTGAAGGTGCTATATTATTTTTTCTTTTTGAATTTTTATGCTTAAATAGATTTTTGCTGGTTATTGGTAGTCTGGGAGCAGGCACCGTCTCTACGGGGATGGGGTAATGAGGGGATGGCAGGGGGAGAGAAGCTGCAGAGAGGTGTGTAAGACTACAACTCTGCTTCCTGGTCCCAACCCTGGATAGTCACGGTTTGGAGGATTTAAGAAAATTGGCCAGATTTCTAGAAATGAGAGCTGCTCCATCCAAAGTGGGATGGATGCCGTCTCTCCTAACAAGACCAGGTTTTCCCCAGAAGCTTTGCCAATATCTATGAAGCCCACCTCATTTTTTGGACACCACTCAGACAGCCAGCAATTCAAGGAGAACATGCGGCTAAACATGTCACTCCCGGTCCGATTGGGGAGGGGCCCAGAGAAAACTACAGAGTCTGACATTGTTTTTGCAAAGTTACACACCGATTCAATATTAATTTACTTTATTACTTTTTATTTTATTTATTTACTAAAATACTTTATTATCACAATCAACATTTTTGTTTAAAAAATATCACTCAACACAACTTAAAACAAAATTTACTGAGGTAGAGGACTGACAAACTGCAATACAAGGGTGCGCTGCTCAGTGTTATGTGACGCAGCGCTGCTCTTACAAACAGAGAGGAGACTTTGATGAATCTGCATGCGCAGCAGACAGTGCATACGGGAGAGAAAAAAGCTTGAGTATCGATCTTTTTACACGAGGATTGTTCAATATCAATACCAGAGTTGGTATCGATATTATCGATATTAGGATCGATCCAGCCACCTGTACAAGACAAACCATTGTAGGATTAACACCTGTTGACACACATGGATGTTCCAGATCCTTCCAAAGTGCACATGGGAACTATCTCGCTGCTGTTCAACTTTGAAACAGATGAAGTGACATTCAATTACTGACCCCTTTGAGTGCCTGCTTTGTGTTCAATCCAAGCAGCGGTGGCATATGAAACAGGTGCTGAGATAGATTAGAGAGATGACAGCTGAGTGTGAAAGGAGCACGGCTCAGTCTCACCGGAGGAGACAGTGGAGTGAGGAAATCGGACTGTTTTATGGATGAAAGTGACACACAATCGATGTCTCTGAAAAAGGAAAATTCCATAGATGTCAAAGCTTAGCAAGGGTGTTACAAGGGGGCACGGGAAAGGTAAGTGCAGTGTTTCTTTTATAGATGGCCGGAAGTTTAGCGGCTAATGTTTGTGGACAGGTAAATGAAAAGGTGCTTAATTATAGATTGCAGGAACTTGACTTCGTAAGGTGAAAAATCAGCAGAATATACAAAATGCGTGAAGATTCGCAATCACATGGTAGTAAGTTTATGTTCAAGATGACTGAATTAGTGTTATTCATGAGCACGTTTTTCTCATCTCAGAGGTCGCTTCTCTTGACTAGAGGTGGAGTGTGTCCCAGACATTTAAAACAACAGTCTGTAGGATTTGCAACAACAAATCAATGTGTTTTCATAAGCTTAGAATGAGCCCTTGATTTCTAAATGGAAACTGCCATATTGTGCCGACATGTTGATACAAGAGGCCAAAAGGGACACTGGGCCATTTTACAGTAATTATTTTCCTATACAGGAAAATGATGAAATTTAGTTTACTGTTTTGATCTAAGCATCAATTAATATTGACATAAGGAATATAGATGTAATAATATTCCAAAGCTAAACAGTGTATTTAATATGAATTTCTACCTTTAGCAGATAGCTTTGCCTTGCTATTACCTTGAGAACCATAACAGCACTGATGGTAACAGCACTGACAATAACTTGGAAAAATGCATGCTCTGCATGAGCCATGTGCGTTAGTGTGCATACTTGTGCTTATTACTGGGCAGAATCTGTGCGTCTGTGTGCTGATATGTGACTTTTTTCAATACCTATGTCAACAAAGCTAATAGCACAGTAACATCACAAAAATCTGTGAAACGTATCATTTTGAACAGATCAGACTCCCTTGGCTTCCATTTTGAACTTCCTTCCAATATCACAGACAGTGAACGCCACCTATAGAAAGATAGAAAGATAGATTTGTCATTACAAGTGCAACGAAATTTCTTCCCACACAATCACCTCAGACAAAAATACAATTAATCCATAATTATTACAAGTTGAACGTAATAATCATCAGAATTAGAACAACCATACATATACATTTGATTGTTTATGTACACTAAACTTAAAGACAGTCCGTCATCCGAATTGAGGCAATGTGAATGTGTGTGTGCGTGTGTGTGTGTGTGTGTGTGTGGGGGGGGGTAGAGGTGGGGAGGGGAGAGATGGGGCGTGTGTCATGAGTGCAGATGAGATGAGCTCATATCATTCAGATGAGTTTGTATTAGTTTCTGTCAGTGTGTGCATAATGTCTGGAGTTGCCCTGACAACACCAGACTGATTGTTGGGGAGGACAGAAGATAAGAGGGCAGCCGAATGGTTCACCAAGGCCGTAGAAATTCTTCTGGAGGAACACAGCAGGGGCCAACTGAGAAACTGAAAAAAGTGTTGATCTTTCAGCAGTGGAAAACCTATTGTTTGGTAACAGCACTGACATGAGACCTTAAGGGACATAGGTAACAATGAAAAAAAATCTTTTGCGGAATTACATACTTAATACCGTGGAGTGTGAATTAACATCATCATTCAACTTAAAAATGGTCATTTTGTTTCCAAAATGTAAGAAATCCCCGAATAGAACTCAGTATTCAACCAAGGACATCATTTTTCATTCTACCTCAATTTCAAGTCATCATGTTAAATTCATCATATTAAATTTAGAACCATGGAAAGGGGTCTTTAATTGGGTTAATTCTAACAATATGCCTTCTACATCATATTTACATAGATTCATAATGCAATGCGATGCATAATGCAATCTGTTACCTCACCACGAGATGACATTATTATACACACTGCAGCTTCAAACCTGTTCAGTCAAACATGCCTACATTGCCTCCTGAGACTCAACAAAGTTACCCTGAAATACCTTTTATCAGTATGTCAAATAAATGTTTAATATATACAGTGCTGTGAAAGAGTTAGGGCCCCTTTGAGTTTTTACATGTTTGATTTTTTTTTTAGGACATAACAAAAACCAACAACAACAAAAAAATGAAATTCAGGCTTTTTATATTAAAAATTTCTAAAATGATGCCTTTTAAACCCACAGTGACAAGCAATCTTTACATCATGAATTAAAAGCAACAAAAATCTAATTGATGGTGTGAATAAGTAAGCGCCCCCTTTAGTATAACACACAATAAATTACTTTTAATCTAGTTTTCTTCAGACAAGTCAGGCGATGGATACATAAACATCACCAAGACACTGATTATGTCTTGGCCTGTATTTACTCGTATATCAATTATGAAGAAATACAAACAGTATGGTACTCTATGGTAAATCTGTGTGTACTTAATAAAGCAGCCTGTGAGTGTACATAGAGCCTTTATGTATGATATAAGTAGAGAACTGAAACAATTTAACCAATGTTTCTGTGCATTACTGAATCTACTGGGGCAATGCAGAGCAAAACAGGAGAATCCAAAAGACACAAGCATCTGTGTATTAAACCCATTTGGTATTCTGATCCAACCTTCAATAAGCATTAAAAGGTATGAGGTGGGGCAGGAGACCATTCAGTGCAAATGACAGATTCATGGACACCATTTCAGGACCTATTTATTGTCCAACCATCTGCCAGGAAAACCCGTTTATCATGTGGAGGGTCATGGGGAGCTTGAACCTGCCGCTGGGTACATGGGTTGAGATGTGAGGTGCCATGGACAGGACGTCACTCCATCACATGGCTAAACATTTAGAAAAATCACTCACTCTGTTGGTCATATCTATGGGCAATTTAGAGCATTTAAACTGAATGTCCCTTGACTGTGACAGAATGATGATGAACCTGGAGACAATGCATGCAAGCACAGGGAGAAGACACAAAGTCCACACACAAGACACACAAGGAGTTCTGCTCAGGTTCACATTCTCACTTGGAAGTGTTTGGAGAATTTTGGCTAACAATGAAGTTTGTTTGAATTCTATTAGTAGCACGGCTTGAAGCAGGAAGAGTAGAAGCTGGTGGATAGAAAAGCCTAACTGTAGAAATTTAAGGAAGTTTCAGAAACCATGTTTAGGGTGATTAAAATGAGACCATATGTAGACATATTGATGATTTATCATGAGTCGCATTCTTTCAATTAAGTATATATTATTGTTTGACTCATTACTACAGAAAAATTAACACATCTCACTAGGGGGTGTAACGATGCACCGTGAATCATCATAATCGTATCGTGAAGTCTGTCTCGAATCGTATTATCTTTAAATGAGTATGGTGATACCATGAAAAGTCAACTACTGTACAGAAGAAATAACAACTTCTTGCAGAAAAATGATTAATGATTTAGAAAATATACAACTAGGAACCAGACAATGTCAAGGATTACAATTTATACTTAAGAATAATTTGCTTCTTAAAAGTTAAAACATTCACCACAGATTACTTTCTACATAGTGTCACCACTGATGTAATTATGTATTGTGATATGTATCGAATCGTGATAGCTGTATTGTGGAGCTAGTGTGTCATTACACCGTTACATCTCACATGAACTGCGGTCTGCCAGGACAGACCTGCTACAATGACTGGTGGGAAGTCTTTTACCCGAGGCCATCAAATATTGCCATTAAATATTATGAAAACTTTGCACCCGTCCATGCATCTCTCTTTGCTCATAAATGAACACTTCTAAAACTAAAATGTTGTTTTTGGACCCTAATGACACCTCTGAAGTGATTTACAAGACAGTTTGCGGATATTAGCATTGTAACGTCGCAGACTAGCTGCAAACCATTTTGTTTGTGTGTAAATATAACCTCTTTCTCATAGATTATGTAAAAGCTAGCGAGAAATATACACTTCTAAAACTGAAAAGTCTGTTTTTGGAACATAATAACACCTCTAAAATGATTTAAAAGACAGTTTGCGGATGTTAGCGTGGTAGCATCACAGACTAGCTGCAAACCGTTTTGTCTGTGTGTAAATATAACCTATTTCTCATAGATTATGTAAAAGCTAGCGAGAAATGAACACTTCTAAAATTGAAACCATTGTTTTTGGAACCTAATAACACCTCTGAAGTGATTTACAAGACAGTTTGCAGATGTTAGCGTGGTAATGTCACAGACTAGCTGCAAGCCGTGTTGTTTGTGTGTAAAGCTAGTGAAAAATAAACACTTCTAAAACTGAAAACGCTGTTTTCGTAACCTGATAACACCTCCGGAAGGATTTACAACATATTTCACAGACGTCAGTGTGCACGCTAACTTCTGCTAACTCAAAGCTAACTTTCTGTCTTGTCAAACGCTCATAAAAGAAAATATTGTTTATGATTGATTGACTGAGTGATAAAGGGGCTTTATTGAGCATGTACAAATTATAAGTAAGACAATAGGATCTTAATAATTAATATATGTATATATATATATATATATATATATATATATATATACACACACACACACACACACACACACACACACACACACACACACACACACACACACACACACACACACACACACACACACACACACACACACATATTATACTTTGCACTGCAAATTATAAAGAAGGCAATGCTCATATGGCCGATGGTATTTTATCATTGTGTTATATATATTTTTCACACTAATTACTACACAGTTTTTGCTAGCTTAGTGTTTAGCGCTGATGCCTCACAGCTAGAAGGTCATGGGATCACTTCCCGCCCTTTCTGTGAGGACTTTGCATGTTCTCCCTGTGTTTGCGTGGGTTCTTTCCGGGTGCTCCGGCTTCCTCCCACATCCAAAGACATGCAGGTTAGGTGGATTGGAAACTTTAAATTGTTTGTAGGGGTGTGTGCAGGTGTCAGTGTGTGACTGCTGGGATAGGTTCCAGCCTCCCTGTGATCCTTAAATGAAATAAGTTAGTATAGGAAATGGATGGATGGATGTGAACGCACTTTACGCTAATATGGATGCTCCATGGATTTCCTTTTTGAAAAGAAAATGCATGGGCTTGAGACTGATCCTTGGTTCAAGACCAGGCCTGATTGGAAAATCACTAAGGGCCCTTGGGAAATGTCCTTAATTCCCAACTTGCTCCCGGTGAGTAGTGAGCGCCTTGCGTGGCAGCACCCTGACATTGGTGTGTGAGTGTGTTTGTGTGAATGTGAGGCATCATTGTAAAGCGCTTTGAGCATCTGATGTAGGAAAAACATTTCTCTCACACGACACAATTGGCAAAGGTGAGCAGGAACCCATGTTCATCTTTTGCAAAGGTTGGGGGGGGGGGGCATCTTCCCTTCTCTTGAACTGCCAGTGAATTGCTCTACCTGCAAGATATCATATGATTTACATGAATGAAAACCAAAATAATATATATTTTTTTTTCCACTACTATCATGAGGTGAGCACCATTTCATTTGGACTGGCACACATGATCCTTGCAAAAGACATTTTTCCTGTAATCTCATTCAGAATATTAATAGATTACAGTTTAAGAGTCTTCAAGAAGAAAAACCAACATAAAACACAGGTTCTGGAGTGCTCATTCTCAATCTCCCTAACATTTGACAGGTTAAAGAGCAGGCGAAGGCATGGAAATAGAGCCGTGCTCTTTTCATAAGAGCCTGATGCCCTCTATAAAAGAGCAGTTTAGTCATTAGTCAGGTATTATCCTGCAGCATGTCCTGATTTTAAAACATTTTTGTCATATACATGCAATTTCCTCCAGGATGCCCTACATACTGCAGTATATATACTATTACACAAAATGCTCTTTTTTTGCATTCAGAGAGAACATCTTTGTGATTATGGTCATGGAGGAAATTAAAGGATAAATTTAACCTACACAGCACGCTAAGTCCACATGAAAATACATGCAAAAATCACAACACCATCATAAGAAATCAAATTTTTTTTTTTGCTGGAGTAGGAGACACTCTTGTGTTATATTGTGAGATCATAGGTGCAGCTGAAGCAATTATGCAAAAAGTTAACATTCTCACCCTTCATAACCGAAGTCTCTTGATGCTCATTTGGAATGTGCTGCCATCCAAAATGCAAAATTGGCTGCCAGGGCTACTCTGGCGCAATTTTTTGTTGCTTAATTGTTCAATTATGAACCACAGTAGAAGGCAAAAGGTGCCTTCTTCTCATCTTGGTTATGAATCAAATCTATCATTACAATTAGATCTGAAGGATGAAGAGCATTGTGGCTTTGAATCATTTATACCAAGGCAACAATTCCTCTGCTGTTCAGCCAAACAGAACGCTGTCTGTGATGTGGATGAAAATGTAATGTTCCTGAAGTTACCATGAGTCATCATACATAAATAAGCCATCATGTTACAATCAACTTGATGCATGTTGTCATCTTTGAATAAATATGTTTTTAGAAATATTACAGCATGTAACAAATTCAATGCAATAAATAAAACAACCATGTTAAGAGCAAATTTTGACTTTTTTTGTGTGTGCTGAAAAATGAAGCCATTGTAGAAGTGCTAAAATTTGCAGTTCCTGGAATGGCCACCTGAGGCTGGTTCCAAAAGCGATTCACTCCTCATTGACAGCTGTGTGATAGCTGAACGTGGTGAGAGGAGTCCACGCCCACAGGACTACACGAGCAGTGGCAGTTAGCTACTGTGGACATGACTGTGTCTATTCTTTCTGAGCATTTTATTAGTAATATCTTTGACAATATGATTTGCTGTGCAGTTAAATGTACTCATGGATCATCTTAGAGGTCTGTGCTCCATTGTTTGTGTTTAGTGAAATTATAGTATTGTTGAATTTGTATGTTGTGCTAATTAGCAGGCACCAATAGCTTGGTGAAGCTAGGCCCACTGATGGTACTACTGTACTGAGGCAATATCCTGGTCATACTTTATTATACCTTCCTCAAACCATCCTTTATGCAAACCACCACAGAGGCTGCAAAAACATTTGATAGTCAATCATCCAAACAAGAGTTAACCTGATAGCCTTAGCTTGTTAGCAGCTGGAACACTTCCCCATCACTGACACAGTGATGCACACCAGCAAGCACACATTCCCCCCCCATACTGCTTAAGAACTCACATTTGTTTCCAACAGACTGCCATTTCTTGCAGTTTCCTTGGTGGTGTGTTATGTCTGCACAGTAGACAAACTCCCATCTCACAATCTTCTAGGTTTTTCTTGTGATTTCAAACTGCAGGAGACATTGTAGGCTTCTTTAGCGTATTGAAAAAAATGCATTGTCCTGACTCACACTGACACTTTTTCAAAGTCTTGTTATGGAAGCCAACAGGAAGCCTATATATATATATATATCATTAGTGATTGATCTCTGCTCCCCTCCACAGCATGTCTTTTTCCTGGTTCTCTCCCTCAGCCCCAACCAGTCCTAGCAGAAGACTGCCCCTCCCTGAGCCTGGTTCTGCTGGAGGTTTCTTCCTGTTAAAAGGGAGTTTTTCCTTCCCACTGTCGCCAAGTGCTTGCTCACAGGGGGTCGTTTTGACCGTTGGGGTTTTTACGTAATTATTGTATGGCCTTGCCTTACAATATAAAGCGCCTTGGGGCAACTGTTTGTTGTGATTTGGCGCTATAGAAATAAAATTGATTGATTGATTGATATATATATATATATATATATATATATATATATATAAGTATCTATGCATTTAGAGTCATGTTTAATGGGTGCTTGGTGTTTGTCTGTTTATGGTATTATTTTTAATTGTAATATTTTATGGCACTGTTGATGTGCAATTGTTGTTAAAGCACTTTGAATGTCATCACTTGAACCTAAAGTTTGATGCAAATAAATTAAAACATACTGACTGACTGATTGACTAACTCACCCATTCACTCCAGGATTTATCCATTCATCTCTGATTTTGCTGTACAAGTCCCACACTGTTACCAAATTTGGTTTATAGCAACTTATTATTATTTAACAAAAGATATTAGGCACTTAAATATATATATATATATATATATATATATATATATATATATATATATATATATATATATATATATATATATATATATATATATATATATAATTTGCATACTATTGTATAATATGAATTGTTTTTCCACTGATTTCTACAGTGCATTGGGGGAGGGGGGGATTTGAAGAATGTTAAAATGCAGAAAAGAGAATTATGCTTGTCCCTTATGAATATACACAAATTTTCATGGCAGAAATCCCATTTGTTTGGCAGGTTGTTTTCAAATGTGCCATTTGTTGGTCTGTGTGGACCAATCATCAGTCAAACATTTGCAAAAATGGAATTGCTTTGCTGTTCCAGTCCATTTGATACCATTATTGTCAGGGAGATTGAGATGTATTTGTCATTCCCATTGGACTCGTTGGTTTTATATTCCCGTTTCTGCCTCTGCCAAGGTTTGTTTATGCACACGGATTTTTTAGCTTGCTCACCGATTTACTGAAAACTGCTGCATCAGTTAGCATGAAGCTTAATGAAAGAATTGAGACTGATGAGTAATGTAAACTAAAATGTTGGAGAAGATGCAGATAAATATTCAGATAGAAACAATAATGACAACAGAACAAAACAATAAAGGGGAACACAGATTTTTCAACCTGGGCCTGATTTTTATTTAGATTTTTGAGATGTTTTTGGACAAAAAACAAAACAAAAAAACACAACATTTTAACTAGTCCAGTACTGAGTTGGAACACACACCGTTTTGGTGCTGCCATTCAGCACTACGTTATTACAAGTCAACCACCGCTGAGAGGGTTCATTCTTCTCCTGACTCCAGGAGAACGACACTCGACAGTCGACTTGTAATGATGTAGGTCATAGCAGCAGCCCCAAACCAAATAGAGCCTAAGGTAACATGGTAACTCTATAATCAGTTATTTAAAACTAATTATTTAAAATTACTAAGGGGAATCAATCAATCAACTTTTTTATATAGCGCCAAATCACAACAAACAGTTGCCCCAAGGCGCTTTATATTGTAAGGCAAGGCCATACAATAATTATGTAAAACCCCAACGGTCAAAACGACCCCCTGTGAGCAAGCACTTGGCTACAGTGGGAAGGAAAAACTCCCTTTTAACAGGAAGAAACCTCCAGCAGAACCAGGCTCAGGGAGGGGCAGTCTTCTGCTGGGACTGGTTGGGGCTGAGGGAGAGAACCAGGAAAAAGACATGCTGTGGAGGGGAGCAGAGATCGATCACTAATGATTAAATGCAGAGTGGTGCATACAGAGCAAAAAGAGAAAGAAACAGTGCATCATGGGAACCCCCCAGCAGTCTACGTCTATAGCAGCATAACTAAGGGATGGTTCAGGGTCACCTGATCCAGTCCTAACTATAAGCTTTAGCAAAAAGGAAAGTTTTAAGCCTAATCTTAAAAGTAGAGAGGGTGTCTGTCTCCCTGATCTGAATTGGGAGCTGGTTCCACAGGAGAGGAGCCTGAAAGCTGAAGGCTCTGCCTCCCATTCTACTCTTACAAACCCTAGGAACTACAAGTAAGCCTGCAGTCTGAGAGCGAAGCGCTCTATTGGGGTGATATGGTACTACGAGGTCCCTAAGATAAGATGGGACCTGATTATTCAAAACCTTATAAGTAAGAAGAAGAATTTTAAATTCTATTCTAGAATTAACAGGAAGCCAATGAAGAGAGGCCAATATGGGTGAGATATGCTCTCTCCTTCTAGTCCCCGTCAGTACTCTAGCTGCAGCATTTTGAATTAACTGAAGGCTTTTTAGGGAACTTTTAGGACAACCTGATAATAATGAATTACAATAGTCCAGCCTAGAGGAAATAAATGCATGAATTAGTTTTTCAGCATCACTCTGAGACAAGACCTTTCTGATTTTAGAGATATTGCGTAAATGCAAAAAAAGCAGTCCTACATATTTGTTTAATATGCGCTTTGAATGACATATCCTGATCAAAAATGACTCCAAGATTTCTCACAGTATTACTAGAGGTCAGGGTAATGCCATCCAGAGTAAGGATCTGGTTAGACACCATGTTTCTAAGATTTGTGGGGCCAAGTACAATAACTTCAGTTTTATCTGAGTTTAAAAGCAGGAAATTAGAGGTCATCCATGTCTTTATGTCTGTAAGACAATCCTGCAGTTTAGCTAATTGGTGTGTGTCCTCTGGCTTCATGGATAGATAAAGCTGGGTATCATCTGCGTAACAATGAAAATTTAAGCAATACCGTCTAATAATACTGCCTAAGGGAAGCATGTATAAAGTGAATAAAATTGGTCCTAGCACAGAACCTTGTGGAACTCTATAATTAACTTTAGTCTGTGAAGAAGATTCCCCATTTACATGAACAAATTGTAATCTATTAGACAAATATGATTCAAACCACCGCAGGGCAGTGCCTTTAATACCTATGGCATGCTCTAATCTCTGTAATAAAATTTTATGGTCAACAGTATCAAAAGCAGCACTGAGGTCTAACAGAACAAGCACAGAGATGAGTCCACTGTCCGAGGCCATAAGAAGATCATTTGTAACCTTCACTAATGCTGTTTCTGTACTATGATGAATTCTAAAACCTGACTGAAACTCTTCAAATAGACCATTCCTCTGCAGATGATCAGTTAGCTGTTTTACAACTACCCTTTCAAGAATTTTTGAGAGAAAAGGAAGGTTGGAGATTGGCCTATAATTAGCTAAGATAGCTGGGTCAAGTGATGGCTTTTTAAGTAATGGTTTAATTACTGCCACCTTAAAAGCCTGTGGTACATAGCCAACTAACAAAGATAGATTGATCATATTTAAGATCGAAGCATTAAATAATGGTAGGGCTTCCTTGAGCAGCCTGGTAGGAATGGGGTCTAATAAACATGTTGATGGTTTGGATGAAGTAACTAATGAAAATAACTCAGACAGAACAATCGGAGAGAAAGAGTCTAACCAAATACTGGCATCACTGAAAGCAGCCAAAGATAACGATACGTCTTTGGGATGGTTATGAGTAATTTTTTCTCTAATAGTTAAAATTTTGTTAGCAAAGAAAGTCATGAAGTCATTACTAGTTAAAGTTAATGGAATACTCAGCTCAATAGAGCTCTGACTCTTTGTCAGCCTGGCTACAGTGCTGAAAAGAAACCTGGGGTTATTCTTATTTTCTTCAATTAGTGATGAGTAGAAAGATGTCCTAGCTTTACGGAGGGCTTTTTATAGAGCAACAGACTCTTTTTCCAGGCTAAGTGAAGATCTTCTAAATTAGTGAGACGCCATTTCCTCTCCAACTTACGGGTTATCTGCTTTAAGCTACGAGTTTGCGAGTTATACCACGGAGTCAGACACTTCTGATTTAAAGCTCTCTTTTTCAGAGGAGCTACAGCATCCAAAGTTGTCTTCAATGAGGATGTAAAACTATTGACGAGATACTCTATCTCCCTTACAGAGTTTAGGTAGCTACTCTGCACTGTGTTGGTATATGGCATTAGAGAACATAAAGAAGGAATCATATCCTTAAACCTAGTTACAGCGCTTTCTGAAAGACTTCTAGTGTAATGAAACTTATTCCCTACTGCTGGGTAGTCCATCAGAGTAAATGTAAATGTTATTAAGAAATGATCAGACAGAAGGGAGTTTTCAGGGAATACTGTTAAGTCTTCAATTTCCATACCATAAGTCAGAACAAGATCTAAGATATGATTAAAGTGGTGGGTGGACTCATTTACTTTTTGAGCAAAGCCAATAGAGTCTAATAATAGATTAAATGCAGTGTTGAGGCTGTCATTCTCAGCATCTGTGTGGATGTTAAAATCGCCCACTATAATTATCTTATCTGAGCTAAGCACTAAGTCAGACAAAAGGTCTGAAAATTCACAGAGAAACTCACAGTAACGACCAGGTGGACGATAGATAATAACAAATAAAACTGTTTTTTGGGACTTCCAATTTGGATGGACAAGACTAAGAGACAAGCTTTCAAATGAATTAAAGCTCTGTCTGGGTTTTTGATTAATTAATAAGCTGGAATGGAAGATTGCTGCTAATCCTCCGCCCCGGCCCGTGCTACGAGCATTCTGACAGTTAGTGTGACTCGGGGGTGTTGACTCATTTAAACTAACATATTCATCCTGCTGTAACCAGGTTTCTGTTAGGCAGAATAAATCAATATGTTGATCAATTATTATATCATTTACCAACAGGGACTTAGAAGAGAGAGACCTAATGTTTAATAGACCACATTTAACTGTTTTAGTCTGTGGTGCAGTTGAAGGTGCTATATTACTTTTTCTTTTTGAATTTTTATGCTTAAATAGATTTTTGCTGGTTATTGGTAGTCTGGGATCAGGCACCGTCTCTACGGGGATGGGGTAATGAGGGGATGGCAGGGGGAGAGAAGCTGCAGAGAGGTGTGTAAGACTACAACTCTGCTTCCTGGTCCCAACCCTGGATAGTCACAGTTTGGAGGATTTAAGAAAATTGGCCAGATTTCTAGAAATGAGAGCTGCTCCATCCAAAGTGGGATGGATGCCGTCTCTCCTAACAAGACCAGGTTTTCCCCAGAAGCTTTGCCAATTATCTATGAAGCCCACCTCATTTTTTGGACACCACTCAGACAGCCAGCAATTCAAGGAGAACATGCGGCTAAACATGTCACTCCCGGTCCGATTGGGGAGGGGCCCAGAGAAAACTACAGAGTCCGACATTGTTTTTGCAAAGTTACACACCGATTCAATGTTAATTTTAGTGACCTCCGATTGGCGTAACCGGGTGTCATTACTGCCGACGTGAATTACAATCTTACCAAATTTACGCTTAGCCTTAGCCAGCAGTTTCAAATTTCCTTCAATGTTGCCTGCTCTGGCCCCCGGAAGACAATTGACTATGGTTGCTGGTGTCGCTAACTTCACATTTCTCAAAACAGAGTCGCCAATAACCAGAGTTTGATCCTCGGCGGGTGTGTCGTCGAGTGGGGAAAAACGGTTAGAGATGTGAACGGGTTGGCGGTGTACACGGGGCTTCTGTTTAGGGCTACGCTTCCTCCTCACAGTCACCCAGTCAGCCTGCTTTCCCGGCTGTTCGGGATCTGCCAGGGGGGAACTAATGGCGGCTAAGTTACCTTGGTCCGCACCGACTACAGGGGCCTGGCTAGCTGTAGAATTTTCCACGGTGCGGAGCCGAGTCTCCAATTCGCCCAGCCTGGCCTCCAAAGCTACGAATAAGCTACACTTATTACAAGTACCGTTACTGCTAAAGGAGGCCGAGGAATAACTAAACATTTCACACCCAGAGCAGAAAAGTGCGGGAGAGACAGGAGAAGCTGCCATGCTAAATCGGCTAAGAGCTAGTAGCTACGCTAAGCTAGCGGATTCCTAAAAACACGCAAAGTGAATAATGTGTAAATAATGGACAGTACGATGGCCTAGAGGTTAGCACTATTACAGCACACCTAAAAGATCCCAGGTTCGCTTCTGATTTAATAATTTCTGTTTGGAGTTTGCATATTTGGGTGGTTTCTCTCCTGCTCTGGCTTCCTCCCACTTCCAAAGACATGCAGGGTAAGTGAACTGCCGACTCTAATTGACTGTAGGTGTGAGTGATAGTGTGAAGGTGTTTGTTTGTCTATATGTGGCCCTACAATGGACTGGAGTCCTGTCCAGGGTGTATCCCGCCTCTCCCCCAATGACTGCTGGGATACACTCCAGCCTTCTGTGACCCATAACTGGAATAAAAAGAAATAGAAAATGAATGAGGTGAACTTGCACACGTGTATGTGTAGCATTGTGTTATGACTTCGTCCATTCGCTCCCCTCAGGAGGCGAATGGGCGAACTCTGAAAACAACAGATCTACATCACATTGCAATGTGCGAGTTGTAAGCTTGTAGATATGAAATTATGTATAGTATCCTTTGATGAAAGTATAAAATACCGGTTAAGTGGTTATTAATAAAAGCAACTAATCAATTAAACAGACCACATTATGCAGTTTGCTATGAGGCTCCATGGCAGCGGAAGCCTCCCTGTCACTTTCATTGTCCAACTCCGACATCACCTACTGGTGCTGAGAGGGACCTGCAGACACACCTGCCAGGCCGGCTCCCACAGCAAACATCTCTGAAATTTTTGTGCTATTAGCAGCATCAGTCCCAAGAGCTTTTTTTGCCTCAGTGTTTCTGCACCGCCTTTCTATTTTTTCTCCATTTTGTGACTCGCTTTATTGTTTGTGTTCTACTGTGTTGTTTCTCTCTCTCTCTCTCTCTCTCTCTCTCTCTCTCTCTCTCTCTCATAATGATTGCTCATCATGAAAGGTGATTGGACGAGAGTGGTCTAGAACATGTGTGGGTGGGACTCCTGGGCCTCTGTAGCCTATCATAGGGCCACAGTTGGGTCAGGTATTCTTTTGACAGACAAGCCACTGGGCCTATGCTGTGTCTGCAGGCTGTAGCTGATCTCTGCTGGCCAGTGCATGTCTCCCTCCCTGGGCCGGGAGACCATGGCAAGGCGAAGTAAAGAAAAAAAAAAAAAAAACAGGCAGCCATCGACCCATTATTGATCGGCCCACTGGGAAAAATCCCTGTATTCCCAATGGCCAATCCAGCCTTGATCTATAGCTATCTCAAGGTCATGGATACGGGCCAGGTCTTAGGGCTGACATATAAATAATAGCTCCCCGCTTCCCGAGTGCTTAAAAACATTAAAAGGTGGATCTATTTTTGTCACCTCACATTTAACTTATGAATAAGGACAGGGCAATAACTGTCAAGAGTCCTGTCACATATCCTGTGGGAAGAAGTTCTATATATTCCCAGTTTAATTCTATTCACATATCACATGTCCGGCAGGAGCCTGACATCTCCGGAGAAGTTGAAGCTTGAAGTATGAGGGTTTTTATTCTTCTTCTGGTACCTACAGTACATTCAAAACTGTCAAGACAGCAAGGGATTACAATCCAATATCCTGCTGAGAGAGATCTAAATTGTGTTCAGCTCCATGTGGTGATAAAACTAAACCCAAGCGATAAGCTCTCAACTGTTTAAACTCTCTCCAAACCACAATCATATCTCATTTGGAGATGCTTTTTGTTGTGTGTTTTTTTTTGTTTTTACCTTTGTGCTTACAAACTGTTGCATCACTGGATACAATCTCTGAATAAATATGTCCGTGAACACAAAGTAGATCTACAAACTACTTTTAAAGGATAATAATGAAATGTCAACTACATATCTTAGATGGACTGATGTGAGAAACTTTTACAATTTGACACACATTCATAAATGTTAAAAAATTTTTTTGCTTGTGAATATGTCACACATTTGTCAAAAAAAGTAATTGCCCCTTTGCCTTCCAAACTAAGTAACCAAATTTAATTGATAATTGGTATCAGTTACACTACACATGCCCAAGTTTGTCTACAGCAATTCTTCTCTAAATCGAACCTTTTCAGCTGTGCAAAATACATCTCAAGAAGCAACCCAGTGTTTCAAATGAAATTACATAAGTGATATGAAAGCAAGTTAATGAAATATATCAGTCTGGAAAAGGGTTGCAAGGACATTGCTCAAGCACTGGGACTCCAGAGACAAAAGGTGAGAGAGAGTATCTCCAAATACAGGAACCTTGGAACAGCCAGAACGTGGGCAGACTCAATAAATTCCACCAAATCAACATTGGTGGTTCATTCAAGAAGTCAAAAAAGCCCTCAGGCATACAGCTGAGGAGCTGCAGACCTCAAACACATCACATTTCATGATATGAATGTTTGAAAAGTAAAAATCATTGCTGAACAAGAGGAACACATAGACGTTTAACTCACGTTTGCTGCAAGCATCTTGATGAAGCCTGGTCTTTTTGGAATAATTTTTCCATGTACTGATGAGTCTAAAACTGTGAGCTTTTTTAAAATACACATATCTTTTATTTTTGTGTGGCTAAACCAACGTTGAACAATAAGAACATAGTGACAGCCAAACACAGAGCACTGTGATAGTGTGGGGCTGCTTCGTGCTTCAGGGCAACATACTCTCCATAACTGATGGAACATTGAACTCCAATCCCCACCAGGAGATTTTGAAGAATGTCAGGTTATAGGCAAATAAGTATTTGATACGCTGTGAAGATTGCAAACTTTCCCACCTACAAAGAATGGAGAGATCTGACATTTTTATCGTAGGTACACTTCAGCTGTGAGAGACAGAATCTAAAATTAAAAAAAAATCAGAAAATCACATTGTATAATTTTTAAATAATTAATTTGCATTTTATTGCATGAAATTAGTATTTGATCAAATACCAACCAGCAAGAATTCTGGCTGTCAGACCTGTTAGTTTTTCTTTAATTAGCCCTCCTATTCTGCACTCTTTACCTGTATTGATTGCACCTGTTTGAACTCACACACTCAATCAATCACACTCCAACCTGTCCACCATGGCTAAGACCAAAGAGCTGTCTAAGGACACCAGGGACAAAACTGTAGACCTGCACAAGGCTGGGATGGGCTACAGGACAACAGGCAAGCAGCTTGCTGAAAAGACAACTGTTATTAGAAAATGGAAGAAACACAAGATGAACCACAAGATGACTGTTAATCTTCCTCAGCCTGGGGCTCCATGCAAGATCTCACCTCGTGAGGTAAGGATGATTCTGAGAAATTACACAGGAGGACCTGCCAGTAATCCGAAGAGAGCTGGGACCACACAAAGATTACATTAGTAAGACACAACGCTGTCATGGTTTAAAATTGTGCAGGGCAGCAAGGTCCCCCTGCTCAAGCCAGCACATGTCCAGGCCTGTTTGAAGTTCACCAGTGAATATCTGGATGATCCAGAGGAGGCATGGGAGAAGGTCATGTGGTCAGATGAGCCCAAAATAGAGCTTTTTGGTATCAACTCCATTCGCTGTGTTTAGAGGATGAGGACAACCCCAAGAACACTGTCCAAACCGTGAAGCATGGGGGTGGAAACATCATTTTTGGGAGTGCTTCTCTGCAAAGGGGACAGGACGACTGGACCTTACTGAAGGGAGGATGGATGGGGTCATGTATCGTGAGGTTTTGGCAAACAACCTCCTTCCCTCAGTAAGAACATTGAAGATGGGTCATGGCTGGGTCTTCCACCATGACAATGACCCCAAACACACAGCCAGTGCAACTAAGGAGGGGCTCTGTAAGAAGCATTTCAAGGTCCTGGAGTGGCCTGGCCAGTCTCCAGACCTGAACTCAATAGAAAATCTTTGAAGGGAGCTAAAACTCCAAACCTGTATGGAGGAGTGGACCAAAATCCCTGCTGCGGTGTGTCTAACCTTGGTCAAGAACTACAGGAAACATCTGACCTCTGTAATTGCAAACAAAGGTTTCTGTACCAAATATTAAGGTCTGTTTTTCTATTGTATCAAATACTTTTTTTTTTTTAGACTCTGTCTCTCACAGGTGAAGTGGACCTATGATAAAAATGACAGACTTCTCCATTCTTTGTAGTTGGGAAAACTTACAAAAACGACAGTGGACCAAATACTTATTTGTTTCACTGTATGAAATGAACCTCAAACACAGCTGAGTTATCCATCAGGACATTGATGTAAAGCACAAAAGCATGTCCACCTCTGAAATGCTTGAAAGAACCAAATCAAAGGTTTGGGGTAGTATAATCAAAGGCCGGAATTGTATCTGTAGCGAGACTTGAAAGGAGCAGTTCATGCTTTAATGCCCTCGAGTGTGATTGAATTAAAAAAGAAAAGAAAAGAGTGAGCCTAAATTTCACCACCTTCATATGAAATACTGTTATCAAGTATCTGTTTAAAGTGCTGTTACTGTACTAATGTAGATAACAGTGTTGACATTTTTATAGCTTTAACAAATAACAAAAAATATATAAAAAATATTTTTTTAGTTAGGATGATTTTGCATCATCTCAAATTTTTATGAAATATGATAGGTGTGACAAGTGTGTGTGTGTGTGTATATATATATATATATATATATACAGGTTTTGAGTATATTTCTTATTGTTACACGAGAAACAAGGTACCAGTAGATTCAGTAGATTCTCACAAATCCAACAAGACCAAGCATTCATGATATGCACACTCTTAAGGCTATGAAATTGGGCTATTAGTAAAAAAAAAAGTAGAAAAGGGGGTGTTCACAATAATAGTAGTGTGGCATTCAGTCAGTGAGTTCATCAATTTTGTGGAAGAAACAGGTGTGAATCAGGTGTCCCCTATTAAGCCAGCACCTGTTGAACATGCTTTTCTTTACATGCGTGGAAGAAAACGGAAAACAACCATCAAAATGGATAGAAGAATAACCAGAATGGCAAAGGCTCACCCACTGATCAGCTCCAGGATGATCAAAGACAGTCTGGAGTTACCTGTAAGTGCTGTGACAGTTACAAGACGCCTGTGTGAAGCTAATTTATTTGCAAGAATCCCCCGCAAAGTCCCTCTGTTAAATAAAGGACATGCAGAAGAGGTTACAATTTGCCAAAAAACACATCAACTGGCCTAAAGAGAAATGGAGGAATATTTTGTGGACTGATGAGAGTAAAATGTTCTTTTTGGGTCCAAGGGCCGCAGACAGTTTGTGAGACGACCCCCAAACTCTGAATTCAAGCCACAGTTCACAGTGAAGACAGTGAAGCATGGTGGTGCAAGCATCATGATATGGGCATGTTTCACCTACTATGGTGTTGGGCCTATATACCGCATACCAGGTATCATGGATCAGTTTGGATATGTCAAAATACTTGAAGAGGTCATGTTGCCTTATGCTGAAGAGGACATGCCCTTGAAATGGGTGTTTCAACTAGACAATGACCCCAAGCACACTAGTAAACGAGCAAAATCTTGGTTCCAAACCAACAAAATTAATGCCTCGCAGATGTGAAGACATCATGAAAAACTGTGGTTATACAACTAAATACTAGTTTAGTGATTCACAGGATTGCTACAAAAGCAGTTTGAACATAATAGTTTTGAGTTTGTAGCGTCAACAGCAGATGCTACTATTATTGTGAACACCCCCTTTTCTACTTTTTTTTTTACTAATAGCCTAATTTCATAGCCTTAAGAGTGTGCATATCATGAATGCTTGGTCTTGTTGGATTTGTGAGAATCTACTGAATCTACTGGTACCTTGTTTCCCATGTAACAATAAGAAATATACTCAAAACCTGGATTCATCTTTTTAGTCACATAGCACTACTATTATTCTGAACACTACTGTATATATATGTGTATGTATACTCAACAAAAATATAAACGCAACACTTTTGGTTTTGCTCCCATTTTGTATGAGATGAACTCAAAGATCTAAAACTTTTTCCACATACACAATGTCACCATTTCCCTCAAATATTGTTCACAAACCAGTCGAAATCTGTGATAGTGAGCACTTCTCCTTTGCTGAGATAATCCATCCCACCTCACAGGTGTGCCATACCAAGATGCTGATTAGACACCATGATTAGTGCACAGGTGTGCCTTAGACTGCCCACAATAAAAGGCCACTCTGAAAGGTGCAGTTTTGTTTTATTGGGGGGGGATACCAGTCAGTATCTGGTGTGACCACCATTTGCCTCATGCAGTGCAACACATCTCCTTCGCATCATCCGTGAAGAGAACACCTCTCCAACGTGCCAAACGCCAGCGAATGTGAGCATTTTCCCACTCAAGTTGGTTACGACGACGAACTGGAGTCAGGTCAAGACCCCGATGAGGACAACGAGCATGCAGATGAGCTTCCCAGAGACGGTTTCTGACAGTTTGTGCAGAAATTCTTTGGTTATGCAAACCGATTGTTCCAGCAGCTGTCCGAGTGGCTGGTCTCAGACGATCTTGGAGGTGAACATGCTGGATGTGGAGGTCCTGGGCTGGTGTGGTTACACGTGGTCTGCGGTTGTGAGGCTGGTTGGATGTACTGCCAAATTCTCTGAAATGACTTTGGAGACGGCTTATGGTAGAGACATGAACATTCAATACACGAGCAACAGCTCTGGTTGACATTCCTGCTGTCAGCATGCCAATTGCACGCTCCCTCAAATCTTGCGACATCTGTGGCATTGTGCTGTGTGATAAAACTGCACCTTTCAGAGTGGCCTTTTATTGTGGGCAGTCTAAGGCACACCTGTGCACTAATCATGGTGTCTAATCAGCATCTTGGTATGGCACACCTGTGAGGTGGGATGGATTATCTCAGCAAAGAAGAAGTGCTCACTATTAGAGATTTAGACTGGTTTGTGAACAATATTTGAGGGAAATGGTGATATTGTGTATGTGGAAAAAGTTTTAGATCTTTGAATTCATCTCATACAAAATGGGAGCAAAACCAAAAGTGTTGCGTTTATATTTTTGTTGAGTATAAGAAAACTATAAACAGGGGGTAGTGGGGAAAAAACCTTTAACAGACAGTATAGAGTGTTACTGATGACTGAGATTATTAATAATAATGACTTGGATCTATGGAACACTTTTCAAGACACCCAAAGCGCTTTACAAACATTCACATAGCTATTAATGTGTCATGGCAGTCTCCAGCGTTATGCCTTCCTTGCCAGCTAATTCTCATTTGCCCTTTTCACACAGATCCTTTTGCTCACCAGAAAACATATCCATGCCTTTCACTTGCAACTGTTCACTAAGAGTTGCTATGCAACTTGTGCTCCAGTCTAAAAGGAATGAGAGGTGACACCCTGATTGGTTGATATTATGATTTTCATGGCCATGGGATAATGTACCGGATAAACCCAACACCTTTACCTGCAGTGCCCAACTTTGCGCTTCATTTACGTGCCTGCAAGATAGTAAAAAGACCACAAATAGATTTTCATTCCTGGTTTTAGACTGCGAATTATAGTACAGCTTGTGAGTAAACGGTCTATCGGTAAAAGCAAATTTTGATCTTATTTGAATCAGCTTTTTTTTAAACATTGCCAGATGGGTTTTTCCTTTCCTTTGTTAAGTTACTTTTTTAATGACATTGCCTAAGATGGGGGAGGAGTGTCTTTGAAAAATGTCTGTTCTCCTTGCTGTGAAGACCACTGAATAGGAGTTGGACTACCAATCTGTAGACCTGAGTTCGATTCCCAGTCTTGTTACCTGTCTGTGTCCTTAGACAAGACAATTACAGTGCATTCTCCCAGTCCACCCAGGTTACTGGCCTGTGTTGGAGAAGTAATCTGCGATGCAGTACGGGAATAGCCACAGTTGGCAATGTACCTCAATGCCCATATCAGATGTACTTCTTTTTGGTGAATGTAATTCCCCCAGTGGAAGCGGATGGTATGGAGTTAAATTTGTCTCAGTAATACCTGCAAATGCACAGAAGGTGATCTACAAATAGTCCTTGATTTGCACACGTGTTTTGCAATCCACAAACACAGATTTCTGATTTGTAACTTGTGTGTTGGTTTTTACAAATAAATGTGTATTTGTAAATATGTCATTTTTCATTTGTAAAAAAAAAAGGCATTTGCAAAACTAAAAATTCTGTTTGTGAAGTGGGATTCAAGATTTCTGGATCACTAGGGCTTGCCTCTACTGGTGGTTGGCTCTCACTGCGGTATTGTATCACTTCCTGTTCCGGAGCACAGCGGTGTTTTGCTGTATCTGTTAGCTGTTTAATCTGCGCAGTTAGATTGATCTAGTTAACTAGATAACGATTTGTTTCACAGTGTAATCTTCACGTGCCTTAACTAAAGCACTCCCTCTGCTGAATCACCTCTAAATTATTTACACATTATTCACTTTGTGTGTTTTTAGGAATCCGCTAGCTTAGCGCAGCGACTAGCTCTTAGCCGGTTTAGCATGGCGGCTTCTCCTGTCTCTCCCGCACTTTTCTGCTCTGGGTGTGAAATGTTTAGTTATTCCTCGGCCTCCTTTAGCAGTAAAGGTACTTGTAATAAGTGTAGCTTATTAGTAGCTTTGGAGGCCAGGCTGGGCCGCATCGTGGAAAATTCTACAGCTAGCCAGGCTCCTGTAGTCGGTGCGGACCAAGGTAGCTTAGCCGCCGTTAGTTTCCCTCTGGCAGATCCCGAGCAGCCGGGAAAGCAGGCCGACTGGGTGACTGTGAGGAGGAAGCGTAGGCCTAAACAGAAGCCCCGTGTACACCGCCAACCCCTTCACATTTCTAACCATTTTTGCCCACTCCGCGACACACCCACCGAGGATCAAACTCTGGTTATTGGCGACTCTGTTTGAGAAATGTGAAGTTAGCGACACCAGCAACCATAGTCAATTGTCTTCCGGGGGCCAGAGCAGGCGACATTGAAGGAAATTTGAAACTGCTGGCTAAGGCTAAGCGTAAATTTGGTAAGATTGTAATTCACGTCGGCAGTAATGACACCCGGTTACGCCAATCTGAGGTCACTAAAATTAACATTGAATCGGTGTGTAACTTTGCAAAAACAATGTCGGACTCTGTAGTTTTCTCTGGGCCCCTCCCCAATCGGACCGGGAGTGACATGTTTAGCCGCATGTTCTCCCTGAATTGCTGGCTGTCTGAGTGGTGTCCAAAAAATGAGGTGGGCTTCATAGATAATTGGCAAAGCTTCTGGGGAAAACCTGGTCTTGTTAGGAGAGACGGCATCCACCCCACTTTGGATGGAGCAGCTCTCATTTCTAGAAATCTGGCCAATTTTCTTAAATCCTCCAAACCGTGACTATCCAGGGTTGGGACCAGGAAGCAGAGTTGTAGTCTTACACACCTCTCTGCAGCTTCTCTCCACCTTCCATCCCCTCATTACCCCTTCCCCGTAGAGACGGTGCCTGCTCCCAGACCACCAACAACCAGTAAAAATCTATTTAAGCATAAAAATTAAAAAATAAAAAATAATATAGCACCTTCAACTGCACCACAGACTAAAACAGTTAAATGTGGTCTATTAAACATTAGGTCTCTCTCTTCTAAGTCCCTGTTAGTAAATGATATAATAATTGATCAACATATTGATTTATTCTGCCTTACAGAAACCTGGTTACAGCAGGATGAATATGTTAGTTTAAATGAGTCAACACCCCCGAGTCACACTAACTGCCAGAACGCTCGTAGCACGGGCGAGGTGGAGGATTAGCAGCAATCTTCCATTCCAGCTTATTAATTAATCAAAAACCCAGACAGAGCTTTAATTCATTTGAAAGCTTGACTCTTAGTCTTGTCCATCCAAATTGGAAGTCCCAAAAAACAGTTTTATTTGTTATTATCTATCGTCCACTGATTGTTACTGTGAGTTTCTCGGTGAATTTTCAGACCTTTTGTCTGACTTAGTGCTTAGCTCAGATAAGATAATTATAGTGGGCGATTTTAACATCCACACAGATGCTGAGAATGACAGCCTCAACACTGCATTTAATCTATTATTAGACTCAATTGGCTTTGCTCAAAATGTAAATGAGTCCACCCACCACTTTAATCATATCTTAGATCTTGTTCTGACTTATGGTATGGAAATTGAAGACTTAACAGTATTCCCTGAAAACTCCCTTCTGTCTGATCATTTCTTAATAACATTTACATTTACTCTGATGGACTACCCAGCAGTGGGGAATAAGTTTCATTACACTAGAAGTCTTTCAGAAAGCGCTGTAACTAGGTTTAAGGATATGATTCCTTCTTTATGTTCTCTAATGCCATATACCAACACAGTGCAGAGTAGCTACCTAAACTCTGCAAGTGAGATAGAGTATCTCGTCAATAGTTTTACATCCTAATTGAAGACAACTTTGGATGCTGTAGCTCCTCTGAAAAAGAGAGCTTTAAATCAGTGCCTGACTCTGTGGTATAACTCACAAACTCGCAGCTTAAAGCAGATAACCCGTAAGTTGGAGAGGAAATGGTGTCTCACTAATTTAGAAGATCTTCACTTAGCCTGGAAAAAGAGTCTGTTGCTCTATAAAAAAGCCCTCCGTAAAGCTAGGACATCTTACTACTCATCACTAATTGAAGAAAATAAGAACAACCCCAGGTTTCTTTTCAGCACTGTAGCCAGGCTGACAAAGAGTCAGAGCTCTATTGAGCCGAGTATTCCTTTAACTTTAACTAGTAATGACTTCATGACTTTCTTTGCTAATAAAATTTTAACTATTAGAGAAAAAATTACTCATAACCATCCCAAAGACATATCGTTATCTTTGGCTGCTTTCAGTGATGCCGGTATTTGGTTAGACTCTTTCTCTCCGATTGTTCTGTCTGAGTTATTTTCATTAGTTACTTCTTCCAAACCATCAACATGTCTATTAGACCCCATTCCTACCAGGCTGCTCAAGGAAGCCCTACCATTAATTAATGCCTCGATCCTAAATATGATCAATCTATCTTTATTAGTTGGCTATGTACCACAGGCTTTTAAGGTGGCAGTAGTTAAACCATTACTTAAAAAGCCATCACTTGACCCAGCTATCTTAGCTAATTATAGGCCAATCTCCAACCTTCCTTTTCTCTCAAAAATTCTTGAAAGGGTAGTTGTAAAACAGCTAACTGATCATCTGCAGAGGAATGGTCTATTTGAAGAGTTTCAGTCAGGTTTTAGAATTCATCATAGTACAGAAACAGCATTAGTGAAGGTTACAAATGATCTTATTGTTGTGTGGGCCGCCAGAAGAGGAGGTACTGCAGGCCCACCACCAGAGGGCGCCCTGCCTGAAGTGCGGGCTTCAGGCACGAGAGGGCGCTGCCGCCATGGACACAGCCGGGGGTGACAGCTTTCGATCATTACCTCTTGACAGCTGTCACCCATCTACTCAACGTCCTCTCACTCCATAAAGACCAGACGTCATCTCCACCTCGTTGCCGAGATATCATACTTCATAGGAGGTAATATCATCAGCCTTTTGTCAATCTGTTTATTGTGAGTGTTTGCAGGAGAACCGGTCGCTTTTGAGGAGGCTGTGCAAGACGGCGCTCCTTTTCAGCTGAGACCGCTGCAAGTATTGAGTGAGAGGTGGAGGTGGCATTCGCACCGTTGTTGTTACTGGGTGTACACACACCCACACTTGACTGTCTTTGTTCTTCGCCAGCAGTACCAGATCCGACAGTCAGGGACGGTGATCACCTGGGAATTCGGGACTTGGCGGCTCCAGTATTCACCAGGTTCTGGGGCAGCGGAAATCGTGTGGTTCCGGCTCTCCTCAGGACAGACGACTTCTATCCTCGAGCCTGCCCACACGTCACCTTTGTGTATTGACTGTTGTGATATTCTGAGATTGTCTGTATGTTCGTTGTGCACATTCACAACATTAAATTGTTACTTTTTGGCTCATCTATTGACCGTTCATTTGCGCCCCCTGTTGTGGGTCCGTGTCACTACACTTTCCCAACACTTATGGCCTCAGACAGTGGACTCATCTCTGTGCTTGTTCTGTTAGACCTCAGTGCTGCTTTTGATACTGTTGACCATAAAATTTTATTACAGAGATTAGAGCATGCTATAGGTAAGAAAAGGCACTGCCCTGCGGTGGTTTGAATCATATTTATCTAATAGATTACAATTTGTTCATGTAAATGGGGAATCTTCTTCACAGACTAAGGTTAATTATGGAGTTCCACAAGGTTCTGTGCTAGGACCAATTTTATTCACTTTATACATGGTTCACTTAGGCAGTATTATTAGACGGCATTGCTTAAATTTTCATTGTTACGCAGATGATACCCAGCTTTATCTATCCATGAAGTCAGAGGACACACACCAATTAGCTAAACTGCAGGATTGTCTTACAGACATAAAGACATGGATGACCTCTAATTTCCTGCTTTTAAACTCAGATAAAACTGAAGTTATTGTACTTGGCCCCACAAATCTTAGAAACATGGTGTCTAACCAGATCCTTACTCTGGATGGCATTACCCTGACCTCTAGTAATACTGTGAGAAATCTTGGAGTCATTTTTGATCAGGATATGTCATTCAATGCGCATATTAAACAAATATGTAGGACTGCTTTTTTGCATTTACGCAATATCTCTAAAATTAGAAAGGTCTTGTCTCAGAGTGATGCTGATAAACTAGTCATTGCATTTATTTCCTCTAGGCTGGACTATTGTAATTCATTATTATCAGGTTGTCCTAAAAGTTCCCTGAAAAGCCTTCAGTTAATTCAAAATGCTGCTGCTAGCGTACTAACGGGGACTAGAAGGAGAGAGCATATCTCACCCATATTGGCCTCTCTTCATTGGCTTCCTGTTAATTCTAGAATAGAATTAAAATTCTTCTTTTTACTTATAAGGTTTTGAATAATCAGGTCCCATCTTATCTTAGGGACCTCATAGTACCATATCACCCCAATAGAGCGCTTCGCTCTCAGACTGCAGGCTTATTTGTAGTTCCTAGGGTTTGTAAGAGTAGAATGGGAGGCAGAGCCTCAGCTTTCAGGCTCCTCTCCTGTGGAACCAGCTCCCAATTCAGATCAGGGAGACAGACACCCTCTCTACTTTTAAGATTAGGCTTAAAACTTTCCTTTTTGCTAAGCTTATAGTTAGGGCTGTATCAGGTGACCCTGAACCATCCCTTAGTATGCTGCTATAGACTTAGACTGCTGGGGGGGGTTCCCATGATGCACTGAGTGTTTCTTTCTCTTTTTGCTCTGTATGCACCACTCTGCATTTAATCATTAGTGATTGATCTCTGCTCCCCTCCACAGCATGTCTTTTTCCTGGTTCTCTCCTTCAGCCCCAACCAGTCCCAGCAGAAGACTGCCCCTCCCTGAGCCTGGTTCTGCTGGGGTTTCTTTCCTGTTAAAAGGGAGTTTTTCCTTCCCACTGTCGCCAAGTGCTTGCTCACAGGGGGTCGTTTTGACCGTTGGGGTTTTTTTACGTAATTATTGTATGGCCTTGCCTTACAATATAAAGCGCCTTAGGGCAACTGTTTGTTGTGATTTGGCGCTATATAAATAAAAGTGACTGATTGAAAGTGACTTCCCCAACATTTGGGGAGGTTATCCACACATTCATCGGTTTGTTCAGTTATGCAATATTGAGACATTCTGAGTGCAAAAGTGCTCAGATTTAACAAATATGTAGGTTACTATTCACACTCCCATCCAGCAGATGGCAGTGTTGTTTTATGCATTTTGATGGGGGCGGGAGAAGGGGTGATATCATTTCTGATTATGCCTTTTAGCGTGTGTGTCGGTTAGAGTGCAAACCTTCAGAATTAACATGTTACTTTAAAAGATATGTGCGATATTTTCATTTTGTAAAAATGAGAGTTGCCCTTAATGTCAATAAACTATCTGAGCCAAATTTAATTCCATACAGGTTGTTGGGGAAAGTGTAATGCACAGACCCACAACAGGGGGCGCAAATGAACGGTCAATAGATAATCCAATAAATACAATTTATTGTGGCAAATGTGCACAACAGGTCGAATACTGCTTTTAGACAGTCAATCACAAAATACAATTGGTGATGTGTGGGCAGGCCCGAGGGTAGGAGACGCCTATCCAGAGAAGAGCCGGGGCCCACAAGGTTCCGCCACCAACGAAGACCTGCAGTATACTGAAGCCGCCAAGTCCCGAGTCCCCAGGTGGCCTCTGCTTCAGCTGTCAGATCTGGTACTGCTGGCAGGAACAAAAACAGGTTAATGGTGGGTGTGTGGACACCCAGTAAGCAGTCAGCAAACTCACAGTTCTTATCCACTTGGAGGGGACACCTCCACCTCCAACTCAGGAACAGTTCAACGGCAGAGCCTGAACTACTACTTATCGTAAGTGGAGCGAGGAGTGAAAGTCGTCACTCCTCCACCGTCCACAAACCCAGCTCCAGCTGCGAGTAGAGTTCCAGGTACTCCTGCAAAAGGTTCAGAACAGACAAGGTACATGCGTTCGTCACAGAAGAACGGCTGAGACTATTACCTGTGTGGTAAACTGATATCTCGGCAGAGATGTGGTGTCTCCTCCAGGCTTTTATAGTGATGATGATGGTGATTGCTGACAGCTGTCAGTCCTGGCTCCTGGGTAGTAACTGCGCCCTCTGGTGCCTGAAACTCGACTACAGGCAGGGCGCCCTCTGGCGTAGGCCAGCAGTACCTCCTCTTCGGGCGGCCCACACAACAGGACCCCCCCATCAATGGGCACCTCCTGGCTCCCGACCAGGCTTCTCGGGGTGTCGCTGGTAGAACCGGATCCAGGATGAAGCTCCTTTTCACCCAGGAGCGTTCTTCAGGTCCGTAACCTTCCCAGTCCACCAGATACTGGAGGCCCCGACCCCTCCGGCGAACATCCAAGAGCTTGCGGACTGTCCACGCAGGCTCACCGTCGATGATGCGGGCAGGAGGCGGCGCCGGTCCGGGGGTGCAGAGGTCCGAGGTGTGGTATGGCTTCAATTTGGAAACATGAAACATGGGATGAATCCGCAGTGAAGCTGGGAGTTTCAGCTTCACTGCGGCTGGACTGATGACTTTAGTGATCTTGAAGGGTCCGATGTATCTGTCCATGAGTTTTGGTGACTCCGTGTTGAGAGGAATGTTCTTGGTTGAAAGCCAGACTTCCTGCCCGGGCTGATAGGTCTGGGGCCAGGGGTGGCTTCGGCGGTCTGCATGGCTCTTCGGCCTTGTCCGGGCTTTCAGCAGGGCAGAGCGGGCTGTACGCCACACCCGACGGCACCTCCTGAGGTGGGCCTGGACCGAGGGAACCCCGACCTCTCCCTCCACAGCCGGAAACAATGGGGGCTGGTACCCCAAACATGCTTCAAAAGGGGAGAGGCCGGTTGCTGATGAAACCTGACTGTTATGAGCATACTCGATCAAGGCCAGATGTTGACTCCAGGCCATCGGTTGCGCGGAGGTCAAACACCGTAGGGCCTGTTCTAGCTCTTGATTAGCCCGCTCTGCTTGTCCGTTGGTCTGGGGGTGGTACCCGGACGAAAGGCTCACGGTGGCCCCCAGTTCCCTACAGAAACTCCTCCAGACTTGCGAGGAGAACTGGGGACCACGATCCGAGACGATGTTCGCAGGGATACCATGCAGACTTATGACGTGGTGGACCAGGAGGTCTGCAGTCTCCTGGGCCGTTGGGAGCTTCGGGAGGGCCACGAAGTGGGCCGCCTTGGAGAACCGGTCCACTATCGTCAGGATGGTTGTCATTCCCTGGGACGCAGGGAGACCCGTGACGAAGTCTAGGCCGATGTGGGACCAGGGGCGATGAGGCACTGGCAGTGGCTGGAGGAGTCCCTTCTCCGGTTGGTGGACTGCCTTGCCCCTGGCACAGGTGGTACAGGCCCGGACATACTCCCGGACGTCGGCTTCCAAGATGCCCACCAGAACCACTGCCGAACAACTGCCATGGTCCTTCGCACCCCTGGATGGCAGGTGAGCTTAGAACCATGACAGAAGTCCAAAACTGCAGTCCTAGCATCTGGTGGGACGTACAAACGGTTAGGTGGTCCACTGCCTCCCTGACGATGTTCTCCACGTCCCATGTCAGTGTGGCGACGATAGTGGACTCCGGGATGATGTTTTCTGGTGGATCCAACAGCTCCGCTTTGACTTCTTCTTCATGCACCCGGGACAGTGCGTCTGACCGCTGGTTCTTAGTCCCAGGGCGATAGGTGATCCTGAAGTCAAAACGTCCAAAAAAAAGAGACCAACGGGCTTGCCTGGGGTTCAGACGCTTAGCGGTCCGGATATACTCCAGGTTCCGATGGTCGGTGAAAACCGTGAATGGAACCACAGCTCCCTCCAACAAGTGTCTCCACTCCTCTAGGGCCTCCTTCACCGCCAGGAGCTCCCGATTGCTGACATCATAATTCCGCTCTGCTGGGGTCAACCTGCGGGAGAAATAGGCACAGGGGTGGAGAACCTTATCAGACTCCCCGCTCTGGGACAGCACGGCTCCTATGCCTGAGTCAGAGGCATGTACTTCCACAACAGACTGGCGGCTAGGATCAGGCTGCACCAGAACTGGCGCAGTAGAGAACCGGCGTTTCAACTCCCTAAACGCTGCTTCGCACCGATCCGACCAGGTGAAGGGAACTTTTGGGGAAGTCAGGGCTGTAAGGGGACCAACAACCTGACTATAGCCCTTGATAAACCTCCGACAGAAATTAGCGAAGCCGAGGAACTGTTGCAGCTTTCTACGGCTTGCCGGTTGGGGCTGGATCAGGGGCGACGGAGTTGGAGGAGATTATGAACCCCAGGAAGGACAAAGCAGTATGGTGGAACTCGCACTTCTCACCCTTCACAAACAGCCGGTTCTCCAACAACCGCTGCAGGACCTGACGTACATGCTTAACATGGGTCTCAGGATCCGGGGAGAAGATGAGGATATCGTCTAGGTATACGAAGACGAACCGATGCAGGAAGTCCCGCAAGACGTCATTTACTAATGCTTGGAACGTGGCGGGGGCGTTAGTGAGGCCGAACAGCATAACCAGGTACTCAAAGTGACCTAACGGGGTGTTAAATGCCGTCTTCCATTCGTCTCCCTTCCGGATCCGAACCAGGTGATACGCAATCCTAAGATCCAAATTAGTAAATATTTTGGCTCCATGCAGGGGCGTGAACACTGAATCCAACAGGGGCAACGGGTATCGGTTGCGAACCGTGATCTCGTTCAGCCCTCTAAAATCAATGCATGGATGGAGTCCGCCGTCCTTCTTGTCCACAAAAAAGAAACCAGCACCTAACGGGGAGGATGAGTTCCGGATCAACCCGGCAGCTAAAGAGTCCCGGATGTAGGTCTCCATCGATTCTCGCTCAGGGTGTGAGAGGTTGTACAGTTTACTGGATGGATACTCAGCGCCTGGGATTAAATCAATGGCACAATCATACGGTCAATGCGGGGGAAGCGTGAGTGCCAGATCTTTGCTGAAAACGTCAGCAAGATCGTGGTACTCAACTGGCACCGCCGTGAGATTGGGAGGGACTCGAACCTCCTCTTTAGCAGTCACACCGGGTGGAACCGAGGATCGTAAACACTCCTGGTGGCAGGTTTCGCTCCATTGAGCCACAACCCCAGACAGCCAATCGATCCGGGGATTGTGCTTACTAATCCATGGATAGCCCAAAATAACTCTGGAGGTAGAACTCAACTCAACTCAACTTTTTTTTTTATATAGCGCCAAATCACAACAAACAGTTGCCCCAAGGCGCTTTATATTGTAAGGCAAGGCCATACAATAATTATGAAAAACCCCAACGGTCAAAACGACCCCCTGTGAGCAAGCACTTGGCAACAGTGGGAAGGAAAAACTCCCTCTTAACAGGAAGAAACCTCCAGCAGAACCAGGCTCAGGGAGGGGCAGTCTTCTGCTGAGACTGGTTGGGGCTGAGGGAAAGAACCAGTGAAAAAGACATGCTGTGGGAGGGGGGCAGAGATCGATCACTAATGATTAAATGCGGAGTGATGCATACAGAGCAAAAAGAGAAAGAAACAGTGCATCATGGGAACCCCCCCACAGTCTACGTCTAAAGCAGCATAACCAAGGGATAGTCCAGGGTCACCCGATCCAGCCCTAACTATAAGCCTTAGCGAAAAGGAAAGTTTAAGCCTAATCTTAAAAGTAGAGAGGGTATCTGTCTCCCTGATCTGAATTGGGAGCTGGTTCCACAGGAGAGGAGCCTGAAAGCTGAAGGCTCTGCCTCCCATTCTACTCTTACAAACCCTAGGAACTACAAGTAAGCCTGCAGTCTGAGAGCGAAGCGCTCTATTAGGGTGATATGGTACTACGAGGTCCCTAAGATAAGATGGGACCTGATTATTCAAAACCTATAAGTAAGAAGAAGAATTTTAAATTCTATTCTAGAATTAACAGGAAGCCAATGAAGAGAGGCCAACACGGGTGAGATATGCTCTCTCCTGCTAGTCCCCGTCAGTACTCTAGCTGCAGCATTTTGAATTAACTGAAGGCTTTTTAGGGAACTTTTAGGACAACCTGATAATAAAGAATTACAATAGTCCAGCCTAGAGGAAATAAATGCATGAATTAGTTTTTCAGCATCACTCTGAGACAAGACCTTTCTGATTTTAGAGATATTGCGTAAATGCAAAAAGGCAGTCCTACATATTTGCTTAATATGCGCTTTGAATGACATATCCTGATCAAAAATGACTCCAAGATTTCTCACAGTATTACTAGAGGTCAGGGAAATGCCATCCAGAGTAAAGATCTGGTTAGACACCATGCTTCTAAGATTTGTGGGGCCAAGTACAATAACTTCAGTTTTATCTGAGTTTAAAAGCAGGAAATTAGAGGTCATCCATGTCTTTATGTCTGTAAGACAATCCTGCAGTTTAGCTAATTGGTGTGTGTCCTCTGGCTTCATGGATAGATAAAGCTGGGTATCATCTGCGTAACAATGAAAATTTAAGCAATACCGTCTAATAATACTGCCTAAGGGAAGCATGTATAAAGTGAATAAAATTGGTCCTAGCACAGAACCTTGTGGAACTCCATAATTAACTTTAGTCTGTGAAGAAGATTCCCCATTTACATGAACAAACTGTAATCTATTAGACAAATATGATTCAAACCACCGCAGCGCAGTGCCTTAATACCTATGACATGCTCTGTAATAAAATTTTATGGTCAACAGTATCAAAAGCAGCACTGAGGTCCAACAGAACAAGCACAGAGATAAGTCCACTGTCCGAAGCCATAAGAAGATCATTTGTAACCTTCACTAATGCTGTTTCTGTACTATGATGAATTCTAAAACCTGACTGAACCTCTTCAAATAGACCATTCCTCTGCAGGTGATCAGTTAGCTGTTTTACAACTACCCTCTCAAGAATCTTTGAGAGAAAAGGAAGGTTGGAGATTGGCCTATAATTAGCTAAAATAGCTGGGTCAAGTGATGGCTTTTTAAGTAATGGTTTAATTACTGCCACCTTAAAAGCCTGTGGTACATAGCCAACTAACAAAGATAAGTTGATCATATTTAAGATTGAAGCATTAAATAATGGTAGGACTTCCTTAAGCAGCCTGGCAGGAATGGGGTCTAATAAACATGTTGATGGTTTGGATGAAGTAACTAATGAAAATAACTCAGACAGAACAATCGGAGAGAAAGAGTCTAACCAAATACCGGCATCACTGAAAGCAGCCAAAGATAACGATACATCTTTGGGATGGTTATGAGTAATTTTTCTCTAATAGTCAAAATTTTGTTAGCAAAGAAAGTCATGAAGTCATTACTAGTTAAAGTTAATGGAATACTCATCTCAATAGAGCTCTGACTCTTTGTCAGCCTGGCTACAGTGCTGAAAAGAAACCTGAGGTTGTTCTTATTTTCTTCAATTAGTGATGAGTAGAAAGATGTCCTAGCTTTACGGAGGGCTTTTTTATAGAGCAACAAACTCTTTTTCCAGGCTAAGTGAAGATCTTCTAAATTAGTGAGACGCCATTTCCTCTCCAACTTACGGGTTATCTGCTTTAAGCTACGAGTTTGTGAGTTATACCACGGAGTCAGACACTTCTGATTTAAAGCTCTCTTTTTCAGAGGAGCTACAGCATCCAAAGTTGTCTTCAATGAGGATGTAAAACTATTGACGAGATACTCTAACTCTCTTACAGAGTTTAGGTAGCTACTCTGCTCTGTGTTGGTATATGACAATAGAGAACATAAAGAAGGAATCATATCCTTAAACCTAGTTACAGCGCTTTCTGAAAGACTTCTAGTGTAATGAAACTTATTCCCCACTGCAGGGTAGTCCATCAGGGTAAATGTAAATGTTATTAAAAAATGATCAGACAGAAGGGAGTTTTCAGGGAATACTGTTAAGTCTTCTATTTCCATACCATAAGTCAAAACAAGATCTAAGATATGATTAAAGTGGTGGGTGGACTCATTTACTTTTTGAGCAAAGCCAATAGAGTCTAATAATAGATTAAATGCAGTGTTGAGGCTGTCATTCTCAGCATCTGTGTGGATGTTAAAATCGCCCACTATAAGTATCTTATCTGAGCTAAGCACTAAGTCAGACAGAAGGTCTGAAAATTCACAGAGAAACTCACAGTAACGACCAGGTGGACGATAGATAATAACAAATAAAACTGGTTTTTGGGACTTCCAATTTGGATGGAAAAGACTAAGAGACAAGCTTTCAAATGAATTAAAGCTCTGTCTAGGTTTTTGATTAATTAATAAGCTGGAATGGAAGATTGCTGCTAATCCTCCGCCCCGGCCCGTACTACGAGCATTCTGACAGTTAGTGTGACTCGGGGGTGTTGACTCATTTAAACTAACATATTCATCCTGCTGTAACCAGGTTTCTGTTAGGCAGAATAAATCAATACGTTGATCAATTATTATATCATTTACCAACAGGGACTTAGAAGAGAGAGACCTAACGTTTAATAGACCACATTTAACCGTTTTAGTCTGTGGTGCAGTTGAAGGTGCTATATTATTTTTTCTTTTTGAATTTTTTTGCTTAAATAGATTTTTTAGTAGAAGGTGTTACAAAAAACACAATCTCCTCCCTGTGATTCCCAGACACAACCAGTGTTACGGGCTGTGTCTGGTGTGTGATTAGTGGAAGAAGGGTGCCATCTAGTGCCCGTACCCTCACTGGTGAAGGAAGAGCCACTAGAGGGAGCCCTACTTCTTTAGCCCATCTGCTATCTAGTAGATTCCCTTCTGATCCCGTGTCGATTAGTGCTGGGGCTTGAAGGGTTAAATCCCCACAGAGGATCACAACTGGGATTCATGCGGATTTACGTGCATTACCCGCGTGTGTGTTATGGCCCACCCTAAGCCCAGTCTCTAAGGGCGAGCGTTGGTGTTTAACCGCTTGGGGCATTGTTTCTGCAAATGCTCGTTAGAGCCGCAGAAAAAGCACTCTCCGTGGGCCAGCCTCCTCTGTCTGTTTTGTAATTTTATTTTGGCCCTGCTCGTGTCCATAGCTTCGTCAGCAGGGGGAGCTGTCGTCACACGGAGCACTCTGGCTCTGGAGCGTGGGGAAGGCGGGGCTGCTTCGGACCGGGAAGGGAGAGGGACAGCGCATGCCCGGCCACACCCTTCGTCTCGCTCCCATCGACGTTCTTCCAATCGGTTGTCTAAACGTATAACTAAATCAATAAGCCCGTCTAAATCTCGCGGCTCATCTCTACCCACCAGGTGCTCCTTCTGGACCGAAAGACAGTCCATTTACAAAGGCGGCACGGAGCGCTACCGTATTCCAGCTGGCCCTCGCGGCCGCGACACGGAAGTCGACTGCATACTCCGCGGCGCTCCGTCGCCCCTGTCGAATGGACAACAGCAGCGTGGAAGCAGATTCGCCTCGATTAGGGTGATCAAAAACTTGTCTGAATTCCCGTACGAACCCAGTGTAAGTTGTTAGGAGCCGCGAATTCTGCTCCCAAAGCGCCGTAGCCCAGACGCGTGCCTCACCTCAAAGTAAATTGAGAACATAAGCCACCTTTCTGGAGTCTGACGCGTACATTACTGGACGAGCGAGCACTGCATTAAGAAGTCCGCGCACATCTCAACACAGCCTCCGTACGGCTCCGGGGGACTCATGTATGTTTCAGGGGATGGGGGGGGGGGGGGGGTCCGTTGAACGACCACTGGAGGGTCCCTGCAACAGGTCAGCAGGAGGAGGAGTGGCAGCCGCGCCCTGTGCATGCGCTTCCACCTGTGCGGTGAGTGCCTCCATCCTACAACTGAGTAGTACATTCTGCTCGGTTACCAAATCCAACCGAGCAGTGAAGGCGGCCAAAAATTGCTGCAACTCACCCATAAGTCCTCCTGCAGAAGCCTGTGCACCTTGCATCTCCATTGACTGTTCAGTGGGTGGGTTGTGCCCCTCGGGATCCATGACGTTGGCCGAGATATCCTGTTGGGGAAAATGTAATGCACAGACCCACAACAGGGGGCGCAAATGAACGGTCAATAGATAATCCAATAAATACGATTTATTGTGGCAAATGTGCACAACAGGTCGAATACTGCTTTTAGACAGTCAATCACAAAATACAATTGGTGACGTGTGGGCAGGCCCGAGGGTAGGAGGCACCTGTCCATAGAAGAGCCGGGGCCCACAAGGTTCCGCCGCCAACGAAGACCTGCAGTATACTGAAGCCACCAAGTCCCGAGTCCCCAGGTGGCCTCTGCTTCAGCTGTCAGACCCGGTACTGCTGGCAGGAACAAAAACAGGTTAATGGTGGGTGTGTGGACACCCAGTAAGCAGTCAGCAAACTCACAGTTCTTATCCACTTGGAGGGGACACCTCCACCTCCAACTCAGGAACAATTCAACGACAGAGCCTGAACTACTACTTATCGTAAGTGGAGCGAGGAGTGAAAGTCGTCACTCCTCCACCGTCCACAAACCCAGCTCCAGTTGCGAGTAGAGTTCCAGGTACTCCTGCAAAAGGTTCAGAACAGACAAGGTACGTGCGTTCAGTACAGAAGAATGGCTGAGAGTATTACCTGTGTGGTAAACTGATATCTCAGCAGAGATGTGGTGTCTCCTCCAGGCTTTTATAGTGATGATGATGGTGATTGCTGACAGCTGTCAGTCCTGGCTCCTGGGTAGTAACTGCGCCTTCTGGTGCCTGAAACCTGACTACAGGCAGGGCGCCCTCTGGTGTAGGCCAGCAGTACCTCCTCTTCGGGCGGCCCACACAACACAGGTGCTCCTGTTGAGTTTTGAGTGTTTGAATTAAACATCTTATTTGAATAACACACAGCACTGCTGGTTGTACGAGGTCTATTAGAAAAGAAACTGACCGTTTTATTTTTTTTAAAAACTATATGGGTTTGATTCATATGTTTTTACGTCAGCCAAGCTTGAACCTTCGTGCGCATGTGTGAGTTTTTCCACGCCTGTTGGTGACGTCATTCGCCTGTGAGCACGCCTTGTGGGAGGAGTGGTCCAGCCCCCTCGTTGGATTTTCATTGTCTGAGAAGTTGCTGAGAGACTGGCGCTGTGCTTCATCAAAATTTTTTCAAAAACTGTGAGGCACATCCAAGTGGACACCATTCGACAAATTAAGCTGGTTTTCGGTGAAAATTTTAACGGCTGATGAGAGATTTTGGATTGTTTCTATCGCTGTAAGGACTTCCCATGGAGCGGGACGTCGCACAGTGCTCCGAGGCGACGTCGTCATCCTGTTTCCATCTGAAAACCTCCAAATTTAAGCCTCTGTTGACCCAGGACGTCGTGAGAGAACAGAGAACTTTCAGAAGTGGTCCGAATCAGCAGTTTATCAGGACATTCCACTGTTAAAGGAGATTTTTTTAATGAAAGACGTGCGGACGGATTGTTGCATCTGCTCGCAGCCGGCGCGGCGTGCCCGCCACAGGAAAAACACCTCCGTGTTGATAACCATTTGTAAAATCCAGGTGGCTTTTGGTGGCTTTCAGTTGAGTGAGTATCTGAGAAATTGTTTAACAGCAGGGCATGTTCCAACTTGTCCTTAAGGCTTCCAATGGAGGTGTTTTTCCTGTGGCAGGCGAGCCGACGCGCCAAACCGTCCGCACGTCTTTCATTAAAAAAATCTCCTTTAACAGTGGAATGTCCGGATAAACTGCTGATTCGGACCTCTTCTGAAAGTTCTCTGTTCTCTCACGACGTCCTGGGTCAGCAGAGGCTTAAATTTGGAGGTTTTCAGCTTGAAACAGGATGACGACTTCGCCTCGGAGCGCTGCGCGACGTCCCGCTCCGTGGGAACTCCTTACAGCGATAGAAACAATCCAAAATCTCTCATCAGCCGTTAAAATTTTCACCGAAGAGGGTATTGAGCTGAAAGGTATCTTCTGATGCTTTTTGGGAATGAAGAGTAATGTATTGATTAAAATCTCTCTCTGCTTTGTACTGAACAGTGATCCAGCGGATGCCCAGCAAATTGAACACTTAGAAAGCAAACCCAGCTAATCAAATGTCTAACAACCCCAACACGGAGAAATTATGAACAAAAGCACTCAGATGGATTGTGTTTGAATGTTTGACATAATTATGAAGTGAAAGGTGTGTCTAATGGGAATGACATGCATATCATGTACAGTGATTGTGAATTGTGGCTATCAATTACGAACAAAAGCACTATATATATATATAATCTTCTGAATAATGACATCTGGTCAAAGGTAGAGAGAAGACAAAATTGCTTTCCCCGTCATATGAAAGCTCCTGGCAAAAGCCTAACCTCCATTATCGAGGATTTCAGTCACAAGGACCTCAGAATCACTGTCACTTCTTCATTAAGGTCCTGCTGTAAATCAGATGATTCTACAGAAAATGAATGGTTTCAATGGCAGGCTCTCAGATATAATATCAGTTATTTATTTTTTGATATATTCACAGTTATTTTTTTTTATGTATTTACTGTCACTGATGTGACTGTTAGCTAGTAGTTTTACTACTACTACTGTTAAACCATATGTTTTTTAATTTTTGTCAGATTTCTACCATAATTCTAAATGGTGACACAATTCCACAAAAAAGATCAAGTTTCTGTTGTTAGATAAAAAAAGTTTTTTTTTTTTTATCAAAACTGCTCATGAAGTAGTACTACTGCAATAAAACTACCAGTGCTATTAGCTTCTATTATATAATGGCTGAGTGGATCCCTGTCATTTGATTGGTGGGTTGTATATGTTGTCACATGCCAAGACACAGAACAAATTGCATCTACTTTTCTTTCGGCATGCAATACTATTATGAACACTATTGCTCCACTCAAAGCTATGTGCCCTAAACCCAGGCAGGAGCCCTGGTTGAATGAAACTGTGCGACAGGCCAGACGTGAGTGTAGGAGGGCGGAGCGCAAATGGAAGAAAGATGGACTGACCGTCTTCTTAAAAATAGTTGGAGAAAATTCCAAAATATGGTCAGGTCTGAACAGGCAAAATATTTTTCTAATTTAATTTCTGATAACTGGGATAAACCTTGTGTTCTTTTTAAAACTATTGGATTTTTGTTAAACCCTGGCCAATCCACCACTTTGGAAGCAACTCAAGTTGTTTGTAATCGCTTTTTAAATTTCTTTTGTGATAAGGTCGCCAGTATTAGGGCTGGGATGACTGTCACTTTGGCCAGTTCAATCATGGCTCACACCTGTTCTGCTGTGTTAGACCAGTTTGAACTTGTGTTATTTTCAGATCTATCAAATATTGTTAAAAATCTCAAACCTTCATTTTGTCCCTCAGACTGTATCCCCCCATGACTCTTTAAAGAGGTCTGGGGAACTATCGGCCCTGATGTCATTGCTTTGGTCAACAGCAGCCTTGTGTCAGGAAACGTTCCTGCGTTCTGTAAGCAGGCTGTAGTTGAGCCTCTTTTAAAGAAAGTGAGTCTTGATAATTCTGTTATTTCTAATTACAGGCCTATATCTAAGCTTCCTTTTATCTTTGGAAAAAGCTGTTCTTGCACAACTACAAGAGTTCTTAGAAACGAACAACATTTTAGACAGTTTCAGTCAGGTTATAAATTGTTTCACAGTACTGAGTCTGCACTTTTAAAAGTTTTTAATGACCTGCTTTTAATCACCGATTCTGGTGACTCTGTCGTTTTGGTGCTTTTGGACCTGACTGCTGCTTTTGACACAGTCGACCATGCAACCCTTTTATCCCTTCTTGAGAACTGTGTGGGTGTCAGGGGGACAGCCTTGGACTGGTTCCACTCTTACCTTACAGGCTGCTCATTTACTGTTAGGCTGGGGGAGTCCACCTCATCCTTTGTTCCTCTGAACTGTGGAGTCCCCCAGGGTTCTATTCTTGGGCCTGTTCTTTTTACCCTGTACCTTCACCCTTTAGGTCAGGTGTTTAGTAAACTTGGCATATCTTATCATTTTTATGCAGATGACACTCAAATCTACTTGCCTATTAAGAAGAACTCTAGCAGCCCCCTGACACCCTTGCTTGTGTGCCTGAAAGACGTCAAGGCTTGGTTGGCTCAAAATTTTCTTAGCTTAAATGAGAACAAAACTGAGGTGATTGTGTTTGGGCCCAGTGTTGGTTCCACAGCTCGATTAGACCTGGGCCCTCTTAGTCAACACATAAAGCCCACAGCCACCAACCTTGGTGTCATTATGGACTCTGATTTTAAAATGGATAGGCAGGTCAATGCGGTTGTTAAATCCAGCTTTTATCAGCTTCGTCTTTTAACCAAAATTAAATCAATTTTATCCTTTTCAGACTTGGAGTGCGTCATGCATGCTTTTATTTCTTCACGCCTGGACTACTGCAATTCACTCTTTTTCGGAATTAATCAAAATACACTTAACAGATTGCAGTTAGTCCAGAACGCTGCTGCACGCCTCTTAACTGGGAGCAAAAAACATGAACATATTACACCCATTCTTGCGTCTTTGCACTGGCTCCTTGTTAATTTTAGAATTGATTTTAAAATTTTATTATTTGTTTTTAAAGCTTTAAACGGACTGGCCCCACAATACATTGTAGACCTCCTCCAAATTTACTCCCCAGTGCGCGCTCTGAGGTCTGAGGGCCAGCTCCAGCTTGTGGTGCCTAGGACGAGACTCAAGACCAGGGGGAACAGGGCCTTCTCTGTGGCTGGGCCCAGACTCTGGAACGCTCTGCCTCTCCACGTTCGAACAGCCCCCACAGTGGAGTGTTTTAAGTCTCGTCTGAAGACCCACTTTTATTCTCTGGCTTTTACCTCTGCGTGAGTTGTATGGTCCTCTGTTGTCTTTTGGCCTTGTGTTTTATTTATTTATTGTTTTATTGTTTTTATGTTTATTTATTAGTATCTGAGTTGGTTTATTGTCTTGTATAGTTTGTATAATTATTTTTCTGTGCAGCACTTTGGAAACTGTTCTGTTCTGTTTTAAATGTGCTATACAAATAAAGTGGATTGGATTGGATTGTATATCACGTAACATACATCCAACAAACATTCATAAGAAACAAATAACAATAATTATTGTTTGTCAACTGTGGCGTTTGTAACATATTAAATTTATTAAATGTGCTGATCCTTAAAAAGGTTGTTGCTTTTTCATTGTTTGCATCTAAGATAAAACTTGGTAATTGCTGTGAAAAGTCTATTTGGTAGCTGTGAAACTTGCATTTAACTTAAAAAAAAATAATTTAATTTAATAATTTCACTTGCATTAACATTTACGAGTACCTTATATGGAAAAAATCATAACTCCAACAGGAAGGAATTTCATGATTATATCATATTCAGATATGTAAGAACTCATTGTGAAAAGATGAAACTGTTATTCAAATGGCCACATGTGTTGTGTGGGCCGCCAGAAGAGGAGGTACTGCTGGCCCACCACCAGAGGGCGCCCTGCCTGAAGTGCGGGCTTCAGGCACGAGAGGGCGCAGCCGCCTCACAGGAGCAGCCAGGGTGACAGCTGTCACGCATCACCTGCAACAGCTGTTACCCATCATCTGATCAACAGGGAATATCAGCAGGACGACGCCTCCACCTCTTTGCCGAGATATCGTTTCTACCGAGAAGGTAACGTGCTCAGCTGACTGTTTAACAGTGATCTTTGTGACTTTTGTGCATTGCTCTGAGAGTATTTTCCAACGAGAGGTGGAGGTAACTTACCTGCCGTTCGGATTCCTGGTGCGAACGCGCCCTCCTTTAATTGTCCTTGTTCCTCGCCAGCAGTACCAGGTCCGACACGTGGAGGCAGTGGCCACCTGGGAGTTCGGGACTTGGCGGCTCCAGTATTCCCGGGGTCTGGTGGCGGAGGAACCGTGTGGTTCCGGTTCTACTTTGGAGAGGCGTCTCCTATCTTCGAGCCTGCCCACACGACACCTGTGTGAATTTGACTTTGTCCATTATTGTAATCTGTTGTACTTGTTGTGCATATTCACAACAGTAAAGTGTGTTATTTGACCTATTCCATTGTCCGTTCATTTGCGCCCCCTGTTGTGGGTCCGTGTACTTACACTTTCCCAACAGGATATCTCGGCTAACGTCATGGATCCCGAGGGGCGTCAACCGGCTGTTGAACGGCCAATGGAAGAAGAGGGCGCACGGGCGTCCGCAGGAGGAATGATCGGTGAGTTGCAGCGGATCCTCACCGCTTTCACGGCTCGGTTGGATTTAATGACCGAGCAGAACGTCCTCCTTAACCGCAGGGTGGAGGCTCTCGCCGCGCAGGTGGAGGCGCACCCTCAGGGCGCTGCTGCGGCTCTCCCTCCTGTCGACCCTGTGCATAACAGTGACGTTCCACAGGTCGTTCAACGACCCCTCCCACCTTCCCCTGAAGCATACATAAGCCCTCCAGAGCCGTACGGGGGTTGTGCGGAGACATGCGCGGACTTTCTTATGCAGTGTTCGCTCGTCTTCGCACAACGTCCCGTCATGTATGCGACTGATGCTAGTAAGATAGCTTATGTAATTAATCTGCTTCGCAGCAAGGCACGCGCTTGGGCTACAGCGCTTTGGGAGCAAAATTCACGGCTCCTTCTGACATATGATGGGTTTGTGAGGGAGTTCAGAACAGTGTTCGATCACCCAAATAGAGGAGAGAGACCGCTTCAGCCATGCTGCTGTCAATGAGACAGGGCGCCGGAGCGCAGCTGCTTATGCAGTCGACTTCCGCATCGCGGCTGCGAGGTCCGGCTGGAATAACACTGCCCTCCGCGCCGCCTTCGTAAACGGACTGTCGTTGGTCCTGAAGGAGCTCCTGGTGGCCAAGGACGAACCGCGGGATTTAGACGGGCTTATTGATCTCGTTATACGATTAGACAATCGGTTAGAGGAACGCCGTCGGGAGCGAGGCGAAGGACGTGACCCGGATACGCGCCGCCCCTCTCCCTTCCGGGTGCGAAAAGGGGGCCGCCCTCCCCACGCTCCACAGCCGCAGCGCTTTGTGGGGCAACAGCTCCCCCTGTTGACGTTGTTAGGGAAACGCACAGGGCCAAAATGGGAAGGCTGATCCGTGGAGAGTGTTTTCTCTGCAGCTCAAAAGAGCACACACAGAGAGACTGCCCCAAACGGCCAAGACGTCAACACTCGCCCTTAGAGACTGGGCTAAGGGGGGGTCAAGACATTCAAGTGAGACACACACAAATTGCCACACGACTCCCAGTCACAATCCTGAGCGGGGATTTAACCCTTCAAGCCCGAGCACTGGTGGACACGGGGGTCAGAAGGGAATCTGCTAGACAGCAGATGGGCAAAGGAGGTAGGGCTCCCTCTGGTGGCGCTTCCTACGCCATTGCAGGTGCGGGCACTAGATGGCACCCTCCTCCCTTTACTCACACACAAGACACAACCAGTAACTCTGGTGGTGTCTGGAAACCACCGGGAGGAGATTGAGTTTTTTGTAACTCCTTCTACCTCCCGCGTAATTTTGGGCATCCCATGGATGTTAAAGCACAACCCCCGGATCGATTGGCCGTCTGGGGTGGTGGTTCAGTGGAGCGAAACCTGCCATCGGGTGTGTTTAGGATCCTCGGTTCCTCCCGGTTCCCAGGCTAAGGAGGAGGTCAAAGTCCCTCCCAATCTGACGGCAGTGCCGGTTGAGTACCACAATCTTGCTGACGTCTTCAGCAAGGATCTGGCACTCACCCTTCCCCCACACCGTCCGTACGATTGTGCCATTGATTTGGTTCCAGGTGCTGAGTTCCCGTCCAGCAGGCTGTACAACCTCTCACGACCTGAGCGCGAATCAATGGAGACCTACATCCGGGACTCATTAGCTGCCGGGCTGATCCAGAACTCCACCTCCCAGATGGGGGCAGGTTTCTTTTTTGTGGGCAAGAAAGATGGCGGACTTCGTCCATGTATTGATTACAGGGGGCTGAATGAGATTACGGTTCGCAACCGATACCCGTTGCCATTATTAGATTCCGTGTTCACCCCCCTGCATGGAGCCAAAATCTTTACTAAGCTGGATCTTAGAAATGCGTATCACCTGGTTCGGATCCGGAAGGGAGACGAATGGATGACGGCATTCAACACCCCATTAGGTCACTTTGAGTACCTGGTCATGCCGTTCGGCCTCACAAACGCCCCCGCGACGTTCCAAGCATTAGTTAATGATGTCTTGCGGGATTTCCTGCACCGATTCGTCTTCGTATATCTAGACGATATACTCATCTTTTCCCCGGATCCTGAGACTCATGTCCGGCATGTACGTCAGGTCCTGCAGCGGTTGTTGGAGAACCGGCTGTTTGTGAAGGGCGAGAAGTGTGAGTTTCACCGCACATCTTTGTCCTTCCTGGGGTTTATCATCTCCCCCAACTCCGTCGCTCCTGATCCGGCCAAGGTTGCGGTGGTGAGAGACTGCCCCAACCCACTAGCCGTAGGAAGCTGCAACAGTTCCTCGGCTTTGCAAATTTCTACAGGAGGTTCATTAAGGGCTACAGTCAGGTAGTTAGCCCCCTGACAGCCCTCACCTCACCAAAAGTCCCTTCACCTGGTCGGATCGTTGCGATGCCGCGTTCAAGGAGTTGAAACGGCGCTTCTCGTCTGCACCCTTTCTGGTGGCAGCCCGATCCTAGTCGCCAGTTAGTGGTTGAAGTGGACGCCTCGGACTCAGGGATAGGAGCTGTGCTTTCCCAGAGCGGGAAGACCGATAAGGTCCTTCACCCGTGTGGCCTATTTTTCCCACAGGTTGACCCCGGCTGAACGGAACTATGACGTCGGCAATCGAGAACTCCTTGCGGTGAAAGAGGCTCTTGAAGAGTGGAGACATCTGTTGGAGGGGAACGTCCGTGCCATTCACGGGTTTTCACTGACCACCGGAACCTGGAGTATATCAGGACCGCCAAGCGGCTGACCCCAGGCAAGCCCGCTGGTCACTGTTCTTCGGCCGTTTGACTTCCGGATCACCTACCGTCCGGGACCCAAAAACCAGAAATCTGATGCCTTGTCCCGGGTGCATGAAGACGAAGTCAAAACGGAGTGTCGGATCCACCGGAACCCATCATCCCGGAGTCCCACTATCGTGGCCACCCTCACCTGGACGTAGAGAGAACCGTCCGGGAGGCCCTGGCACGAAACCCCGGACCCCGGAACTGGGCCGAAGAACAAACTTACGTCCCACCAGAAGCTAGGGCTGCAGTCCTGGACTTCTGTCACGGCTCCAAGCTCTCCTGTCACCCAGGGGTGCGAAGAACCGTGGCAGTTGTCCGGCAGCGCTTCTGGTGGGCGTCCCTAGAGGCCGACGTCCGGGATTATATCCAGGCCTGCACCACCTGCGCCAGGGGCAAGTCTGACCATTGCAGGGCACCAGGCCTACTCCAGCCGCTGCCTGTGCCTCATCGCCCCTGGTCCCACATCGGCCTGGATTTTGTCACGGGCCTCCCGCCGTCCCAGGGCAGCACCACCATCCTCATGATAGTGGGCCGGTTCTCCAAGCAGCCCACTTCGTGGCCACTCCCGAAGCTCCCAACAGCCCAGGAGACAGCAGACCTCCTGGTCCCACCACGTCATCCGGCTAGATGTCTATCTCGGCTTTCAGTGCTTACCAGTCGAGTGAGTATAAAGAACTTGTGGAGAGCTGGACATGTCCCAACTTGTCCTCTAACACGCCGAAACAGAGGTGTTCCTTTGTCTCGCTTCATCAGCGAATCGGTCCGTGACGCGCGAAGCCTCCGCGCGGCTTTCCATGACAAAATCTCTTGTTAAAAGTGAAATCTGCCGGAAAATGCTGATGTCCAGGTCTTGTGATAACCAGAGAAAGAGCACACGACGGTCTCGTATCCACAGAGCCATCAGCTTAGAAATGATCCAGTGGTTTTGTGCTGCATCGTCGCAGCTCGCAGCGCGGCGCACCGACCGTCCTTTAAAGGGGTCCTTAAACCTGTAGTTAAAGTCCTTATTCTCTGTGAAGCCCGTAAAAATTTCACCGTAAGCCAGATAATTTTTTCGAATGGTTTCCAGGTGCCAGTCTCTAACAGCTTCTGAAAAAATTCTGATGGAAAAAAAGTCCTTTTCATTCCGCCATTTCCAGACAATGAAAATCCGACGAGGGGGCGGGACCACTCCTTCCACAAGGCGTGCTCACAGGCGAATGAACGTCACCGACAGGCGTGGAAAACTCACGCATGCGCACGAGGGTTTCAAGCATAGTTTTTGAAAAAAATAAAAAGGTAGATACTTTACGGACAGACCTTGTTACACCGTCATTTTTTTTCTTTTTTTGGAAGCACACTAAGTCGTACACGGCATCACAGACTACTGCTTTTCCAATTTGATTGAGAACAATTTTGGACTCATATTTAAATTTGTGTTGGACTGTTAAGCAGCAGTGATGCACCAAAATGTTAGTCCCTTTTCTGTTGTTTATAAGTTAATGAAATATCAATGACAAGCATCTATTTTAACCATTATATAAAACAAATAATGAATGTTTTCACATTCTTTCAATGGAATAAATATTTAATTCGGTCAAACTGAATGTTCCATTCACTCTTCCTCACTCATTGAATGAAAACATTCCATCTTTCACCTCATGATATATTCGTACCATTGAACTCATAAACATTCATTATTTGTATAGGGTGTCTCAAAAAAAATTCACCCAAAAGGTACTCTGAAATATGAATACCAGGAAATGGGTTTCCTGCAAATAATGGCGTTTCCTCATTTCAGGGACCCTCAAGTTTGTTCTGCAAGACATTAAATTCCAGGAAAAAATGCTGCAGTTGACCCTAATTCAGAGAACAAAAACTGTTGAGTTCTGTGCAACGCATCCTAAGAGCTCACTTGTATCTCTTTCTATACAAAATTCAGTCTCAGAGTGAATTAACTCCCCAACAAATGGCAAGGACACTTGAATTTGCTTGGTGGTTTTCCGGAAAACTAGAGACGGATGATTTGTTTCTTAGGAAACGTCCGACAAGGAGGTTACATTGATCATGTAGTGTAAAAGATAAAGGGTTAAAACCACAGATTTACTAGATAGGATCAAGCTGTAGAAAAGGCCTGCCCCGAGTGGATCACGGCCCCGCCATCTTGAAAGGTTGAAGCGCTGCAGCGGTCTTGCTGTCAGTGGAAAATGCTGGCTTTGCGGTTGTAATCACTGTTGATTCTCTGGCCAACGTCTCCGCCATTATTTACATTTAAGATGTGAAAATTTGTGCTTAGGTCAATTCAGATACGTAATTCGATTTATGAAATCAGATTTATCATAACTGTTGATCGTTTCTCCCTATAAGGCTGTGAATGGAGCGTAAAAGTGGGGCTCCTGTCAACAGAAAACTCATGTCATCATCTGGTGGTGAATTGCATTGCGGAACCCACCAACCCGGACGGAGAACTTTGAAAGATTCACAACTGCATTGAAGTCATTGTGTGGCCATGGAGTTATGGCGTAATAGAAGCATTAAAAAGCCTTTACATGCTTAACTAAGGTGATATCATATGCATTTTGGGCAACATCTACTTCTCATTTCTCACAGAATCAACAATATCAACACATCTTTATGTGTGAGCATCAGCGCCAAAGTTTATACTAAATTACTAATTTATTAATTAATCAAAACTAATTTGACAAGGCCAAGTCAGCAATGTGTTGGTGCCACACATTGCTGCATGTACCACACCATGGAATGGTCATGGGCCCTTGATGGTAACCAACCATCCAGGCACAAAACTCTATCTGCTGCAGTCAGGTGAAACATGGGTGTCCCCTTGGCCTTCTCCAGCTACTGGGATCATCATCACAGAGGTGCCTGTGTGCCCAGAGAAGGGCACCAGGGCACAAAATGTCATAACACATAATCCCTCACAATACAAGTGATTACTCAACTCAGTCATCCAAGAAACTGTGTTTTTAAAACAAAAGAATTCCAGTGGTACCCAAGGATCCTCCAGAGGTGAAGTACCACAGACATCTCGTTGTCACCTTTGGTCAGTTTTTAATGCCAAGTCTCACAACCACACAGTAACACAGGACTCAAGACTGGACCTGCATTATTGCCATCGCCAAACACCTCATACACTGACCTCATGACTACACAAGCTCTTTATCTCAAAGGCCAAGGACCCAGAGATATGAATGCCACTGCAGAGGTAAGTGAATGACAATCATGTCAGTATGGGAAAAAAAAATTCATAAATCAATAAGTAAATCTGGACTCTTTCCAGGACCTTTGAATCTGAAGGCAGTTATGGCAGTTCTGGTGAAAGTATATCCAACGCAGTATTAGCTGGTGTATTTTGAGCTTCATAGAAAAGGCTGTGAATACTTATGTATATGTGATTTCTAAATTTATATATATATATATATATATATATAGCATGAATTTCGATCATATTGACAATTCATATCAGTGATGCCAAATAAAATTATTTTATGACTTAAATCTTAAGAAACCCAAAGGCAGTACACCTTTAAGCATCATGGTGAAGATAAAAAGCCCAAAGTGTTAGTATTTGGTACTGCCCTGATATTTAAATCTTAAACATTTTTACTCTCAGATGTTATCCTCAGCTTTACCACATCCCCCAGGCTATTAAATGTGGAGATTGCTGTACTGTTGGTAATTCTTGTGCTTAATGTCTGAAGACTAAATGATATTTTCTACATTTGACAGACAGCATCATGATTTATGTTAAGCTTTTACTTGAAATTAATACAAAAACTCTGTAATAGGGGATTCAGTATTGCAGTAGTGTTAAGATAGCCCAAGAGATTCCTAAAAGGGACAACTGGTGTAACACCTCAGAATAAATTCAAACACTCTGAGACCCTTGATGCACACCATCACATTAAAACGGCCTTTGAAGCAAAGCCATTATAGACAAGGTTATTCTGAGGCAGGTGGGAGTGACATCCCATAATGCAGCACTGTTTGTCAGGCGATTTCAAAACGGCACCCAGGGCATGTCATTCTGCCATGCAATATGATGATGAAACTCGTGGAAGGAAAAAAACCCCAGGAATAAACCGACTGTGGCCAGTATGTTTACTCGTCCTGATATTTACTGCAGACAATGAGTGGCTGACATGCCGGCTTACACGAGCAGTCACAGTGACTAAAATGTGTCTGTGCACCAGCTCACCAACACATCAGCATCATCTCAAGACTGGGAGCTTTTTATTGAGTTACTTACTTTTAGATGAAGCAAGAAGACAGATCTCAGTGCTCACCGTGGATGTGCAGTACACCTCCTCATAACTTTGGAAAAACGAACACTGAAAAAAGAGCATTTATGCACAGTGGTTGGGAAAGGCTGCAAGACTTCTAAAAACATAATACTACATAAGCATTAATGCAACAATGCTCAGTTACATCAAAAATCATCTTGCAAACCAAAAAAAAAAAGTTTGCAAACACAAGGAACACAAACAAATATACATTGCTTCCAGAAATTATTCACAGCACTTCACATTTTCCACATTTTATGTTATAGCCTTATTCCAAAATGGATGAACTTCATTTTTTCCCCCTCAAAATTCAGCATTCCTCTGTGGAGAGAGAAGAATCTTCCAGAAGGACAACCATGTCTGCAGCAATCCATGTCATGTGCGTCATGTTTGGAGGAAACCAGCAGCATCCCTACGGTGAAGCATGGTGGTGGCAGCATCATGCTGTGGGGATGTTTTTCAGCAGCAGGAACTGGGAGACTAGTCAGGATGAATGCAGCAAAGTACAGAGGCATCCTGGATGAAAACCTGCTCCAGAGCGCTCTTGACCTCAGACTGGGTGACAGTGCATCTTTAGCAGGACAATGACCCTGAGCACACAGTCAAGATATCAAAGGAGTGGCTTCAGGACAACTCTGTGAATGTCCTTGAGTGACCCAGCCAGAGCCCAGACCTGAATCTGATTGAACATCTCTGGAGAGATCTGAAAATGGCTGTGCACCGACGCTCCTCATCCAACCTGATGGAGCTTGAGAGATGCTACAAAGAAGAATAGGCAAAACTGCCCAAAGATAGATGCACTAAGCTTGTGACATCATATTTTAGAAGACTTGAGGCTGTAATTGCTGCCAAAAAGCATCAAGAACGTATCGAGCAAAGGATTGAATACTTATGCATTTCTTAGTTTTTTATTTTTCATAAATTTGTAAATCTTGTCATTATGGGGTATTGTGAGTTGAATTTTGAGTGGGGAAAAATTGTTTTACTCTATTTTGGAATAAGGCTGTAACATAATATGTGGAAAAAGTGACACGCTGTGAACACTTTCCAGATGCACTGTAACCTGTAACACATGCAATTTGATAACGTGTCTGCTACAACTACACACACACAACCGGAGGACTTCAACTAAGGACTGTTCAGTGCATCACAGTCCTGCGTGCTTTATCACTATACTGTGTCAGCAGAGCTGAACAAATTTATTTAATTTATTGTTTGACTTTTAGGCTGGTTGTATTGTTGCATTATTTTATTTGTAGAAACAGTAGTAGTTAAAATCCTCAAGGCAGATGTCCCTTTGTGTTGTCACTTCTTCCATTGTGTTGAGGAGCTTTGTGTGACTTTGCATCAGACAAGTTATGAAATTAAACTGCTACATGTGCTGTAGGTTACATTTTTGTTTTATCGCTTTGCAAGTATTTCATATTGTCATTTGCAGGACATTTTTAGATGTGGCTACTTGTTGTTGAATTAATGCAGGTGTTTTTTATGTGTAAGGATTTTTTTTCCTACAATTGCTACCATCCTCTTAATTTGGAAATGTTGTGGCCACTCTTGACCACCATATTAAGCTTGCCACAAAGGAGCGCATAGCACAATGCAAGTGTTATTGGTAGTGTACAGCTGATGCAGTTTTTGGTTTTCTATCCCAGAGGACACCATTTAAATTGAAAATCCATTTGTTCTCATTAGAGTGCCCATGGGGGTGTTGATCTGAAAATAAAGTGTGCTCAGGCATAGTGCAGGTGGATTGCTATCGTGTGGAAACAGAAAATGAATGCATCATTGACCAGCCAAAAACAGGTCGAAAGTTGCGCTTTTAAGCTACTGAAAAGGTGCAATATTCAGATACACCTTACATAGTTGAGTTCATGACATGTAGTATACACTGTGTTTGTATACTTTAGAATGTGCATTAGGGCATAAACACAACTGAACTGAAAACCAAACTGAACAAAGAAATGAATGTAAAAACTAAAGGAAAAACAAAACTTTTTGTGGTTTACAATACTTTTCTCCCCAACTTGGCTGGTTAACACCACCACAGCATGGCAGGGGCTGTTTCAGATTGGGTGGATGATTTCACAGGCAGTCCTCATTTTATACATGGTTTAAAAATAAAAGAAATGTGTTGCTCTGTGTTTATGTGGCCCTGCGATAGACTGGCTGTCTGTCCAGGGAGCACCCTGTCTCTTGCACAATGACTGCTGGACAGTCCCGGCACCAGAAAAAAAATATTAAGGGGTCGATGAGTTTATCAAAGGGGGCGGGGCCGCCCCCCCCCCCCCCAAAAAAAACTGCGCACTGGAGGAGACGTGCCTATGAGCGTGCGTAATGAATTGGGTGCGCTCCTGGAAAGCTTGTGTATTTAGGCTACACCGTTCTAAGAGACTGACTAAGAGTGAAGAGTGATGACAGTATTTTTTTAATTATTATTTGAACGTATAGACCCTCGGGCAAGTGATCTCCTGCATACCACACAGAGGCGGTGTTCTGTTGAGATGAGGTGCGCCAACTTTCGACACTCTGAGCTGTACCTTCGTGTTGTCCAATAGGAACGACGTGTCGGAAGACTCGTGGCAGAAACCACTGATCTGTAGAAAAAATGGATTGGACCAATCCGACTGGTGCAGAACCACTGATCTGTACAAAATGGATTGGACCAATCCGATTGGTGTAGAAACCACTGATCTATACAAAACATTAACGTGTGACAGGACTGCTCATTTATAGAGCAGTTTTCTGAAGAAAAATCATTGGAATTTTTTTTTTGATGTTGTTTGTTACCTCAAAATTTCTGATTACTGTTAAAAAAAAGTTTAGAACACTTGTAACTAAAATAGCTAAATAAATCAATAAATGGTTCTTTAAACCTTTTATCTGTAAATTTAAACCACCTGTTTTTTCATATTAGATAATTTCTTGTTTAACATAAGGAACCTCAGGCATTTATTTTAGACAAATAAAATAACATGGAAACTTGTATATTTTTAAGTCTGGTAGATTATTTATATCTCATTTCAACCAGAAAACAAACACTAAATAAATACAAATGTTTAGAGTCATTTCTAAAATATGAATTTGAACACAATAAGTGGAGAGCTTCTACTTGTGCAAATGTCTTTGATTCGTGGACATTTTTAATGATTTGTTCATTTATTGTTAAAATGTAAAATGAAACAGCTTTTTTAAAAATAATAAAATAGTTGCTGTTCAAAGAGCCTTTTATTTAGAAGCAGGTGTTTTGCTGGATTCTCGGGACCAGATGAAGGTCTCTTCTGCAGTTTTTAACTCTGGTGGTGTTGCTGAAAAGCACAGATGTTTTCTTTCGACTGGACTTCGTGGTGTTCAGCTCATCAATGGAAGTTTGGTTGTCTGCACAGCAAATATTCCTGATTGGGACAAATAAAAATATTTCTTTAAATATAAAGAAAGACTAAACAGTTTGTACATAAAAAAAGGGTGAAAAACGGCAAAGAAACGATGGAAAAAATGCCCGAAAAAATAAGTTATTTAAAGCTGAGCTTTTGTGGTGTCTGAAAAAAGCTGTAGCTTTATTTGGTAAAAATAAAAAAGACTGAACCATTTACAAATTAAAAGTGTTCACTCAGATCAACTGTGCTAAAAGGCTAAGCTAACATTAGCCAATCATTAAACCTTCACAGTTCAGTAAACGTCACGTTATATTTTTACATTATTCTCACCTCAGTAAAGCTGCAGAACTAAAGTCCGTTGGGCAAACTGGGCCTTCGCATATATCCAAAAAGTGGGAGATTTCGGACTGAGTGGGTTTGCTCCATCACCCTGGTGGCCTGGATCGCTCTGCCCAGTGATGATGCCACGGCTTCTCCGTGTGGGTCGGCTGCTGTCGCGGTTCGATCGATATCCCACCAAGACGTCAGTCCTCCCTCGGTGTGTCTCTCCAAAAATAGCTGAAAAAAGCTTCTCCCAGCAGGGTGATGGGAGAATCGTTCTACTGCTGTTTGTTAAAGTTTTTTTTGTGGTTCAGGTGACGCAAATTCAAGATGGTGATCGCTGAACTTTATTCAGGTTGCGGAAACAGCCAGAGTGTGACGTAGCAATCTCCCTTGCCGCTTCCGAAGTGACGCGTCTGACGTCACGACGCGTTGGAAACGCACCGTCTCTGCCGCACTGACAAGCGCAACCCCCAACCTATCAAATCCCTTGAACACAGACACGCGCCATATCCGTTTGTTTTTAAAATTAATTACTTTAGTTAATTTGGTTTATTTGTTAAATACGTGATATTAGTGAATAACTAATTTTGCTATATTTTCCAGTATTTCTTTTTTTTTCTTTTTTATTTTTTTGATAACTTTAACATCCGAGGGGGCGAGGTTTATGACATGAGGGGGCGTTGCCCCCAAACGCCCCCTCGTGGCGCTGGCTATGCTGCTGGAATGCCCCCTCCCCCAATCCTTAATTGCAATCATGTGTAGCAAATTAATGAATAAAGTGAAAACATAGACTGATTATAAAATTCTTAAGATGCACGCCAACCTGTGCTTTGATACAAAAATACATTACACTATTATACTAATCACACTCCAGCCTTAACAATCAAAGAAATGCACAGTTTTTATCTTACCTCTAAAACATGCTGCAGGTGATGTGCCTCTGTGTGGACTTCCCTGATGTCTTTTTATTCATTCAGGAATTTGGATTCCTGTTGTGTGTTGGGGGTTTGGCTGCATGTTTTTGTGTTGTTTTCTTTTCTTTGCTCTCCAGGTGGTATGCAAACTGGTTTTTGTCTGTGGAGACGGGGCTGGCAGAAGAGTCCTTCACCCTCATCAGCATTATTAGCTGCACCTGTGGAGGATGTTCCGTGCAGGCCTACTGACTCGCAGCACCTGTGGATGATGCTCACGTGTAAACTTAAAGACTTTCAGCTGAAGCAGATAATGAGATGGCGTTCTGCATTTAAGCCATGAGTGATTCAAGCAGAATTGCCAGGAACTCGACCTTGTGACGTTCGTTTGTGAGACGCTGAGGACCGCGCCAGGGTTGACACATCGTGCCTGTGAGGAGGACGGGTGAGGGACACATGCTGTCACACATCAGAGGTGATTATTGTCTGAATGATCGTTAATAGTAATTTGGCATTTTGTTACGCAGTATATTTGAACATTAATGAGAATTGTGTGCAGCTCGCTTCTCACGTCAGCAGGAGGAGGAGTGGCAGCCGCGCCCTGTGCATGCGCTTCCACCTGTGCGGTGAGTGCCTCCATCCTACAACTGAGTAGTACATTCTGCTCGGTTACCAAATCCAACCGAGCAGTGAGGCGGCCAAAAATTGCTGCAACTCACCCATAAGTCCTCCTGCAGAAGCCTGTGCACCTTGCATCTCCATTGACTGTTCAGTGGGTGGGTTGTGCCCCTCGGGATCCATGACGTTGGCCGAGATATCCTGTTGGGGAAAATGTAATGCACAGACCCACAACAGGGGGCGCAAATGAACGGTCAATAGATAATCCAATAAATACGATTTATTGTGGCAAATGTGCACAACAGGTCGAATACTGCTTTTAGACAGTCAATCACAAAATACAATTGGTGACGTGTGGGCAGGCCCGAGGGTAGGAGGCACCTGTCCATAGAAGAGCCGGGGCCCACAAGGTTCCGCCGCCAACGAAGACCTGCAGTATACTGAAGCCACCAAGTCCCGAGTCCCCAGGTGGCCTCTGCTTCAGCTGTCAGACCCGGTACTGCTGGCAGGAACAAAAACAGGTTAATGGTGGTGTGTGGACACCCAGTAAGCAGTCAGCAAACTCACAGTTCTTATCCACTTGGAGGGGACACCTCCACCTCCAACTCAGGAACAATTCAACGACAGAGCCTGAACTACTACTTATCGTAAGTGGAGCGAGGAGTGAAAGTCGTCACTCCTCCACCGTCCACAAACCCAGCTCCAGTGCGAGTAGAGTTCCAGGTACTCCTGCAAAAGGTTCAGAACAGACAAGGTACGTGCGTTCAGTACAGAAGAATGGCTGAGAGTATTACCTGTGTGGTAAACTGATATCTCAGCAGAGATGTGGTGTCTCCTCCAGGCTTTTATAGTGATGATGATGGTGATTGCTGACAGCTGTCAGTCCTGGCTCCTGGGTAGTAACTGCGCCTTCTGGTGCCTGAAACCTGACTACAGGCAGGGCGCCCTCTGGTGTAGGCCAGCAGTACCTCCTCTTCGGGCGGCCCACACAACACAGGTGCTCCTGTTGAGTTTTGAGTGTTTGAATTAAACATCTTATTTGAATAACACACAGCACTGCTGGTTGTACGAGGTCTATTAGAAAAGAAACTGACCGTTTTTTTTTTTAAAAACTATATGGGTTTGATTCATATGTTTTTACGTCAGCCAAGCTTGAACCTTCGTGCGCATGTGTGAGTTTTTCCACGCCTGTTGGTGACGTCATTCGCCTGTGAGCACGCCTTGTGGGAGGAGTGGTCCAGCCCCCTCGTTGGATTTTCATTGTCTGAGAAGTTGCTGAGAGACTGGCGCTGTGCTTCATCAAAATTTTTTCAAAAACTGTGAGGCACATCCAAGTGGACACCATTCGACAAATTAAGCTGGTTTTCGGTGAAAATTTTAACGGCTGATGAGAGATTTTGGATTGTTTCTATCGCTGTAAGGACTTCCCATGGAGCGGGACGTCGCACAGTGCTCCGAGGCGACGTCGTCATCCTGTTTCCATCTGAAAACCTCCAAATTTAAGCCTCTGTTGACCCAGGACGTCGTGAGAGAACAGAGAACTTTCAGAAGTGGTCCGAATCAGCAGTTTATCAGGACATTCCACTGTTAAAGGAGATTTTTTTAATGAAAGACGTGCGGACGGATTGTTGCATCTGCTCGCAGCCGGCGCGGCGTGCCCGCCACAGGAAAAACACCTCCGTGTTGATAACCATTGTAAAATCCAGGTGGCTTTTGGTGGCTTTCAGTTGAGTGAGTATCTGAGAAATTGTTTAACAGCAGGGCATGTTCCAACTTGTCCTTAAGGCTTCCAATGGAGGTGTTTTTCCTGTGGCAGGCGAGCCGACGCGCCAAACCGTCCGCACGTCTTTCATTAAAAAAATCTCCTTTAACAGTGGAATGTCCGGATAAACTGCTGATTCGGACCTCTTCTGAAAGTTCTCTGTTCTCTCACGACGTCCTGGGTCAGCAGAGGCTTAAATTTGGAGGTTTTCAGCTTGAAACAGGATGACGACTTCGCCTCGGAGCGCTGCGCGACGTCCCGCTCCGTGGGAACTCCTTACAGCGATAGAAACAATCCAAAATCTCTCATCAGCCGTTAAAATTTCACCGAAGAGGGTATTGAGCTGAAAGGTATCTTCTGATGCTTTGGGAATGAAGAGTAATGTATTGATTAAAATCTCTCTCTGCTTTGTACTGAACAGTGATCCAGCGGATGCCCAGCAAATTGAACACTTAGAAAGCAAACCCAGCTAATCAAATGTCTAACAACCCCAACACGGAGAAATTATGAACAAAAGCACTCAGATGGATTGTGTTTGAATGTTTGACATAATTATGAAGTGAAAGGTGTGTCTAAGGAATGACATGCATATCATGTACAGTGATTGTGAATTGTGGCTATCAATTACGAACAAAAGCACTATATATATATATAATCTTCTGAATAATGACATCTGGTCAAAGGTAGAGAGAAGACAAAATTGCTTTCCCCCGTCATATGAAAGCTCCTGGCAAAAGCCTAACCTCCATTATCGAGGATTTCAGTCACAAGGACCTCAGAATCACTGTCACTTCTTCATTAAGGTCCTGCTGTAAATCAGATGATTCTACCAGAAAATGAATGGTTTCAATGGCAGGCTCTCAGATATAATATCAGTTATTTATTTTTTGATATATTCACAGTTATTTTTTTTTATGTATTACTGTCACTGATGTGACTGTTAGCTAGTAGTTTTACTACTACTACTGTTAAACCATATGTTTTTAATTTTTGTCAGATTTCTACCATAATTCTAAATGGTGACACAATTCCACAAAAAAGATCAAGTTTCTGTTGTTAGATAAAAAAAGTTTTTTTTTTTTTTATCAAAACTGCTCATGAAGTAGTACTACTGCAATAAAACTACCAGTGCTATTAGCTTCTATTATATAATGGCTGAGTGGATCCCTGTCATTTGATTGGTGGGTTGTATATGTTGTCACATGCCAAGACACAGAACAAATTGCATCTACTTTTCTTTCGGCATGCAATACTATTATGAACACTATGCTCCACTCAAAGCTATGTGCCCTAAACCCAGGCAGGAGCCCTGGTTGAATGAAACTGTGCGACAGGCCAACGTGAGTGTAGGAGGCGGAGCGCAAATGGAAAGAAAGATGGACTGACCGTCTTCTTAAAATAGTTGGAGAAAATTCCAAAATATGGTCAGGTCTGAACAGGCAAAATATTTTTCTAATTTAATTTCTGATAACTGGGATAAACCTTGTGTTCTTTTTAAAACTATTGGATTTTTGTTAAACCCTGGCCAATCCACCACTTTGGAAGCAACTCAAGTTGTTTGTAATCGCTTTTTAAATTTCTTTTGTGATAAGGTCGCCAGTATTAGGGCCTGGGATGACTGTCACTTTGGCCAGTTCAATCATGGCTCACACCTGTTCTGCTGTGTTAGACCAGTTTGAACTTGTGTTATTTTCAAGATCTATCAAATATTGTAAAAATCTCAAACCTTCATTTTGTCCCTCAGACTGTATCCCCCCATGACTCTTTAAAGAGGTCTGGGGAACTATCGGCCTGATGTCATTGCTTTGGTCAACAGCAGCCTTGTGTCAGGAAACGTTCCTGCGTTCTGTAAGCAGGCTGTAGTTGAGCCTCTTTTAAAGAAAGTGAGTCTTGATAATTCTGTTATTTCTAATTACAGGCCTATATCTAAGCTTCCTTTTATCTTTGGAAAAAGCTGTTCTTGCACAACTACAAGAGTTCTTAGAAACGAACAACATTTTAGACAGTTTTCAGTCAGGTTATAAATTGTTTCACAGTACTGAGTCTGCACTTTTAAAAGTTTTTAATGACCTGCTTTTAATCACCGATTCTGGTGACTCTGTCGTTTTGGTGCTTTTGGACCTGACTGCTGCTTTGACACAGTCGACCATGCAACCCTTTTATCCTTCTTGAGAACTGTGTGGGTGTCAGGGGGACAGCCTTGGACTGGTTCCACTCTTACCTTACAGGCTGCTCATTTACTGTTAGGCTGGGGGAGTCCACCTCATCCTTTGTTCCTCTGAACTGTGGAGTCCCCCAGGGTTCTATTCTTGGGCCTGTTCTTTTTACCCTGTACCTTCACCCTTTAGGTCAGGTGTTTAGTAAACTTGGCATATCTTATCATTTTTATGCAGATGACACTCAAATCTACTTGCCTATTAAGAAGAACTCTAGCAGCCCCCTGACACCCTTGCTTGTGTGCCTGAAAGACGTCAAGGCTTGGTTGGCTCAAATTTTCTTAGCTTAAATGAGACAAAACTGAGGTGATTGTGTTTGGGCCCAGTGTTGGTTCCACAGCTCGATTAGACCTGGGCCCTCTTAGTCAACACATAAGCCCACAGCCACCAACCTTGGTGTCATTATGGACTCTGATTTTAAAATGGATAGGCAGGTCAATGCGGTTGTTAATCCAGCTTTTATCAGCTTCGTCTTTTAACCAAAATTAAATCAATTTTATCCTTTTCAGACTTGGAGTGCGTCATGCATGCTTTTATTTCTTCACGCCTGGACTACTGCAATTCACTCTTTTTCGGAATTAATCAAAATACACTTAACAGATTGCAGTTAGTCCAGAACGCTGCTGCACGCCTCTTAACTGGGAGCAAAAAACATGAACATATTACACCCATTCTTGCGTCTTTGCACTGGCTCCTTGTTAATTTTAGAATTGATTTTAAAATTTTATTATTTGTTTTTAAAGCTTTAAACGGACTGGCCCCCACATACATTGTAGACCTCCTCCAAATTTACTCCCCAGTGCGCGCTCTGAGGTCTGAGGGCCAGCTCCAGCTTGTGGTGCCTAGGACGAGACTCAAGACCAGGGGAACAGGGCCTTCTCTGTGGCTGGGCCCAGACTCTGGAACGCTCTGCCTCTCCACGTTCGAACAGCCCCCACAGTGGAGTGTTTTAAGTCTCGTCTGAAGACCCACTTTTATTCTCTGGCTTTACCTCTGCGTGAGTTGTATGGTCCTCTGTTGTCTTTTGGCCTTGTGTTTATTTATTTATTGTTTATTGTTTTTATGTTATTTATTAGTATCTGAGTTGGTTTATTGTCTTGTATAGTTTGTATAATTATTTTTCTGTGCAGCACTTTGGAAACTGTTCTGTTCTGTTTTAAATGTGCTATACAAATAAAGTGGATTGGATTGGATTGTATATCACGTAACATACATCCAACAAACATTCATAAGAAACAAATAACAATAATTATTGTTTGTCAACTGTGGCGTTTGTAACATATTAAATTTATTAAATGTGCTGATCCTTAAAAAGGTTGTTGCTTTTTCATTGTTTGCATCTAAGATAAAACTTGGTAATTGCTGTGAAAAGTCTATTTGGTAGCTGTGAAACTTGCATTTAACTTAAAAAAAAATAATTTAATTTAATAATTTCACTTGCATTAACATTTACGAGTACCTTATATGGAAAAAATCATAACTCCAACAGGAAGGAATTTCATGATTATATCATATTCAGATATGTAAGAACTCATTGTGAAAAGATGAAACTGTTATTCAAATGGCCACATGTGTTGTGTGGGCCGCCAGAAGAGGAGGTACTGCTGGCCCACCACCAGAGGGCGCCCTGCCTGAAGTGCGGGCTTCAGGCACGAGAGGGCGCAGCCGCCTCACAGGAGCAGCCAGGGTGACAGCTGTCACGCATCACCTGCAACAGCTGTTACCCATCATCTGATCAACAGGGGAATATCAGCAGGACGACGCCTCCACCTCTTTGCCGAGATATCGTTTCTAACGAGAAGGTAACGTGCTCAGCTGACTGTTTAACAGTGATCTTTGTGACTTTTGTGCATTGCTCTGAGAGTATTTTCCAACGAGAGGTGGAGGTAACTTACCTGCCGTTCGGATTCCTGGGTGCGAACGCGCCCTCCTTTAATTGTCCTTTGTTCCTCGCCAGCAGTACCAGGTCCGACACGTGGAGGCAGTGGCCACCTGGGAGTTTGGGACTTGGCGGCTCCAGTATTCCCGGGGTCTGGTGGCGGAGGAAACCGTGTGGTTCCGGTTCTACTTTGGAGAGGCGTCTCCTATCTTCGAGCCTGCCCACACGACACCTGTGTGAATTTGACTTTGTCCATTATTGTAATCTGTTGTACTTGTTGTGCATATTCACAACAGTAAAGTGTGTTATTTGACCTATTCCATTGTCCGTTCATTTGCGCCCCCTGTTGTGGGTCCGTGTACTTACACTTTCCCAACAGGATATCTCGGCTAACGTCATGGATCCCGAGGGGCGTCAACCGGCTGTTGAACGGCCAATGGAAGAAGAGGGCGCACGGGCGTCCGCAGGAGGAATGATCGGTGAGTTGCAGCGGATCCTCACCGCTTTCACGGCTCGGTTGGATTTAATGACCGAGCAGAACGTCCTCCTTAACCGCAGGGTGGAGGCTCTCGCCGCGCAGGTGGGAGGCGCACCCTCAGGGCGCTGCTGCGGCTCTCCCTCCTGTCGACCCTGTGCATAACAGTGACGTTCCACAGGTCGTTCAACGACCCCTCCCACCTTCCCCTGAAGCATACATAAGCCCTCCAGAGCCGTACGGGGGTTGTGCGGAGACATGCGCGGACTTTCTTATGCAGTGTTCGCTCGTCTTCGCACAACGTCCCGTCATGTATGCGACTGATGCTAGTAAGATAGCTTATGTAATTAATCTGCTTCGCAGCAAGGCACGCGCTTGGGCTACAGCGCTTTGGGAGCAAAATTCACGGCTCCTTCTGACATATGATGGGTTTGTGAGGGAGTTCAGAACAGTGTTCGATCACCCAAATAGAGGAGAGACCGCTTCAGCCATGCTGCTGTCAATGAGACAGGGGCGCCGGAGCGCAGCTGCTTATGCAGTCGACTTCCGCATCGCGGCTGCGAGGTCCGGCTGGAATAACACTGCCCTCCGCGCCGCCTTCGTAAACGGACTGTCGTTGGTCCTGAAGGAGCTCCTGGTGGCCAAGGACGAACCGCGGGATTTAGACGGGCTTATTGATCTCGTTATACGATTAGACAATCGGTTAGAGGAACGCCGTCGGGAGCGAGGCGAAGGACGTGACCGGATACGCGCCGCCCCTCTCCCTTCCGGGTGCGAAAAGGGGCCGCCCTCCCCACGCTCCACAGCCGCAGCGCTTTGTGGGGCAACAGCTCCCCCTGTTGACGTTGTTAGGGAAACGCACAGGGCCAAAATGGGAAGGCTGATCCGTGGAGAGTGTTTTCTCTGCAGCTCAAAAGAGCACACACAGAGAGACTGCCCCAAACGGCCAAGACGTCAACACTCGCCCTTAGAGACTGGGCTAAGGGGGGGTCAAGACATTCAAGTGAGACACACACAAATTGCCACACGACTCCCAGTCACAATCCTGAGCGGGGATTTAACCCTTCAAGCCCGAGCACTGGTGGACACGGGGTCAGAAGGGAATCTGCTAGACAGCAGATGGGCAAAGGAGGTAGGGCTCCCTCTGGTGGCGCTTCCTACGCCATTGCAGGTGCGGGCACTAGATGGCACCCTCCTCCCTTTACTCACACACAAGACACAACCAGTAACTCTGGTGGTGTCTGGAAACCACCGGGAGGAGATTGAGTTTTTTGTAACTCCTTCTACCTCCCGCGTAATTTTGGGCATCCCATGGATGTTAAAGCACAACCCCCGGATCGATTGGCCGTCTGGGGTGGTGGTTCAGTGGAGCGAAACCTGCCATCGGGTGTGTTTAGGATCCTCGGTTCCTCCCGGTTCCCAGGCTAAGGAGGAGGTCAAAGTCCCTCCCAATCTGACGGCAGTGCCGGTGAGTACCACAATCTTGCTGACGTCTTCAGCAAGGATCTGGCACTCACCCTTCCCCCACACCGTCCGTACGATTGTGCCATTGATTTGGTTCCAGGTGCTGAGTTCCCGTCCAGCAGGCTGTACAACCTCTCACGACCTGAGCGCGAATCAATGGAGACCTACATCCGGGACTCATTAGCTGCCGGGCTGATCCAGAACTCCACCTCCCAGATGGGGGCAGGTTTCTTTTTTGTGGGCAAGAAAGATGGCGGACTTCGTCCATGGATGATTACAGGGGGCTGAATGAGATTACGGTTCGCAACCGATACCCGTTGCCATTATTAGATTCCGTGTTCACCCCCCTGCATGGAGCCAAAATCTTTACTAAGCTGGATCTTAGAAATGCGTATCACCTGGTTCGGATCCGGAAGGGAGACGAATGGATGACGGCATTCAACACCCCATTAGGTCACTTTGAGTACCTGGTCATGCCGTTCGGCCTCACAAACGCCCCCGCGACGTTCCAAGCATTAGTTAATGATGTCTTGCGGGATTTCCTGCACCGATTCGTCTTCGTATATCTAGACGATATACTCATCTTTTCCCCGGATCCTGAGACTCATGTCCGGCATGTACGTCAGGTCCTGCAGCGGTTGTTGGAGAACCGGCTGTTTGTGAAGGGCGAGAAGTGTGAGTTTCACCGCACATCTTTGTCCTTCCTGGGGTTTATCATCTCCCCCAACTCCGTCGCTCCTGATCCGGCCAAGGTTGCGGTGGTGAGAGACTGGCCCCAACCCACTAGCCGTAGGAAGCTGCAACAGTTCCTCGGCTTTGCAAATTTCTACAGGAGGTTCATTAAGGGCTACAGTCAGGTAGTTAGCCCCCTGACAGCCCTCACCTCACCAAAAGTCCCCTTCACCTGGTCGGATCGTTGCGATGCCGCGTTCAAGGAGTTGAAACGGCGCTTCTCGTCTGCACCCGTTCTGGTGCAGCCCGATCCTAGTCGCCAGTTAGTGGTTGAAGTGGACGCCTCGGACTCAGGGATAGGAGCTGTGCTTTCCCAGAGCGGGAAGACCGATAAGGTCCTTCACCCGTGTGCCTATTTTTCCCACAGGTTGACCCCGGCTGAACGGAACTATGACGTCGGCAATCGAGAACTCCTTGCGGTGAAAGAGGCTCTTGAAGAGTGGAGACATCTGTTGGAGGGAACGTCCGTGCCATTCACGGTTTTCACTGACCACCGGAACCTGGAGTATATCAGGACCGCCAAGCGGCTGAACCCCAGGCAAGCCCGCTGGTCACTGTTCTTCGGCCGTTTTGACTTCCGGATCACCTACCGTCCCGGGACCAAAAACCAGAAATCTGATGCCTTGTCCCGGGTGCATGAAGACGAAGTCAAAACGGAGTTGTCGGATCCACCGGAACCCATCATCCCGGAGTCCACTATCGTGGCCACCCTCACCTGGGACGTAGAGAGAACCGTCCGGGAGGCCCTGGCACGAAACCCGGACCCCGGAACTGGGCCGAAGAACAAACTATACGTCCCACCAGAAGCTAGGGCTGCAGTCCTGGACTTCTGTCACGGCTCCAAGCTCTCCTGTCACCCAGGGGTGCGAAGAACCGTGGCAGTTGTCCGGCAGCGCTTCTGGTGGGCGTCCCTAGAGGCCGACGTCCGGGATTATATCCAGGCCTGCACCACCTGCGCCAGGGGCAAGTCTGACCATTGCAGGGCACCAGGCCTACTCCAGCCGCTGCCTGTGCCTCATCGCCCCTGGTCCCACATCGGCCTGGATTTTGTCACGGGCCTCCCGCCGTCCCAGGGCAGCACCACCATCCTCATGATAGTGGGCCGGTTCTCCAAGGCAGCCCACTTCGTGGCCCTCCCGAAGCTCCCAACAGCCCAGGAGACAGCAGACCTCCTGGTCCACCACGTCATCCGGCTAGATGTCTATCTCGGCTTTCAGTGCTTACCAGTCGAGTGAGTATAAAAGAACTTGTGGAGAGCTGGACATGTCCCAACTTGTCCTCTAACACGCCGAAACAGAGGTGTTCCTTTGTCTCGCTTCATCAGCGAATCGGTCGTGACGCGCGAAGCCTCCGCGCGGCTTTCCATGACAAAATCTCTTGTTAAAAGTGAAATCTGCCGGAAAATGGCTGATGTCCAGGTCTTGTGATAACCAGAGAAAGAGCACACGACGGTCTCGTATCCACAGAGCCATCAGCTTAGAAATGATCCAGTGGTTTGTGCTGCATCGTCGCAGCTCGCAGCGCGGCGCACCGACCGTCCTTTAAAGGGGTCCTTAAACCTGTAGTTAAAGTCCTTATTCTCTGTGAAGCCCGTAAAAATTTCACCGTAAGCCAGATAAATTTTTCGAATGGTTTCCAGGTGCCAGTCTCTAACAGCTTCTGAAAAAATTCTGATGGAAAAAAAGTCCTTTTCATTCCGCCATTTCCAGACAATGAAAATCCGACGAGGGGGCGGGACCACTCCTTCCACAAGGCGTGCTCACAGGCGAATGACGTCACCGACAGGCGTGGAAAAACTCACGCATGCGCACGAGGGTTCAAGCATAGTTTTTGAAAAAAATAAAAAGGTAAGATACTTTACGGACAGACCTTGTACACCGTCATTTTTTTTCTTTTTTTGGAAGCACACTAAGTCGGTACACGGCATCACAGACTACTGCTTTTCCAATTTGATTGAGAACAATTTTGGACTCATATTTAAATTTGTGTTGGACTGTTAAGCAGCAGTGATGCACCAAAATGTTAGTCCCTTTTCTGTTGTTTATAAGTTAATGAAATATCAAATGACAAGCATCTATTTTAACCATTATATAAAACAAATAATGAATGTTTTCACATTCTTTCAATGGAATAAATATTTAATTCGGTCAAACTGAAATGTTCCATTCAACTCTTCCTCACTCATTGAATGAAACATTCCATCTTTCACCTCATGATATATTCGTACCATTGAACTCATAAACATTCATTATTTGTATAGGGTGTCTCAAAAAAATTCACCCAAAAGTACTCTGAAATATGAATACCAGGAAATGGTTTTCCTGGCAAATAATGGCGTTTTCTCATTTCAGGGACCCTCAAGTTTGTTCTGCAAGACATTAAATTCCAGGAAAAATGCTGCAGTTGACCCTAATTCAGAGAACAAAAACTGTTGAGTTCTGTGCAACGCATCCTAAGAGCTCACTTGTATCTCTTTCTATACAAAATTCAGTCTCAGAGTGAATTAACTCCCCAACAAATGGCAAGGACACTTGAATTTGCTTGGTGGTTTTCCGGAAAACTAGAGACGGATGATTTGTTTCTTAGGAAACGTCCGACAAGGAGGTTACATTGATCATGTAGTGTAAAAGATAAAGGGTTAAAACCACAGATTTACTAGATAGGATCAAGCTGTAGAAAAGGCCTGCCCCGAGTGGATCACGGCCCCGCCATCTTGAAAGGTTGAAGCGCTGCAGCGGTCTTGCTGTCAGTGGAAAATGCGTGCTTTGCGGTTGTAATCACTGTTGATTCTCTGGCCAACGTCTCCGCCATTATTTACATTTAAGATGTGAAAATTTGTGCTTAGGTCAATTCAGATACGTAGATTCGATTTATGAAATCAGATTTATCATAACTGTTGATCGTTTCTCCCTATAAGGCTGTGAATGGAGCGTAAAAGTGGGGCTCCTGTCAACAGAAAACTCATGTCATCAGTCTGGTGGTGAATTGCATTGCGGAACCCACCAACCCGGACGGAGAACTTTGAAAGATTCACAACTGCATTGAAGTCATTGTGTGGCCATGGAGTTATGGCGTAATAGAAGCATTAAAAAAGCCTTTACATGCTTAACTAAGGTGATATCATATGCATTTTGGGCAACATCTACTTCTCATTTCTCACAGATCAACAATATCAACACATCTTTATGTGTGAGCATCAGCGCCAAAGTTTATACTAAATTACTAATTTATTAATTAATCAAAACTAATTTGACAAGCCAAGTCAGCAATGTGTTGGTGCCACACATTGCTGCATGTACCACACCATGGAATGGTCATGGGCCCTTGATGGTAACCAACCATCCAGGCACAAAACTCTATCTGCTGCAGTCAGGTGAAACATGGGTGTCCCCTTGGCCTTCTCCAGCTACTGGGATCATCATCACAGAGGTGCCTGTGTGCCCAGAGAAGGGCACCAGGGGCACAAAATGTCATAACACATAATCCCTCACAATACAAGTGATACTCAACTCAGTCATCCAAAGAAACTGTGTTTTTAAAACAAAAGAATTCCAGTGGTACCCAAGGATCCTCCAGAGGTGAAGTACCACAGACATCTCGTTGTCACCTTTGGTCAGTTTTTAATGCCCAAGTCTCACAACCACACAGTAACACAGGACTCAAGACTTGGACCTGCATTATTGCCATCGCCAAACACCTCATACACTGACCTCATGACTACACAAGCTCTTTATCTCAAAGGCCAAGGACCCAGAGATATGAATGCCACTGCAGAGGTAAGTGAATGACAATCATGTCAGTATGGGAAAAAAAAATTCATAAATCAATAAGTAAATCTGGACTCTTTCCAGGACCTTTGAATCTGAAGGCAGTTATGGCAGTTCTGGTGAAAGTATATCCAACGCAGTATTAGCTGGTGTATTTTGAGCTTCATAGAAAAGGCTGTGAATACTTATGTATATGTGATTTCTAAATTTATATATATATATATATATATATATAGCATGAATTTCGATCATATTGACAATATCATATCAGTGATGCCAAATAAAATTATTTTATGACTTAAATCTTAAGAAACCCAAAGGCAGTACACCTTTAAGCATCATGGTGAAGATAAAAAGCCCAAAAGTGTTAGTATTTGGTACTGCCCTGATATTTAAATCTTAAACATTTTTTACTCTCAGATGTTATCCTCAGCTTTACCACATCCCCCAGGCTATTAAATGTGGAGATTGCTGTACTGTTGGTAATTCTTGTGCTTAATGTCTGAAGACTAAATGATATTTTCTACATTTGACAGACAGCATCATGATTTATGTTAAGCTTTTACTTGAAATTAATACAAAAACTCTGTAATAGGGGATTCAGTATTGCAGTAGTGTTAAGATAGCCCAAGAGATTCCTAAAAGGGACAACTGGTGTAACACCTCAGAATAAATTCAAACACTCTGAGACCCTTGATGCACACCATCACATTAAAACGGCCTTTGAAGCAAAGCCATTATAGACAAGGTTATTCTGAGGCAGGTGGGAGTGACATCCCATAATGCAGCACTGTTTGTCAGGCGATTTCAAAACGGCACCCAGGGGCATGTCATTCTGCCATGCAATATGATGATGAAACTCGTGGAAGGAAAAAAACCCCAGTGAATAAACCGACTGTGGCCAGTATGTTTACTCGTCCTGATATTTACTGCAGACAATGAGTGGCTGACATGCCGGCTTACACGAGCAGTCACAGTGACTAAAATGTGTCTGTGCACCAGCTCACCAACACATCAGCATCATCTCAAGACTGGGAGCTTTTTATTGAGTTACTTACTTTTAGATGAAGCAAGAAGACAGATCTCAGTGCTCACCGTGGATGTGCAGTACACCTCCTCATAACTTTGGAAAAACGAACACTGAAAAAAGAGCATTTATGCACAGTGGTTGGGAAAGGCTGCAAGACTTCTAAAAACATAATACTACATAAGCATTAATGCAACAATGCTCAGTTACATCAAAAATCATCTTGCAAACCAAAAAAAAAAAAGTTTGCAAACACAAGGAACACAAACAAATATACATTGCTTCCAGAAATTATTCACAGCACTTCACATTTTCCACATTTTATGTTATAGCCTTATTCCAAAATGGATGAACTTCATTTTTTCCCCCTCAAAATTCAGCATTCCTCTGTGGAGAGAGAAGAATCTTCCAGAAGGACAACCATGTCTGCAGCAATCCATGTCATGTGCGTCATGTTTGGAGGAAACCAGGCAGCATCCCTACGGTGAAGCATGGTGGTGGCAGCATCATGCTGTGGGGATGTTTTTCAGCAGCAGGAACTGGGAGACTAGTCAGGATGAATGCAGCAAAGTACAGAGGCATCCTGGATGAAAACCTGCTCCAGAGCGCTCTTGACCTCAGACTGGGTGACAGTGCATCTTTTAGCAGGACAATGACCCTGAGCACACAGTCAAGATATCAAAGGAGTGGCTTCAGGACAACTCTGTGAATGTCCTTGAGTGACCCAGCCAGAGCCCAGACCTGAATCTGATTGAACATCTCTGGGGAGATCTGAAAATGGCTGTGCACCGACGCTCCTCATCCAACCTGATGGAGCTTGAGAGATGCTACAAAGAAGAATAGGCAAAACTGCCCAAAGATAGATGCACTAAGCTTGTGACATCATATTTTAGAAGACTTGAGGCTGTAATTGCTGCCAAAGAAGCATCAAGAACGTATCGAGCAAAGGATGTGAATACTTATGCATTTCTTAGTTTTTTATTTTTCATAAATTTGTAAATCTTGTCATTATGGGGTATTGTGAGTTGAATTTTGAGTGGGGAAAAATTGTTTTACTCTATTTTGGAATAAGGCTGTAACATAATATGTGGAAAAAGTGACACGCTGTGAACACTTTCCAGATGCACTGTAACCTGTAACACATGCAATTTGATAACGTGTCTGCTACAACTACACACCACACAACCGGAGGACTTCAACTAAGGACTGTTCAGTGCATCACAGTCCTGCGTGCTTTATCACTATACTGTGTCAGCAGAGCTGAACAAATTTATTTAATTTATTGTTTGACTTTTAGGCTGGTTGTATTGTTGCATTATTTTATTTGTAGAAACAGTAGAAGTAGTTAAAATCCTCAAGGCAGATGTCCCTTTTGTGTTGTCACTTCTTCCATTGTGTTGAGGAGCTTTGTGTGACTTTGCATCAGACAAGTTATGAAATTAAACTGCTACATGTGCTGTAGGTTACATTTTTGTTTTATCGCTTTGCAAGTATTTCATATTGTCATTTGCAGGACATTTTTAGATGTGGCTACTTGTTGTTGAATTAATGCAGGTGTTTTTTATGTGTAAGGATTTTTTTTCCTACAATTGCTACCATCCTCTTAATTTGGAAATGTTGTGGCCACTCTTGACCACCATATTAAGCTTGCCACAAAGGAGCGCATAGCACAATGCAAGTGTTATTGGTAGTGTACAGCTGATGCAGTTTTTGGTTTTCTATCCCAGAGGACACATCATTTAAATTGAAAATCCATTTGTTCTCATTAGAGTGCCCATGGGGGTGTTGATCTGAAAATAAAGTGTGCTCAGGCATAGTGCAGGTGGATTGCTATCGTGTGGAAACAGAAAATGAATGCATCATTTACCAGCCAAAAACAGGTCGAAAGTTGCGCTTTTAAGCTACTGAAAAGGTGCAATATTCAGATACACCTTACATAGTTGAGTTCATGACATGTAGTATACACTGTGTTTGTATACTTTAGAATGTGCATTAGGGCATAAACACAACTGAACTGAAAACCAAACTGAACAAAGAAATGAATGTAAAAACTAAAGGAAAAACAAAACTTTTTGTGGTTTACAATACTTTTCTCCCCAACTTGGCTGGTTAACACCACCACAGCATGGCAGGGGCTGTTTCAGATTGGGTGGATGATTTCACAGGCAGTCCTCATTTTATACATGGTTTAAAAATAAAAGAAATGTGTTGCTCTGTGTTTATGTGGCCCTGCGATAGACTGGCTGTCTGTCCAGGGAGCACCCTGTCTCTTGCACAATGACTGCTGGACAGTCCCGGCACCAGAAAAAAAATATTAAGGGGTCGATGAGTTTATCAAAGGGGGCGGGGTCGCTCCCCCCCCCCCCCCCCAAAAAAACTGCGCACTGGAGGAGACGTGCCTATGAGCGTGCGTAATGAATTGGGTGCGCTCCTGGAAAGCTTGTGTATTTAGGCTACACCGTTCTAAGAGACTGACTAAGAGTGAAGAGTGATGACAGTATTTTTTTAATTATTATTTGAACGTATAGACCCTCGGGCAAGTGATCTCCTGCATACCACACAGAGCCGGTGTTCTGTTGAGATGAGGTGCGCCAACTTTCGACACTCTGAGCTGTACCTTCGTGTTGTCCAATAGGAACGACGTGTCGGAAGACTCGTGGCAGAAACCACTGATCTGTAGAAAAAATGGATTGGACCAATCCGACTGGTGCAGAAACCACTGATCTGTACAAAATGGATTGGACCAATCCGATTGGTGTAGAAACCACTGATCTATACAAAACATTAACGTGTGACAGGACTGCTCATTTATAGAGCAGTTTTCTGAAGAAAAATCATTGGAATTTTTTTTTTGATGTTGTTTGTTACCTCAAAATTTCTGATTACTGTTAAAAAAAGTTTAGAACACTTGTAACTAAAATAGCTAAATAAATCAATAAATGGTTCTTTAGAAACCTTTTATCTGTAAATTTAAACCACCTGTTTTTTCATATTAGATAATTTCTTGTTTAACATAAGGAACCTCAGGCATTTATTTTTAGACAAATAAAATAACATGGAAACTTGTATATTTTTTAAGTCTGGTAGATTATTTATATCTCATTTCAACCAGAAAAACAAACACTAAATAAATACAAATGTTTAGAGTCATTTCTAAAATATGAATTTGAACACAATAAGTGGAGAGCTTCTACTTGTGCAAATGTCTTTGATTCGTGGACATTTTTAATGATTTGTTCATTTATTGTTAAAATGTAAATGAAACAGCTTTTTAAAAATAATAAAATAGTTGCTGTTCAAAGAGCCTTTTATTTAGAAGCAGGTGTTTTGCTGGATTCTCGGGACCAGATGAAGGTCTCTTCTGCAGTTTTTAACTCTGGTGGTGTTGCTGAAAAGCACAGATGTTTTCTTTCGACTGGACTTCGTGGTGTTCAGCTCATCAATGGAAGTTTGGTTGTCTGCACAGCAAATATTCCTGATTGGGACAAATAAAAATATTTCTTTAAATATAAAGAAAGACTAAACAGTTTGTACATAAAAAAAAGGGTGAAAAACGGCAAAGAAACGATGGAAAAAATGCCCGAAAAAATAAGTTATTTAAAGCTGAGCTTTTGTGGTGTCTGAAAAAAGCTGTAGCTTTATTTGGTAAAAATAAAAAAGACTGAACCATTTACAAATTAAAAGTGTTCACTCAGATCAACTGTGCTAAAAGGCTAAGCTAACATTAGCCAATCATTAAACCTTCACAGTTCAGTAAACGTCACGTTATATTTTTACATTATTCTCACCTCAGTAAAGCTGCAGAACTAAAGTCCGTTGGGCAAACTGGGCCTTCGCATATATCCAAAAAGTGGGAGATTTCGGACTGAGTGGGTTTGCTCCATCACCCTGGTGGCCTGGATCGCTCTGCCCAGTGATGATGCCACGGCTTCTCCGTGTGGGTCGGCTGCTGTCGCGGTTCGATCGATATCCCACCAAGACGTCAGTCCTCCCTCGGTCAGTGTCTCTCCAAAAAGTAGCTGAAAAAAGCTTCTCCCAGCAGGGTGATGGGAGAATCGTTCTACTGCTGTTTGTTAAAGTTTTTTTTGTGGTTCAGGTGACGCAAATTCAAGATGGTGATCGCTGAACTTTATTCAGGTTGCGGAAACAGCCAGAGTGTGACGTAGCAATCTTCCCTTGCTGCTTCCGAAGTGACGCGTCTGACGTCACGACGCGTTGGAAACGCACCGCTCTCTGCCGCACTGACAAGCGCAACCCCCAACCTATCAAATCCCTTGAACACAGACACGCGCCATATCCGTTTGTTTTAAAATTAATTACTTTAGTTAATTTGGTTTATTTGTTAAATACGTGATATTAGTGAATAACTAATATTTTGCTATATTTTCCAGTATTTCTTTTTCTTTCTTTTTTATTTTTTTGATAACTTTAACATCCGAGGGGGCGAGGTTTATGACATGAGGGGGCGTTGCCCCCAAACGCCCCCTCGTGGCGCTGGCTATGCTGCTGGAATGCCCCCTCCCCCAATCCTTAATTGCAATAAGCATGTGTAGCAAATGAATGAATAAAGTGAAAACATAGACTGATTATAAAATTCTTAAGATGCACGCCAACCTGTGCTTTGATACAAAAATACATTACACTATTATACTAATCACACACTCCAGCCTTAACAAGTCAAAGAAATGCACAGTTTTTATCTTACCTCTAAAACATGCTGCAGGTGATGTGCCTCTGTGTGGACTTCCCTGATGTCTTTTTATTCATTCAGGAATTTGGATTCCTGTTGTGTGTTGGGGGGTTTGGCTGGATGTTTTTGTGTTGTTTTCTTTTCTTTGCTCTCCAGGTGGTATGCAAACTGGTTTTGTCTGTGGAGACGGTGCTGGCAGAAGAGTCCTTCACCCTCATCAGCATTATTAGCTGCACCTGTGGAGGATGTTCACGTGCAGGCCTACTGACTCGCAGCACCTGTGGATGATGCTCACGTGTAAACTTAAAGACTTTCAGCTGAAGCAGATAATGAGATGGCGTTCTGCATTTAAGCCATGAGTGATTCAAGCAGAATTGCCAGGAACTCGACCTTGTGACGTTCGTTTGTGAGACGCTGAGGACCGCGCCAGGGTTTGACACATCGTGCCTGTGAGGAGGACGGGTGAGGGACACATGCTGTCAGCACACATCAGAGGTGATTATTGTCTGAATGATCGTTAATAGTAATTTGGCATTTTGTTACGCAGTATATTTGAACATTAATGAGAATTGTGCAGCTCGCTTCTCACTGCCATGGCGTACGGACTGATGATCCTCCACCTGTTGTGAGAAGCTGCTCATTTACATAAAGCTTAAATTCAGACCTGAATGTGTTGCTGATAGTGTGTGCTTCTGAAAGATATTTGCTGTAGCTCTGTTGATTTACTGTGACTGTCTAGCGTTGGGACCAGGAGGCAGAGCTGTGGTCTTATACACCTCTCTGCAGCTTCTCTCCCCCTGCCATCCCCCTATTACCCCATCCCCGTAGAGACGGTGCCTGCTCCCAGACCACCAATAACTAGCAAAAATCTATTTAAGCATAAAAATTCAAAAAGAAAAAATAATATAGCACCTTCAATTGCACCACAGACTAAAACAGTTAAATGTGGTCTATTAAACATTAGGTCTCTCTCTTCTAAGTCCCTGTTGGTAAATGATATAATAATTGATCAACATATTGATTTATTCTGCCTTACAGAAACTTGGTTACAGCAGGATGAATATGTTAGTTTAAATGAGTCAACACCCCCGAGTCACACTAACTGTCAGAATGCTCGTAGCACGGGCCGGGGCGGAGGATTAGCAGCAATCTTCCATTCCAGCTTATTAATTATTCAAAAACCTAGACAGAGCTTTAATTCATTTGAAAGCTTGTCTCTTAGTCTTGTCCATCCAAATTGGAAGTCCCAAAATCAGTTTTATTTGTTATTATCTATCGTCCACCTGGTCATTACTGTGAGTTTTCTCTGTGAATTTTCAGACCTTTTGTCTGACTTAGTGCTTAGCTCAGATAAGATAATTATAGTGGGCGATTTTAACATCCACACAGATGCTGAGAATGACAGCCTCAACACTGCATTTAATCTATTATTAGACTCTATCGGCTTTGCTCAAAAAGTAAATGAGTCCACCCACCACTTTAATCATATTTTAGATCTTGTTCTGACTTATGGTATGGAAATAGAAGACTTAACAGTATTCCCTGAAAACTCCCTTTTGTCTGATCATTTTTTAATAACATTTACATTTACCCTGATGGACTACCCTGCAGTGGGGAATAAGTTTCATTACACTAGAAGTCTTTCAGAAAGCGCTGTAACTAGGTTTAAGGATATGATTCCTTCTTTATGTTCTCTAATGTCATATACCAACACAGAGCAGAGTAGCTACCTAAACTCTGTAAGGGAGTTAGAGTATCTTGTCAATAGTTTACATCCTCATTGAAGACAACTTTGGATGCTGTAGCTCCTCTGAAAAAGAGAGCTTTAAATCAGAAGTGTCTGACTCCGTGGTATAACTCACAAACTCGTAGCTTAAAGCAGATAACCCGTAAGTTGGAGAGGAAATGGCGTCTCACTAATTTAGAAGATCTTCACTTAGCCTGGAAAAAGAGTTTGTTGCTCTATAAGAAAGCCCTTCGTGAAGCTAGGACATCTTTCTACTCATCACTAATTGAAGAAAATAAGAACAACCCCAGGTTTCTTTTCAGCACTGTAGCCAGGCTGACAAAGAGTCAGAGCTCTATTGAGCTGAGTATTCCATTAACTTTAACTAGTAATGACTTCATGACTTTCTTTGCTAACAAAATTTTGACTATTAGAGAAAAAATTACTCATAACCATCCCAAAGATGTATCGTTATCTTTGGCTGCTTTCAGTGATGCCGGTATTTGGTTAGACTCTTTCTCTCCGATTGTTCTGTCTGAGTTATTTTCATTAGTTACTTCATCCAAACCATCAACATGCTTATTAGACCCCATTCCTGCCAGGCTGCTCAAGGAAGTCCTACCATTATTTAATGCTTCAATCTTAAATATGATCAATCTATCTTTGTTGGTTGGTTATGTACCACAGGCCTTTAAGGTGGCAGTAATTAAACCATTACTTAAAAAGCCATCACTTGACCCAGCTATCTTAGCTAATTATAGGCCAATCTCCAACCTTCCTTTTCTCTCAAAGATTCTTGAGAGGGTAGTTGTAAAACAGCTAACTGATCACCTGCAGAGGAATGGTCTATTTGAAGAGTTTCAGTCAGGTTTTAGAATTCATCATAGTACAGAACAGCATTAGTGAAGGTTACAAATGATCTTCTTATGGCTTCGGACAGTGGACTTATCTCTGTGCTTGTTCTGTTGGACCTCAGTGCTGCTTTTGATACTGTTGACCATAAAATTTTATTACAGAGATTAGAGCATGTCATAGGTATTAAAGGCATTGCGCTGCGGTGGTTTGAATCATATTTGTCTAATAGATTACAGTTTGTTCATGTAAATGGGGAATCTTCTTCACAGACTAAAGTTAATTATGGAGTTCCACAAGGTTCTGTGCTAGGACCAATTTTATTCACTTTATACATGCTTCCCTTGGGCAGTATTATTAGACGGTATTGCTTAAATTTTCATTGTTACGCAGATGATACCCAGCTTTATCTATCCATGAAGCCAGAGGATACGCACCAATTAGCTAAACTGCAGGATTGTCTTACAGACATAAAGACATGGATGACCTCTAATTTCCTGCTTTTAAACTCAGATAAAACTGAAGTTATTGTACTTGGCCCCACAAATCTTAGAAGCATGGTGTCTACCAGATCGTTACTCTGGATGGCATTTCCCTGATCTCTAGTAATACTGTGAGAAATCTTGGAGTTATTTTTGATCAGGATATGTCATTCAAAGCGCATATTAAACAAATATGTAGGACTGCCTTTTTGCATTTACGCAATATCTCTAAAATCAGAAAGGTCTTGTCTCAGAGTGATGCTGAAAAACTAATCATGCATTTATTTCCTCTAGGCTGGACTATTGTAATTCATTATTATCAGGTTGTCCTAAAAGTTCCCTAAAAAGCCTTCAGTTGGTTCAGAATGCTGCAGCTAGAGTACTGACGGGGACTAGCAGGAGAGAGCATATCTCACCCGTGTTGGCCTCCCTTCATTGGCTTCCTGTTAATGCTAGAATAGAATTTAAAATTCTTCTTCTTACTTATAAGGTTTTGAATAATCAGGTCCCATCTTATCTTAGGGACCTCGTAGTACCATATTACCCCATTAGAGCGCTTCGCTCTCAGACTGCGGGCTTACTTGTAGTTCCTAGGGTTTGTAAGAGTAGAATGGGAGGCAGAGCCTTCAGCTTTCAGGCTCCTCTCCTGTGGAACCAGCTCCCAATTCAGATCAGGGAGACAGATACCCTCTCTACTTTTAAGATTAGGCTTAAAACTTTCCTTTTCGCTAAGGCTTATAGTTAGGGCTGGATCGGGTGACCCTGGACCATCCCTTGGTTATGTTGCTTTAGACGTAGACTGTGTTTCATAATTATTGTATGGCCTTGCCTTGCAATGTGGAGCGCCTTGGGGCAACTGTTTGTTGTGATTTGGCGCTATACAAGAAAAAAGTTGATTGATTGATTGATTTACCTCACCTTTTCCATCCTTCACAGAGTCAGTTTGTCGTGTCCACCTGGGGGGTGTTTGGCGGTGAATCTGAGTCCAGAAGCGCTGAGGCTTCGATCCTTTTGGGCGCTGGAGAGCGCGCCGTCCTTCACTCCGCCAGACAAACCAAATATTTATGTTGTACACTAATTATTGCACTGGAGGGGAAATAAAATCGTTTTGTTTGTGGAACCGCTTTCTGGTTATTTAGCGCTGGGTTCGGTCAGACGTTGGTCCGCTCCTCAACCTGCGTCTGCACATAATAATTCCCCTTCAAAGGTATGCATTTGATCCTGATATATGTGTGAGATCAGCAGTGCTTGACCAGCCAGGGCCAGTGCCCATTTAAAGCAGGGTAGACTTGGACAATGCAGATGAAATGTCTTGTAGAAGGGCACAGACAAGCAGCATGATCAGGAATTAAACCCCAGGTCAACATGTTGGTAGCCAGTGGTGGGCACAGCTAACCTAATCTAATGGAGCGGCAAATGCTGATGAACGTTGCGATTTTTGGATTGGCCAACTTTGTTGGTGAAAATGTTACAACGTGAACATAGAGGTTGCCAAAAAGGTTTAGAATGTTAAGATCAGATGATACGATCAGATGATGAACAGATGGAATTAAACAATGCACCATGGACAGGACACCAGTCTGTCGCAAGGCCACATATAGACAAATAAACACATTCACCTACAGAGAATTTAAAGTTTTCCAGTTCCATTCAGCATGTCTTTGGATGTTGGAGGAAGCTGGAGCATCTGGAGGGAAACCATGCAAACATGGGGAGAACATGCAAACTCCACACAGAAAGGCGACAAGGAATTGGGTATTGATCTCATAACCTTCTTGCTTTGAGACAACAGTACTAACCACTAAGCCACCATGCTGCCGGAGTGTTTATTCAGAGCAGAAACATTGTTAAACAAATAAAAATATTATGAAATATTAAGAAAAAATGTCAAACTCAAATGATTGCAGTTATTCACACAAAATATGTTCACTTGCTGGCTCAGTGTAGAAACTCCAAACATGAAGAAACATGCATGATTATAGCGTTTACAAATATTTTTGATGGATAATCATTTTTCAGAAAACTGTAACCTTTGCTTAAAGTTAGCAGAACTACATTTAGCGGAAGCTAATTGGTATGTTAATGGTTTTCAAAGTTAGCTAAAAAGCTAACCCGCTAATGAAAACTTGGCTTTGATAATAAACTTCTAACTAAGTAGCGGAAACCCTGAGGTACCTGCTCTGTATAGAGCGCATCCACGTGACGTCACACACACTGCGCGCCACCATCTTGGTAGACAAAACAAAGGATTAAACGAAGTGTAAAATCTTTGACATAAAATTGTGCAGCGTACGGGTGTTCGAATAGGCACGGCAGGGAGAAAGACACGTTATTTTATCGTCTGCCTAAAGTAATTAATCATCAAGGGGAAACAACAAAGAAACTGTCCAAGGCTCGTAGAGACAAATGGTTGGCCAACATCACCAGATCGGACATCAAGCCAACAAGCTACGACAACATTCGTGTCTGCTCAGATCATTTTATAGGTAAATTTATACCCGTTTTAAATTATTTAATGCTGTATTAAATTATTTTCATAACTTGTAACATGAATCATAGTATGTACACTGTACTGTAGGCCTATCAATCTGCCCTTCTGGAGACTTTCGAGTGTGTCATTTTTTAATCAAAATGTCAATGACAGAAGAATAAACGGCACATCATTGTTTATGTGCATTAGAATGAGATGAAATGAAACATTACTTTGAAGTTACTGCCAATAAATGTTGAGTGATCTACATAAGTCAGTTATTGTTCCATTTAAAGCACTTTTATTTTGTACTGATTATGCCATTAATAATTTTCAGACAAACCAGCCACATTGTATGACCAACTGAACCCAGACTGGGCACCAAAGGTGAACATGGGTCATTCACATCTACTGAAAACCCCATCACCAACCAAGTCCAGATACAAGAGGTTGAAATGCCGGACTGAAAAGAACAAGGACACAGCCACAGCCACAGGTCCGCTTGAACTTCGGTGTTCAACCCCGTCCACAGAACAGGACAAGGACACTGGTGTGTCTTCACAGACAGAGGTAGATATGAGTTTGTACAGTGCAATGGAAAGTGAACTGCAAAGACTTGTTACAGAAAATGCTGCTCTGAGAAGTATTGTGGACTCTCAAAAGTCTGATGTGCCATTCTTTAAAGGCAGTGATACCAATGTGAAATACTACACTGGACTGAGTAACTTTGAGGTGTTACAGGCATTATATGACTACGTTGAGCCTGACATTTCAGAAACGCACAAAAATGTATTAAATACATTTCAGCAGCTCATTATGACTTTGATGAAACTAAGACTGGGCTTGTCCAATCATGACTTCGGTGTTTGGTTTGGAGCATCCGACTCAACGATTTCACGTACATTTCATAATGTGCTGGAGACATTGTATGTGACGCTGAAGTCAGCAATTTACTGGCCTTCCCGCGAAGAACTGAGGAAAACAATGCCAATGAGCTTCAGGACCCACTTCGGTTCCAAGGTGATCATCGACTGCTTTGAAATCAGTTGCGAGAAGCCTTCCAATCTCATGGCTCGTGGAGAAACTTGGTCGAATTACAAGAACTCAAACACAGCCAAGTACCTGATAGGTATTACCTCACAAGGTGTGATATCCTACATCTCTCATGCATTTGGTGGTCATGCCAGTGACAAACATATCACCAAGACATGTGGGCTGCTGGACAACCTCCTCCCAGGGCAGACCTGGGCAAACTGCGGCCCGGGGGCCACATGCGGCCCTTTGCATGTCTCTGTCCGGCCCTCATGAGGTCTGTGATTATTATTACATATATTAAAAATGTCAAGCTGTGTGTTGCAAATCATTAGAGAGGTTTATTTGGGTATATTTAAATATTTACATATTATTACAATAATAAAAATTACCTATAAAAGCTATTAAATAGGTAATTTTTTGTAAAATTTGTAATGGCAGACAGCCGAGTTATCGATGGTGTGGCCCTCGGACATCATTCAAGTTGCCTATGTGGCCCCTTGTAAAAATTAATTGTCCACCCCTGTCCCAGGGGATGTAGTTTTGGCTGATCGTGGTTTCGACATACAGGACAGTGTTGGAACTGTGAGTGCTAAAGTGTACATCCCAGCTTTCACTAGAGGAAAATCCCAGCTTGGTGCCCTCGACATTGAAAAAACCAGAAGAATAGCAAACAGCAGAATACACGTCAAACGCGTTATCGGTCTGGTTCGTCATGTTCATGCAGTCATGCCACTGTTCTCAATGTTGCTACTGAATTATTAGACATTGATTTCTGCTATTTATATACAAGTTGTGTTTTTACTGTGCATAATATTTTGGTTAAAAATGTTTTTATGTAGAAGTTCTGAACTAGTGTTTGTTGATGAATTAAAATTAACAACCTTTCTTGTGTATTTATTTTACTTAGTCTTATCATTATCCATAAATTGGCCAGGACCTATGCTCTATTATGTACAAATAGCAGAAGCTATTTTTGTATTCATCACTGTGGTCTAGTTCACTTAGCCTTACTATTGAGATAGAAGCATACCAGTTCAATCTCAGTTACAGTATTAGTCTAGGATTGCTTGAAATTTCCATATACCTCAACACCAGTTTTACCCAGGAAATGGACTTGAGCGTGCAAACATTTGTGACACATAGTACTGGTTCTTCTCAGACTTGAGTGTTTATAACATTTTCAAACTTATACCGCCGGTATTGGTTCTTCCAAGGAGACTGACTTAAAGCAACAAGTATTGAAAGTATTTTTTATCAAGCACGTAACAAATTAGAATTCATTTATTGCCAGCACATCAAACTATTTTATCAAGCGACAAAGAAATGGTTCTTCTTGGGGTTACTCGAGTGTCTGCTGCAAAATGTGCTTTGTTTTAGGACTTAATCGTGCAAACTTGTGTGACGCAAAGTACTGGGCCCGCATTCACGAATGTTTTGAGTCCAAGTTTAAGACTCAGACTCGAAAAACTAATTGATTAAATATCAGTCATCTCCAAATCTATAGAAAATTTAACTAAAATAAATGTGTCTTTGTGAAATTCTCTTTTGATTGAACACAATTTTAGTGTAATGTGCATTGACGTTGATGTATTATTCAAGTTGAGTCTGAGTCTGAAATTTAGTGAATACGGGCCCTGATTTTACTCAGGCAGTTGACTAAGTGTTTCGGTGCTCAGAAATAACACTTAAATCTTTCAGTACTTCTTCACAGGTGGCTGACTAAATTAACTACTAAATGTCTATTGGTAGCACATCAAAGATATTTATCAACTGTCATATAAAGTATTGGTTCTTCCCAGGTGATTACAGTGTCTTCTGAGATTCTGGTATATACATATAATAACAAATACAAATATACAAGATTTCATATTGACTATGCTAATATTTAATTTGGTACCTTTTCTAGTTCTTAATAATTGCTTAACATATTAAAATTCAAAGTTTGAAAAAAATTGAACTACTTAGTATCTAGGAAGAGCAATACACATGTACTGTATGTGTACAACAAACATAAAACAACACAGAACACAATATTATTCACAACATCTGCAGCTATAACAGACCATTTACTTCCTGCAATCGGGGCAATACCAAACACCTCTTGGTTTAGTTTTAAGCTTGACACATGCAAAATGAAACCATTGGTTTTTGCAAGAGTTATTTTCACATTCTACCATCTTTCCATATTCCACATCTCGACAAATGCAGTACAGTTCAGGCTGAGCCGGGTGAATGCTTGCACTGTTGTCAGGATCAGTGTTCAGAATGTCAATTTGGCCCGCATCGACTGACTGTTGGCTCTCAACTGTCGTGAAAATGAAAAAATACATGCCAATTTTTCACAAATGTTGAATTAACAAAATTTTCATCATATGAACACAACACATTTCTTTTGAATGATTGATAACATGAAATGGAATGGTAACACATCATTCACTAATATTTTCCTTTGCATAAAGACAGTGTCTGACACCCCTTGTAAATGATGTAATTATGTCTGACACCCCCTGTAAAGTTACTGTAACTTGTGTGTTGGTTTTTGCAATGCGTGTGATCTGTGAGCCACTTATATTAAGACAATCTGAGCATAAAACTGCAGCTGGGGGGGAGGAAGTGATCATTCGAATTTGAAAAAATGTTAGCGGACTGAAAGTTAGTGGAACTAAATTTAGCGGTAGCTAATTGGCCCACTGATGGTTTTCAAAGTTAGTGTTGTGTGGGCCGCTGAAGAGGAGGTACTGCTGGCCCACCACCACCAGAGGGCGCCCTGCTTGGAGTGCGGGCTCCAAGCACGAGAGGGCGCTAGACCCAGAAGAAGTGACAGCTGTCACTCATCCTCTGCACCAGCTGTCACTCGTTCATCATCACCACCATAAAAGCCGGACTGCAACTCCACCTCCCCGCCGAGAAATCGACTACCATTACCAAGGTAATTTCTCTGTGAACTTAAGACTGTATATCTGTCTAAACTCTTCTTTGCAGCCGTTTTCCTGTCGGTGAGACTCGTCTGTGGAGGTGGCGTTTGAGGTGTTCAGCGACGGCTTCGCAACACCTCCCACCCAGATAAGTGCTCAAACAGGAGCTGCACGAGTGTGTGCTTGGAGGTGGAGGCGCTTCCTCCCTCGTTAACTGTGGATTTACTGAGTGTGCGGACTCACACTCACTCATCATATTTCTGCTTTCTGCCAGCAGTACCAGGGTCGACAGCCGAAGACAGAGGCCACCTGGGGACTCGGGACTTGGCGGCTCCGGTGTTCTTCAGACCGTTGGTGGTGGAAGCCGTGTGGGACGCGGCTTCTCTCTCGTCGGGGGTCTTCTATCTTCGAGCCTGCCCACACGTCAGCTGGTGTTAAATTGACTGTGCAGATTACAGTACGTTTCGTTGTGTATTATCGCAACATTAAATTGTTACCTTTTGGGCTTATTCATTGTCCGTTCATTTGCGCCCCCTGTTGTGGGTCCGTGCTACGACACCTTCCCAACAGGATTTCTCGGCCATCGTCATGGATTCCGAGGGGCGTCAACCCGAGCTTGAACGGCCAATGGAAGAGCCAGGAGCGCAGGCGTCAGCGGGAGGCGTGTTGAGTGAGCTGCAGCAGATCTTAACCGCCTTCACGGCTCGGTTAGATTTAGTGACCGAGCAGAATGTCCTCCTTAATCGGAGGGTGGAGGCTCTCACCGCCAGGGTGGAAGCGCGCGATCAGGGCGCTGCTGCAGCCACTCCTCTGGCTGGTCCTGGGCCTGTATCAGACGTTCCACTGGTCGTTCAACGAACCCCCCCACCGTCCCCTGAAGCATACATAAGCCCTCCGGAACTGTACGGGGGCTGTGTCGAGACGTGCGCGGACTTCCTCATGCAGTGTTCGCTCGTCTTTTCACAGCGCCCTGTCATGTACGCATCAGACGCTAGCCAGGTGGCTTATGTTATTAATTTGCTTCGAGGAGAGGCACGCGCATGGGCTACGGCGCTTTGGGAGCAGAATTCACGGCTCCTAACGTCTTATACTGGGTTTGTACGGGAGTTCAAACAAGTGTTTGATCATCCCAACAGAGGCGAGACCGCTTCGAACGTGCTGCTGTCGATGAGACAGGGGCGCCGCAGCGCAGCCGAGTATGCAGTCGACTTCCGCATCGCGGCAGCGAGGTCCGGCTGGAATAACGTTGCGCTCCGCGCCGCCTTTGTAAACGGACTGTCCCCGGTCCTTAAGGAGCACCTACTGGCTAAGGAGGAACCGCGGGATTTTGACGGGCTTGTCGATTTAGTTATACGCTTAGACAACCGTTTAAATGAGCATCGTCGGGAGCAGGCCGGGGGCGTGACCGGGCACGAGCCGTCCCTCCCCCTTCCGGTTCCGATAAGGTGACGTCGTCCCCGCGCTTCACTGCCAGAGAGCTCCGTGTGACTACAGCTCCCCCTGCTGAGGAGGCTATGGACACGAGAAGGGCCAAATTAAGATCAAATATCAGACAAAGGAGGCTGGCCCGCGGGGAGTGTTTTGTCTGCGGCTCTTGCGAGCACATGCAGAAGGACTGCCCCAAACGGTCAAACTACAACGCCCGTCCTTAGAAACTGGGCTAAGGGTGGGCCATAACACGCACGCGGTAAAACCCCGCAAATCTGCACGAATCCCAGTAACAATCCTTTGTGGGGATTTAACCCTTCACGCCCCAGCACTGGTAGACACGGGGTCTGAAGGGAATCTGCTGGACAGCAGATGGGTAAAGGAAGTAGGGCTCCCTCTGGTGGCTCTGCCGACACCATTGCGGGTGCGAGCACTAGATGGCACCCTGCTTCCATTAATCACGCATCAGACACAACCAGTGACTTTGGTTGTGTCTGGGAATCACAGGGAGGAGATAGTGTTCCATGTAACACCTTCTACCTCCCGACTGATTTTGGGCTTTCCATGGATGGTGAAGCACAATCCCCGGATAGATTGGCCGTCCGGGGTTGTCACGCAGTGGAGCGAAACCTGCCACCAGGAGTGTTTAGGATCCTCGGTCCCTTCCGGCACTACGGCTAATGAGGAGGTCAAAGTCCCCCCCAATCTATCGGCGGTGCCAAAGGAGTACCATGATCTTGCTGACGTTTTCAGCAAAGATCTGGCGCTCACTCTTCCCCCGCACCGACCGTATGATTGTGCCATCGATTTGGTCCCGGGCGCTGAGTACCCGTCCAGTAGGTTGTACAACCTCTCACGTCCGGAACGCGAATCAATGGAGACCTACATCCGGGACTCCTTAGCTGCCGGGCTGATCCGGAACTCCACCTCCCCGATGGGTGCTGGTTTCTTTTTTGTGGGTAAAAAAGACGGCGGACTCCGTCCATGCATTGATTACAGAGGGCTGAACGAGATCACGGTTCGCAACCGATACCCGTTACCTCTGTTGGATTCAGTGTTCACGCCCCTGCATGGAGCCCAAATTTTCACTAAATTGGACCTTTGAAACGCGTACCACCTGGTTCGGATCCGGAAGGGAGACGAATGGAAGACGGCATTCAACACCCCGTTAGGTCATTTTGAGTACCTGGTCATGCCGTTCGGCCTCACTAACGCCCCCGCGACGTTCCAAGCTTTGGTAAATGACGTCTTGCGGGACTTCCTGCATCGGTTCGTCTTCGTATATCTGGACAATATACTCATCTTTTCCCCGGACCCTGAGACCCATGTCCAGCATGTACGTCAGGTCCTACAGCGGTTGTTGGAGAACCGGCTGTTTGTGAAGGGCGAGAAGTGCGAGTTCCACCGCACTTCTTTGTCCTTCCTGGGGTTCATCATCTCCTCCAACTCTGTCGCCCCTGATCCGGCTAAGGTTGCGGCGGTGAGAGATTGGCCCCAACCAACAAGCCGCAGGAAACTACAGCAGTTCCTAGGCTTTGCAAATTTCTACAGGAGGTTCATTAAAGGTTACAGTCAGGTAGTTAGCCCCCTGACTGCCCTGACCTCCACCAAGGTCCCCTTTGCCTGGTCGGATCGGTGCGAAGCCGCGTTCCAGGAGTTGAAACGCCGGTTCTCGACTGCACCAGTTCTGGTGCAGCCTGATCCTGATCGCCAGTACATAGTAGAAGTGGATGCCTCTGACTCAGGGATAGGAGCCGTGCTGTCCCAGAGCGTGGAGGCTGATAAGGTTCTCCATCCTTGTGCCTTTTATTCCCGGAGGATGACCCCCGCTGAACGGAACTATGACGTCGGCAATCGGGAACTTCTTGCGGTGAAGGAGGCTCTTGAAGAGTGGAGACACCTGCTGGAGGGGGCATCGTTGCCCTTCACGGTTTTCACGGACCATCGGAACCTGGAGTACATCCGGACCGCCAAGCGGCTGAACCCCAGACAAGCCCGCTGGTCTCTGTTCTTCGGGCGCTTTGACTTCCAGATCACGTATCGCCCCGGGACCAAGAACCAAAAACCAGATGCATTGTCCCGGGTGCACGAAGAAGAAGCCAAAGTGGGGCTGTCGAACCCCACCGAGACCATCATCCCCGAGTCCACTGTCGTGGCCACCCTCACCTGGGACGTGGAGAAGACCGTCCGGGAGGCCCTGACAAGGAGCCCGGACCCGGGGACTGGCCCCAAGAACCGACTGTATGTCCCACCAGAGGCAAGAGCTGCCGTATTGGACTTCTGTCACGGGTCCAAGCTGTCCTGTCATCCCGGAGTGCGTAGGACCGTGGCAGTAGTCCAGCAGCGCTTCTGGTGGGCGTCCCTGGAAACCGACGTCCGGGACTACGTCCAGGCCTGTACCATCTGCGCCAGGGGCAAGGCAGACCATCGGAGGACGACGGGCCTCCTCCAACCCCTGCCAGTGCCTCATCGCCCCTGGTCTCACATCGGCCTGGATTTCATCACGGGCCTCCCGCCGTCCCAGGGCAACACCGTGATTCTCACGATAGTGGACCGGTTCTCCAAGGCGGCCCACTTCGTGGCCCTCCCGAAGCTCCCGACGGCCCAGGAGACGGCAGACCTCCTGGTCCACCACGTCATGCAACTGCATGGGACACCATCGGACGTTGTATCAGATCGTGGTCCCCAGTTTTCTTCACAGGTGTGGAAGAGTTTCTGCAAGGAGCTGGGGGCCACCGTGAGTCTCTCGTCCAGGTACCACCCCCAGACCAACGGCCAGGCAGAGCGGGCCAACCAGGAGTTGGAGCAGGCCCTTCGGTGTGTCACCTCCGCGCATCCGGCGGCCTGGAGTCACCATCTGGCCTGGATCAAGTATGCCCACAACAGCCAAGTTTCGTCTGCTACCGGCCTCTCCCCTTTTGAGGCATGTTTGGGGTACCAGCCCCCATTGTTCCCACTGGTGGAGGGAGAGGTCGGTGTGCCCTCGGTCCAGGCCCACCTCAGGAGGTGCCGCTGGGTGTGGCGGACTGCCCACTCTGCCCTATTACAGGCCCAGACGAGGGCTAAAACCCATGCGGACCGCCGATGTTCCCCGGCCCCCACATACCGGCCCGGGCAGGAGGTGTGGCTTTCAACAAAGGACATCCCCCTTTGTGGGACAGGTACATTGGACCGTTTCATATCCTCAAGATCATCAACCCGGCCGCAGTGAAGCTCCGACTCCCGGCTTCACTGCGGATCCACCCTGTATTCCACGTGTCCCGCATCAAGCCATACCGCACCTCGCCCCTCTGTGCACCTGGACCTACGCCGCCTCCTGCCCGGCTCATTGACGGGGAGCCTGCTTGGACGGTCCGCAGGCTCCTGGATGTCCGTCGTAAGGGCCGGGGGTTCCAATACCTGGTGGACTGGGAGGGGTATGGACCTGAAGAACGCTCCTGGGTGAAGAGGAGCTTCATCCTGGACCCGGCCCTCCTGGCCGAGTTCTACGCACGACACCCGGACAAGCCTGGTCGGGCGCCAGGAGGCGCCCGTTGAGGGGGGGGTCCTGTTGTGTGGGCCGCTGAAGAGGAGGTACTGCTGGCCCAGTTAGCTGAAAAGCTAATCTGATAATGAAAAAGTTACCTTTGCTAAATTAGCGGTTAGGTGATTAGCGGAACTGTGCCCACCACTGAATATTACCAACCCAACAATGACAACTTGGGGGGTCCTTACCTGACATGGAGTTCTTACCTATCATAATGGGGTGCCCATACGTAAAGCTGTATACGGCCTTTTACATTTCACAAAACTGGCAAAATTCAGTTTATACCAAAATCCAATTATTATAATGTCTGTTTATTTTTGTAAGTTTTTGCAAAATGACAACTCATTTTAATGTAGAGAACATATTTACCTGAGGGAAACTCCAAACAAATATTTGATTTTCCTTTTCATGCCGTCTACAGGGGGAAGTGCGTGTGCACATAAATGAGGTTTTGAAATTACCAGAAATGACCTCTGTCCTTGCGTAATGCTCATTCTCAGGGAGTGCACGCTAATGGTACACCCCTGAAAAATCACACGAGTGATTTGGCGGTGTTTCCTCATCAAGAGCGTTTAATGGAATGAATAAACATATTTAAAAAAAACAAAACAAAAAAAAAAACACTGTTGTGCAGACACACATTTACAACATTTACAACATTCAAAATGATAAACAGTGTTTAACTGTAATAAATCAGTCTCTCGGGCTTTCTGTCTGCATTAATAAGTCAATCAATCAATCAATTCTTTTATATAGCGCCAAATCACAACAAACAGTTGCCCCAAGGCGCTTTATATTGTAAGGCAAGGCCATACAATAATAATGTAAAACCCCAAGGTCAAAACGACCCCGTGTGAGCAAGCACTTGGCTACAGTGGGAAGGAAAAACTCCCTTTTAACAGGAAGAAACCTCCAGCAGAACCAGGCTCAGGGAGGGCCAGTCTTCTGCTGGGACTGGTTGGGGCTGAGGGAGAGAACCAGGAAAAAGACATGCTGTGGAGGGGAGCAGAGATCGATCACTAATGATTAAATGCAGAGTGGTGCATACAGAGCAAAAAGAGAAAGAAACAATGCATCATGGGAACCCCCCAGCAGTCTACGTCTATAGCAGCATAACTAAGGGATGGTTCAGGGTCACCTGATCCAGCCCTAACTATAAGCTTTAGCAAAAAGGAAAGTTTTAAGCCTAATCTTAAAAGTAGAGAGGGTGTCTGTCTCCCTGATCTGAATTGGGAGCTGGTTCCACAGGAGAGGAGCCTGAAAGCTGAAGGCTCTGCCTCCCATTCTACTCTTACAAACCCTAGGAACTACAAGTAAGCCTGCAGTCTGAGAGCGAAGCGCTCTATTGGGGTGATATGGTACTACGAGGTCCCTAAGATAAGATGGGACCTGATTATTCAAAACCTTATAAGTAAGAAGAAGAATTTTGGGATAAGTGAATAAGTGAAATCAAACTTCAACCAAGCTCATACGAGGAAACCATCCGCAGCTATGGGTTGTCCTAGTGCACAGAGCACAGACCCCTGGTAACTTAATTATTGTTTATCAAATTTAATTCTCATTGACCAAAACATCAAAACTAAGCAGTCATGAAATGATCTATGTTATCGTTATTCCAGACATGTTAGCTGTATTAGGAACCATCAATGTACCTGAAAAAGGAGAAAAATAATCACAAGTGATTTGGCAGATGGAACAAATATGTGGCTGGACTTTTATTTTCTGAAGCTGGATTTGACACCTCTGGTGAAAACATAACCTCTTCCAACTTCACTGGTGGAGATAATTGGTTCAAAGGGCTGGGTTGTCACAATAATTGTCAGGGGAGCTCTTGTTTCATGGCATGGTTTCTTCTGTTTGTGACAGGTGCAGCCTTTTTTACATACTGATCAATGTCAGATTGTATATTTGGCCAGAAGAGACACACCTTGATGTCCCATGTTGTGATGTAGCTCTTTCAGAACTTTTGAACCATTCTGGTAGTACAGTACTACCTGTTTTTGGGCCAAAGTTGTTCTCTGTAGTATACCGTCACTGTCTATTGTTAGCTTGTGCCATTCTCTGAACAAACATTTTGTCTTTGAACTGAGTCCTTTTAGTTCTTTAAGTGGGCTTTGAGTCTGACAGTTTGCAATCTAGCACAGGACTAATGGAGGGGGCAGACTTTTGCGTGTCTCTCAGCTGGTCTTTCGGTACTGGGCTGACTGATGCGGCCACCAGAAGAGGTCATCTGCAACCAAGACTGATATAGGTGCAAGTAGAAATGGCAGAGTTGAAAAAGGCTCAGTTTTGACCTTGATTGCTTGGATTGTGGCAGAAATCGCATCAGGTGGCAGCTCTTCTGAGCATTCTTTCATCAGTGTCTCTACATCTAGTGGCATCCTGGACAGAGTATCTGCATCATTCCAGCCACCGTGCTGCCTATCTAAAATCCAAGGAATAAAATTACAGTGGTTCAAAGAAAATTCTTGCTATGACTTAAATGTTGGGTAGCACAGTGGATTAGTAGTTAGCACTGTTGCCTCACAGCAAGAAGGTCATGGAATCGATTCCCACATGTGGCCTTTCTATGTGGTGTTTGCCTGTTCTCCCTGTGTTTGCGTGGATTCTCTCCGGGTGCTCCGGCTTCCTCCCATATCCAAAGTTGTGCAGGTTAGGTGGTTTAGAAACTTTACATTGACTGTAGGTGCATGTACGGGTGTGAATGTGTGTGTTTGTCTGTATGTGGCCTTGCAACAGACTGGCATCCAGTCCAGGTTGTACCCCACCTCATGCCTTATGACTACTGGGGTAGACTCCAGCTCCCCGTGACCCTTAATTAGAGTACACACTTGAAGATGAGTGAGTGAGTGACTTTAATCTTAAAAAGCCCAGTGGCGGTACACCTTTATTATTAGCAAGCTTATTGAGGCTTTTCAGGTTTCAAATCCCGCAAAACCTTGGAGAGGTCGCCGCGCTGCGAGATCTCAGTAACATTGGGAACTGCATTGAGATCCTCTGATCATGCTTCACTTTAACCACTGCACACGGACAACACCATTAACATCGCAACATAAAACTATTTTTATATTGTGCCTAAAACTCTCGTGAATATATTCTCTGGGTTTATAGATGTTGTTATTGCATTTGTTTTATGTAAACATGTGAGAATCTCAGGCTGTCTCTCCGTTATTTTCAATAGGAGTTGCTGTGAGCTACGCTCGCTTCCTGATCATGTCGTTCTGCGAGAAAGTGAAGTTTGCTCTTTAATGCCTTGATTATTGTTCTTTACAACACTGTTTGTCCTCTTTGTTCCAGACTAATATATATAATATGTCTGACATTCAGTTTGCGTTTATTAAATTCCATGCAGATTAAACGTAGCAGACACGGATTATTTGTTATAATTGTTTTAGCAAGTTTTCAGAGTATCATGCAGCAGTTTCTTATTAACGTGATGAAAAGCATAAAAAAAATACATTTTTGTAGTATAATATTTATTTACAATTGTCATCATGTGGATTCTCTATGTTGTTTTGACTGCAGCGACTCTCTGGCGCGCAAGGGATTATGGGATATGTGAAAACCCCGAATATCAGAAAAGACAAATATTACTTACACTTCAAATGTTTAAATGGTTACTTAAGACAAAAGTTGGAAACAAGTAAACATTATCTGTAAACATTTGACAATCTAATTCAGAACCTGTGAAGGTAACAAAGTAAAGTGTACTAAACAAATGAGCTAGCGACAGATACAGTAGCTTTGGCTAAAATTAAGAAATGGTAAGGCTCATTTTAGGAGTGTCTGAACTCATCTTACAAGATCTGGAAATGAATATGGGGACATAGTGGTAAGAAATGTTTACAGATACAGATAAGAAGGACATATAAATGTTACGTCACCAAGCGTACAGCTTGATCCATTTTGCTTGCTAACACAGCTACAGTGTCCCATTGCTAGTTCGTGAAATGACCATACAGCAACAGCAAAATGTCAAAAGCTTTTCCACATGGACATTTTGTAATGAGACCAGCCTGATGGATCCTGCTGCTGATGAATTTGACTCATATTTCCTCCCCCATATGTTGTGTACCAACAACATAATGCTTTCTTACTTTGCATCATTCATATCTCACACAGGGTGTATCAGTAATGTGTGGGCACATGGCTGTGCCTGATAATGTAATACACTCACTGTGGCTCAGAATGGTAGTGGAATTACTAGGATGACTGCCAAATAACATGACATTTCATCTTCACCATAAGTCTGCTTCTAGGAGCTTGTGCCGGTTGCTGCATATTACCACATCCACCATACCCCAGAACCACCCTGGGTCCTGTATGACAACTACCCAGGCAAGCAACTGGTTCATACCCACTTCTTCAAAGTAGCAACGTATGCCACAGCCCAAAGAAATGTCAGTATTCGTCTTTTTCCAGTTGCTGGCATCTTTAAAATGTGGCCAGAATGTCATAGCTGGTGTTCCCTGACGTGGCGCTAGATAAGTTGAGGTCACCAACTGCCACCAGACTGTTGTCCATCAAGGTGTTGGGCCTGGTGCTGATGAATTAACTCTGGTGTTTCCCAGCTCATGGTTGACTGAGCACACCTGACTGAGTTAATTACCTGTGGGTGGAGTAGGGAGAGCTGGAAAACATGTAAATGCAAAAAAGCAGTCTTACATATTTGTTTAATATGCGCTTTGAATGACATATCCTGATCAAAAATGACTCCAAGATTTCTCACAGTATTACTAGAGGTCAGGGCAATGCCATCCAGAGTAAGGATCTGGTTAGACACCATGTTTCTAAGATTTGTGTGGCCAAGTACAATAACTTCAGTTTTATCTGAGTTTAAAAGCAGGAAATTAGAGGTCATCCATGTCCTTATGTCTGTAAGACAATCCTGCAGTTTAGCTAATTGGTGTGTATCCTCTGGCTTCATGGATAGATAAAGCTGGGTATCATCTGCGTAACAATGAAAATTTAAGCAATGCCGTCTAATAATACTGCCTAAGGGAAGCATGTATAAAGTGAATAAAATTGGTCCTAGCACAGAACCTTGTGGAACTCCATAATTAACCTTAGTCTGTGAAGAAGATTCCCCATTTACATGAACAAATTGTAATCTATTAGATAAATATGATTCAAACCACCGCAGCGCAGTGCCTTTAATACCTATGGCATGCTCTAATCTCTGTAATAAAATTTTATTCTCAACAGTATCAAAAGCAGCACTGAGGTCTAACAGAACAAGCACAGAGATGAGTCCACTGTCTGAGGCCATAAGAAGATCATTTGTAACCTTCACTAATGCTGTTTCTGTACTATGATGAATTCTAAAACCTGACTGAAACTCTTCAAATAGACCACTCCTCTGCAGATGATCAGTTAGCTGTTTTACAACTACCCTTTCAAGAATTTTTGAGAGAAAAGGAAGGTTGGAGATTGGCCTATAATTAGCTAAGATAGCTGGGTGAAGTGATGGCTTTTTAAGTAATGGTTTAATTACTGCCACCTTAAAAGCCTGTGGTACATAGCCAACTAATAAAGATAGATTGATCATATTTAAGATCGAAGCATTAAATAATGGTAGGGCTTCCTTGAGCAACCTGGTAGGAATGGGGTCTAATAGACATGTTGATGGTTTGGATGAAGTAACTAATGAAAATAACTCAGACAGAACAATCGGAGAGAAAGAGTCTAACCAAATACCGGCATCAGTGAAAGCAGCCAAAGATAACGATACGTCTTTGGGATGGTTATGAGTAATTTTTTCTCTAATAGTTAAAATTTTATTAGCAAAGAAAGTCATGAAGTCATTACTAGTTAAAGTTAAAGGAATACTCGGCTCAATAGAGCTCTGACTCTTTGTCAGCCTGGCTACAGTGCTGAAAACAAACCTGGGGTTGTTCTTATTTTCTTCAATTAGTGATGAGTAGTAAGATGTCCTAGCTTTACGGAGGGCTTTTTTATAGAGCAACAGACTCTTTTTCCAGGCTAAGTGAAGATCTTCTAAATTAGTGAGACGCCATTTCCTCTCCAACTTACGGGTTATCTGCTTTAAGCTGCGAGTTTGTGAGTTATACCACGGAGTCAGGCACTTCTGATTTAAAGCTCTTTTTCAGAGGAGCTACAGCATCCAAAGTTGTCTTCAATGAGGATGTAAAACTATTGACGAGATACTCTATCTCACTTACAGAGTTTAGGTAGCTACTCTGCACTGTGTTGGTATATGGCATTAGGGAACATAAAGAAGGAAACATATCCTTAAACCTAGTTACAGTGCTTTCTGAAAGACTTCTAGTGTAATGAAACTTATTCCCCACTGCTGGGTAGTCCATCAGAGTAAATGTAAATGTTATTAAGAAATGATCAGACAGAAGGGAGTTTTCAGGGAATACTGTTAAGTCTTCAATTTCCATACCATAAGTCAGAACAAGATCTAAGATATGATTAAAGTGGTGGGTGGACTCATTTACATTTTGAGCAAAGCCAATTGAGTCTAATAATAGATTAAATGCAGTGTTGAGGCTGTCATTCTCAGCATCTGTGTGGATGTTAAAATCGCCCACTATAATTATCTTATCTGAGCTAAGCACTAAGTCAGACAAAAGTTCTGAAAATTCACAGAGAAACTCACAGTAACGACCAGGAAGACGATAGATAACAACAAATAAAACTGGTTTTTGGGACTTCCAATTTGGATGGACAAGACTAAGAGTCAAGCTTTCAAATGAATTAAAGCTCTGTCTGGGTTTTTGATTAATTAATAAGCTGGAATGGAAGATTGCTGCTAATCCTCCGCCTCGGCCCGTGCTACGAGCGTTCTGGCAGTTAGTGTGACTCGGGGGTGTTGACTCATTTAAACTAACATATTCATCCTGCTGTAACCAGGTTTCTGTAAGGCAGAATAAATCAATATGTTGATCAATTTTTATATCATTTACTAACAGGGACTTAGAAGAGAGAGACCTAATGTTTAATAGACCACATTTAACTGTTTTAGTCTAATCACCAGAGTTCAAACCTGCAGTAGAGACCTTCATCTGGTCCCGAGAATCCAGCATAACATCACCTGCTTCTAAATAAAAGGCTCTTTGAACAGCAACTATTTTATTATTTTTTTAAAAAAAGCTGTTTCATTTTATATTTTAACAATAAATGAACGAATCATTAAAAATGTCCACAAATCAAAGTCAAAAGACATTTGCACAAGTAGAAGCTCTGCACTTATTGTGCTCAAATTCATATTTTACAAATGACTATGTCCTGATAACAACATTAAAGGCAATTACATATTTTGACGAAATTACAAGTTGAAATGACTATATAAAAAAAAAACATCATGAGGTTTATGTCACAGAAATCCTACTTTACAATCACACTGCAGTCATTGTTAAATTATTTCCTGTTGCATTTATAATAAACATTTGTATTTATTTAGTGTTTTTTTTCTGCTTGAAATGAGATATAAATAATCTACCAGAATTTAAAAAAAGTACAAGTTTCCATGTTATTTTATTTGTCTAAAAATAAATGTCCAAGGTTCCTTATGTTAAACAAGAAATTATCTAATCTGAAATAACAGGTGGTTTTAATTTACAGATGATTGGTTTCTAAAGAACCATTTATTGATTTATTTAGCTATTTTAATTACAAGTGTTCTAAACTTTTTTTTTAACAGTAATCAGAAATTTTGAGGTAACAAACAAAACAAAAAAACATTTCCAATGATTTTTCTTCAGAAAACTGCTCTATAAATGAGCGGTCCTGTCACACGTTATTTTGACGCACCTCCGCTCGACAGACTTATCTGTCGAGATGAGATGCCATGCACCTCATCTCGACAGAACACCGGCTCTGTGTGGTATGCAGGAGATCACTTGACCGAGCGTCTATACATTCAAATAATAATTAAAAAAATACTGTCATCACTCTTTACTCTTAGTCAATCTCTTACAACGGTGTAGCCTAAATACACGAGCTTTCCAGGAGCGCACCCAATTCATTACGCACGCTCAGAGGCACGTCCCCTCTGGTGTGCACTTTTTTTGGGGGGGGGGGGCGACCCCGCCCCCTGTGATAAACTCATCGCCCCCTTAATATTTTTTTCTGGCGCTGGGTCTGTGCATATGTCATCCGGACTTCACCTTGCTACATATTTCCCCACCATTTTTGATTTCGTCCCGAAGTCACAGGTGCATTTAAGCTTTTTCTGTGACTACCCAGTCAACTGCCACATCCTGCCGACAACGCCAGTTTGTGACCGGATGACTTATTTTTGTGGCAGGGATGGCAATGAGGTCCGGATTGAAAAGGTGTTCCTGCTAGCTTGGCTAGTGGGGAATTCTTTTTCTCTGACCTGGTAGAGTCTTGGTCTCGAGTGCGAGCAATCCGGTGTTGGAATCCCACTGCCGTCACTGCCACAAAAATAAGTCATCCAGTCACACTTCCTCCACCTTTTCTGATGAAATAATGCTGAATTTATGCAGAAATGATTGTTGTACAAAAGCTTAAGATATCTGTCGCTGACAGATGATGACTGGAGTGCAGTTTGAAGCAGAAACGAGGTGTTAATCAGTGAACCGCGGCTGATGACACATGCAAACTCTGTCAGACAGGACTGACCGAGTTTTAAGACGGCAACAACATTTAGTCAATGTAAGTGGTTTTACTTCAGTAGGAGTTGATTTTACACTATGTTCAGTTGATTTAACCCCGCGGTAGAGTATATTTTACTCTATTTAGACTGGGATCAAATGTTATCCCAGCAGAGTAAATTTTACTCAGCAAAACGTCCTGTGTATGTGTGTAGGTGGGGTGTCAAGGGGAGGGGTGGAGAAGGGCAGATGGTACTGGATTTTGCAAAAGGGATGGATATGGCTCTGATGAATACTCATCTAAAAAAGAAGTATATGGTGATGCATAAGAGAAGAGAAAGGGTGCACCCAAGTGGATTATACACTATGCAGGAATTGCAACCTGAACATTTGGCAGGTGACAGCGTACTGTAGCTGCACAGCATCAAATTGTGATTTTGTGATATCGAGGACACATGATCAGCTGATCTAATGGTCCTTAGCATTTTTAGCTTGTATGTGATGTTCTGTGTGACTATAAGTGCAAATGGTGTTTACATGAAATCCACTCAAAATCGTTCCCAATACAGTAATGCAATGGCACAAACCCAATAAGCCAACTGCTTCAGATGAACTCTTTCAAGGTGCTTCATGGAGAACCACTTAGTGTAGGTAGGTCAGTGGCCATGGAGCTGGACTACTAATACATATTAGACCTGGGTTCAGTTCTCAGTGTCATGATCCCCAAGTTTGTCCTTGAACAAGACACTTAATTTGCATACTCTCAATCCACCTATAGCTATATATGGCTACTGGCATTTGCTGAGAAGCTACAGAATCCAGAGATCAGCATGGGCACCAACAGGTCTCAGGGCCTACATAGTGCTTACTACTTCATAAAGAGACTCACTCAGTGTCATTATGTTCAGTGATGTTTCAAAGTGGCTCCAAAGCAGACGATGACCTGAAGAACCCTATCACTGGCAGGACTTTAAAGGTGCATGTCAGTCTTTTAGAACATGGAGGATTGGTCCGATGGTCTCCTTTATGCCTCGCCTAGTAAAGTCTCCTCTGTCTTCAATCTTTGACCCTCTGAGCACAAATAAGGGAATTGGATCATCCTTCATGATGGCAGATTGGATCGATTTCTGAGTCATTTGAGGATGGAGAACAGAGGAGATATCAGATAAGAGACTTTGGAAGCACCTTCAGATGGGTTTGTTCACTCTATGCCCTATAGCAAAAGTATTGTTCAGATTATGAAGAAAGCATGAAATTTGGCACACATGAAGCACAGGGTATATAGAAAATCATTAGGGGTGGACACCAGTGAAACTGAACGTCTGATGGGGTGTGGCAATGTTTTTTTAAAGATGGCCATCAGATTTCTTAAAAACTGCCTTTTTTGAGTAGTTCTGTCCTTAAATAGTTCTGTCCTTGCACGCTTTGTGTTGTTTTTTATGACTGATGGTGAAAATATTAAAAAAAAAACTCAAAAAGCAATGTGTTGTAGTCTATTAGAAGTGCGTTTTCAACATTTTTACCCCCCTGCCGTTGACTTTCATGTTGCAAAGATTGACCTTTTACTTAAAGAAATGGCAGCAATTGTAATAATCTAAGTTTTACTGTTGATTTTTGTATGATGTTGATAGAGTAATATTGCATGCATAAAACATAATCTTGCATTGTCTTGAATTTCAGAGGCAGTGGTCAGAACCAGTGAAGAATGGTCCAGATACGCAGTTAAGGGAATAGTTTGTTTTTTGTTCCAGGCATGAGATGAGTATAATGATCGCTCACTTCTCAGCAACTCAACCATGCAGAGGGTTGTGTAAATGCAAGAGAAATGCCCTGACTTGCACCCAGTTATGTGCTTGTGAAGGAGGATGTGCAGAGTAGATTAAAATATGACACATTTTGTTGCTTTAATATGTATATTGTGTATGTGTATGTATAACTTGCAAAAGGCTTATCACTTTTTATTTTAAAAGAGAAATGAATGGACATTACATGTGTGTTTCTTTAGCATTTTGTGAAAACACCAAGCTGCAGATTCTGAAAAATCTATATTATTACATAATATTCCTGTCTTTCAAAACTGCCACTTGCTTAATATTTATATGCAACTTTTTGCGAGTTTAAAGCTGTTAAAATATGATTTGTCTGTTTGTCTGATGAATAGTCAATTGATGACTGTCATGCAAGTAGACGCATGTATGGGTGATTCTTAGACTACGGGCACTTATTATGTCCTTTGATCATATTGTATGAAAAACAGAAAAAAAGGGGAAATTTCACACTTTTACAGTTATCTTTACAATGAAAGTGTTTTAAGAAATTTGTTCTAGTAGTCTATGATGACTTTTTCACCTTTTTTCAGCATCATTATATGCAAATATTGCTGTTTTGTGCTTGTCCCACACCCAGACTTTTGATCTTCAATGATAAAAATGAATGGTAAAAATTTTTTTTTGTAATGTTTTAAAATATCTCTGAATAAAATATCAGTAAAATAATCAAAACATAATTGGGGTATTCAGTGTCATACAACTGTTGTGATTTTTTTTAAACAAAATGTAGTTGTCCCACACTATTGCTGTAATTTCCACCACAACACTGTAATGTCCCTTTAAACAGTTTGTATGAAAGATTGTTTGGGTAGTTTCTATGGAGATAAACAGTGACATCAGAACACATGTATATAGTGCCAAATCATAACAAACAGTTGCCCCAAGGCGCTTTATATTGTAAGGCAATGGTGTGGTGGAAATTACATTTACAAGGCCAACAGTGCCCGTAGTTAAAGAATCACCCATATATGCAGATGTATATGTGAAACGACTTGATAATATCAAACATTTACATATATTGACATGATAATCTTAATTAGTTATGTTTATCACCACACAGATGATAAGCCTAATTTATTCCAACATATTATTATTTGCAATAACAGCTTTTTTTGTTACTTCTTTTAGGAAAAGTGCTTAAGATACAAACTAGACAAAAAATGTATATTTTGGTTATTGATGCCACTGTACATAATTTGTATAATGGCCACATTATATAAAATTTGTGCAGTTTTTACTGTAACTGGGACATGTGTTATTTGGACATCATGGCAATTAGTGAGAAATGTTTTTTGTTTTTTACAAGTTCAAGCTGTGTGATTTGCAAATAAAATGCGTTTATCATCTGTTTCTATTTACGTTCAGTTTCTTTTGGCAGCCATTTTGAAAATTACATGCCATGTCTAATTAATTTGCTTATTTCACTGGTGTCTACCCCTTAAATTGTTAATTATAACCTAATGATTGAGTGGGATAAGTTTCATGCTTTCTTCAAAATGTGAATAATTGGCCCATTTGTGGCACCTTAGAACCTATACTACTACTACTGACATGTTGGTGGTGAGCTTAAAATACATGAATAATCAGTGTATGATATTTTTTTCTTATTAAACGAAAAGTTCTGATGCTGAAGAAGAGTTTGTCAGAGTTTGAGTGTATTTAATGATGTTGGACAAAGGACGAAGTATGAAATGACTGCATCTTGAGAATAATGGCGTTGACATAAACGCCGTCTGTCATGAGTCAGAGGTGACCCAGACAGTATTCACCACAGGCCCAAGACGTGTGCATGACTGTAGGTTCAGCACATGACAAGTCTAATTACATATAGTTCATCCATTCTCTAACCAAAGACAGCATTGTTCTCACACACTGTTTTGTGTGTTTTCCTTCCTGTTGCATTCAGCTGTTGCTCTGAGCCACCGACATTACTGATCCTTCCAAACCCTGTCCGCATGCACATTCTTGCAGTCTTTCTTAGTTTGACATCTCTGTCTTTGTCAGCTGGTGTGACAAATTAGTCTTTTATGCAAAAAGACCCCCTTGGAGAAATTAGATTCAAATCAGTTTTTTATACAGTGCCAAATCACAACATAAATTGCCCCAAAAGGTTCTACACATGACACCAGTAAGGTTTAAAACTCACCCACACCCTGTGCAAACACAAAACTCCCTCAGGCATTTATTATTTTTTTTATTATAGGAAGAAATCTCAAGTAGACCAGCCTCAGTTGGGTCATCATCTGGTTTGGTCATACTCAGAAAAAAAAGCAATGAAATACAAAACAAAAGCAAAACAAGGAATTGCCCAACATACAGAGGAAGAAATGTTGCTGCTAAGCAACCATACAGAGTCCAGAGATCACAACAACCAATGGCTCAATTGACAGCCAAGAGGCGAAAATCAGAGTCCCAGTAAAACTTGTGCTGAGGTAGATTCCAGAATTATCATGGCAAGGACAGGCAGAGGACAGTCATTTGAGTAAAGGTCAAGGTCAGTGGGGTCAGACATCCATAGCCTTTACTGTCTTCATTCCCACGAGTGGCACTGTTTATTTCTTAAAAAGAAAGTTGGCTGAGAAACAGGGGCCTCATTAATAACCACTGCACAAGCACAGAGCGCTAAAAGACGTGCACGGTAACTTAGTGGTTAGCACTGTTGCCTCACAGCAAGAAGGTCGTGGGTTTGATTCCCACCTGTGACCTTTCTGTGTGGTGTTTGCGTGGGTTTCCTCCCACATTTAAAGACATGCAAGTTAGGTGAATTGGATACTTTACATTTGTCCAGGTCTCCCTTGCAAAATAGATCTTGATCTCAATGGGACTAACCTGATTATATTAAAAAAATTACCAGGGCTTTGAACCAGAATTTTGTCCTGAACAGAAACAGTATTTTGAAGTTTCCGGTTTTGGGTTCCATCCCAAAACTGTCATTCTTGAACCTGTTAGAAGAAAAAAAAATGTAATTCCATGTCAGCTGTGGGGTACTGAAAACACTGTATATGCCAGACCTGTATGTGGCACTCTACTGCTCCCATGACAATAGAGCGTACTGTAGCAGGCAACTTTTCAAAGCGGGACACTAAAATAAAGCCTTTTAAAAGAAAGAGGGTTCTGTACTGATCATCAAATAGAGTTAATGTGTATTTCTAAAAGACATATGGCGCTGTGTTAGGTTTTTTTTTAATCGCGTTAGTGTTGTGATCACACAAAGCACCTCACTTTCTATTCAGACTTTGTGTGTAATTTTGAATATTCATGAAGTGGTTTGCATTGACCATTTATGGCTGAATGTGGGCATGTAGATGGTGAGACACGAGGAAGATCCACCTGTGCACAATTCAGAGTAGTATGTGATTTATAAATATGGGTCTGCTTTCTGATTTGTTTTTTCGTATGTCATTTTCCCCTTTGTTTGTACATATACACAGTATGAATGCTATGTGATTTTTTTTTTTTTTAATAAATGAGGCTCCATGTCTGTAATTTTCAAAGAAATCAGAGACAAAACTAAGCAAAGATTTAACCACAACAGCCATAAAGTCAGCAGGAACATTGCTAGTTGTGAGAGATAAATTGATAATGTTCAACAAATCTTGCTTTGTAAGGGATCAAAATGACAAATAGTACAATTTGCATCCCTCACAATCACAGACAATACCCTCGCAGACACATGATTATATTTCTCAAGACTGATTTCTATGTCAGAATCAAAATTAGGCAGACACCGTTATTCCTGCTATTCTTAAAAAACAATCAACAACAACAAAAAGACAAACAAAAAACCTCTAAGAATTCATGAGCAGTGTAAAGTGAACATAAGTATATGTTTTACCACAGCAGGACTACAAAGTCTGATATAGTCCCCGAGGCCTGTTGGTGCCTGCAGGATTCTATTGATTCACTCTGCCTTCTACTTCAAATGATTGCAATTACACTTGAGAACTTATAAATGTTCAGTCAACTGTGGTGTCCACTTTCCTCAGGGAGGCACTGTAGTTCTGACTGATACAACAAATAAACATAAATGAGCGGCGTTAAAATTGTGCCCAAGCTAGAAACATCTGCCCAGAAAATGAATAGTAATCAGATTCGTTAAGGTGGAAGTAGAGATGAAACAGTTAAATACGAATCTAAACTTGATTTTAAATTAATAGATATGACTACACTGATACACAGACCTCTGGATTGATCTAAATGTACTACAAATGGGTTGAATGATCAATTTTAACATTATGGGAGGTGAAGTGGCGAATCCGAAAGCGAGAATTCGTACTTCCGTAACTGGTTTTGTTTCTAACTTGCTTCTAACAGCCAGCTGATAGCTATCATTGCCTAGAATGATGAGATTTGTACACCAAGCTGACCTGAAATTAACCATTGTACATTAAGTAGATTTTATTGACCCCTTTGAAAAGTAAACAAATTACATGTATTTGTACTGAGTTCGGCGATGTTTTCATTGGCCAGAGGACACTTGAGTACAGCCCGCTTTAACCCATAAACTGGTTTAATTAATTTAGTTTCACTGCTGCTTCTGTGTTTAATTGTCAGAAAAGCTCAAAACCCAGTGCAATGCTCTTGCAAGACTGTTTACAGGAACATTTAACTTCATGAGGTATAATGGCTAAATCTAGCCACAAGAACTTTACATTTGATTCACAATTTGATACGACTATAATTCCGGTTTATAATGGGTAAGTTATGCTATGCAAACAACAGTTGGCTTCTTCTTCTGGACTTCTTCTATGATACACTTTCAGCTACTGCATGTGGTGCTGCCCTTAGTGGTGAATGAAAGGCGAGCAGAGGCAGTGACAATGTGCTGAATACTAGTACAACCCCAGTTCCAATGAAGTTGGGATGTTATGTAAAATGTAAATAAAAACAGAATACAATGATATGCAAATCCTCTTCAACCTATATTCAAATGAACACCACAAAGACGCACAAATTCAAATGAATATAAGTTGAAGAGGATTTGCAAATCATTGTATTCTGTTTTTATTTACATTTCACACAACATCCCAACTTCATTGGAATTGGGGTTGTAAAAACAACCTGAGAACAACTCTGCTTTTTCATGAAATATGTCTTTGTAAGTTTAGCTCATTCTAATTTATCAAGGAAAATGAATGTCTGCTGTATCGGATTGCATCGTATCGCACTGAATCCAATTGCTTTGAATAAAATTGTTCCAAAATAAAAAGTATTATTCCTGAAGCTTATTGTAGCTCATGTAATCTAGATGTGCATTATATTGTGGAGACTTATGCGTCATTGCAATACATAAAATTATAAACTTGCTTGTCATATATCTTTTCTGTCCACATTGTTGATGGTTAATCAAGTGACTAATTTAGTGTGAAACAATATACAAAAAGTCAACTAAAAATAAGAAATAAGCATGTGTAAAATGATTTTCATTAGAAGAAATGTCAGCATCTTCTCACGAGTCTGCGTGTAGAATGACTCAGCCTAAGACTCGCAATCATCAGCAAAACACCACACAAATGACCATCCTGTCACAACCCGGCAAACACAGTCAGACTGATTTAGGATTAAAGGCCCTCAGGTCTCCAGACACTCAGCCTCACAGATCTCAGGTTCACATACACCCCTGATGAAATGTCACATCTGCAGACTGGAACACAGGTGTGTGGTTGAAAAGGCCACCTCGGTCACGCTAACATGTCAAACGGAGAGAAGTGTCCTACTTTTTTCTGCCAAAGATACAAGTCTTTGCGGAACTGAAATGTTAAGCAGTGATCCGGCAACAAGGGAGCTCATCATGATTTATAATTTCCTCTTACAATCGCAGAAGAATCCTGGAAGTGCAGCTCCGAACTGTGCAGTTCTGAGCACATTTAATGAATGAATGTGATTAGACCATGTCCAAGCGACATGGTCTAATCAGACCAGGAGAGTGCTTATTTACACTGATGTTTCTAAATGTTCTACATGAAAGCTTTGTTGCTGAAAAGTTTGCATAATGAATAGGATTTGAAACATTTCTTTCTTCTATTTGTGTCTGAATGGATCTGATTAAAGTACATTTATTTTATCAGCACTCGGTAAATTACGTTGTCTAATAAAACATAAAACACTCTTTCGTACAGATGTGATGGAGGCCAGCAGGAGATGCCACACATACGGTAGTCAACAGGTCTCACTCCCCCGACAGCCAAAGCGAAACAGAGCCAAAGTTACAAACAGAGCAATGTAGTGTACTCTATCAGATGTCAGGAAAATTGTAACGAACACTACCTAGGTGAGACTAAGCAGCCATTACACAAAAGGCTATACCAGCACTGCAGAGAGGGTGCCGGTGGACCTCAGTCTGCAGTTCATCTCCACCTTAAAGACACTAACTACACGTTTGAGGACAAGGAAGTTAAAATCTTATCCAGAGAGAAGAAATGGTTTGAGAGAGGAGTGAAGGAGGCATTGTATGTGAAACAGTTGAAACCCAGCCTTAACTGGGGAGGGGGTCTGAGACATGCTTTGTCCCCTGTTTACAATGGAGTACTCAGGTCAAAGCAGTTTCAGCCTTTTGTTCATGGTAATGAGTCATTCACATCATCAGGAGAGTCGTCAGGAGAGTCATCAGGAGAGGCATCAGTCCCATCGTTAGGAGGGACATCTGCCCTGTCATTAGGAGGGTGCTAACTAGAGCACAATAGGTGCTAATTAGAGCAATTGTTTAGTCACTAGGCTATAGCAGTCTGCCTCTCGGTAGGAGGGGTCTCGATAGGTTTAAAACTTCAGCCTGTGGCTTCTGTTATTCTTCTCTACAAGAGTCAAGACAGAAGTCAGACTACCATAGCAAGAATTTTATCTGGGGAAGCTTCTGCGATTTGAAGCGAAACGTCCTCACGTCAAGAAACCCAGTCCAGTCGAAGATTCAAGCTTCTCTACTATGGAAACCACCTGGACAACTGAGTGCCTTCACAGAAACAGCCAAAGGATACTTTGGCCACTGGGACTAGAGCCCGGGTTTTAGCTGACTGGTTCGCGCATCCACCTCCCATGCTGGAGATCGTGAGTTTGTGTCCCGAGTGGGAAGAGTCATAAACACAGCTGCTTCACAGACATATAACAATTTTAGAAGTACACAACCAAATTAAATACTGTACATCTACAATGTAAAAGAAAACTGTTGACTAAAGGGGACATATTATTCAAAATCATTATGTAACTTACATGGCTAAATATGAATGGGATTTTTAAAGGGATTGGATAAATCACTTCAAGATTCACAATTTATGACTGTATGTTTATAAATTTCCATGCTTTAAGTGAAACAAATTGTTTTAGTCCTCTGAGACATAGCAACACTTTTGGTTTTGCTCCCATTTTGTATGAGATGAACTCAAAGATCTAAAACTTTTTCCACATACACAATATCACCATTTCCCTCAAATATTGTTCACAAACCAGTCTAAATCTGTGATAGTGAGCACTTCTCCTTTGCTAAGATAATCCATCCCACCTCACAGGTGTGCCATATCAAGATGCTGATTAGACACCATGATTAATGCACAGGTGTGCCTTAGACTGCCCACAATAAAGGCCACTCTGAAAGGTGCAGTTTTATCACACAGCACAATGCCACAGATGTCGCAAGATTTGAGGGAGCGTGCAATTGGCATGCTGACAGCACGAATGTCAACCAGAGCTGTTGCTTGTGTATTGAATGTTCATTTCTCTACCATAAGCCGTCTCCAAAGGCGTTTCAGAGAATTTGGCAGTACATCCAACCAGCCTCACAACCGCAGACCACGTGTAACCACACCAGCCCAGGACCTCCACATCCAGCATGTTCACCTCCAAGATCGTCTGAGACCAGCCACTCGGACAGCTGTTGAAACAATTGGTTTGCATAACCAAAGAATTTCTGCACAGACTGTCAGAAACCGTCTCAGGGAAGCTCATCTGCATGCTCGTCGTCCTCATCGGGGTCTCGACCTGACTCCAGTTCGAGTGGGCAAATGCTCACATTCGCTGCCGTTTGGCACATTGGAGAGGTGTTCTCTTCACGGATGATGCGAAGGAGATGTGTTGCACTGCATGAGGCAAATGGTGGTCACACCAGATACTGACTGGTATCCCCCCCAATAAAACAAAACTGCACCTTTCAGAGTGGCCTTTTATTGTGGGCAGTCTAAGGCACACCTGTGCATGAATCATGGTGTCTAATCAGCATCTTGATATGGCACACCTGTGAGGTGGGATGGATTATCTCAGCAAAGGAGAAGTGCTCACTATCACAGATTTAGACTGGTTTGTGAACAATATTTGAGGGAAATGGTAATATTGTATATGTGGAAAAAGTTTTAGATCTTTGAGTTCATCTCATACAAAATGGGAGCAAAACCAAAAGTGTTGCGTTTATATTTTTGTTGAGTATATGTAACACAACAACTGGTTACTCTGTCAGATGAACGGAGATGGACCAATCCAATCCAGATTATTTATAGAGCACATTTAAAAACAACAAAGTTGACCAAAGCACTGTACAAAGATATAAATAAATAAATAATCACATGATAAATAACAGTGGCAACAATAAAAGTTTTTAGAACCATTTAATCTTTGTCTTGCTCTTTGTTCCTTATGCCTGGTTCACATGGCAAGATTTAAATGAGTAGGTTTTCAATACCCGAGTGACCCCATACAGTTTGGTCATACAGTGTGTGGTGTGCAGCCACGTGGTAAAGACAACACACCACACATGAACAGATTTCACACACAAACATTCCCAAGTCTGATGGGGAATCTCCCAAAATATCTTGAGATCAAGATGACTATGAAATGAACAATTTTGCTCAGGGCACACCCCACACGCTGGGATATCGGACCAAAACAATCCAACATGTTAAATATTCACAGTTGGAGGAGTCCTGATGTCATTAGAGTGCTTTTAATGCACCACACACAGCAGGAATATCTGATAAGATTATCTTTAGAGGCATCATGATAGTCGGGGCATCCTTAAGATTGTTGGAAGAGGAAGATTGGGTCAGAAATTGGCATAATTTTCTTGTTTCTGTGTAGGCTCTCAGCTGTCCAGGTGGTTTCCATAGTAGAGAAGCTTGAATCTTCGACTGGACTGGGTTGAACCCAACCCAGTCCAGTCGAAGATTCAAGCTTCTCTACTATAATTTTCTTGCAGTGTGAACCAGACATGAGGAGGAGGGGACATGTTTCTGCAGCTCTTTTCCATTTAAAGCAACAGGCACAGAAACTGACCTGAGAATACTTTGCTTTATGATACCTCAAATCAGATTGAGTTATTGTTTCTAGGATGGACTCACTCACTCACTCACTCACTCACTCACTCACTCACTCACTCACTCACTCACTCACTCACTCACTCACTCACTCACTCACTCACTCACTCACTCACTCACTCACTCACACTTCTGCATTTTTGCTGTCCAAAGCCTCTGCTGTTTCCACAGCAGGAAATATACCCACTTCAAATCTCCTTGTGTTAAAAAAAAATTTACATGACAATTATATACCTTTCTTTTTCCACTCCAGAAAATAGCACAGCTGAGAGAATCCATTAAGTTTTAAACTTGCTGTTAACAGCCAGGGCAATTCTACCAGTCCTCGACAAGTCAAACTGTTACAGTTCAGAAAACACTGAATGGAAAAATGGAATGAAGTGCTGGATGTGGAAGTTCAGAACCAAGACAGCACAAGTGAAAAGGTCATGATTCACAACAGGTAAACAGCCAACGTACCCATGAGATACACATCTAGACAGGGATAGAATTTCACTGTCTGATTTTAAAACATTTTAGTTTTTTCCCTCCTAGGTTTGTCTGTTTGGGGCACAGTTCATGATGCAAGCACCCATTTTCTAAACCTCTTCATTCCAGTTAAGGGTCACTGGGGGGTTGGACTTGGAGCCTATCGCATATAAAAACTGGTGCAACTAGGCTGCTTCATTCCGAATGCGGCCAATGTATGCAGCCTTCTTTCCCCAAAAATGAAGGATACAATAGATGTGTTCCTCATGGCCCAATCAATCTCATGAGTCACCACACAATTTTTTTCCAAGACAAAAATAAAGGCAACTTTGGGCTCCATATATACAGGTGTAAATAAGTAACTAGCTCGTTGCTCGTGGGGATCCACGGGCTCTAGATTGGATAGTGTTTATAAAATAGGTAAGCTAACATTTTTCAAGGGTGGTAATAAATTATGCACAATTTCTATAATGATTTCATCTGAAAGTGCAGGGAATTAAAATGAGAACATTTTGTAAATATTTGTACTCATTATTAGACACATTTAGTTGATGTCAATGGAGACAATGGCGGATGTCATCAAACACACTACACTTCACAGTTATGGTACCGTCAGCACAACACAGCCATACGATTTGAATAAATTTGCATTTTCAGATGGAGGCGTGGCCATGGAGGAGTTTGGTGTGTGTGCATGTGTGCTCAAGTTCAACTTCAAGTTTATTCGGCACTTTGAAATAAAATAAAACAAAACAAAACAAAACTGATTTCTCAGCCAGTCAACCCATGCAACCAAAAGGGTGTAGGTAGAAGCAAAGCTTATGTACACCTACCCCTTTTACCTCAGCAACTTTTACTTATCACAGCAAAACCAAACAAAACAAAACAAAGTGAGCAGAACAGCAAACACAGACATCTTAAAATAATCAATAAACTCAAATTCCTCATCATATCCACACCAATAACAGCACACATAGCATAATCCAAAAAACAAACAAACAAACAAAACTAAATTAATAACTTAATTGCCCATACTTTAACCAATAACTCAATTCCACGTTTATTGGGATGTACAAACTGAACGTGCGTGGATCCATGCCTACGGACACTTTCATACATCTGAATTTTTTTGTGCTTACACCAGTTTCTGGGTTTTGATGTATGCCATGGTTCAGTGGGAGGTTCACACAAGTTTTTGTACATGAGGCCCAGATCTTTGCAGGATACAGCCTTCAAAGGATGGACCCTCTGAATTAGGACACAGCCTTAGCCTTGATCCAGGGCCATCACAAACCCAGACTCTTTGATTCATCACTCAGGTTCTCAAGTACTACAGTCTCAAGAGTGGGCAGACTAAAAAAAACAGGAACAGGGGCCTCATATACAAAGACTTGTGTTAACTTTCTACTAAAAGCTGGCGTACGCCAAAACTATGAATCAGACATAAGCACAAATATATTCAGATGTATGAAAGTGTGCGTAGGCATGAATCCACACACGTTCGGTTTGTACTTCCCACTGAACGTGTTATCGAGCACACGTACACACGCACCAAACTCCTCCCTGGCTACGCCTCTATCTGAATATGCAAATGTTTTTAAATAGTTTGGTTGTGTCGTGCTGACGACACCATAAGTGTAGAGTGTTGTGTGTTTGATGACACCCGCCATCATCTGTGTGTTGTTGTGTGTAAAAATTAAAGAACTTTCAGAGACACTGTGCAAAAACAACAAAAGCTGTAGTTAGATCACCGTTCTCTCAGCTCACTGTAATATAAAATAGAAATTAAATAAGTACATTTGTGTGTGTAAATGCTGTGTGCACACACAAGTAAAAAGCTATTAGGTGCACGGCAGCTGATAGTGTGTGACATTAATATAACACACACACTTTTATTGACAAATACTGAACAGCTTGTTAAGAGGCTCATCTCTAGTTCAGCCATCAAGAAAAAGCTGGTTTTCGTTTGGAACAATAACACGGATAAATTATTTAACCACCAAGCAGCTCCCCCCATCATGGACCTTGCAGCCTCCAGCCTGATGCGCATTTGCGCACCAGACATGATGTGAACATTGATGGAATGAAAATGTTCCCTATGAACAAAAACAAACTCATCATGTGATGACGTCTTCATAGCAATATGTGTGCAGTTAATTAATAGCTCCAATTACATTTGGGAAACCAGATTTTGCTGCAAATTGCAGTTTAATGTTGGAATGAGATGTACCTGGATGAGATTCGGATGATTGCATTCCACACAGCTGGCATGGCTCAGCGCACGGTTGACTGGCACACTCCTGACCACTCAACCAGCTCATGCTGGAATGCCCATGATGCCAGGATGCCCAGCGTGGTCAGTATCTTTGTGGGCACAGACAACCCCTGGCTCTTCGCTGTACTGGGCTCTGGGCCGGCTGCAATTCTATGCGCAAGTAACAGTAACAGTGGCCTTGGTAATCAAAATCGGTTTATGAGGGTCGGATTGCATCATTTGCAAGGTACTTTAACAATGCTAACGCAGCCACTGTTAGTACCCTTTTACTCATCACTTTGCGCATGCTGTTATATCCATCCATATAATTGCAAACATGGGGGTGCGTTAATTGTTCATCACTGTGCTGCTGATGTGCACATCACTCTGATGACTTCTTCTTTTCACACTATTAACGGTTCCCCGCATCACCTTTACATGTCAACAGTAGAACAACAGCTAGGATTTTTGTGTGACGCACCGCACATTTCCACGGTCATTTCACTTTTGATACATCTCGGCTTGCCTCTACTGGTGGTTGGCTCTCACTGCGGTATTGTATCACTTCCTGTTCTGGAGAAACAGCGGTGTTTGCTGTATCTGTTAGCTGTTTAATCTGTGCAGTTAGATTGATCTAGTTAACTAGATAATGATTTGCTTCACAGTGTAATCTTTACATGCCTTAACTAAAGCACTCCCTCTGCTGAATCACCTCTAAATTATTTACACATTATTCACTTTGTGTGTTTTTAGGAATCCGCTAGCTTAGCGCAGCTACTAGCTCTTAGCCAGTTTAGCATGGCGGCTTCTCCTGTCTCTCCCGCACTTTTCTGCTCTGGGTGTGAAATGTTTAGTTATTCCTCGGCCTTCTTTAGCAGTAATGGTACTTGTAATAAGTGTAGCTTATTCGTAGCTTTGGAGGCCACGCTGGGCGAATTGGAGACTCGGCTCCGCACCGTGGAAAATTCTACAGCTAGCCAGGCCCCTGTAGTCGGTGCGGACCAAGGTAGCTTAGCCGCCGTTAGTTTCCCTCTGGCAGATCCTGAGCAGCCGGGAAAGCAGGCCGACTGGGTGACTGTGAGGAGGAAGCGTAGTCCTAAACAGAAGCCCCGTGTACACCGCCAACCCGTTCACATTTCTAACCGTTTTTCCCCACTCGACGACACACCCGCCGAGGATCAAACTCTGGTTATTGGCGACTCTGTTTTGAGAAATGTGAAGTTAGCGACACCAGCAACCATAGTCAATTGTCTTCTGGGGGCAAGAGCAGGCGACATCGAAGGAAATTTGAAACTGCTGGCTAAGGCTAAGCGTAAATTTGGTAAGATTGTAATTCACGTCGGCAGTAATGACACCCGGTTACGCCAATCGGAGGTCACTAAAATTAACATTGAATCGGTGTGTAACTTTGCAAAAACAATGTCGGACTCTGTAGTTTTCTCTGGGCCCCTCCCCAATCGGACCGGGAGTGACATGTTTAGCCGCATGTTCTCCTTGAATTGTTGGCTGTCTGAGTGGTGTCCAAAAATGAGGTGGGCTTCATAGATAATTGGCAAAGTTTCTGGGGAAAACCTGGTCTTGTTAGGAGAGGACAGCATCCATCCCACTTTGGATGGAGCAGCTCTCATTTCTAGAATCTGGCCAATTTTCTTAAATCCTCCAAACCGTGACTATCCAGGGTTGGGACCAGGAAGCAGAGTTGTAGTCTTACCACCTCTCTGCAGCTTCTCTCCCCCTGCCATCCCTCATTACCCCATCCCCGTAGAGACGGTGCCTGCTCCCAGACCACCAATAACCAGCAAAATCTATTTAAGCATAAAAATTCAAAAAGAAAAAATAATATAGCACCTTCAACTGCACCACAGACTAAAACAGCTAAATGTGGTCTATTACACATTAGGTCTCTCTCTTCTAAGTCCCTGTTAGTAAATGATATAATAATTGATCAACAAATTGAATTATTCTGCCTTACAGAACCTGGTTACAGCAGGATGAATATGTTAGTTAATGAGTCAACACCCCGAGTCACACTAACTGCCAGAATGCACGTAGCACGGGCCGAGGCGGAGGATTAGCAGCAATCTTCCATTCCAGCTTATTAATTAATCAAAAACCCAGACTGAACTTTAATTCATTTGAAAGCTTGACTCTTAGTCTTGTCCATCCAAATTGGAAGTCCCAAAAACCAGTTTTATTTGTTATTATCTATCGTCCACCTGGTCGTTACTGTGAGTTTCTCTGTGAATTTTCAGACCTTTTGTCTGACTTAGTGCTTAGCTCAGATAAGATAATTATAGTGGGCGATTTTAACATCCACACAGATGCTGAGAATGACAGCCTCAACACTGCATTTAATCTATTATTAGATTCAGTTTCATTACACTACAAGTCTTTCAGAAAGCACTGTAACTAGGTTTAAGGATATGATTCCTTCTTTATGTTCTCTAATGCCATATACCAACACAGTGCAGAGTAGCTACCTAAACTCTGTAAGTGAGATAGAGTATCTCATCAATAGTTTTACATCCTCATTGAAGACAACTTTGGATGCTGTATCTCCTCTGAAAAAGAGAGCTTTAAATCAGAAGTGCCTGACTCTGTGGTATAACTCACAAACTCGCAGCTTAAAGCAGATAACCCGTAAGTTGGAGAGGAAATGGCGTCTCACTAATTTAGAAGATCTTCACTTAGCCTGGAAAAAGAGTCTGTTGCTCTATAAAAAAAAGCCCTCCGTAAAGCTAGGACATCTCACTACTCATCACTAATTGAAGAAAAGAACAACCCCAGGTTTCTTTTCAGCACTGTAGCCAGGCTGACAAAGAGTCAGAGCTCTATTGAGCCGAGTATTCCTTTAACTTTAACTAGTAATGACTTCATGACTTTCTTTGCTAATAAAATTTTAACTATTAGAGAAAAAATTACTCAGAACCATCCCAAAAACACATCGTTATCTTTGGCTGCTTTCAGTGATGCCGGTATTTGGTTAGACTCTTTCTCTCCGATTGTTCTGTCTGAGTTATGTTCATTAGTTACTTCATCCAAACCATCAACATGTCTATTAGACCCCATTCCTACCAGGCTGCTCAAGGAAGCCCTACCATTATTTAATGCTTCGATCTTAAATATGATCAGTCTATCTTTATTAGTTGGCTATGTACCACAGGCTTTTAAGGTGGCAGTAATTCAACCATTACTTAAACAGCCATCACTTGACCCAGCTATCTTAGCTAATTATAGGCCAATCTCCAACCTTCCTTTTCTCTCAAAAATTCTTGAAAGGGTAGTTGTAAAACAGCTAACTGATCATCTGCAGAGGAATGGTCTATTTGAAGAGTTTCAGGTCAGGTTTAGAATTCATCATAGTACAGAAACAGCATTAGTGAAGGTTACAAATGATCTTCTTATGGATTCAGACAGTGGACTCATCTCTGTGCTTGTTCTGTTAGACCTCAGTGCTGCTTTTGATACTGTTGACCATAAAATTTTATTACAGAGATTAGAGCATGCCATATGTATTAAAGGCACTGCGCTGCAGTGGTTTGAATCATATTTATCTAATAGATTACAATTTGTTCATGTAAATGGGGAATCTTCTTCACAGACTAAGGTTAATTATGGAGTTCCACAAGGTTCTGTGCTAGGACCAATTTTATTCACTTTATACATGCTTCCCTTAGGCAGTATTATTAGACGGCATTGCTTAAATTTTCATTGTTACGCAGATGATACCCAGCTTTATCTATCCATGAAGCCAGAGGGACACCACCCAATTACCTAAACTGCAGGATTGCCTTACAGACATAAAGACATGGATGACCTCTAATTTCCTGCTTTTAACTCAGATAAAACTGAAGCTATTGTACTTGGCCCCACAAATCTTAGAAACATGGTGTCTAACCAGATCCTACTCTGGATGGCATTACCCTGACCTCTAGTAATACTGTGAGAAATCTTGGAGTCATTTTTGATCAGGATATGTCATCAATGCGCATATTAAACAAATATGTAGGACTGCTTTTTTGCATTTGCGCAATATCACTAAAATTAGAAAGGTCTTGTCTCAGAGTGATGCTGAAAACTAATTCATGCATTTATTTCCTCTAGGCTGGACTATTGTAATTCATTATTATCAGGTTGTCCTAAAAGTTCCCTGAAAAGCCTTCAGTTAATTCAAAATGCTGCAGCTAGAGTACTAACGGGGACTAGAAGGAGAGAGCATATTTCACCCATATTGGCCTCTCTTCATTGGCTTCCTGTTAATTCTAGAATAGAATTTAAAATTCTTCTTCTTACTTATAAGGTTTTGAATAAGCAGGTCCCATCTTATCTTAGGGACCTCATAGTACCACATCACCCCAATAGAGCGCTTCGCTCTCAGACTGCAGGCTTACTTGTAGTTCCTAGGGTTTGTAAGAGTAGAATGGGAGGCAGAGCCTTCAGCTTTCAGGCTCCTCTCCTGTGGAACCAGCTCCCAATTCAGATCACGGAGACAGACACCCTCTCTACTTTTAAGATTAGGCTTAAAACTTTCCTTTTTGCTAAAGCTTATAGTTAGGGCTGGATCAGGTGACCCTGAACCATCCCTTAGTTATGCTGCTATAGACTTAGACTGCTGTGGGGTTCCCATGATGCACTAGGTGTTTCTTTCTCTTTTTGCTCTGTATGCACCACTCTGCATTTAATCATTAGTGATTGATCTCTGCTCCCCTCCACCGCATGTCTTTTTCCTGGTTCTCTCCCTCAGCCCCAGCCAGTCCCAGCAGAAGACTGCCCCTCCCTGAGCCTGGTTCTGCTGGAGGTTTCTTCCTGTTAAAAGGGAGTTTTTCCTTCCCACTGTCGCCAAGTGCTTGCTCACAGGGGGTCGTTTTGACCGTTGGGGTTTTTTTACATAATTATTGTATGGCCTTGCCTTACAATATAAAGCGCCTTGGGGCAACTGTTTGTTGTGATTTGGTGCTATATAAATAAAATTGATTGATTGATTGACATCTGAACTTTGGCATAGAGATGGATGTACGCCAGGTTTTTGTGCGTAAGCACGCTTTGTACATGTGGCCCCACTTCTTTTTTCATGAACAGAACCCAAAAGAAATGTATGAGGGGGGTTCATTAAAGATTTCCCCTGACCCACTTCTGGTTACTGTAGGAGTCTGAAATTGCACATGCATAATAATGTATATCTCAAGAGGTAACGTGACAATTTTCAGCTCAGAACTCATATTCACTCCTTTGCTGCAGGTGCTCAAGTAAAGCAAAGTTGCATCATGGAGCCAGTTGAGTGTAGAGCAGTCATCAGGTTCCTGTATTTGAAAGGCCGCACACCAACAGAGACTTTCGATGAGATGAAAGAGACTTATGGTGAGGATGCCCCATCTTATGACATTGTTAAACACTGGCATCGTCAATTCAAGTGTGGTCGGACATCTGTGGAAACAGCTCCTATTCCCGGGCGACCACATTCCGCCATTGATGAAGGCACTATCCGGCAAGTTGAGGCCACCATTTTGAAAAGACCGCCGAACAACCGTTCACCAACTAGCCCAAGATGTCAAGATCAGTGTGGGGTCAGTGGAAAAAATCATTCATGACCATTTGCACATGCGAAAGGTGTCTGCACAGTGGGTTCCCAGGATGCTCACACCTTTCCAGATGAAGGAACGAGTCAAGTGCTCCCAGGCCCTTTTGGACATGTGTCAAGGCAACCAGGAGGATTTCTTCAACAGACTAATCACACAAAACGAAACATGGGTCCATCACTATGATCCAGAAACTAAAGCCCAGTCGAAGCAATGGAAGCATTTTGACTCGCCACCTCCAAAGAAAGCATGGGTTCAACCATCGGAAGGCAAGGTCATGCTCACAGTCTTTTGGGACCAGCGTGGAGTAGTGATGATGGATTTCTTGGAAAAGGGTACCACAATTAACGGGGCATACTATGCTTCGCTGTTGAAATTGCGGGTGGCCATCAAAACTGAGAGGCATGGCATGCTGACCAAAGGAATCCGCCTCCTGCAAAACAATGCCCCAGTTCACAACTCACATGTTGTCCAGAAGGAAGCACTGTCTTGCGGCTATGAAATCCTACCTCACCTACCTTACTCTCCCGACCTCGCACCATCGGACTTTCACCTCTTCCCAACCATGAAGTCCTTTTTAAAGGGAAAGCACTTCTCAGGTGATGAGGAGCTTATTTCTGAGGTCAAGTCGTGGCTTCAGATGCAATCTGGGGACTTCTACAGGCGAGGCCTTCACAGCTGCATAAAGCGATGGGAGAAGTGTGCCAGCCTTGGTGGTACCTATGTAGAGAAAGACTAATAAACATGCCAAGTTTCGTTACTCTCAGTCCACGGGAAGTTGGTCAGGGGAAATCTTTAATGAACCCCCCTAGTAAGAGTGCAGAAAATTGTCGAGAATGATGAATGGAATTATTTAAAATGAATTAAGTAAAAAATGTGTCTCATTCCTTCAGGTAATAGTTGCAAATGAGCTGCAATTCACAAACTAGTAGAACATAAAAAATGTGGAAAGAAATAAATGAAACCACAAATAAATAAATCATTTCAGTCAACATAGCCAGGAGGACTGACCTCAGAGCAGGTAGTCAAAAAGAATCAACAGAATGAGTTGGAATTCACCAACTGTGAAAACATCTGATGTTGTTTCTTTGGTAGTTACCAAACTGCATATATCACAGGGCTGAAGCATACTGTGTACGCTCTACACCCCATAATATGAATGTCCAAGTAAATATACAAATGTCTGGAATTGTGGTTTTGATTATGTGCAGTATGACCTTGTCAGTCATACCGGTCAATCACAAATGTTTTACTGATCAATATGCTTTACACCATCCAATTCAGTTTTCAATTTCATTAGCTTTTAATGCGCCAAATCACAGCAAAAGCCATCTCAAGGCACCTTACATGAAACAATTCGACATAAAATTTAAATAAATAATTAAAAATGAATTAAAAAAATTCTAATACATGATTAAAAACAGAAGTAAAAGAATGAAACAGATAAAAAAAAAACTATTCATAAGAAAGAAAATAATAATAGGTTTTCAGTCTTGACTTAAAAATGTCCACGGACTCCGACTGCCTCACGGTCACAGAATACTGCTCCACAGGGTGGGTGCACGATGCGAAAAGGTTCTTTGACCTGCTGATTTTTCTTCACCCTGGGAACACAGAGACGTCCCACATTCTGCGACCACAAAGCCCGGGCCGGCACATAAAGTTCCACCAGATCAGCCAGATTAGATGGTGCTGGTCCATGAGCAACCTTATAAGTCAATAACAAAACCTTAAAATCTGCTCTCACAGAGACAGGGAGCCAGTGCAAAGATGCCAAAATGGGTGTGATATGTTCAGAACACTGCCGCCAGACTTCTAGCCTTCTTGATTTTGGAGATATAGAAAAAATAGTGTCTTTGACCAAACTGCTCTTTCACTCTGGGTTACCACAGCAGATCTGAGTTTGGCACAAGTTTCACGCCAGATGCCCTTCCTGATGCAACTCCATATTGGAGAATGGGCAGGAGTGAGTTTGAACCGGGAACCTCCAAACTAAAAGCATGCACTTTATCAAACTAAAACAGCTTCAAAGTAATGAAATATTCAGTCAATTCCTGAAAACATAGTTTTGGAAGACAGCAAACTATTTGCATATAGCTCCCCCTACAGTTCTGGAGCACTCACTGATTTTATTTATACATACAAAAAAAAACTCAACATACAAGAAGTTCAGTAAATATGGGAAGTTCTCCTAAATCACACCATACACACCATTCTGTCAGTACAAGTGGTTCTGCGATGAGGCCCAATGTACCTGGAATCGATATCAGTGGAAAGACATCTTGTGCTTAATCAGAGATCCCTTTGGAAGAACACAAGGTACTGCTGGAATAATTTTGTATCAAATGATCAGAGAACATCAGCGATGATATTTTGGCCATGAGTTGCATTTCTCTGTGCATGATCCAGCCCCCAGGTGCCTCAGCATTCAGGAACCCTGGAGAACACCAAGGGGATGGCCATGTTTCACCTGGCTGTGGCAGATAAATGGTAACTATGGAGATGTGTGGAACAATAGGTTGTCTGCCTCGACCATTACCATCCAGGAGCTAAGGAGGTTCCACAGGGTGATAGAGGAGTTTACACACAACACCTGGGCAAGCTCCCAGACCTGCCTTGAGATGGACAGTGTAGGTAAAGTTGTTCATCCAAGGATGTAGGCAGGTAGCCTGAAGCGGACACAGTTAGGAACCTAAGCCTGGTCTATATATATTATATATATATATATATTATATATATATATATATAATATATATATATATATATATATATATATACTTTTCAGTTTATTTTCATTTATATAATGCAAAAGTCACAAAAAAGTTGCCTCAAGGTGCTTCACACAAATAAGGTCTAACCTTACCAACCCCCAGAGCAAGCACACAGGTGACACTGGTCAGGATAAAACTCCCTCTGAGGAAGAAACCTCAAGCAGACCAGAGTTAAAGGGGTGACTCTGCTTGCATAAATTACACAAATTTGTGCCCTACTACTGACACAAATTACAAAACAATTCACAAAACAATATAGAGGAAATGTTGCTGGTGCACAGGACAGGAGGGTTTCCAAAGCAGACACCACACCTATCTGTGGATGGAGCCACACCTCAAACAGAAAAAAGCAGAATCAGGCATCAGAAAAACAACAAATACAGTTTAATTTGTCAGCATTTAGTAACAAGAAAAACAAAATAAATACTAAGGTTATCGCCGGCCACTAGTCCTAAGCTTCACTAAAAGACGTGGAATTTAGATGAAGTTGAGGCCGTAGCCCACTCTGTTTCCTAATAAAATTAATTAAAAGAGTAAAAAGCATAGTAATACAATATGCCAGTATGCTAGCCATACGAAAGGGAAAATAAGTGCGTCTTAAGTCTGGACTTGAAAGTCTCTACAGAACATGATTGTTTTATTGATGCAGGGAGATCATTCCACAGAACAGGGGCATGATAAGAGAAAGCTCTGTGACCCACAGACTTTTTATTCACCCTAGGGAAACAAAGTAGTCCTGCACCCTGAGAATGCAAAGCCCAGGCCGGTACATAGGGTTTGATTAGGTCAGCTAAGTAGGGAGGTGCCAGTCTTTGAACAATTTTATAGGTTTGTAGCAGAACCTTAAAATCTGGTCTCACTGGGACAGGAAGCCAGTGAAGAGATGCTAAAATGGGTGTAATGTAGTCAACCTTTCTGCTTCATGTCAATAGTCTATAGATGGTCCTGTGCCACAAAGACCCCTGCTCTGATTATGACATGAAAGTTTCCTCAAACCTTTAGGTGGTTAGTTTGAGCTTTTACTTCTCTCTGACTAAAGTGGTTTGTTATTTTCAGCCCACAATGTGCCGCTAGACATGGTTCCCTCTCATCTCCTCAAAGATGTTTTGATATCCTGTAGTTGGGACTTGTGTCTTATCTATAATTAATAGCAGTCTGCAGACTGGGTCTGTTTTCACTGATCTTAAATACGGTGGCGCAGCCGATCATTAGGCCTCATCTCGGAGAAGGACGAGAGGGAGTATTGACACATGACTTTGTAGACTGGTGTCTGTGGAACCTACTCCAGCTCAATGCAGGAAAAACTGAAGAGCTGATGGCGGATTTCCCCTCCGGCACCAATGAACATCCTGGGAAAGGACATCGAGATGGTGTCATCTTCCAAATACCTGGGTATTTTGGCCAGACAATACAGCTGCATTTTATAAGAACCAGAGCAGAGGAGTCTCACACTGTAAGGAAATTCCTGTAAATTTTACAGTAATATACAGGAAACTGGTTGCTATTATATTTCTGCTACAGTGGCATGAAATTGTTGTAAAAATAATTATAGTAATATGCTGACAACCAGTTACCAGTATATTACTGTTAAAAGGGCAGGAAATTACTGTAGAAATAATTACAGTAATACACTCACACCGACAGTCAATTTAAAGTTTTCAATTCATCTAACCTGCATGTCTTTAGAGGAAGCTGGACCACGTGGAGGGAACCCGCGTCAATGTCATACTTTTTAATTTTATGAATTAAAATGTCTTAAAGTAATAATTTGGAAAAAAAACTCACTGCACTGTGTCACACTACACGGAGTATAGCACCCTTGTATTGTGGTTTGTCAGCCCTCTACCTCAGGAGATTTTGTTTTAAGTTGTGTTGAGTGATTTTTTTAAACAAAAATGTTGATTGTGATAATAAAGTATTTTGTTGTCACGTACAATGTTTTGCAAAATTCTATCATAGGCCTTTTGTATCCTTTGGATCTATGAAGCTTAAATATGAAAAAGTATCAGTATTGGCAATACTAGGCCTGTATTTACTTGGTATCGGATCAATACCAAAATTCCCAGTATCACACACCTCTAGCACAATAGAACCAAACAATGAGCCCGCACTTATGCTTTTGAACATCTTGCCCCCTGCTGGAAGCTCTTGCTTACTACATGGCTTCCAACACAGCCTCAAGCTAAGCTCAACCAGAAAGCCCAGTTCTCTACCCAATCACAACGCTCCGGTCAGGTCAAGGTCTTGGAAAATAAAGCAATGCTGAGTTATGGTTTGGTGTATAATAAAATTAATACTGACAGAATAACTCCATTAATGTCAATTCTGTCATTTGTACAAAGTTAAAATATAACATATATCTTTTAATGTTGAATAATGCACTAATTCTGAAGTTTTGTAACAAACACAGACAGATTGAAAAGGATTCTGGGTAAAATGTGCCTCTTCTGCTAAACACTGATTGACTGAGTCATTCATTATATAAACCAACATGTTAATGTGACGTCTGTCGTGTTTACAGATAAATGTGCTTTTGTAAAATATTCCATTTTTTTATTTGTAAAAACAGGCATTTTTACGGAGCCCTGGAAGTGTCATCGCTAAATGTTTTGCATGTGGAGGGAATGTGCGCTCATTTTATTATATTATGTGCTCATTTTATAATATTGTGCGCACGTTTTATGATGTTGTGTGCACGTTTTATTATATTGTAAAACATGCACTCAATATTGTCTTGACACATAAATGTTGGCTATTCGCCCTATTGACGTTTCAAATCCCGCAAAACCTCGGAGAGGTCGCCGCGCTGTGAGATCTCAGTAACATTGAGAACTGCATTGAGACCGTCTGATCACGCTGCACTTTAACCGCTGCACACAGTTCTCTGCAGTTCTCCTTTGCCTGCAGAGGATAGAGCGGTTTCTTCTTAAAGCAGCTTTTCTGTTTTGCAGAGAGTAAAACTACACATCAGCTACAAAACATTTAACAGGTAGGTGCTCAACTGATTTTAAGTTTTATAAATATTTGTAGCTGTTCAGCTTTCTTTACCACGTTATCGATCTAAAAATTAGCGGACAAAAAGATAATCTGATAATGAAAACATTATCTTTGATAATTATTGGTTATCGGATTATCGGAACTGTGCCCACCACTGCGAGGCTGTAAACATGTTTATTTCTGCTCTAAAGTTGGACATTTTAAAATGGGTTTCTTTGCGAGTATGCTCTGTTGTGGATCCAGCCTCAAGTAGACAGTCAAGGAACTGCACTTTAACGTTGGTGTCAAAATATGGGCTCGAATGGTTCCGCTTGGTTTCAGTGTGAAGAAGCAGCAGCTGTGTTCTGAATCCTTCCTGAATATTCACACGTCTCACCTTGTCCTGGGGTGTAAGCCCAGATACCCAATGCAGGAATCGGATTTCCGCCACTTGTATATGCAACCTTTTTTGTTCATTTATTACCAAATTTCAAGACCATCGGTGAGAATAAGAGCATATATCGACTGATAAATTGAGAGTTTTGCCTTCTGGCTCAGCTCTTTCTTCTTCACCACAACAGTCTGGAGCAGCTCCAATCCATCTGTCGATCTCTCCACCTTAACCCCACTGAAGAACAGGACCCCTAAATACTGAACTCCTCCACTTGAGGCAATAACTCTCCCTCACCCAGAGAGGACAATCCACCCTTTTCTGATCTTCATCCTAGTCACTCAATCCTCCCCAATATTACCATCTGATGAAGCCAACAGAATCACATCATCTGCAAAAAGTAACAATATTATTCTGAGGTCACCAAACTGGACACCTTTCAGTCCTTGACTGTGCCTTGAAATCCTGTCCATGAACATATGAACAGGATTGGTGACACAACAGTCAGGAGGCGTCCAACACCCACCGGGAACAGGTCTCATGTGATGCTTATAATGGTGTTATTCAAGTACGTTGTATTTCGATCTAGCTTTAAAACAAGTAGAACTTTTAAAAGTCTTAATGATCTTTTTTAAAAAGCTGATTAAGGCAGTGGTGTCCCAAGTATTCCAGAAAGGGTAGACAGGGTGCAGGTTTTCGTTGCAGCCACTGACTCCAGCAGATGATTTCACTCATGAACTCATCTCACCCTGCTCAAAGTGATGTTAATCAGTGAAATCACCTGCTGGAGTCAGTGGCTGCAACGGAAACCTGCACCTTGTCTGCCCTTTCTCAAATACTGTTCTGCTGGATGAGTTCTCCTTATCAGCAACTCCCCTTATCTGTGGTCGCTGAGGGAGGCAGCTACCAGGCTGGGTCATTTATGACACCAGCCCAATATTTACATGTGCCATTGTTGTTTCCTAGCATGAATTTGTCAACTTCTCAGGCAACTATTATTTATTTATTTATTTTTTTATTTTTATAAGAATTGTGTGGCATTGATAATGGAAAATTGTGTGATACTGTTTTTGACTCTGGAACATTTTAAAATGACAGGCTTTGATTTTATTGTCATGTTTCTGTTCTAATCACAGTCTTGTAATTTTTTGCAGTGAACTGTGGCTAACAGACCCAGAATAGCACAACTTACTGCTGCAGAAGCCTTGAGACAGACATTTAAAGCCCACAGTGATGAGATCAGGATCGGCCTTCAAGGGGAGTAGGTAGAGGTCGGGCAAAGACTGGAGGTAATGCCAGAACTCATGGATGAGCCTGTGAAAGAATCAGAGGCCAAGAAGTGCCCCCAATAGGCCAACCAGATGGTCAGTCTGTTGGCAACAAAGGACCTCCTAATCAGGATGGGATTGACAGGCCATACACAGGCAAAAACTGAACAACATGGGAAAGAAACCCTCCTCTAGATCAAAGTCTCATGCTGATCATCGTTAGGAATCAAGCAGGCATCCAATGAAGCATGATGTGACAACACCCAGTCTTCTTTGCCTTAAAGAATGGTTGGAAGCCATAATTAATTACATTAGAACATTTTAAAATATTTGTCACACATAAAGGAAGCAATTTATTTGGGGGAGGTGATGGTCTAGTAGTTAAAGCGTTGGGCTTGAGACCAGAGGATCCTCGGTTCAAATCCTAGCCTGACTGGAAAATCACTAAGGGCCCTTGGGCAAGGTCCTTAATCCCCTAGTTGTTCCCATTGAATAGTGAGAACCTTGTATGGCAGCACCCTCACACTGGGGTGAATGTGAGGCATTATTGTAAAGCTGTTTGAGTGTCTGATGCAGATGGAAAAGCACTATATAAATGCAGTCCATTTAGCCATTAAGAAAAAAACAAACAAACAACAACAAAAAACACATTCCTGTATAAAATATGAGATCATAAATGACCCCACTTCGTTATTTCCAGTGTAACTTTGAAAACTTACTTTATTAATTACTTTTTACAATGACTTTATATTACTTCATTAGCAGCTGCAGACAACTTATTGGCAGCTGCTGAATGTAACTAATAAAGTAACTAGTAACCTAACAGTTATTTTTAAGATTGAAAAGTAATTATTAGTTACTTTGCTGATTACTCAGTCTTAAGCGGAACCAAGTTAGATTACTAGTTACATCACATATTAGTTGCAAGTTCTCGGCAGCTGCTAATAAAGTAACTGCATGAAGCTGCTAATGAAGTAACTGTATAAAGTAACTGTATGAAAAATAACTTTTCAAAGTAACTGTGGCAACACCATTCATTTCAGTCACTAAAGTAACTTGGTTGCTTCAGTGTTAAAAAACAAGCAAAAACAAAATTAACAACAAAACGCCATTTCATTAAACAATTATGCAGATGACTCACAGGTTTATATGCCACTAAAACATAAAGTTGCAACTCCTATGAAGGTGTTAATGCACTGCCTGAATGTTGTTGAAACCTGAAAAGCACCAAACATCTTCATCTTAAATGAACAGAAAATTGAAGTGGCATTATTTGGACCTCTTCGACCTCCATGCTACTCTTAGTGGTGACCTTGACCTTCTGGGTCCTTGTAGTAAATCTTCTGAGAGAACCCTGGGAGTGTTTTGTGACAGCAGTCCCACATTTGACAAATGAATAAATGCAAACGTCAAAGTTATTTTCCATCAGCTGAGGGTCTTTGCGAAGGTCAAGCCATTTCTCTCCATCAGGAAGGTGATTCACACCTTCAACTTATCTCAGCTTGACAATCACAATCATGTGTACACAGGCGTCAGCCAGTCTTTGCTTCTCACACGTACAGCTCTGATCCTTACAGGCACATTTGAGAGGGACCACACCTGTCTTCATCACACTGGCTCCCAGATACCTAGTGTTAGAGATGGTTTTATAGTTTGTTTTTGTGTTATAACGTACATGAGTTAGTGCTTCTTTGCCTCTCTGACACACTTGAGATCTGCTATTCAGAAGCTTCTGGAGGTCCAAGACAGAGAGATCTGAATCTGTCCCTCCACATCAGGACCTCACCAACATGAGAGCAGCCCGGAGATTAGAGAGGCGGGCTTGTAACCAGAAGATTGATGTCAGACAAGAATCTCACAAAAGTGCCCTTGAGCAATGCCATTCATCTCCATGTTGCTCCCAGAGTGCAGTTGGGTGGTCTGTCTGCGTGACAGCGCCCTGTTATCAATATGCATGTTAGTGTGTGTGGATATTTATAAGCTTTAGGTGTCTACATCAAATTAAAAGCTCTGTAGAAATTTAGTCCATTTACACTTTGAAAACCTTATTTTATTCCCTGTCTCTTAAATCTGGCTGAAATTTGTTGTTTTGTATTTTTTTTTTTACCTGTGTTGTCTTTATCAATCTATGTATCTAATCATTCAAATGGGAAACCATCCATAAAACATCAGATGCCATCCATCTATCGATCCAGTAAGACCCTTTGGCTGTTCCCTTGTTTTCACTTGGGGTCTCCACAGCAGAAGTTTGATCTGCATGTTCATTTGACACAAGTTTTACACCGGATACCCTTCCTGACGCCACTCCACATTACATGGAGACATGTGGTATGAGTGGGGTTTGAACCGGGAACCTTACACACTAAAACCAAGCACACTAACCACTTGGCCACCACCCCTGCCCCAATCTGTTTATCGACCTCACGCTCCAATATTATTATTGTTATTATTATTATTATTTGCAGTAGTGGTAGTAATATGTTGCAAAAAACATTAAAATTAAACTTTTTAACATTAAAAATACCTTTAAAAAAAGGTGGCGAATGAAAGGTAGCATTAAACTAATGCAATTAAAAGAACTGAGTGAGGCAACTTACTAGTGGGAATAAATACTTCTGGTGGTCTGCTTGAGGTTTCTCCCTCAGGGGGAGGTTTTCCTTACCACTGTTGCCTGAGTGCTTGCTCTGGGGGTTGATAAGGTTAGATCTTGGTTAATAAGGTTAAAGTTGATAAGGTTAGTTCTTACTTGTATAAAGCGCCATGAGGCAACTTTGTTGTGATTTGGTGCTATATAAATGAAAATAAATTGAAATTGAAAATTGTGGTTTGATGAAATATCCATCAAGTGGATTAGTGAGCACTGGTGCCTCACAGCAAGAAGATCATGGGTTCGCTTCCCACCCTTGCTGTGTGGAGTTTGCATGTTCTCTCCATGTCTGTCTGGGTTTCTTCTGGGCACAATCAAAAAACATGTTTATTTAGGGTCTGCTTTCTGCCCCTGACCAAGGCAGCCCCCAGGTGCCGGACTGTGGCTGCCACTGCTCCTAGTGGTTGCATTGTGTATGACTGTAATTAAAATGGGTTAAAGGCAGAGGACAGTACAGTGACAATAAAGGTTCTAGTCTATTAAATTTGACTTGCATTTCAAAATTAAAGTACTTCTTTGGATTGCATTGAAAAGCCAGTGGACTGAGCAGTGAGTGGGACCTGACTTTTCTGGTTATGACTGATGAAATGCAGACAATATAGGCGCGTGTGTGTGGTGAGGGTGGTGATGGTGTGTGTGTGTGTGTGTGTGCCCCACTTCTTCCGCCTGTGGTAAAACACGATCCCACTCCCTTCATTTGGAGGTGATCACTCAGAGTTTGAAAGTGACGCCAAAGTTCACCAAACGAATTGATCCAAATCAGACGCGCAAAGAGGATCCGTTGCGCGTACGGGGAGCTGCCGAACGCACGGTGCCGCTCCGTCTCCAACGCACTGCGCTCTTATTTAAATATGACGGGGAGGAATCCGTGATGCTGGCCGGACGTGCGGATCCTGGGCTGTGATTGGACGAGCGGCTCCGGGCTGTACGCGCCTCATCCTCGCCGCGCACCGCTGAGCTCGCTGCGCGCAAACCGGATCCGTCTGTATCCGAAGCCGGCGGCTCCAAAACTATGGGTGCGACCATCTATCACATCATATTCGGAGAGTTTGGAGACGTCAACTGTAGTTTAATCGACGCTTTCCAAGACACTTTTTGGGAAAACGCTTCGTTTTTGCTGAGCGTTGATGGTAAGACGGAACTGCTTCTCTCCATTTTTTTTTTTTTTTTTTTGGGAAAAGAAAAGCTCCTAGTTATTATTATTTTATTTCCCCCCCTGTAAGGTTTATATTGCAATGCCACCACTGATGAGATTGGCACCTGCTGGCCTCGAAGCAGCTCGGGGAGGATCGTGGAGAGACCCTGTCCCGAGTACATTAATGGAGTGAAATACAACACAACAAGTAAGAAATCTGCAAAGCAAAAGTTCATTAACATGCATTTGTTTGAAAATGATCAGTCTGTTGTGACTGGCTTGTCACTTTGATGAAAGATGAGAAATCCTGCAAATGAACCCAGTATCACATGTCATTGGTGATTTTTTTTTATTTTTATTATTATTATGCTTAATTACTATTATTTTTTACATTTATTCTTGGTCTGCTGATGCTCCATCTGTTCTGATAAGAAGCAGAGTATCACGCCTCCTGTCAGTGGAAACAGCTGCAACTGAATCAGTATCATTTGTGCTTTTCATGCAGTTATAAGGACAAATCTACCCTCACATATTTAATTGAAGGACTGAGAAGGTGTTGATTGATGGCACATTTTAGCCGCATGAACATGAATACATCATAAATCTATAAGGAGCATCACAGCCAACACAGCACTGCCACAAACATTACACTGCAGTGACATAACCAGTAAGGATTTTAAATTGATGTGAAGTATCTTGATAAAATGACAACAGTGCATTACAAGGACTTTCAATATATGTGTGAACAGTGACGGACACCAACCAGTGTTTGTCTGTCAGCAGGATAACTCAAAAAGTAATGAACGTATTTCAATGAAATTCTGTGAGCAGATAGATAATGTTCCAGGATTCAATTCTGGAGGTGATCTGGAAGTTCAAGAAGAATGTTTGCATGTAGCAAAAATGCTGTGAAAGGATGTTGATAAAATTTGGTGAGCAGATGGAGTAAGTCCTAGAAAATGAGTCATTTTGTTTTGAATTTGATCCAGAACAAATATTGGATCCAGAAGAAATTTTCAGCATTCACTCATTCATTTGTTCTCCAATCAACAGGGTTGGAGTCTATCCCACCAGTCACAGGACGAGAGGCGGGACCCTGGACAGGAACATTAAATTCAAAATTTGTTTATAATAATGAACTTTAATGACATTTTGGAAACAGATGAATAATGTCTTAGGAAATAAATTATGTAATTTTTGAATTCAACCAGAACATATTCTGGATGTAGGATCCAGAAGAATGTTGGACATATAGCAACACTGATCTAAAAAAATTATGAATGGACCTTCATGAAATTTTATGGCAAGGCTTGATGAATCAAAATCAAATCAATTTTATTTATATAGCGCCAAATCACAACAAACAGTTGCCCCAAGGCGCTTTATATTGTAAGGCAAAGCCATACAATAATTACGGAAAAACCCCAACGGTCAAAACGACCCCCTGTGAGCAAGCACTTGGCAACAGTGGGAAGGAAAAACTCCCTTTTAACAGGAAGAAACCTCCAGCAGAACCAGGCTCAGGGAGGGGCAGTCTTCTGCTGGGACTGGTTGGGGCTGAGGGAGAGAACCAGGAAAAAGACATGCTGTGGAGGGGAGCAGAGATCAATCACTAATGATTAAATGCAGAGTGGTGCATACAGAGCAAAAAGAGAAAGAAACACTCAATGCATTATGGGAACCCCCCAGCAGTCTAAGTCTATAGCAGCATAACTAAGGGATGGTTCAGGGTCACCTGATCCAGCCCTAACTATAAGCTTTAGCAAAAAGGAAAGTTTTAAGCCTAATCTTAAAAGTAGAGAGGGTGTCTGTCTCCCTGATCTGAATTGGGAGCTGGTTCCACAGGAGAGGAGCCTGAAAGCTGAAGGCTCTGCCTCCCATTCTACTCTTACAAATGCTAAATACAAGTTAAAATGGGTGTTTTGGGAGTGTGAAAGAGGTCACTTTGGTGGATGTGCTGTATGCCCTCTCTGAGTGGCTTCTAGTATTTTTAAAGTTGTGTGTTTCATCACTGAAAACATACAACTCTGCTGAATAGTCTATATATATGTATATATATATATATATATATATATATATATATATATATATATATATATATATATATATATATATATATATATATATATATATATACATACACTAAAAATGGAACATTGTATTTAGTGTATCTAGTGTATCTAGTTACAGCATGTCAACTAGTTATTGTATCTAGTTACAGCATGTCAACCAGTCCCACAAAACTTGTTTAAGTAGGAAACATCAACATAATATGCAGTTTTTCATTCATACATTTTCTACACCCACTTATTCTAATTTAGGGTGATATGCTAAATAATTTTTTAACAATTTTGTTGCCTGTTATTTTTATGTTTCTTATTTAAACAACCAAGCTTAGTGGAACAGGTCAACATTTCATTTTTATCCGAGGCCATCAAATATGGCCATCGGGTATTACAAAGGCTTTGCGTCTGTCTGTCCATCCGTTTGTGCTCAGCATAAGTCCAGTCCTATTACTGCCACAGTCTTCAAATTCACAGGGAACATTCTTAGGACACAGACCTTGGACAAGTTCAAAGATGGCTAACCTGAAAACTGAAACAGATTGAAACATTCGGTCGGTTTCAATGTGGGTGACAGCCAGAGTAGAGCTGCTCCATGACATCAGTGGTTGGTCTCTTCAAAACCGCTTTGTTTTGTGTGGTTATACACAAGTTTATCATATATTATGTAAAAGGTAGTGAGAAACACTTCTAAAACTTAAAATGCTGTTTTTGGAACCTAATAATGCCTCTGAACTTATTTACAAGACATTTCACGGACATTAACATGGTGATGTCACTTCCTGGTGTAGCTAGCTGTTACATGCTTCGTTTCTGATATGTAAAAGCTAGCGAGACATAAACACTTCTAAAACTGAAAACGCTGTTTTTGTAACCCGATAACACCTCTGGAGTCATTTAAAAAAGACATTTTGCAGACATTAGCGTGCATGCTAACTTCTGCTAAAGCAAAGCTAACTTCCTATGGAGTTAAATTTGTCTCATTAATACCTGCAAATGTACAGAGGGCGATCTACAAATATTCCTTGATTTGCACAACTTCCGCTCTTGTCAAAAGTTCATGCACACACACACACATGCAAGGCCTCCTGTAGACACCATTAAAACATAAACATTGTTTTTGGTTGATTGATACATGGGCTTTATTAAACATGTATAAATTGCACATAAGACAATAGGATCTTAATAATTAACTAACAACTGCAAATTATAGAGAACACAGTGCTCATATGGGCGAGGGTATTTTATCATTGCATTATTTCTATATTTTATGTAGGATACAGTGAATGTTGCAAGTAGAGCACTCAGAGGGCACAAACCTCTGCTAAGGCTAAGCAGTTAAACATTTACACTAATGCATGTTTGTTGCCATACTGGTGGTGCTTGGGCACGCAACGTCCTTTTCCTTTAACAAAATCGCCCACGGCAATATAGAATTGTGAATCATGGCTTGAAAGAAGGCAGTCCAAATGGAAAATAACAGGATTTATCTTCAGGTTTAGCAAAGCATACGCAAACAGGCTTTGTCAATCAATCAGACACTCACAGGAAGCAGCCTCAGGATGATCCACAGTTACTTTGATGCCCCTGCCAATCACGTAAAATACAGATATTGAGCTACCTGTAAAATGCTGCTAGACTGGAACTACGCCTGTACAAGCTGCCAGTGGGAAGATTGGAAGAACAATCGCATAACATGTATGAGAGTAAAATATGTTTACATTTAATCATGCAAATGTAGAGATTCTAGGTCAGGGCACACTTGGGAGCATGCCATGCCCACTACAATACATAGCCTCCTTGGGTCCTGGATGGTAACCAACCAGGCAGTTAACCAGTCCACCCCAAAATCTTGAAAGCAACCATCTATGTGCTGCTACCAGGTGAATCGTTGGTGTATCCTTGGCTTTCTTGGGTCCATAACACTGAGATACCTGTATCCTGGTTCTTGCACAGAGAAACACATCACATGGCCAGATTGTTGCACTTGACGTTCCGTCAAAATGCAGGTGATACTTCTTATCTGAGTCTCCCTCAGTAACCATTTGTTTGACACAAAGCTATTCCCGTGGTATCCAAGGATACTCTGAAGAAACCTAATACCAAAGACATCCAGTCATCACCTTAGTGTCACAACCATAAGATCAGAACCAGCAGCAGCTCCCCCAAAAAATGTTCACCTGCAAAGGGATTGGCATCACCAAACACCTCCATTCAGCAACCTCATGATGCCATCTCTTGTTCTGAAAGACAGAGGACCCAGAGACATGAACGTCACTGCTGAGACCCCTGAGATTCTCTGTATCAGCTGTGCATTTATGTCAGGTATCTAAATATCTTTGATTTTCCACCTAACTTATGTTAGCATAATGTGACTGAATGATTTAAAGCCTTTTTTCAATTACTGTCTTTTTATGCGACTGACAAGAATATCATTTAAAATAAATATCAGGCAAAAATATGAACATAAATGAGCATGCGATGGTCGCTGCAGCTCCTCCATCACATCGCATCATTTCACATTTGGGTGAGCGATATCTCCTCAGAAAAAAAGTGAAGAAAATGTCTTTTCATTCTTTATCCAGCTTTTGTGACATGAACAGCATTTCAAGTAAACATGATGGTATCCAAAATTGTACAATGTGTAAGGGGGGTGCCGTGGGGGGGTGAGCCCATTTAAAATGAAAGCACAGATACCCATCAGCAAAAATCACCACTGCTGTTGGTACATCGGCATCTTTGTCCAAAGTCCCACCCCCCCCCCCCCCCCCCCCCGCCCCGCCACCTGCTCAGCAATTTCTCAAATACAGCAGAGCTTTATTTTCATCTTCCTTTCCTTTCACATGTAAAACTTTAAATCTTTTTCTTGGAAAATGTCTGTCATTGTAAAAGATGTAACTGCATGGATGGATTTAAGTTTAAGCCTTTGTCGAAATTACACACGACATAAATATATATATATATTTTCTCTACAACTCTGAAACAAGTGTCCCCTGGGTGCTCCGGCTTCCTCTCACATCCAAAGACATGCAGGTTAGGTGAATTGGTAAACCTTTTAGTTGTCTGTAGGTGTGCGTGCTGGTGTGGATGTGTTTGTCTGTCTGTATGTGGCCCTGAGATAGACTGGGTCCTGCCCAGGGTGTACACCATCTCATGCCCTATGACCTCTGGGATAGGCTCTAGCCTCTTAATGGAGTAATCAGGTACAGAAAATGAATGGATGAATGAACCACATGCTGAAATTGCTTCCAGAAACACTTGCAATATTAAACAAAACAAATGTTTCAGGCAATGAGTCACGGTTTAAAAAACACTTGATGCAATAAATGAAACATTTCTTGCTGAAAATGATTCAATGTTTTGAAATCTCAAAACACTAACTGGCAAAACTCACACGTACCCATACCCCTTCCTGTACAGGCACCAAAGTGAGGTCCAGAAAGTGCCCATTGGGAGTGTGGACCCCGTTCTGCTGTACTTAGAAATAAACTGATATTGCTTTTAATCTCTAGATGTCTCTCTGAGTCAAGTTGTCACCTCAGATTCTGAAAAATCACTTTGAGGGCCCCTTCACACATAGTACGGATTTGGTTGATTTGCACAGAAAGTGTGCATGAAGCAGGGAACGTGTGCAAAACGTGTAATTTTGTAGCTGCCTCCAATGCCTCGTACACCTGTTGAATACGTTGCTTGAACCATGGACTAATAATGACACCAAAGTTATATTGGTGAGTAGACGACCGTATTCTATGCCAGAAATGAGATCCAGGTTGTTAAAAGCGGCATTTCTCCTTTAATTCGGGTTGTCTTATATATGCGTGTGTTTCCTGTGATTTTTAAATGAGCAGGCACTTGTTGATTAAATAACATCTTAATTTTGCTGTCTGAAGGACTTAAATAACTATCAGGCGTGGCACAAACTGTAGGACACAACTGCAAACTCACACGACTGATAGAGTTCAAAAGGGATTTAATTGGCTCAACAGGCAGGTAGTTGGTACATGTGTGGTCCAGCAGTGTGGCAGAGGTAGCAGGTAGACAAGAAACAGAGGCGTAGTCAAAAGCAGGCACAGGTCAAAATACACAGCGTAAGGGCAATCAGAGGCAAGACAAAACTCGAGATCAAAAACAGGCAAGGTCAAAATACTGATAAGCTGGACAAAACAAGACGTGAGACAGAGGCTGGAAAGTGACAAAGTCAATGATCTGGCGGTGAGCTGTGAGACTGTGAGGGCTTAAATAACTGGTGGTGTAATCAGTGAAACATGATGCAGGTGTCAGTGAAAGTTCTGGAAGGGGCATGGCCGGGGAAGACAAAGATTGTGCACAGTGCAACAAAGTGAAGGCAGGAAAACACAGAGTGGAGTGATGAAAGAGACAAAGACACGTGAGCAGGTGCAAGAGTGGAAGTGGAAGAAAACACAGAGCAAAAAGAGTCATAGTGGCAGACAAAGACACAAGAGCTGGTGCAGGGGCAAACAAAACAGAAACCATGGACAGAATAAAATGCAACTATAACCAGGATCAGGAACAGAACATGAACATGAGAACTGAAAACAAAACCTGACATTAAAGCATAACTGAAATCACAAATGAGATGAGCAAAAATAAACTACTGACAATCAGAGAATAAACAAACCAGATGACTACAGAATAATACAATTAATGAAACAAAATAACTGATAAACAGAAGGTGCAATAAATAATGAATTGAACATTACAAATGAAATCAAATCAAATCAATTTTATTTATATAGCGCCAAATCACAACAAACAGTTGCCCCAAGGCACCTTATATTGTAAGGCAAGGCCATACAATAATTACAGAAAAACCCCAACGGTCAAAACGACCCCCTGTGAGCAAGCACTTGGCAACAGTGGGAAGGAAAAACTCCCTTTTAACAGGAAGAAACCTCCAGCAGAACCAGGCTCAGGGAGGGGCAGTCTTCTGCTGGGACTGGTTGGGGCTGAGGGAGAGAACCAGGAAAAAGACATGCTGTGGAAGAGAGCAGAGATCAATCTCTAATGATTAAATGCAGAGTGGTGCATACAGAGCAAAAAGAGAAAGAAACACTCAGTGCATCATGGGAACCCCCCAGCAGTCTAAGTCTATAGCAGCATAACTAAGGGATGGTTCAGGGTCACCCGATCCAGCCCTAACTATAAGCTTTAGCAAAAAGGAAATTTTAGGCCTAATCTTAAAAGTAGAGAGGGTGTCTGTCTCCCTGATCCGAATTGGGAGCTGGTTCCACAGGAGAGGAGCCTGAAAGCTGAAGGCTCTGCCTCCCATTCTACTCTTACAAACCCTAGGAACTACAAGTAAGCCTGCAGTCTGAGAGCGAAGCGCTCTATTGGGGTGATATGGTACTATGAGGTCCCTAAGATAAGATGGGACCTGATTATTCAAAACCTTATAAGTAAGAAGAAGAATTTTAAATTCTATTCTAGAATTAACAGGAGCCAATGAAGAGAGGCCAATATGGGTGAGATATGCTCTCTCCTTCTAGTCCCTGTCAGTACTCTAGCTGCAGCATTTTGAATTAACTGAAGGCTTTTCAGGGAACTTTAGGACAACCTGATAATAATGAATTACAATAGTCCAGCCTAGAGGAAATAATGCATGAATTAGTTTTTCAGCATCACTCTGAGATAAGACCTTTCTAATTTTAGAGATATTGCGCAAATGTAAAAAAAGCAGTCCTACATATTTGTTTAATATGCGCATTGAAGGACATATCCTGATCAAAAATGACTCCAGATTTCTCACAGTATTAACTAGAGGTCAGAAAAGAGGCACTGAAAATAATAGTGACAAAACCCTGTGACTAAGCACAATATAATAAATGTGATAAACAGAATGAACCTAAGACTAAAGCAACTAAGGGACCAAGAGTGAAAGCAAATAATAAACAATAAAGCCAAACTAAATACGTGGCAAGCCCATGATACATCAAAAGAATAAAAACAGACAAAACATAACTGAGGCATGACACTGGCAACCTTATATAAATAAAACACAAGATTCAGGACATGAACCCATCATGGCAGGAACATGACAATAACATCTCATTTTGCTCACTTAAAAATACACATGCCATGGAGTGTCTCTCAACTGCACATCAAAGTATTGGAACATGGTATTTCACACATTTTAATTTGTTTATGCCATTTCAAATACAAATAAATAAATAAATCTAAAGTTATCTTCTTAAACTCAAACTGAAAGCAAATGTCTGCAACTTGATATAAATTAATTAAAAATATAAAATCCAGCTTGTAGAGGAAGATGTTCTTAAAAGAAGGCTTGAATGTTCAGCTACAGTTTGCCAGAAACGTACTTCTGAGATACAGCCCAGATTTGATGTTTGGTGAAAGAAACTTTTGCAGTTCTTCATACTTGATGTCAAGTCCAAGACATATTCAATGACACGGAAATGTTCATGTTTCCATCCCCTGACTTGTCTGAAGAAAACTGGTAATAAAACTGATTATTATTTACAAGTATTATCAAGTTTTAGAGATTTGCTTTAAGTTTGAGTTTGAGGAAGATAATTTTAGAAATTTTTATTCTTTATATATTTTTTTGTATTTCTTGTATTTGAAATGGCATAAACAAATTAAGATGTGTGAAATACCAATTGTTCCAATACTTTTGAAGGGCACAGTATCCTAACCTTATGAGTGCAAAATGAGTGTGGTATTATTACTGTTTTGTTTAAGAAGGTTTAATTTTCATTGTTACTGAACTTTGTGTGAAATCATAGTCATATTATACCTCATACTGATATGACAGTATTGAGATATGATAATTTAGCCATATTGTACAGCCTTACTGTCAACTAGTTGAAAACTTTGAATATTAATTTGCATCAACATTAAAAAATGCTTAAAGTGGCAGGGGGTTAAGAGGGCTGTGATTAGGGGAGTCTGGGGGGGGGGGTGGAGACCCCCCAGAAACTGAAAGGCAAAAAAGAAAAATGTTAAAAGGTGGGTGGTCTGGGATGCTCTGCCATGCTAATGCTCCCCTGAAGTATTTACTCAAAAAAGTCTGAAGGACCTAAATGACATGGTGAGATGCTGAAGAGTTTCGCTCATTTATGTCCGCGACATATACATGTCAAATTACTGCTAAGCATATGAAAGTGTAGTTTTTATTATTTTGAAAATTTATTTTAGATTTACAATATCACTTTTTAGAAAATGCATTGAAAAAGAGAATTGTTTTGGACCAACCTAAAAAGTGCTTAATTGTTAAACCACAATGAATTAGTTGAGCCAAATTAACATATGTCACATTTACACCAAGTTGTTTTATTTTAATTTGGACAAACTTAATTCATTTAAGTATTGCCAGTTGAAGTAATTTGTTTAGGTTTTGTTTTTTCAGTGTGTAATGCTTTTACATGTGATGTATGTATGTAATTTACCGAGCAACAGCATTTACATTTGGCCCTTGGCCCTTCATCCAGATTCATTATGGTCCTTCAAAGGAAAGAATTGGGCACCTCAGTGCTACACAAAGCAATTATTGTCAAGAGAGACAAATCACTCTTCTAAAATGCTTGAAATACTAACTGAAAAAAACAAAGTTTTGGAAAAAAATTTCACTGGAATGAAACACTAAAAGCAATAAAAGAAAATGATTCAGCATTGTCACGTTTGAAGAACAGATTAAGAAAACTGTTTCAAAGCCCTCAAACCCCCCCCCCCCCCAAAAAAAAAGCCAATTCTAAAATATCAATATATGAAATAAAGTACCTGCTTCAAAATGAACTCTTTTGAAATGTTTGAATCACTAAATAAAGCAAGTGCTTCAGAAAATATTCACACGAAGTGCATCGCACACTAAATGTTCAGCCCTGGTCACACGGCACACGGCGATCGCTGCACGAAGGGAAAAAAAGCCACAAAGCCGCAAATCGTTGAGAAAAAGTGGACAAAGGAGCCGACACTTCTCCCATCACAGAAAAGCCTGCGAGTGCAGAGTGCAACAACATTCGCAAGCACATGCATGTTGCAGCCAGAGACGGCTGGAACATGCGTAAATAGTAAAAGTAGTTGATCAAACGTTCTTGCCGCTATCGTTTCTAAAACGTTGCTTTTCATCCCACACATGGACGAGTCACATTCAGCTCGTCGGATCTTTAGTTACTGATCCGTTCAGATATCATCAATGTTTGTGCAGGACATCGGAATTGGGAGGATGGACGAAGTACAGTACGGGAACTATGCAAGCAACGAGGAGCTGTCAAGACAGAAAGCAAAATGGAATGTGGACGAATTGAGGTTGTCGTCAGGATTCATTCACATTTTTCAACAGTTTGAAAATTCTGACGAAGTGTCAGCCACAGGAATGAAGCTAGATGATGGTTAAACGAAGTCTCCGAAAGTCAACGTAAGTCCAGATTTCTTGTTTCGTTTTAGCTTCGGTGTCCTTCATTAGTGCAGTGTGGATGGGGCTTAACACTTGTTCAGAAAATACACACATGAAATGCTTGCAACAGTATATTTTCTGGATAAAATTCAAAATAAAATCCCTCATTTTGGGGGGGGGGGGGGGGGGGCCCTCAACCCCTGCTCTAGATCCACCACTGCCATCTTGGTAATGCTTAATTTAGTCCTCATAACAAACCAGTCATCACAACAAAAGACACGGGTGGAAGCAAATTCGTGAAAACTGTGACTTTGCCTAACAATAAATGCAGTTTTCAAAGCACACAGGGATACTGGCTTCTGAGGTTTGACGTGAAATAATTTTCAGTTAACGGCAGCAGCAAACCCAAAACCCGTTCAGTGAAGACATTAGGCTCTGACAGTCATAAAACTTTAAACTCAGAGTCAGCAGGAGTTCCCAGCCATATTTGGTAAAGGCGAAATAAAATATAGATTGTGGTTCAGTCCATTCCACTGAATGCGTTAATCTTCCCGCACACAATGCAATGATGGCGCGCTAAGGCACCTCAGAGAAGCACAGCGGCAGACATTAGATCATGTGATGTCATGGTGAGATATTTGCAGTGCAGCTACAGTGGAGACAGAGAAATAAGAAATAAAAGCTGCCAAAGACAGAACCCGTTTATTCCACTGCTAGGGGTGGGGTGTGGGCGTGGGTGTGTGTGTGTGTGTGTGTGTGTGGGGGGGGGGGCATCCGGGTTTGTAATGAGAGATTTAAATTTGTGCATGGACAGCAGAGCAGAGCGTCCTGCACTCAGCTGGAACATCCCTGCTGTCACATAAGCTCTTTTCACACTTATTGCATATTAAAGTGTTCAGCGCTCAGAAATCTCATTCATGGCCAAGTTTCTTCACAGTTCTATTCAAACTTGTTCCAATCATCATGCTTCATCTAGTTCTGACAGATCAAAAGGAGTAGAGCATGTTTTTTTTTCTGTATTTTCCAGAATATCAGTCACACTGGAGGATAAGTTACACCTGTTAAAAAAAAAATGGCTGCTGAAAAGGGGGGATAATCTAAGTCACACTTTTTTTCTGGATCATCAGATAATTGAGATTTTTGTGCATTCTTGTAGTGTACTTTTCTCTGTTATCACTGATATTTATTCTGTGATTCGATTGCTGGGAAGCCTTATGTAAATAGTTGTTGTAATAATAATAATAATAATAACAACAAATGCATGTTTTTTTGGTATATAAGTTGTACCGGAGTATAACTCACATGACACTGTGAAAAATACAGTAATGTGCTTCATACATTATGATCTAATTCACAGGTATTCAACAAAATTAATCCTGATTACTGATCTTTGATCCTCATCATTGATGTTTGATCTCAATTGCGAAGCCTTTATCCCATTCCCTGCACCTTATCCCTGAGGGCAAATCTTTTATCACATATTTGAACTTTTTATCTTTGTTACTGACCTTTAATCCAGATAACAGCTCTGTAATCCAGATTACTGAACTTTGATCCTCATCACTGATGTTTGATCTCAGTTGCTAAGCCTTTATCCTGTTCCCTGCACCTTATCCCCAAGGGCAAATCTTTTATCAAATATTTGAATGTTTTATCTTTCTTACTGACCTTTAATCCAGATAGCAGCTCTTTAATCCAGATTACTGAACTTTGATCCTCATCACTGATGTTTGATCTCAGTTGCTAAGCCTTTATCCTGTTCCCTGCAACTTATCCCTGAGGACAAATCTTTTATCATATATTTGAACTTTTTATCTTTGTTACTAACCTTTAATCCAGATAGCAGCTCTTTATAATCTAGATAGCAGCTATTTAATCCTGATTATCTCAATTCCCTGCAAATCCTGATTATCCCGTTCCCTGCACCTTATCCCTGAGGGCAAATCTTTTATCATATATTTGAACATTTTATCTTTGTTACTGACCTTTAATTCAGATAGCAGCTCTTTAATCCTGATTACTGAACTTTGATCCTCATCACTGATGTTTGAGCTCAATTGCTAAGCCTTTATCCCTTTTCCCGCACCTTATCCCTGAGGACAAATCTTTTATCATATACGAGGTCTGTTAGAAAAGTATCCGACCTTTTTATTTTTTTCAAACACCTGATGGATTTGAATCACGTGTGCTTGCATGAGCCAACCTTGATCCTTCGTGCGCATGCGTGATTTTTTTTCACGCCTGTCGATTGCATCATTTGCTTGTAAGCAGCCTTTGTGTGAGGATGGGTGGAGTCTCGTCGTTTTTTCTTTGCAAGGAAAATGGCGGAACAACTGGAGCAGCGCGACTGCATCAGCTTTTACCAGAAACTGGATGACAGCCAGGTGGAAACCATTCACATTAATCAGACGGCTTTCGGTGACAATCCTATGGGCATCACACAGATTAAGGAGCGGTACAACCGGTTTAAAGACGTCTGCACAATGGTGGAGAGCGAGCCACGCTCCAGGCAGTCATCAACATGCTGAAATGACCGGATCATTTCCAAAGTGAACGCTGTGGTGATACGGGACCATCGTGTGACTATCTGAGAAATTGCGGAAGAGGTGGACATCAGCACTTTTTCGACACATTCCACTGTGACAGAAGATTTGGCCATGAAAAGGAGTGGCGGCGAAATTCGTGCTGCTGCTGATGGAGCAAAAGCGCCACCATGTTGAATTCTCACAGGACACGCTGGACTCCGAAAAATGATGCCCAGCTCTTCCACCATTTGGAAGATTCAGACGGCTTTCGGTGGCTTTTCAGTCATGTGACTATCCGAGAAATTGTGCAAGAGGTGGGCATGTCACAACATGTCCTGTGAGACTTCAATACGGAGGCGCTTTTGCTCCGCCATCAGCTTCGTGCCAAAGCCTCCTTTTCATGGTCAAATCTTCTGTCACAGTGGAATGTGCCGAAAAAGTGCTGATGTCCACCTCTTCCGCAATTTCTCGAATAGTCACACGACGGTCCCATATCACCACAGAGTTTACTTTGACAATGATCTGGTCATTTCAGCACGTTGATGGCCGCCTGGAGCACGGCTCACTCTCCACCGTTGTGCGGACGTCTTTAAACCGGTTGTACTGCTCCTTAATCTGTGTGATGCCCACAGGATTATCACCGAAAGCCATCTGAATAATCTGAATGGTTTCCACCTGGCTGTCACCCAGTTTCTGGAAAAATTTGATGCAGTCACGCTGCTCCAGTTGTTCCGTCATTTTCTTTGCAAAGAAAAAATGACGAGAGACTCCACCCATCCTCACACAAAGGCTGCTTACAAGCAAATGACGCAATCGACAGGCGTGAAAAAACTCACGCATGCGCACGAAGGTTCAAGGTTGGCTCATGCAAGCACACGTGATTCATATCCATCAGGTTTTTGAAAAAATAAAAAGGTCGGATACTTTTCTAACAGACCTCATATTTGAAATTTTTATCTTTGTTACTGACCTTTAATCCAGATAGCAGCTCTTTAATCCTGATTACTGAACTTTGATCCTCATCACTGATGTTTGATCTCAATTGCTAAGCCTTTATCCCATTTCCTGCACTGTATCCCCGAGGACAAATCTTTTATCATATATTTGAACTTTTTATCTTTGTGACTGACCTTTAATCCAGATAGCAGCTCTTTAATCCTGATTACTGAACTTTGATCCATAATGCCGATCTTTTGTTTTTGTAATGTGGTGAAAAGGGGTGAAATCTGCGTGATGAAAGACACCTGAACACGCCATTCTCTTAGAGTCCAAGCCACTTAACCTTGGTTTGACTGTTTATTAAATCATATTTTTGGTGACTGCATGCGTGGTGGATCTCCTGGTGGTTTATTTTGTTGTGAACATTAAGAGTTACTAGTGCAGTGCCCATCAGAAGTTTGTATTCTGATAGAAAATTGGGAGCTTAAGTAGATTTCTCATGGCCCCTTCACTCATAGTGCGAAGTGGGTACGACATGTGGATGAAAACGGTGATACAGCTTGAAACAGTTTGAAATTAGTGCACCACGAAACATCGCGCCGATGAGCAGGCGTGCATGACGTCAGTGCGACAGTTCATGCACGCGAAGGTGTCTGTCGAGCAGGGACAGGTGCTCGTATTGTGTTTCATGGGACAAGCTGCACCACCTCACACTGCTGATTTGGAGGAAAATAAAATAAAAACCAGATGTATAATTAGTGAATATCACTGGGTTGATATAAATAATACATAAAGGGGGACACAATACAGAAGTCTGCGGTCAAATAACCCTGATTAAAAAAAAACACAACATTCGAACCCACACATCCTAATTACCAGACAGCAACTCTACCACTACACCACAATCAGTCTTGTAAAAGGGGCGTGAAATGTCTCTAATCAACAAGCAGACAAACGTAGTTTATCAAAAAAAGAAAAACAGCGCTGTGATAACTGACCAAACAGTGTCTGCTACAGTGTATTTCTGCTGATACGTGACTGAAAGCGGCGTATTTGTCGTACTGTTGGCCTGTTGTATGGTCCTGCAGCGCCCCGCTCATGGTCCTGTCAGACAGACGTGACGTTCAGATCACCTGCTGCGTGTCCACATAAACTGACGCTCCGGTCCAGCTGGACCAGTCAGTGTGCGCGCTCTCCAGCCCGTCGCAAGCGATATATGTTTTGATGTTTTCAATGTGAGTACAGCAAGCGCACACACGCATATCCTGCAGCTCTGATGTCCAGGTCCAGAGATGTTAACAACTGCCACGCCCCCTGTCCATTCAGCGCACAGACCAAAGTGTCCCTCTGTGATCAGATGAGATGCGCCTCGCCTGTGGGGGCAAAGCACACGCATACACATGTTGGAGGGAGGGGGAGCGCGCGACACACACACACACACACCAACAGCACGCCACATCTCGGCAGCTCCACAGTCGTGTGGAACTTCGACAAATTTCACTTCCAGTACGACAGTGGTCATCTGCAGTCTGTTGTCATGTGAAGATTGCGACTGGCCACACATTTTCTAAGTGCCATGTAAGCGCTGTTAGATGTTTGTGCGTATCACCTGGAGTTTGGCCTGCACCTGCCGCGAGAGGGTGCAATGTGTTCGCACAGCGCACACTTTCTCTTTCAGGCACTTGTGTCCCCAAATAGTTGCAGCAACAGGTGTACAAGGCATTAGAGGCAGGGATGAAAGTACACGGTTCGCACACGATTCCTGTGTCATGCGCACTAAGTGTGCACTTGGTCCAAACTTCGCACTATGTGTGAAGGGGCTCTCATGGATGGTCGTATGACGCTGTGTTCAAAGGTGGGATTTACAAAGAGGTGTACTTATGTTATATTATTTTATTATTTGAATATAATATTTCATATTGTTTTAAAAATCAGTTTTATTATCAATTATATGAAAATAAAAGGATTCCCATTACTGGAAGAGAGTCAGATAAAATTAAACAGAACTTTTTTGAATATTTGAAACAACAAATCAGTATCCCACCTCCTGAACACAGTTTATTTAAACTTGAACTCACAGTAAATATTTTAAAAATAACCATTTAAGCATAGCAAATACTCAATGTAGTAAAAAATAAAATATAATAACAAATAAACACAGATATATCTAACAAAAGAGTGCTAAGCAATAAGCCACTGTGTCACCGTGTTTATTGGACATTTTATCTTGGAGCATGTAAACTGTTAACTGACTGAAAATTTGATCCAGTTAAGAAAATGGAAATATTCTATTTTATAGCTATTTTAAAAATAACACTATTTCTACATCTACGAGGTCTGTCAATAAAGTATAGGTCCTTTTTATTTTTTTCAAAAACTATATGGATTTCATTCATATGTTTTTACGTCAGACATGCTTGAACCCTCGTGCGCATGCGTGAGTTTTTCCACGCCTGTCGGTGACGTCATTCGCCTGTGAGCACTCCTTGTGGGAGGAGTCGTCCAGCCCCTCGTTGGAATTCCTTCGTCTGAGAAGTTGCTGAGAGACTGGTGCTTTGTTTGATCAAAATTTTTTCTAAAACTGTGAGGCACATCGAAGTGGACACGGTTTTAAAAATTCAGCTGGTTTTCGGTGAAGATTTTAAAGGCTGATGAGAGATTTTGAGGTGATACTGTCGCTTTAAGGACTTCCCACGGAGCGGGACGTCGCGCAGCGCTCCCAGGCGCCGTCGTCAGCCTGTTTCAAGCTGAAAACCTCCACATTTCAGGCTCTATTGATCCAGGACGTCGTGAGAGAACAGAGAAGTTTCAGAAGTAGTCGGTTTCAGCATTTTATCTGGATATTCCACTGTTAAAGGAGATTTTTTTAATGAAAGACGTGCGGACAGATTATAGCGTCGGCTCGCAGCCGCCGCGATGCTCCGCCACTGGAAAAACACCTCTGTTGGAAGCCTTAAAGACAAGTTGGAACATGCCCAGCTGTTAAACAATTTCTCAGATACTCACTCCACTGAAAGCCATCAAAAGCCGCCTGGATTTTACAAATGGTTATCAACACGGAGGTGTTTTTCCAGTGGCGGAGCGTCGCGGCGGCTGCGAGCCGACGCTGCAATCCGTCCGCACGTCTTTCATTAAAAAAAATCTCCTTTAACAGTGGAATATCCGGATAAAATGCTGAAACCGACTTCTTCTGAAACTTCTCTGTTCTCTCACGACTTCCTGGATCAATAAAGCCTGAAATGTGGAGGTTTTCAGCTTGAAACAGGCTGACGACGGCGCCTGGGAGTGCTGCGCGATGTCCCGCTCCATGGGAAGTCCTTAAAGCAACAGTATCACCTCAAAATCTCTCATCAGCCGTTAAAATTTTCACCGAAAACCAGCTGAATTTTTCAAACCGTGTCCACTTCGATGTGCCTCACAGGTTTAGAAAAAAGTTTGATCAAACAAAGCGCCAGTCTCTCAGCAACTTCTCAGACAAAGGAATTCCGACGAGGGGCTGGACGACTCCTCCCACAAGGAGTGCTCACAGGCGAATGACGTCACCGACAGGCGTGGAAAAACTCACGCATGCACACGAGGGTTCAAGCATGTCTGACGTAAAAACATATGAATGAAATCCATATAGTTTTTGAAAAAAATAAAAAGGACCTATACTTTATTGACAGCCCTCGTATATTGTTTGATAAAATTTAAAATTCATTTATTTTCTACTGCTTATTCAGGTCTGGGTCTAGCGGCAGACTATGCAGCTCAGTCCATGCTTCCCTATCTTCGACAAAGTCCTGTAAGTGTTCCTAGGGGATCCTGAGGTGTTCCCAAGATAGCTGGGAAATATAGTCCCTCCATCAGGTCCTGGGTCTTCCCCTGGCCCTCCTCCCTGTTGGAAGTGCCTGGAAGACCTCCCTAGGGAGATGACCAATGGGCATCCTCACCAGCTGCCCAAACCACCTTAAATGGCTCCTTTTGATGTGAAGATGCAGGGGCTCAACTCTGAATCCCCCCTGGATAGTCGAGATCCTCATCTTGTCCAGGAGTGTAAGCCCAGATTCACGATAGAGGAATCTCATTGCCACGCTTGTATCTGCGATCTTATTCTTTTGGTCCTTAGCCAATGTTCATGACCATAGGTGAAGATAGTTTGAAAGTTGACTGGTTAATTGAGAGCCTCGCCTTCTGGTTCAGTCAGGGACTGGATTGTGTCCAGTTTGGTGACATCAGAGATCCGTCTCTGCTTCTTGTGGATGATGTGGTTCTGTTGGCTTCATCAGACAGTGACCTCCAATGCACACTGAGCAGGATTGAGGCTGAGTGTGAAACGAGTGGGATGAGAATCAGCACCTCCAAATTTAAGACCATGGTCCACCGTCGGTTAAAGATGGCTTGTCCCCTCATGGTCAGTAGAGAGTTATTACCCCAAGTAGAGGAGTATAATTATCTCAGGGTCTTGTTCTTGAGTGGGGGTTAGTTGGAGCGTGAGATGTGCAGTCAAGGACAATTGACTTTGAAAGATTTTAGCCATGCTGTTAGAAAATTATGTCTACAACTGCATTATTGGTGATGTATTTATGGTCTCTTTAAATGTGACATCATGATGTTAAATTAGAGATAAACTGATGGCTTAAAATACACATCTGAACTGAGCTACAGAGGATAATCAGCCAAACAGCAACATTATGGCCACATAATGGTATAGATATAGATTATAGATGTCATCAGGCTTCCTTCTAGGTGATTTAACTGCAATCATTTCAGCACTGGCATACTGACTGAAATGATTTAAATGATTAAAATGTGTCCAATTTTGCCCCCCCCCCCCCCCCCCCATTCTCCAAAAGAGGAATGTCCTCCTGTCCATCCATGCATGATTTTATAGTTATTACCGTATGTCATATTCCAGGAATCACTGGTTGAATGGTCTTAATTTTAGCGTCAAATTATTTGTAAGATATTTGCTGTAATGACTTTACAAGAAACTGAAGCATCACTACAGCAACAGCCAAAAATAATAAAACTCACAAATGCCACCACCCACCTGCCTCTCTGTGACCACTGAATCCATAGAGCAGATTTTGGAATACATTGTCTTATCAATATCACCCCACATTTCTATTTGTTCCCAGTGAAATTCCTGATTATATCCCAAAACACTCTTCCAGACATTTGATTCAGTTAAATTACCCGGTGAGGCTAGAGAGATTGTAGACTTAAACTATCTACAGTGACTTTGTCAGTTTTTTGAATGAATGATGAAGCATCTTAAAGATGAGAGTAAACTTCTAGAATCTCAGAGACTCAAACCTGATCCAATTAAACTTTATTTTCTCCTGTTTGGGTATCACTTTTGGACCTTTGACCTGATGAAATTACCCTTTGCAATATTTCCTTAAAGGATCACAGATGGACACATATATATTTTTTTCTTTATAGTGACAAATTAGGGTGACAGTGAATGTGACATGAAAAATAATTCGATACAACCAGTGAAAAAATGTACTTTCATCTTAATGGATTGTGTGCTGTAGGAATTCCAATCCAGGTGTACTTCTGCTCAGAAAAACAGGGATGCCCAAATTTAATATTTGAGCAGCAAATCTGTGAATACTCAAAGCATTTCAAGAACTTCATGAATTATTTGTGTAACCTAAAAAGTGGTTACAACACAAACATTTTATCAACTACAAAAAATAGCACTATAGTTCAAGGGGAACTTTGGGATTTTTCAACCTGGGTTCTATTTTCAGGTGTTTTCGGTTCATTAGTTCAGTATTGACTTAGAATGGGCAACACAGTGGGTCAGTGGTTAGCACTGTTGCCTCACAGCAAGAAGGTCAAGGGTTCAATTCAACCTGGTCTCACGGCAAGTCGTGATTCAGCAGCACGAAATATACATTAATCTATTTGTTCGTGATATTGTGACTAAAAGCGCCTTTATTTTCGTCACGGCAGCACGAATTCATTCTAATTCATTCCGTGATGGCTGCACGAAATTAAAAGTGAAGTGGGGATGGGGCGGGGGGGGGGGGGGGGTGGTGGTGGTGGTTATGGTTAGGGTTGGGGGAAGGAATAGGGTTAGTAATAAGTTAAAAAAAAAATTCACAAAAATTTGACTCATTTCTACACAGGAGCACAAAAAAACAAAACAAACAAAATAAAAAAAGTGAGAAAGGGCTGGTTCGATTCCCACCTGTCAGAGGTGGGACGAAGTCACTGTCAAGTCAATCTCAAGTCATCAATCTGCAAGTCCCAAGACAAGTCTCAAGTCAGTTTGCAAACATTTGGTGGTCATTATGACTTGAGACTTGACTTGGGACTTGCTGATTCATGACTTGAGAGTGACTTGATGGTGACTTCATCCCACCTCTGACACCTGTGGCCTTTCTGTGTGGAGTTTGCATGGGTTTCCTCTGGGTGCTCCGGTTTCCTCCCACATTTAAAGACATGCAGGTTAGGTGAATTGGACACTTTATAATTGTCCAGGTCTCCCTTGCAAACTTAAGCTGGCCTGGACATGTGCTGGCTTGAGCAGGGGAACCTTGCGTGTCCTGTAGGATTTTAAACCATGGCGACATAGTGTGTTACTTATGCAATCTTTGTGACTGTGGTCCCAGCTTTCTTCAGGTCCTTGACCAGGTCCTCCCGTGTAGTTCTGGGCTGGTTTTTTCTCAGAATCATCTTTACCCCATGAGGCGAGATCTTGCTTGGAGCCCCAGACAGAGGAAGACTGACAGTTATCTTGTGTTTCTTCCATTTTCTAATAATTACGCCAACAGTTGTTGCCTTCTCACCAAGCTGCTTTCCGGTTGTGCTGTAGCCCATTCCAGCCTTGTGCAGGTATACAATTTTGTCCCTGGCATTCTTAGACAGCTCTTTGGTCTTGGCCATTTCAGTTGCAATTTATTTTCATTTACATAGCGCGAAATCACAACAAAGTTGCCTCAAGGCGCTTCACACAAGTAAAGTCTAACCTTACTAACCCCTAGAGCAAGCACACAGATGACAGAAACCTCAAGAAGACCAGACTCAAAGGGGTGAGCCTCTGCTTGGGCCATGCTACCGACACAATAGACAATAAAGGAAATTAAACAGGAAATTTTGGGAGTCCATATTGGTGCACAAGACGGAAGGCCTGCAGAAGAAAAACACCCACTCCCATCTCTGGGTGGAGCCGCACCTTAAACAGACAAAAAACAGAATCAGGCGGCAGAAAGGCGATAAATACAGTATAATTTATCAGTATTTAGCAATAAGATAAATAGAAGAAATACTAAGGTGATCACCAACCACTAGCCCTAAGCTTCACTAAAAGACCCAGACTTTAGATAAGTTGAGGCCGCACCCTGCTCTGTTTAATAATAAAATGAATTTAAAAGAGTAGAAAACATAGCATCATACTATGCCAGTATGCTAGCCATATGAAAGGGAAAATAAGTGCATCTTAAGTCTGGACTTGAAAGTCTCTACAGAGTGACTGTTTTACTGATGCAGGGAGATCATTCCACAAAGAAGGTGCATGATAAGAGAAAGTTCTGTGACCCGCAGACTTTTTATTCACCCTAGGGACACAAAGTAGTTTTGCACCCTGAGAATGCAGAGCCTGGGCCGGTACGTAGGGTTTATTTCATAGGTAGAAGAAAGCAGTCCTCGTAATATCTCTAATGTGGAGGTCAAAGGACAACGTAGGATCAAAAGTTACCCCAAGGTTTCTCACTTTGTCAGTATGATTGATGTATGACACACAAGCCTAAGCTAGGCGTTAGCTGCTCAAATTGATGCCGATGTCTCACTGGACAAAGAACCATCATTTCAGTCTTATAAGAATTTAAAACTATGAAACTGCTAGACATCCATCTTTTCACTGATGCAAGGCAATCCTCTAAGGATTTTATGTGGATGAGATTACCAGCAGTTATCAGCATGTATAACTGAGTATCATCAGCATAGCAATGAAAGGTAATCCGAAAATGCTGCAATATGTGCCCAAGGGGTGCTATATGAAGGGAGAAACGCAGGGGGCTAAGACAGACCCATGTGGAATGCTAAATTTCATGTCACTAAGGTTAGAGCAAGAACAAATGGTCAGGTATGATGTCAACCATGCAAGGGCACTCAAAGTAATCCCAAAAATGATTCTCTAGCCTATCAAGTAGAATATGGTGAGCCACCATATCAAACACAGCACTAAGATTCAACAGCACCAGAACCGTCATGGTGTCGGAATCCATTCCAAGCAGAAGATCATTCACCACTTTAGTGAGAGCCGTCTCTGTGGAATGATATTTTCTAAAAGCAGACTGCAGTGCCACAAAAAGATTATTCTCAGTAAGGTGGCCCACGAGCTGCCGTGACACCACCTTTTCCTGAATTTTAGGGCAAAATGATAGATTTGATATCGGCCTGTAGTTTTTCAATACACTAGGGTCAAGATTAGGTTTCTTAAGTAATGGTTTAATCACTGCAGTTGTGAAACATTTAGGAACAGATCCAGAGGTCAGTGAGAGATTAAGAACTTCCAGCACAGTCGGCCCAAGAATGGGCCACAGGTCCTTAAACAGTTTTGTTGGTATCAGATCAAATAAACAAGTTGTGCTTTTTGTTGACGTTCCAAGTTTCATCAGTATGTCTAGAGAGATACTCTCAAATTCTGTAAATCTAGATAATACCTAAGTAATGGCAACCACCTCAATAGCAGGGTGTAGTGGCTGGGTTAAGGCATGCTGGGATATGTTTAACCTAATGTCATCTATTTTCTTCTCGAAGTAATCCAAGAAATCTTGTACTGTAAAAGGAGAATGACTCACAGGTGGTTGTCCATGAATAAGTGTTGCCACCGTGTCGAACAAGAACTTTGAGTTATGCTTCTTTTTGTTAATCAGATCACGTGAGGTGGAATACTTCTAATTTTGAACTATGCCATTTTTGTTCTACACCTCTAGCCTTATGCTTGAGGTCACGCAAGTAATCATTGAACCAAGGTGACTGTGTTTTCAGGGGCTTGGTTTTAATATAGGTGGTGCAATCATGTCATGGGCGCAGTTTTGATCGCTGAGTTTAAACTGTCCACAAGATGGATAGGTTGGAGTGTGATTGATTAAGTGGACAGGTGTCTTTCATACAGGTAATGAGTTCAAACAGGTGCAATTAATACAGGTAAAGGGTGCAGAACAGGAGGGCTTCTTAAAGGAAAACTAACAGGTCTGTGAGAGACAGAATTCTTACTGATTGGTAGGTGATCAAATACTTATTTCATGCAATAAAATGCAAGTTAATCATCATTAAAAAAAATCATATAATGTGATTTTGTGGATTTCACAGTTGAAGCGTACCTATGATAAAATTACAACCCCCACCACCCACCATTCTGTGTAGGTGGAAAAACTTGCAAAATCGACAGTGTGTGAAATACCTATTTCCTCACTGTGTGTGTGTGTGTGTGTCTCTCTCTCTCTCTCTCTCTCTCTCTCTCTCTCTCTCTCTCTCTCTCTCTCTATATATATATATATATATATATGTGTGTGTGTGTGTGTGTGTGTGTTGTTTGAGCTGCTGTAAAAATTTAAGTTTCCATCTCATGATATTTTGAAGTAACTTTTCATCATGATTCAACCATTGCAACAGACTATTGCACCTTTTAATGCCATATTCACGAATAACTGATCTATGCATTTGTGCTGAGAGACACATATATCAGAAAAAAGTGCAACACTGTGTAAAAAAATCTGGATTTTTGATTTATTACAGGTGAGGTAACCTTTATGCACACAAACAAACTGTCAACTGTATGTACATCGATTTACCCTTTGCTTGGCAGGAGCTCTGTTTTATTCACACATGCCTGGTTTTTTATCTTTATTTTTTTATTTTGTATCAACACAGCATGAAAAGTGCAATGATTTGCCAGGACAGCATGTGCAAACACGCTCGCTGATTTGTCAACAGTGTCGCGGATCAATATTTTAATTCTTGACAAGCTGAGGACGATTCGATCTGGAGGTGAGAGTGCGCAGGCTGAATATCTGTGGGAAATTGATCTTCCAAGTGAAAACAGTTCATTCAGGCACACTGAGACATAATGGCGCTTTGTGTGTGCAGATGATAATAGAAATGCATTGAAGAACTCGAGTTTGCCTGTTGACTGCTGCTGTACTGTATTAACTGGTATGGCAGATCAAAAAAGAAACAACTTCAAAGTCCAAGATGGTTAAGTGACTGCAAACATCGATTGCAGAGTCTGTTTTCAAGGCATTAGAGAAATCAGTCTTTCTGACACAAGATTGTTCTATTTTGCACTCACTGTTTTAGGTTCAGTATCTAAAATGAGAGGAATTTTGATTCCTTTCCAATAACCATCTTTGATGTTTTGACTAAAAAACTGACAGTTCATATGAACAGTGAAACTGGACTTTTTTTTAATCTTACAAACATTCGTTCAACCAAAGGAGGACTCAGCAGAGCGAATTCCTTTGCCGCGGTACAATTTCATGCACCCCACCTTGATATTTCTCCACACCCATTCAGATTGAAATAACATTTTTATAGACATTCAAACTGTACATATGCACACCCTTTGAATTTTGAGATCTGCACATATTTCTTGTGATTGGTTCTGCGTTTACGTGTGTGTGTGTGGCAGGGAGTGGGGGGGGGGGGGGGGTCAGCTGAATTATGAACTATGAAGTATTTTTCATGAAATATGGTGTATGGGCCAGACATTAGTGAACATACATACGAGGTCTATTAGAAAAGTATCCGACCTTATTTTTTTTTTTCAAAAACCATATGGATTTGAATCACGTGTGATTGCGTCAGACAAGCTTGAACCCTCGCGTGCGCATGCGTGAGTTTTTCCACGCCTGTCAGTTGTGTCATTCACCTGTGAGCAGGCTTTGAGTGAGGAGTGGTCCAGCCCCCTCGTCGGATTTTCATTGCCAGGAAATGGCGGAATGATTTGGGCTTTTTTTTTCCATCAGAATTTTTTCAGAAACTGTTAGAGACTGGCAGCTGGAAACCATTAGAAAATTTATCTGGCTTTCGGTGAAAATGTTACGGGCTTGGTAGAGAATAAGGAGTGTTACTGTCGCTTTAAGGACGGCCCCCAGCGGCTGTGGGGCGCGCCGCACTCCGAAGCCGCCATCGACAGGCTGAACGACCATTTCATTTCTAAATGGATGGTTGTCTGGATCCGTGACCATCGTGTACCATTTCTCTAGTTATCACAAGAGCTGGACATCAACCATTTTCCTGCAGATTTCACTTTTAACAAGAGATTTAGTCATGGAAAGCCAAGCGGAGGCTTCGCGCGTCATGATGGATTCGCTACTGGAGCGAGACAAAACCACCTCTATTTTGGTCTCACAGGACGGCTTTGAGATGGCGTTCAGACAGCTGTCGGTGGTTTTTCCATCGAGTGATTATTCGAGAAATTGTGGATGTGCCTGGACATGCCAGAACATGTCCCATGAGGCTTCATCATGGCGTTGCTTTGCACCATGCGGCACCGCCACGACGCGCGAAGCCTCCGCTCCTGTTTCCATGACAAAAACTCCTGTAACAGTGGAATGTGCCGTTCATTTCCAAACTGGACGCTGTGTTTTATCTGGGACGTCGTCTGACTAGCACAGGAATTGTGAACAGATGTGGACATCAGCACTTTTTCGGCACATTGAGACAGACGTGCGGAGGAATTCCGCGTGTCGCAGCGGTGCCGCATGGCACAAAGCAACGCCGTGATGAAGCCTCACGGGACATGTTCTGGCATGTTTTTTTTTTGTTTTTTTTGCCAGCTTGCACTCGACCGAGACGGATGCACTTTTCTCTTCTCCCTCCCTCCTTATCTTTCCTGCTTTTGTGGCGTGTTGACTGTGAGGCTGCAGCTTTGCTCTTCTGGAAACGACAAAAATGGATCTGTTAAAGTGGTCTCTGAACGCAATTGACACTATTTTTTCTACAAGATCTTCGGGAGCGGAGGACCCGACCTGTCCTGCTGGGACGCATGTGATGGGTTACGTGATGGACTTGTGGAGGAGATGGCAGGTCATGTGCCTTTACATGCTTTCTGTGGAGGACGTTGAAGATGTGTACATATTCGGCTTGGTGGTGACCGGCTTTCTGATGTGTGGAGCGGGGCACTTGCTGGTTTACCGGAAAATCAAGAAAGTGGAAGCAGCTTTGATTGGTCGTTCCAAGCTGCCCTATATGATTGATTCGATTGGGAAGGCAGTGCCTGCGCAGTCGGCGGGGGTTAACCGCGCATTGGATGACATTTCTAGGAAGATTGCAGCCCTGGAAACCCGCTATGACCGTCTGTGAAGACCACACTCTACATTTCAGATGCATTGAGAGCCACTCTGTTCTCAAAACTGTGGAATCTTTCAGGCGTCTGTTAATCTGGCTATTCATTTGGCTTCCCCAAATACAGCTGCACTTCAAGGTCGCTGTGATAAGATATACCTCCCTGGTCTTCCCCCCTCCCCTCAGCTTCTCCAGCTCTGACGTGAACTGTGGACTGTCCAGGACTTTCTCAGCCTGCGCAGGGCTGTTCCCTTCCCCCCCAGACTGTCGAACAAGGCCGTCGACGGCGCCGAAACTGGCTGCCTTCCGGAGTGTTCTGATAAACTCCTTTCAAATCTCGGTTGTCGTCCTATGTCCTTGTTTTGTCTCTGTGATTATTGTTTTTTGTGCTGATGGGATTTTTTTTTCCTCATTGCCGCTGTGTAATGCAGCGGCTATGACGGTTTTTTTTTCTTCTCCTTTTCCCTCGTGTTTTGCTTCATATATATGTTTTATGTACCGGGCCGGCCTATGTATTGTGTGTTATGTGTGTTGTTTGTTATGGGTCGGTGTTGGTTTGCTCAGCCCTGCTGTTGACCAAGGCAGGGATGTACATCTGGAGCTGGTCCCCGGGCGCCTAATGGCGACTTCTGCTCCTACTGGCAAATAGGATGGGTTAAATGCAGTAGCCACATTTCATTGTGCAGGAAAGTTCTTCTGTTCTGTGCATATGACAATAAAATTTCCTTGATCCTTGATCCTTGATGTCCAGGCACATCCACAATTTCTCGGATAATCACTCGATGGAAAAACCACCCACAGCTGTCTGAACGCCATCTCAAAGCCGTCCTGTGAGACCAAAATGGAGGCGGTTTTGTCTCGCTCCAGTAGCGAGTCCATCGTGACGCACGAAGCCTCCGCTCGGCTTTCCATGACAAAATCTCTTGTTAAAAGTGAAATCTGATGGAAAATGGTTGATGTCCCGCTCTTGTGATAACCAGAGAAATGGTACACGATAGTCACGGATCCACAGAACCATCCGTTTAGAAATGAAATGGTCGCTCAGCCTGTCGATGGTGGCTTCGGAGCGCGGCGCACCCCACAGCCGCTGGGGGCCGTAACTAAAGTGACAGTAACACTCCTTATTCTCTACCAAGCCCATAACATTTTCACCGAAAGCCAGATAAATTTTTCTAATGGTTTCCAGCTGCCAGTCTCTAACAGTTTCTGAAAAAATTCTGATGGAAAAAAAGCCCAAATCATTCCGCCATTTCTATGGCAATGAAACAACGACGAGGGGGGTGGACCACTCCTCACTCAAAGCCTGCTCACAGGCGAATGACACAACCGACAGGCGTGGAAAAACTCACGCATGCGCACGAGGGTTCAAGCTTGTCTGACACAATCACACGTGATTCAATCCATATGGTTTTTGATAAAAATAATAAGGCCGGATACTTTTCTAATAGACCTCGTATCTACTGTAGGTCTACCACCAGTGATCGAGGAACTCTTTCTTTTTATTGTTTTTGCAAAAACTAAGAAAGTTCTGGACTTTTTTCAGTTTTTCATATCATAATACAGGGACCTCACTTCGAGGAGCCCCCCCACTTGCGAGAGCTGAAGGAGCCGTTGCACCATTCGTATTGAAACTCACTCCGCTAAGTGTACTTGTAGTTTCCAGAGAAACAAATAAAAATTGGCCTGTTGGCCTTTTGAGTCTGGTCTGCTTGAGGTTTCTTCCTCAGAGGGAGTTTTTCCTTACCACTGTTGCTCTGGGGGTTGGTAAGGTTAGACCTTACCTGTGGGAAGCGCCTTGAGGCAACTCTGTTGTGATTTGGCGTTATATAAAGGAAAATAAAAGAAAAAAAAGAAAGAAAAAAAAAAGAAAGGCCTTGGTACCTATAGGCATGAAGACATCAAGGGCTATGTCAATCTGACATTTGATCCCAATGACCTTGACCTACAGCCAAATAACTGACCTCTGCCTGTCTATGCCATGGGTTAAATGTCAAAGGCATTGACCTTGACCTTTGCCAAAAAATTATATTTTAAGATCAGTTTCGGGTTCAGTCTTCAATGAGATACCAGACAGAAATGAGCAAAATGACCTGGGAAGAGGAGGTGAACAAACAGACAGATAGACATGACTTTGGCCTCAATTACTGACCTTTGACCATGTTGACCTTGAGCAATTCTGGAATCTAACTCCATATGTGTGCCAAGGTTGGTGCAAATTGGAGTAAAAAAGTTAAATTAAATTTATTAACTATTAATTAACTAATTAATTCATTCATTCATTAATAGTTAAGTTAAATTGTGAACTTTGCACCCAAGAAACTTAACCCCAGTGATTGACGTTTGGTAAATTTGACCTCAAGTGGACAGTTCGAGAATGCACCTCCATATTTATAGCATGCTTGGTGCAAATTGGAGGAAAAAAAATCTAAATATTGTTCTTTGCACCCAATGACTTTAACCTCAATAATTGATCTGATTTCGCCTAGCCACTTCCAGAACTCATCTGCATTTGTGCACCGAGTTGGGTGGATATGGGAATGAACAGTTTTGCTTTTGACCCCAGTGACCTTGACTTTTGCCTAAACAAACCCTTTAAGTGAAATTAACCAAATTCACATAAATAAAAGAATAAAGTCTCAATCTGGTGGCCACCAATGACAGACCTACTTGTAAATTATCCTGATGATAAATCAGCTGACCAACACCGATTGGTGAAAGCGTAACTGCAGAGATAAATAATCATAAAAATGATGACTTGATTATTCCACAGTGACAGTAATGAATCTATATTGAAGTCCTGGACAATGACAGCCTTTGCAACTTTTGACACAATCATTTGTTTTTTGTTTGGCTTGAGCTCTGAGACGTAGCGGCTGGCTGACAATCAGATGTCTTTTCCCACAGTGAACACTGGAGGGAAATTCAGGTAATGGTCTCATGGATCATGGGATTTCATGTCAAGGACACTGCAGTTCCATGTGGTTCATTCATCTTTGATCAGATGTCACGAAGATCCTTCATGCATCTTTGAGCAAGTGAAAGACTCACTGTGGTGATTATATATTGCCAAACACACAGTGTTGTAATGTAACGAATTAGAAATACAACTTTCACTGTTACTCCAATACATTTCCCTTAAACATCTTCCTTACTTGTGACTACAATATAAAAATCGAAGAAATCTGATTGGGCAATGCCTGAGGTGAAAGTACGCCGAAGCGCAGCTGTACAAGCGAGAAGAGATCCAGAGCGCAACGCCTTCCACCCCTGCAGCACCAAGTGCTGTGTTTGACATAAAACAAGTTTAAAAATCAAATAATATAAAAGATGACAGGTGAATCTGCACTCCTGCACTCCTCCGGTTTGTAGGGGAGACTGGGGCCATTTTCCCTCTGAAAATTTTTAAATTTATAACTGTCTGAAACACTATTGCCTGCATTTTAAGAGTCACATTTTGTGACGTAGTATTAATATGTTGCATAACTAGACAATCAGTTAACAGCTCAAAAAATGGATTTAAAATGTTTTTTCAAAAGCCCAAATCAATATTGGATTGGATCTAATCAAAATAATTGATTCTGAATCTTAAGAATCGGAATCGATACCCAGGCCGACTTTGTAGTGGTTGGTGGTAGTGATGCTTGCATTTTTTTTTTTTTTTACTTGTCCTTAAATTTGGCACAACTGTGTAGCTATAAATGACTGTTCTGTTTCACAAGAGCCTGGCTATTGTGAAAAGTGTTGTGAAAAGTGTGTGTGGGTCTTCCAGGAACAAGAAGGGCAACTTTATTTACGGCTTCATACATCCACCTGTTGCTCACTCATTCCATCACCAACACTCCTCCACCAGAGGCGGATCCAGCCTTTTATAGGTGCTGAGGCCCCCTCCTGGTGTCTCCAGACACCACACTGACTTTCTTTTCATGTCGCTGTTTCACTGTCCACTCGTTTTGGATTTTACTTTTCTCAATACTTTTACTTAAAGTACATTTATATGAGAAATTTACTTTTGATACTTGGGTACAGAAAATGTCAGATACTTTAAGACTTTTACTCAAGTCAAATTTTTAAAGGAGACTTTAACTTCTACCAAAGTAATTTTATGGTAAGATACTTGTACTTTCACTCAAGTATCACTTTGAGGTACTTTATACAAGACTGCAAACACACACGTGGAGTTGATCTTAACAAGACAGAGACATGATGAGTGTCACACAGTGTGGAACAGCACTAATAGCTCGAATCCCAACTGTTATATTCAGGCTGCAGGACATTTACTTTTAATACTTTTCATATTCAGCCTGACTTTTTATAACATGTCTAAGAATTAAACAGTCAGAACCCGGCATCCACTTATCTTCCATTAGGTATCTTGGGTTAACTCTCAGAATAGACGTTATCTCATGGTTGTTGTTGTTTTTTTATGTAGATTCAGAATGAATAACCATACACCTTTGTTAAAAGTACTGCAGAAATGAATAATATGACATAAATAAAAAAATGGCCTGCTATAGAATGACAGCCTGTCTAAGGTACACCCCACCTGTCACCCCGTGACTACTGGGAAAGGCTCTAGACCCCCTGTGGCCCTAAACTGGAATAAGAGGATTAGAAAATGATGGATGAAAATGCAAATGTGTTAGGGTGAATAATATGAAAACTAATTAAATTATATAAAATAGTAATGTACTTACATCCTTAAATGTGAATGAATGAATGTCCAAGATTGTTATCAAGACAACTCAAAAACAAATGTTAAACAGTATTCAAGCTGATAGCTTTGCAGGAAAACAAAGGATCAAGTCTTTAGGGTGCTGGTGCTTCTTGTTATAAAGTATGCTTGTGAGACTTAAGTCATTCTCTTATTGCCAGTTTATGATCCTGATTGCCTTTCCAATTTCAAAAATAAGGACACGGCCTGATTTATTACAATAGCAGCCTGAAGTTGTGGGTCATGTTATATACCAGGTTAGTATAGCCTACCTTCCCACAGGAGCTCCTGGGCCTGCTCAGAAAGGTACTGTGTGCAATGTATGCACCAATGTCCATGATAATAACACGACTTCTCCGCAAAGCTGAAATGTATATTAACCTTTTAAAACTGTCTTCTGTTGAAAAGCAGGACATGCTTTTCATGTTATTCTGTATGTACATTATATTTAAAGAGGAGATTTAAAGAGGTCAGTGAACAGTGAGCCTCTGCATGCACATACACTCACCGCTGTGCTCCGCTGCCCAGCCTGGTCAATGAAATTGCTCTGCTCCAAAACAGAAAACAATCTGCATTGTATTTTAATTAGGGTTGGGCAAGTTAGCATGCTATTATCGCGTTAACACATTAATTAATTAACGCCAACAATTGTTTTATGCACGTTAATGCAGTTTGTTTTTTGTTTGTTTGTTTGCTTTTGCAAGTGTGCCACTGACTGCTGCCGCAGACATGGAAGAACTTTTACATGGTCATTTTAATTTTAAAGTGCTTTCAGACAGCGTAGTCGACAGAACCAAAGTTATTTACAGCCACTGCAAAGCTACATTTTCTTATCAGCGGAGTACTTTGAGTCTTAAATATCACCTAAATGCAGCACAAACAGCTGATACCAGAAAATCATTCAACAAAACACATGCGGCACGATGGATGCAGTATGTGGGAGAACTACAGATAAACAAAGGCTAGAGAAGCTCGCAAATGCAATTGCAACAAATGACGGCACGTATGAGATTCCCTCACGACGCACCATAAAGGAGACGACTGCAAAAGCCACAACTTTACAATGTGCACCCGCTGTTACTCTCACTGGGGACGACTGGACATCACTGGGTAACCATAATTTATTTTTATGTAACTGCAGCTGCATAAACAAAATGCTGTTGTTAAGTGTTTGCAGAACAAACATGGCACTTTCGTTCATATGGCAGAACAGTTAAAATAAAATTGTGCTATACACGTTTTTTTTACTTTAGTTTTTATTTTATTTTTCACAAGTATGCATGAACACAGAACAGCAATCAAACAGTATGGGAGCAGCTGAAAAAGAACGGTGGGAGGAGCAGGGTTATAGTTTCAGTTAACATTTTCATTTAGGTGAGAGAGAGAGAGAGAGAGAGAGAGAGAGAGAGAGAGAGAGAGAGAGAGAGAGAGAGTAAAATCCTTTAAATGTTAATGTCTTTGTTTATAAAACTTATCCATTTGCACCATTTCCTATTAATCCTCTGAGGCTGACGCCGTCGTATACGATGGCTGAGACCAAGCTTTACTAAATTATAAATAACTTTTTAAAAAACTTTTTTAAAACTTTTTAAAAACTGGGATTTTGTGCTGTCTCTAGACAGCACAAAATCCCAGTTTACTTTAAACCAGTCAACACCTTGAGACAGAAATTAGTTCACCCTAAGGACAGGATCTCTAGTTACAAACAGAGCAATGTAGTGTATCATATCAGATGTCAGGAAAACTGTAATGAACACTACATAGGTGAGACGAAGCAACTTTTACACAAGAGGCTATACCAGCACTGCAGAGAGGTCGCCAGTGGACCTCAGTCTGCAGTTCATCTCCACCTGAAAGACACTAACCACAAGTTTGAGGACAAGGAAGTTAAAATCTTAGCCAGAGAGAAGAAATGGTTTGAGAGAGGTGTCAAGGAAGCATTCTTTGTAAAACAGTTGAAACCCAGCCTTAACCGCGGAGCGGGTCTCAGACACGCTTTGTCCCCTGTTTACAATGTGGTACTCAAGGCAAAGCGGTTTCAATCTTTTGTTCATGGTAACGAGTCATTCACGTTATCAGGAGAGAGTCGTCAAGGGAGCCACAGGGGAGGCTTCCGTCCTGTCATTAGGAGAGTGCTAACTAGAGCACAATAGGTGCTAATTAGAGCTATTGTTTAGTCACTAGCCTATAGCAGTCAGCCTCTCGGTAGGTGGGGTCTGGTTAGGTTAAAAAACTCCAGCTTTTGTTGGCTTCTGGTTTATTCTTCACTACAGGAGTCAAGACAGACGTCAGACTACCAGAGCAAGAATTTTAGCTGAGGAAGCTTCTGTGATTTGAAGCGAAACGTCCTCCCGTCAAGCAACCCAGTCCAGTCGAAGATTCAAGCTTCTCTACTATGAAAGCCTGTGGGAAGCTCTCTCGCTCCGGCGTAAAGCACTATTTACCATATCAATGGAGCGAGGGGGGAGGTGATGGTCTAGTGGTTAAGGTGTTGGGCTTGAGTCCAGAAGATCATGGGTTCAAATCCTCACCTGACTGGAAAAACACTAAGGGCCCTTGGGCAAGGCCTTTAATCCCCTATTGCTTCCGGTGTGTAGTGAGCGCCTTGTATGGCAGCAACGTGACATTGGGGTGAATGTGAGGCAAAATTGTAAAGCACTTTCAGCATCTGATGCAGATGGAAAAGCACTATATAAATGCAGTCCATTTACCATTTACCTTTGTGTAATAGCAAACAGAAATTGCTTTGAGATGAAGACAAACCGCATAGACCATTTTGTATATATTGTTCAAAATGTGCATTTGTGTTTATTGTTTGCAACTTTTTGTTGTACAGTGTTTCACACAAGAGCCCAAATAACCTTTATAAAGTGTCAAAACAGTTGTTTATTATAGTTTGCTGTGTGTTTTAAATAAATCCATCCATCCATCCATTTTCTTCCGCTTCATCCGAGGTCAGGTCGCATTGGCAGCAGCTCAAGCAAAGTCGCCCAGACCTCCCGATCCACACACACCTCCCCCAGCTCCTCCGGGGGAACCCCGAGGCGTTCCCAAGCCAGCTGTGAGACGTAGTCCCTCCAGCATGTCCTGAGTCTTTCCTAGGGTCTCCTCTTGATGGGACGTGCCCGGAACACCTCTCCAGTGAGGCGTCCAGGGGGCATTTGAAAAAGATGCCTGAGCCACCTCAGCTGGCTCCTTTTGACATGGAGGAGCAGCGGCTCGACTCCGAGCTCCTCCCGAGTGACCAAGCTCCTCACCCTATCTCTAAGGGAGTGCCCAGCCACCCTGCGGAGGAAACTCATCTCGGCCGCTTGTACTCGCGATCTTGTTCTTTCGATCATGAGCCAATTCTCATGACCATAGGTGAGGGTCGGAATGTAGCTCGATCTGTAAATCGAGAGCTTTGCCCCCCTGCTCAGCTCTCTCTTCACCACAACGGTTTGATACAGTGACCGCATCACTGCAGATGCTGCACCGATCCGTTTGTTGATCTCACGTACCATTTGTCCCAAGATTTACTGCTTTACTCTTTCCTTTCTTATTTCTGATTGTAAGCCTTTATTACACTTATAAAACACAAGTAGAGCATATATATTCTGAAAGTACAGGTTGTCCTGAAAAAAGAGACATAAAACTTGATTGTGGGATGCAGAGAGAGCTGTAAACAGCAACAATAAAACATTTATGCCAGGGGAGTGAACTGTCCAAAAAATGCCCTCGGACCCCAAAGGGTTAAACTCATCATTTTTTAAAATCTTAAACATTAAGTCATTTTTTCCATCACACATATTTCCTGTATTATATCTAAACATTATTTTTGTCTAGGTAGGTCTGAAGTAAGCCACTTTCTTATACACTACTTCTGAATTCATTTTTGGATTTTGCATATAACAATGCGATTAATCATGGAAATCATGTGATTAATCACAATTAAAATTTTTAATTGTTGCACAGCTCTAATTTTAGGGCCCCTTCACATATAGTACGAATAAGTACAAATCAGGGCAAATCACGGTGGAACAGCTCTTATGAGTGAACCACGAAAACATTGAGCTAATGGGGCAAGTGTGCAGGCGACAGTTTCGTGCACAAAACTGTGACAGTGGGAACACAATGCAAGCAGTTGGAGCATGTGTAACCACATCGTGCAGCTGCTGTGAAAAAAAAAAACGTGCCACCCACGGGATTCAAACCTGCAATTTACAAAAGCTCTGATTACCAGACAGAAACTTTACCACTGCACTACCATCGCTGTCCTGTAAAAGGTGCAGCAAAATGTCTGAAATCAACAAGGAGATGGACGTATTTAAAAAAAGTAAAACCACACACCATAAAAACAACACTGCATTTTATTGAATCCCTCTTATCAAGTGGATGATACAAGTATGAACCTTGTGTTCCTCTGTAGATGACCCATGGTCACAGACATACAGTCATGAAATGTGATTTGCCCTGATTTGTACTTATTCATGCTATGTGTGAAGGGGCCCTTAGGGAGATTCATGAGGAGTATTGCTTGCATTGTGAGAGAGTGTCACCTTTGATATTATGCACATGTGGTGCATTTGTCTGTGCATGATCCAGCACGTACTTCAGGTGCCTTGGTGTTGAGGACCCCCAGTGATGGGAGAAGTCCAATGGTACGCCCAGGTTTCACCTGTGGGAGACAGATGGTTGCTTTCAAGAGGTCGTGATGGACCAGTTGTCTGCCTGTTTGGTTGCCATCCAGGCACCCTGGCTGGCTCTGTGGTAGATGCAGTGACGTGTGGCACCAGGGCCTGTTCTCAGCATTGGCCTGACTTGTGGGCTTGGCAGATGTACACACCCAAATACACTCAACAAAAATATAAACGCAACACTTTTGGTTTTGCTCCCATTTTGTATGAGATGAACTCAAAGATCTAAAACTTTTTCCACATACACAATATCACCATTTCCCTCAAATATTGTTCACAAACCAGTCTAAATCTGTGATAGTGAGCACTTCTCCTTTGCTGTGATAATCCAACCCACCTCACAGGTGTGCCATATCAAGATGCTGATTAGACACCATGATTAGTGCACAGGTGTGCCTTAGACTGCCCAGGGCCCAAGCTGGTACATAGGGCTTAACCAGGTCAGCCAGGAATGGAGGTGCCAGCCCGTGAACAACGTTATATGCCAGTAAGAGAACCTTAAAATCAGATCTCACAGAGACAGGAAGCCAGTGAAGGATGCCAAAATGGGCATAATATGGTCAAACCTTCTGCTTGGTGTCAAGAGTCTGGCAGCAGCATTTTGAACCAGTTGAAAACCCCTAATGCTGGACTGTGGTAAACCAGAAAATAGAGCATTGCAATAGTCCAATCTAGACAAAACAAATGCATGGATCAGAGTCTCAACATCAGCCACAGACAGGATGGGACGAATCTTCGCTATATTTCACAGATGGATTGAATTTTTTCTTTAGAATACACTGCTTTTTTCAGAGGATTGAGTGTTTTTTATGGAGATCTAGGTTTTATTGTATTAATGATGCCCTATCAGTGTGTATTACAGCAAAAAGAACAATAAGGATTCTGACAGAGAAGGTTTCACAAATGCTCTAATTACATAGCTGATCGAGTCATGAGATGCTGCAGGGGATTTGTACCAAAGAGGAATTGGGCTGGAAACAAATGAGCTAATTATCTTGATCATGCTGATGTAAGTCAAAGTAGAAGTAACACATTAATGTGTAATGGTACACCACAGTGTTTTAAAAATAGTGTCACTGGATGTGTTTACTCAGTAATCTCTGCCACACACTGATACAGTATATAGGACAACAATATCTGCCAACTTTGTAAGCTTAGAGTTCTACATGACTGACAAGAATCTACTGCTACAACCTGGAAAACATACACCTTGCAGTTTGTAATACCTATTTCATATAAACACTTTAGATTGTGTATATGTATGTATCTATACACACACGCACTGGAAAAAACCCTCCGTTGACTTTCACCAGATATTTTGTGAAGCTCAAATGAGGCATCTCCAAATGTCACCATATTGGTAGTGCCTGGATCCACCTAACTCCTGACAAACCCATAAATTGGTAACACAATGGATGAAGACCATCATGACCTGCTTGTGATGAATAATGCCTGAATATGCTGCATATCTTGCAACAAGCAAGTTGAGGCTGTCAGGCTCTCTTTGGTACAGGTATCTGATTAATGTGTAATGTGTACTGTATATTGACATGCCTATGGCATCATCAGCTAAGCTAATGTTCCCAAGTTATCAATAGTTCATTGTCCATCAATTGTCCATTGTCCTTTCAATTTCAATTTTTCAATTTCAATTTATTTTCATTGATATAACACCAAATCACAACAGAGTTGCCTCAAGGCGCTTCACACAAGTAAGGGCTAACCTTACTAACCCACAGAGCAACAGTGGTAAGGAAAAACTCCCTCTGAGGAAGAAACCTCAAGCAGACCAGACTCAAAGGGGTGACCCTCTGCTTGGCCCATGCTACAGACATAAATTACAGAACAATTCACAGAAACAATTCACAAATTGAATATACAGGAAATGCTTTTGGTTCACAGGACAGGAGGGTTTCCAGCACAAATACAACTCCCATCTCTGGATGGAGCTGCACCTTAAACAGAGAGAAAAAACAGAACCAGGCATCAGAAAGACAAGAAATACAGTATAATTTGTCAGCATTAAACAACAAGAAAAAAACAAGAAATAGTCAGCCAGTAGCCTTAAACTTCACTAAAAGACACAGAATTTAGGTAAAGTTGAGGCTGCGGCCCGCTCAGTTTCCTAATAAAATGAATTAAAAGAGTAACAAGCTTAAAACAAAACTATACCAGTATGCTAGCCATACAAAAGGGAAAATAAATGCATCTTAAGTTTGGACTTGAAATTCTCCACAGAATCTGACTGTTTTATTGATGCAGGGAGATCATTCCACAGAACAGGGGCACGATAAGAGAAAGCTCTGTGACCCACAGGCGTCTTATTCACCCTAGGGACACAAAGTAGTCCTGCACCCTGAGAACGCAAAGCCTGAGCCGGTATGTAAGGTTTAATTAGGTCAGCTAGGAAGGGAGGTGCCAGTCCATGAACAACCTTACCACTGTGTGCTTGCTCTAGGGGTTGGTAAGGACAGACCTTACTTGTGTGAAGTGCCCTGAGGCAGCTTTGTTGTGATTTGGTGCTATATAAATGAAATCAACTGAATTGAATCAATACTTGCCATTTAATACTAAATACTAAAATTCCACTCAAATACTGAAGCACTGACTTCTTAGATGGTCTGTTAGAACAATTAACCCTATAGGAAGCTATATTATCTCATAAAATTAAAATAAAATGCTCAGACAGCATTAACACTGTTGAGTCCACTGCAATTAGTAGCCACCGGCTAATTATTGCTAACTTTATAGTTTAAATTAGCGTAAACTAATGAGTTACATAGAAATTCATCAGCAAATAATTTTTGTAGCTGACTGCAAACATGATTACTTCCTCTGTTAAGTTGCAGAATTTAACAGGAGCCTCCAGGGGATTGACTGACTTTGGAAGTCTGCCTCACGTGGACATTCAAGGAACTGCATGTTTTGGCACATTCACGGTGGCTTCATTTGTAGTGCAGAAGGTTTGGGTTTGGTAAATACGCACAATGCATGGGGTATAATTTTTAAATTTGTCCACCGTTTGAATTTAAGGACAGCAAAACATTGCAGGCCTGTTCAGATAACATGCTGCAACTTCCTTTCCATTTCTCCAAGACCACGTATAAATATTAATGTTGGAACAACGCAAGAGGTTTATGCATTTTTCAGCCTTACATGTCCCCTTTCCTTGTGCTCTTATGCAACCCTTGAGTTTACATGAAATGCACATCACTACTGCCAGGGTCGAGCTGTTAAAATGTTTTAATGTTATTTTAAGTTCATTGTGTTTGCTCACTCACTACCGTGTCATCTGTTATCTGTCAGGCCTCAGGCGAAGCAGGATGTTCACAGCGGTATAGATGAATGATAAGCACGGTGAGTGGCGGTTTTGCAAATTTCATCCACGCCTCTGTGACCTGTACTCTCTCACTTTGCTGGATCCGCCAGCACAGAACTGTAATTATCAGTGCATTGCGTTTATTGCTTTTTTGTAAACTCGCCTCATGCCCATGCAGCTCGCTTCATTATCACTTCTATGAACACATAATGTGCCTTTCTAGTGGTTTAAAGTGAGTAACACCACTTCAACAACGTAAGTTTGCTCATTCTCTTATCTGATTTATTAAAGTCTGAGCCATACCAGCCGGTTATCAGGTTCAACAAGAAGCTGCAGCGGTGCATGTCGGGAAGAAGATGATTTATTTAAAAATCACGCCTGTGCTCCGTAGATCACCTTTACGAAATAAACACAACTGAAATTTAGCAGTGAGGTGTGTCAAAGGCATATGAAAAAGATTAGATCAAGTCATTCAAATGGATGCTTCAGCACCACTTTAGTGTGCAACAATAACTGGCGCCAAAGGCTTTAAACTAGTTGAAGAAATGTAAATGAAAACCAGAAACATTTGTTTGATATAGTGGTAATGGTTAACAACATTATTTTGTCATACTTTTATTAAAAATTAGTGCATTTTCTGCTTGCAATAACTTGGTGTCTAGCTCACTTCCTGTGTTCTTATTGATGATAAGGTGTTGTTATTGATGATAAGGTGTTGTTATTGATGAAAATTGAGCTGGAAAATGTCAAAGCCATTGCAATTTTGCATAAAGCACAACATTTAATCTCCCAGCATTCATTAACTATTTTATATCATTCATTGCTCGTTCCGTATACAGTATATACATGCATAAATACCTACACACACACACACACACACACACACACACACACACACACACACACACACACACACACACACACACACACACACACACAGACAATGAAAAATACCAAAAATGCGTGCAAAATTAATCAGTGAACTCAAATTTAGAAAACAACCAGACAAACAGTGGCACACAACACACAAGCCCAAGAGCAATAACAAAAACCGATAAACCAGTCTTCAAACTATAACAAGCAATTTTATTTAAAGCCAATTAATTGCATAATAATTACCTATACAAGATAAATGGCATAGGTAACATAATTACATTCAATTCAAACAATATACTTTATGTATTTTAAATGAATGCTGTCATTATTATTGATTTAGAGTAATTATATTTTATTAATACTAAATACATAAAACTGAGGATTACGCATTTCAAATAAATATGATTTATTATAGTAATGAATATGCATCATGTAAGGTTTATTTGGTAGGTTTGTATTAAAATTATCTAAAAAAAAAAGTTAATGGGAATTTGTCATGTAATAAAATTACATAAATCTTAAAAGTTAGGGTTAAATATTTCTGTGAGTGTGCTGTCAAAATCAATCCACCTATCACACTGAGATTTCAATATTAAAATTAAGCATCAGTCATTTGCTTATGTTGATTTCATCACAAATTTTAATTAAAACTTTAATGGGACATCACAGTGACCGCTGCTTTTCGCTCATTAGTATTGTGTCTCATTGTGAATGAAGCTTAATGTTGTCCTAACAAGGTGCAGACACAGTTAATCACACCAGTCTGTCCACTGTTATGTCTCTGAGTGGCAAACTGTATAATTGAAACACAGTTGGTGGCTGTGTGGTGACACACCGAGCGCTGAGGTTGGGACAGAGTTATAGATGTGCATGTGAATGAGGGGATTCACCACCTAGCTGAAAACAATTCTCTCAAGTCTCTACGGTCATGGCAACGTTAGCCAAAAGTTTTATTTTGAAGTTAGTAGGCACACATGGACTGCATACGTCTGATGATTCCCTTCATTTGTCATGAGGATAGAAAGTGATAAAGGAAAATTAACAGAATAAATTTGGAATCAGACTCCAATCTTCCACCAAATTTACAATATTCAACTGCTCCCTGACGCATAGAGAAGTTTGTTGTATTTCTTAAATAGATTTTTTTGAATTATGGTGTATAGATGAAGCACAAACTGACAGAGACCAACTTTGACAGTGATGCAGTGGAGACGGTTCAGAACCGCGAACCTTCCTGCATTTCCAGTGGGAGCTGCACCTACAGTAAAGGGGTCTGTAAGATTGTCTTGGCAGCCTGGGTGAGCAAATACAAGATATTTCCCGCTGGAGCCCGGTGCATTTACCACACCCACATTTCAAAGTGTCAGAATATCAGGGATGTGAAGGAAATGTGACATGTGCATTTTAAACTAACAAAGGAGTTCTCAGATATGCTTTCTTGGGGCCAGAAATTTAACTTTGACCTCTGACCCTGACCACTGACTTATCCTAACCAAAATCAAATGACCTCTTCCCATCAATCAGCCCAAAGTGCCAACAAGTTTGATAAAAATCAGAATATGTGGTTTTAAACGTACCTTGCTCACATACAGTACGTACGGACATATTTACACAGCGATCAAGGCGATCACAGTCACATTGCTAACTAGAAGGACACTTAGTCATGTGCCTTTGAGCTTGAGCTTTATTCCTCATAACTGTACTTTGATCCTGGCCTTTTACCATAAGCATTGACCATTGACCTTGACAGCTGAACACTGATGCTGTTTGCTAAACTTTGATCCAGATGAATGGACTTTGATCCTAATACTGACCTTTGATTGTGGGTGCTGACCTTTAATCTTGTCATGATTATTGGTCTTTGCTCCTGACATCTGAATTTTGATGGTATTTGCTGAACCTTGATCCAGATCCTTACCTTTGATTGTGAGTTTTGACCTTTCTTTGATCCTGTTGGCTAAACTTCAATCCCAGTTACTCAACTTTGATCCAGATTTCTGAGCGATTGCGATAACAAATCTTTGGTCACATTCTTGACTTTTAATCCTCATCTATGATCTTTGTTCAAGAATGCTGCTCTTAGGTCTTGATCAGTGAACTTTGATCCTAAATGCTGGCCCTTGATACATTATTTGTGATCTTCGTTCGTGATCACTGACCTTTTTCTTATCACAGATCTTAGATCCTGTTTGCTGAACTTTCACCTTGATTGCTGACCTTGGAGCCTGATTGGCGTTCCAAATCTAATTTAATGTGTTCCCTCGGCCCACACCCCATTTCGCTGGAGTTTCATTCAAATTTGTGTGTTGTGAAAGTGTAGTGACACGGACCCACAACAGGGGGCACAAATGAACGGACAATAGGAGAAGTTAAATCTGAACACTTTACTGTTGTGAATTCCACAACTACACACAGCAGATTATAGAATGAATACAAGGTCAATTAATAAAGGTGTCGTGTGGGCAGGCTCGACGATAGGAGACGTCCGTCTGGAGAAGAACCGGAACCACACGATTTCCTCTGCCACCGAACCAGGAGGATACTGGAGCCGCCAGGTCCCGAGTTCCCCAGGTGGCCACCGTCTCCGCGTGTCGGATCTGGTACTGCTGGCGAAGAGCACAAACAGTCAGGTGTGGGTGTGTGTGCACCCCGTAACAAGGATGGTGGAAATTCCACCTCCACCTCAAATCACACACTCGTGCAGCTCCTGTTTAACCACTTATCTGGTTGGGGTGTGAGGCGAAGCCTTCACTAATCACACCAAACGCCAATCCAGCAGATAAGGAAACACCACAGGAAAACGGCTGCAAAATGAGCTCAGAGTATTTGTCAGTGTTAAATACAGCAGAGAATATTACCTCCTTGGAAGAACGATATCTCGGTGACATGGTGGAGGTGTTGTCCTGCTTTTATGTGGGGTGAGGCGCAGATGATTGGTGACAGCTGTCATAGCCGATGAGTGACAGCTGTCAACCCGCCGCTCTTGGAAGGTGGCAGCGCCCTCCTGTGCCTGAAGCCCGCACTTCAGACAGGGCGCCCTCTGGTGGTGGGCCAGCAGTACCTCCTCTTCTGGCGGCCCACAGAACGTGAATTGCATTTTGCATAATCCTTCTAATAATCAAACAAACAAAAATCAAACAGATGCGAGTGAAAACATAATCAAATTACACAAAATACATAATAGTCAGACTTTTATTTGCAGGCACTTGTTCCATCAGGTACAACAGTGGAACTAATAATTCAGGAACATGCTCCCAAAAATGCCGAAAAAAGCCCCACTTGAGTTGTGCTAAGGCTTCTCATTGTTCTCTCTGCATGACTTAATGGCTCTCTAATGTTTACCACTTGTTGATGACAAATTAGCATAATACTGTGTAAAGCCTTCCTGCCAGTGACCTCCTTGGAGCAATAATATGAAGCTCATTTCACACATTGAGATGTTGCAGTTCTTTTTAATAGGCAAGTCTTAATATTTTAACACTACAGAAAAAGTCCCCTTATTTTTATAGGACTATTGTACATGATGTCTACATCACACAGGTGATGCAATCAACACCCCGTGTAGAATTCCTCATTCCCGTCTCACTGTCACACCTTTTTCCTTTTTTAAAATCCTTGTTATTGCATCACAGTCCTGAGTAAGTATTGCTTCTGCAGCGTGCGTTCGCCTTTGAAACCCCTGATTCACTTTTCCACTGTGAGACTTTGTAAGAGGTTTGTCAGTCAGCAAATTCAGTCTGACATGTCGCGAATATTGGACTGGCTGTTGCACACCAATCTGCCCTGGAGTTCAATAAGTGTTGACGTGCCCTGGTTGTATTCAGCATCAACACTGTCAAACATCCACAAGCATAAAATTTACACAGTCACACGATTATGAAACAGAAAGACAGATGATTACTCAAATTATTACACAAATTCTGATATGGTCCCAAAGAACATTATTAAATTCCTCATATGAAAGTGCAATCTAAAAATCAGAATGTCCAATGGGAAATATTTATTTTTATCCATAAACTATAGCAGCCAATCTCCTAAGTGTTTCTCTTATTGTAACAACTTCCGAGGCATTATTGACATGTAGTGCATAGGTAGTATGAAGCATGCTGTTTTTACAATGTCTCAATGGTTTGAAAGACACAGGATACAGTGGACATGTGACCCACTAATTAAAGGCCCCTTCACACATAACATGAATGAAACCGACTGGTACTATGTCACTCGAGAAAACTCTGTGCCACCTGGGACGCCTCGTACAGCAGTCGCCACAGCCATTTGGGCACAGTACATGCACTCGACATTCGCATGCCGCTCTCAGTGGAAACCCATTCCAATGGCGTGCAAGATGAGGTCGCACTGCCAACTGATCATGTTCGCAGCATTCGGACGGCGTGTTGAACACAGGTCGGACATATTGTGCTGCAGCCGAGAAGCTGATCAAAATCATCAGCCATATCGCACTGTGGCCGAATAGCATGATCGAGGCAGCCTTCACACCTCAGCCAAATGTTGGCGAATCCCAGACGAATTGCCCATACGATCCACTCTCGGCCGGAGTGGCCAAAGTCCAGGTGCCACCCAAAAGCATCCAACACCACTTGTGGGCCACTTAGAAAAGGCAGGGCTATTTGCAACGTCGGCACGAGAGTAGGCAATTGCCTATTCTGAGGAATATTGTAACTTTGCTCCTGCACTGAGGCGTTATAATGCATATACACACGAACGCTACAATAAGACGCTTTTATATCTCACAATGGAGAAAATCACGATAAAAGATAAGCACATTAATTTGTGTTAATTTGTATGTTCATAAATCTTTGGATAATAGCGACCCCTGCTGTTGGATTTCAAGGTCTGTAACACGTGTGTAATTTGTAAACAAACAGGGAGCCCTGAGCACACTCGTCTCCTAATAAGCTTTCAGGCAGTCATATAATTAGAATATCATGAAAAAGTTGATTTATTTCAGTAATTCCATTCAAAAGTGAAACGCATATAATGTATACATTCATTAATTAATTAATATTAGTAGTATTAACATTAATTAATTACTAATTAATTAATAATTAATACTATTACTTATCATTATCATTATTATTGTCATTATTATTATCATCATTATTAATTAATAATTAATGAAATTAATTAATAATACCACAAAATTCTCCAACACGATTGCGATGTGTCGAAGAAATCTGCGACTTCTTCTATTTCTTTGCATTTATGCAGAAAGGCGAGAAAATAAAAAGAGCAAACAGGCTACTGCAACAAGTTGTGCTTCAGTTGCCATGTTGACAAACAGTGAAGACGGCAGTTTAAGTGACACAACATCATGACATCAAACTCATGAGACGGGGAGTTTTTTCGCGTAGGGTGGAGGGGTGTCTCAATTCATAGGGCTAGAGAGAGGAGTAGGGGTAGGGATACAAAAGAGAATTGAGATTGAGCCAATTTGTACACAGTGGCCTTTTATAGTGACGTATATATTACGTCAGTGGGCGACAGGTCTGGACTGCAGGCAGCCCAGTCTAGTACTTGCAGTCTTTTACTACAAAGCCACACTGTTGTAACACGTGCAGAATGTGGCTTGGCATTGTCTTGCTGAAATAAGCAGGGACGTCCCTGAAAAAGACGTTGCTTGGACGGCAGCATGTGTTGCTCCAAAACCTGGATGTACCTTTCAGCATTGATGGTGCCATCACAGATGTGTAAGTTGCCCATATCATGGGCACAAACACACCCCCATACCATCACAGATGCTGGCTTTTGAACTTTGTGCTGGTAACAATCTGGATGGTTTCCTGTTTTGTCCTGAGGACACGACATCCATGATTTCCAAAAACAATTTGAAATGAGGACTCATCAGACCACAGCACACTTTCCACTTTGCGTCTGTCCATTTCAAATGAGCTTGGGCCCAGATAAGGTGGCAGCATTTCTGGATGTTGTTGATGTGTGGCTTTCGCTTTGCATGGTAGAGTTTTAATTTGCACTTGTAGATGTAGTGACAAACTGTAACTGACAATGGTTTTCTGAAGTGTTCCTGAGCCCACGCGGTACGATCCTTTACACAATGATGTCATTTTTTAATGCAGTGCTGCCTGAGGGATCAAAGGTCATGGGCATTCAGTGTTGGTTTTTGGTTTTGCTGCTTACATGTAGAAAGTTCACCAGATTCTCTGAATCTTCTGATTATATTATGGACTGTAGATGATGGAATCCCTGAATTCCTTGCAATTGAACATTGAGAAACATTGTTCTTAAACTGTTGGACCATTTTTTCCACACAGTTGTTCACAAAGTGGTGATCCTCGCCCCATCTTTGCTTGTGAATGGCTGAGCCTTTTGGGGATGCTCCTTTTATACCCAATCATGACACTCACCTGTTTCCAAACAGGTGTTCTTTGAGCATTCATCAACATTCCCAGTCTTTTGTTGTCCCGTCCCAACTTTTTTGAAATGTGTTGCAGGCATCCATTTCAAAATGAGCAAATATTTGCACAAAAACAATAAAGTTTATCAGTTTGAACATTAAATATCTTGTATTTGTGGTGTATTCAATTGAATATAGGTTGACGAGGATTTGCAAATCATTGTATTCTGTTTTTATTTACATTTTACACAACGTCCCAACTTCATTGGAACTGGGGTTGTAAGAAAAAAACAAGTCCAAAGCTGCATTTGCTCTGCTCATCTGGATCAGACATCTGGTAGTGCTGATATCTGTATCAATGACTTGTTGCCTTCACCAGAAGCTGCTGGCACAGCTGTGCACAGTGAGCTGGAGATTGTAGAGAGAATGATGGTAGAGCTTCAGAGACTCACCACAGAAAAGAAGGAGCTGAAAGAAAAGTTCAACGTCTCACGATAACATGCTGAAGCAATCCCTTCTAGAGATTTTTGGTACTTTGAGTTTTTTCCCACCATGTCGCCCTTACAATGCTCTAAAGTCTTGATGAAGTCAGCTGTTCTTGTATTGTCTCTTGCTTTGAAGGGTTGACTGTCAAGACGGCCGACTACAGAGGTTTGTGAGAAATGCAGGACCCAATGTAAAATGTTAAGTAGCTAGCTATCAACTTTCTTTTGCCTTTAGTTATAGTTAAACCATAGAGATGAAAGGACTAGAGCGGGCAATGGTATTAGTTAAACCAGTCTAATGAGTAGTTTGCCTGCCGTCTTGCTAAAGGTATTGAATCACATTATACAATGCAAACAAAGCAGTCTGCCTACTTCTTACATCGCAAAACTTTGGGGGAGGAAGATAGCCAATCATCCAGTCTACTGGCTAACTACTGAAAGCTTCACATTAATAATCAGAATCATATTAACACCACAGCCATTGTCTGGGTGGTATCAGACAATTTTGAAGTATAGTTGAGGCAACTGGACTTCTTGTTCAAGGTTTAGTCACACTGTGACGGATTGAGTATACTGATTATAAGGGATTTTTTCCAGTGGCAAAAATCACCTAATCCATAGCTCTCTGGTGGATTTGGGGCTCTGATGGAATGAGTGGATGAACGGACAACCACCAAATGTGGGTGCGCAGTGATTCTGGACCTGTACAGAAGATGAACAGATAACACATGGATAAAAGTAAAAAACAACTAATTTCTAAAGAATGTCCAAAGGCAAGCTAGCGAACAACTGCAGGACAAAATGGCAAACAAAATGGCAACCACTGGGAAAGCTCTCTGTCTGATGCCCACTCAAAGTTTTGAGCATGTACAAAACCTTCTGCCAGACATCAGGTGATATCAGCTGACAATGAACGCAAAGCTGATTTGTACAGGTCAAAATACATAGAAATGGATATATAAATTTAGTTTCTGTTACTCCTACATATCTTCATCCATGACAGTGTGAGAGCTGCTTTAGCATGGAAATGTTTTGCCACTCATTGAAGTGGTTTCATCTGGTTTCGTCTGGGATAATACTGGTAAGCGAACACCCAGATATATTCCAGGTTGGGGTCACAAATTGTTAACTGTAAGAGTGAACAGTGGCCCCAGGTTTGCTGGGAGTTGTCAGAATCATTTCCATCCTCATAAGGTCATTAGACTGCTGTCCCTTTAGGGGAGGCGTAAAATGATTCTGTTTTTTTCTCGAAAGAGATGAAAGGGCACCATTGTAAGTTGTGGTTTAGGAAGCTTCTGTTCTTTGTGCGGCTGACTGAGAACCTACACAGAGTCATAGTGATAAATATTCAATTTCAATGTGCAAGAGCACAGTTAAATTTAATGTAATTCTTAATGTATTTAAAATGAAGATGATTCCATTTGCAGTAGTCAGTGTTCACTCAAATTCCTCCTACAAGATGGCAGACAAAACGTTTGCGGAAATGAGCTCAACATCTGGGTCCTCATATACAAAGCGTGCTTACACACAAAAACCTGGCGTACATCCGTCTCCACGCCAGCATTCAGATGTATCAAAGGTGAAATGACCGTGGAAATGTACGGTGCGTCACGCAAAAATCCTGGCAGGCATACGCACATTTCTACAGCTATTGTTCCATTGTGGATATGTAAAGGTGATGCAGGGAACCATTAATAGTGTGAAAACAAGAAGTCATCAGAGTGATGTGCACATCAACGACACAGTGATGAACAGTTAATGCACCCACGTGTTTGCAATTCTATGGATGGACATAAAAGCATGCGCAAAGTGATGTGTAAAATGGCACTAACAATGGCTGTGTTAGCATTGTTAAGGCATCTTACAAATGATGCAATCCGACATAAGCATGTACTCAGGGAACATGAGGACGATCACATGAGCACACACGTGCTGACCATGCTGAGCATCCTGGCATCATGGGCATTCCAGTGTGAGCTGGCTGATCGGTCAGGCGTGTGGCAGTCAACCTTGAGCCGAGCCATGCCAGCCATGCCAGCTGTGTGGAACGCAATCATCCAGATCTCATTTCAACATTACAGCACATTTTACAGCGAGAGCCGGTTTACCGAATGCAATTGGCGCTATTAACTGCACACATATTGCTATGAAGGCATCATCACATGATGAATTTGTTTTTGATAATAGGAAACATTTTCATTCCATCAACGTTCAAATCATGTGTGGTGCGCAAATGTGCATCAGGCTGGAGGCTGGAAGGTTTGCGATGGGGGGCTGCTTGGTGGTTAAATAATTTATCAGTGTAATTGTTTGTAACGAAAACCAGTGTGGACACATTTGGGCATGTGCGCATTCAAATGTTTTTTATTATTATTAATGTATTTTCTTTTTCTTGATGGTTGAACTAGAGAGCATCTTCACAAGCCCCCCGAGTGTCTTCAGTATTTGCCAGTAAAAGTGTGTGTAATGTTAATGTCACACACTGTCATTCGCCGTGCACCTAATATCTTTTTACTTCAGTGTGTGCACACAGCATTTGCACACACACAAACGTATTTATTTAATTTCTGTTTTACATTACAGCAAGCTGAGAGAATGGCGATTTAACCACAGCTTTCGTTGTTGCACATTGTCTCTGAAAGGTCTTTAAGATGATGGCGGGCATCATTAAACACACAACACTCTACACTTATGGTGCCATCAGCATGACACAACCAACCTATTTGAATGCATTTGCATATTCAGATAGAGGCGTGGCCAGGGAGGAGTTTGGTGCATGTGCACGTATGCTAAATTCCACATTCAGTGGAATGTACAAACCGAACGTGCGTGAATTCATGCCTACACACACTTCGATACATCTGAATATATCTGAGCTTACGTCTGATTCAGGGTTTTGGCATACACCAGCTTTTAGTAGAAAGTCAACACAAGTCTTTGTACATGAGGCACCTGGTCTCATCTCATCACTTTGAATTTAACTCATGCTATTCAGCTAAAACTAACATTTGTATGACTTAAAATAAAGCAACAAATATGAGTAAAGGCCATCCAACAGTTAAGAGCCCATGATCATCATTGTATAATTTGCACTCTTGTTTCAGGTTCACTCTGTTCTCTGTCTTTTCATTGTTCCTTTTCTTTTACACAAGGAAGAGAAAAAAGTAACTTATGGTTTCAACATTTCAAAGAGCCAAACAGAAAAGACAGACAGTTACCAAAAACTTGATTATTGCAGCAGTTTGTTAAATACCTGAGACTTTCAATTTACAGTTAATGGTCCACATCATCATTTTGATATTTTAATCCATTAAAGAAGTATCAAACACGTTATAGTGCTGGCAGCTGTTTTCTCAGTCATAAAAGTGAATAGGCAAACTTAAAAGCAATTTTATCTGTCATTGTGGTGACTTTAGTTTGTCCTTAAACGCCGTTAAAATCAACTTGCTGACAACTCACATCTAAATACCACCTGTCTTTTTCCTCTGAGTCCATCTGAAAAAAAGCCACTTTATTGTTGTACTTTAACAAGTTTTCGTCTTTAAATTAATATATTATCTGACACAGACTTTAGATAAATTCATACAAACTCCATCCTGCTGGGGTACGTGGAAAGTAACCGCTCTTAAACCATCAGAAAATACCGGTTTATTTTTCTCATTAAATCAATTTCTGTCTCTTTCTCATGGATTCCAGTCACTGCCTGTACATAAGTTGACTATTTCTCCAATCCTGGAGTCGATCTTAGGATTTTAATATAAGAAAACAGATGAAATCTATGCTCCTCCCATGTGCCTTGTGCCCAAATGTAGCTGAAATTTCACGTCTTCATTTTAAGAAAGTCCTTTTCTGTGATACTCTACCATAAAGCTGTATAACCACTCATGCATCATATAAATGTGGCACTATACACAGTTTCACTAATCATGGCTGCAGAAGCCTATAATTTCTCCAGAGTTATCTTGAACATCTTGGTGGCTTCTGTCACTGTTCTCCTTGCACATTTGCATATTCAGTTTTTGAGAACTGCTTAGGGCCCGGTCCCACGGCACACGGCGACAGCTGAATGAAAGGGAAAAAAGTCACAAAGTCACAAAACATTGAGGAAAAAGTGGACGAATGAGCCGGCACTTTTCCCATCACCGAAAAGCCTGCGAGTCCAGAGCACATAAAAGAAAAAGAAAAATGAAGCAAACAGTGACCTTGATACTTCAAACAAAATCAAAATGAAACACTCATGATGACGTGACTTGACAGCGGGTATCAGACCGAAAGCCAGCCTGTGATCATTTCTGCAGCACCTGCAGGTGCGAGACCTGGTTGTCTTGACAACAGGTTTGTCTTTACTACAACAATATGTGCGCACAGGCACATTCCAGCCAGAGATGGCTGCAATGTGCGTAAATAATTAAAGTAGTTGATCAAACATTCTTGCCGTTATTGTTTCTGTATGAAAACGTTGCTTTTCGCCCCACACATGGATGAGTCATGTTCAGCTGGTCCAAGCTTTAGTTATTGATTGGTTCAGATATTGTCAATGTTCATGCAAGACGTCGGACTTGGGAGGTTGGATGAAGTTGGACAATCAAATGGAACACTGACGATTACTGGAACGGTGCAAACAATGAGGAACCGTCAACACAGAAAGCAAAACGGAGTACAGAGGAATTGAGGTTGTTGTCAGGATTCATTCACATTTTTCAACAGTTTGAAAATTCAGATGTAATGTCAGTTACAGGAACGAAGCTGGATGACGGTTAAGCGATGTCTCCAAACGTCACCGCAAGTCCACATTTCTTGTTTTGTTTTGGCTTCGGTGTCTTTCGTTAGTGCCGTGTGACCGGGGCTTTACTCCAGACAGAATTACCATGCAACACAATGCTGCCTGTATTTCTTGTTCATTGCTGTAAATGAACGCCAAGAGATATAAAGTGATGTGGAAATGCTCATTTATCCATTCCCTGACTTGTCTAAAGAAAACTGTAAAAGTGATGATTTGTCTTCACAACTATTCTTATGTTTAGTTTGTCCAATTACTTATGGCCTTTGAAAACGGTTGGACCTTCTATCTTGTCGTGGTAATCCCTCAATGGTAAGGAAGACTGTCTGTTGGTAGATTTCTGGAAGTGATGTTGGAATTCTACATCCAGGATTGATCCAGAGACGTCCGTCCGTTTGTTTACAGTTGGAATGTCGTTGCACACGACAAACATGCGATTCTTCACAGATCCTTAGCGTAGTTCGTTGGCTGTGAAATCCCAGACGATTGCTGCAGCCTTCATCTTCCTTCACAGCCATTGGGTTATAACAGGGGTAGGCAACCTGTTCCAGAAAGAGCCATGAGGGTGCAGGTTTTCTTTGCAGCCACTGACTCCACCAGGTGATTTCACTGATTAACTGATTCCATCTGCTCAAAGTGATATTAATCAGTAAAATCACCTGGTGGAGTCAGTGGCTGCAAAGAAAACCTGCACCCTCATGGCTCTTTCTGGAACAGGTTGCCTACCCCTGGGTTATAAGATAGCACCTCCTTTGGTTGACTCACCATTAGGGATTTCTTGTTTCACCAGAGACCCACTAGTCGTCTTGTGTTCGGGGTTCCTCTTGGGCCGACCATAGTGCCAATGGAGCACACTAGGTCCCCACCATATGTCACCCCAATAGACAATCCCCTACTTGATCAGTTGCCATGACACGGAGTTGGATTTTGACACCCACTATCTATCTATCTATCTGCTCACCCACTGTATTTTGGAAAGTACATGCCTTGGCTTTTAAAAAAAGTTATTTTGGTGAAATTGAGATGGAACTGCTTTATTTTAATCATATTACGTCTTTTGTTTTTGCTTGACTGATAGATGAACAGTTTCGTTACATATAGGATTAAAGGATTAAAGCAAAAAAAAAAAAAAAACCTCACATCTCATCTGCATGCAAAGCTGCTTTATGTTTATTTATGAAAGTCAATGAACCATGTCAATTGAAGGAGACCTTCCTTAGTTGTGGTGACCTCCCTGACTTCACTGAGAACTCTATAAGCTCCAATCATCTCCTGTACATTAAAGCCATAAAATAAGCCCAAAATTCACACTGGAGACAAGTCAGGAACAGATTCTCACAGAGATGTTAACTTTAAGTTATCTTCTGGCATCCAGCCCAAACGTCTTTTCAATTTGCTCCACGAACTGAACAAGTTATTTCTTTTAAAGTGGAGTCATTTCTAAAAGGTTTGCACAATCTTTTTTTATTTATTTATTGTTTATTTTTCCATTTGTGTAACAGCCTTTTCCAGTGGAGAAGCACCTTCTCTGAGTGGGTTGTCACCTCTCTCAGTAAACTGCTGTGTTTCTTAATGTTTCAGACGGAATGAAACGTCTGCCACAGTACGACGTGTGACAAACCACAGTGACATTAGTGTTCAGTTGTTTGGATGAACTTTCAGAGGAGCCTTTGATTTTAGACTGCAGGCTAGAAAATGTAATTGTGTTGATACATTTCCATCTTTCTACAAGAAAGGTTGCTACTTGCAGGGTCGTAAGGCACGTGAGGAATTTTGCTGCAATTACAAACTAACTAGAGAACGTAAAGCAGATAGCTGGCCTGCCAATACAAGGTCTGTCCAAAAAGTATTGTACCTTTTTATTTTTTTCAAAAACTATATGGATTTGATTCATATGTTTTTACGTCAGCCAAGCTTGAACCTTCGTGCGCATGTGTGAGTTTTTCCACGCCTGTCGGTTGCGTCATTCGCCTGTGGGCAGGCTTTGATTGAGCACTGCTCCACCCCTCTCGTCGTTGTTTCATTGCGAGGAAATGGCGGAATGATTTGGGCTTTTTTTCCATCAGAATTTTTTTCAGAAACTGTTAGAGACAGGCAGCTGGAAACCATTCGAAAAATTTATCTGGCTTTCGTGAAACTTTTACGGGCTTCACAGAGAATAAGGAGTGTTACTACAGCTTTAAGGATGGCCCACAATGGCACACGGCACGCCTCGCTCCGAGCCACCATCGAGAGGCAGAAACCACCACATCATTTCTAAACGGATGGCTGTGTGGAGCCGGGACCGTCGTGTGCAATTTCTCTGGTTATCACAAGAGCTGGACATCAGCCATTTTCCAGCAGATTTCACTTTTAACAAGAGATTTTGTCATGGAAAGCCGCACGGAGGCTTCGCGCGTCACGACAGATTCGCTGATGAAGCGAGACAATGGAACACCTCAGTTTCAGAGTGTTAAAAGACAAGTTGGGACATGCCCAGCTCGCCACAATTTCTCTTATACTCACTCGACTGGTAAGCACTGAAAGCCGAGATAGGCATGTCCCAACTTCTCTTTTAACACTCTGAAACAGAGCTGTTCCTTTGTCTCGCTTCATCAGCGAATCGGTCGTGACATGCGAACCCTCCGGCGGCTTTCCATGACAAAATCTCTGGTTAAAAGTGAAATCTGCCCGGAAATGGCTGATGTCCAGCTCTTGTGATAACCAGAGAAATTGCACATGACGGTCCCGGCTCCACACAGCGTGATGTGGTGGTTTCTGCCTCTCGATGGCGGCTCGGAGCGCGACGTGCCATGCGCCATTGTGGGCCGTCCTTAAAGCTGTAGTAACACTCCTTATTCTCTGTGAAGCCCGTAAAATTTTCATCGAAAGCAAGATAAATTTTTCAAATGGTTTCCAGCTGCCTGTCTCTAACAGTTTCTGAAAAGATTCTGATGGAACAAAGCCCAAATCATTCCACCATTTCCTCGCAATGAAACAACGACGAGAGGGGTGGACCAGTGCTCACTCAAAGCCTACCCACAGGTGAATGATGCAACCGACAGGCGTGGAAAAACTCACGCATGTGCACAAAGGTTCAAGCTTGGCTGACGTAAAAACATATGAATCAAATCCATATAGTTTTTGAAAAAATAAAAAGGTACAATACTTTTTGGACAGACCTTGTATGTAGACCTGAGTTCGAATCCCATGCATACTACCTGCCTGTGACCTCGGACAAGAGACTTGATCTACATTGTCTTAGTCCACCCAGCTGTAAAATGGGTACCAGCCCCTGCTGGCGAATTAACCTGCACCAGACTGCCATGACATCTACGGGAAGTCATAGACTCTCATCCGCTTGACGCTATAGAATCCAGAGATAAGCTCCTGCAAAAGCGGGTGTCAGGGCATATGTAGGACTGAATAGGTCAGCAGTAAGGGCTATGGAAAGCTGACATTTAAGCACAACAACCTTGTCCTTCATCCAAATGACTGACCTCTGACAAACCTGAAATATAATGTGTACTACATTTGGTCTATACCAGGTTGAAAATTAAATTCCTTGAGTTTGACCTTTTACAAAATGAATTTGAAGGTCCACCACCATTGACTTACCAAGTTTGGTATAGAAATTGACCAAAGGAGCTGGGAGGAGTAGGACAAACAAACAAGAGAGGCAGACATGACCTTGATCAAAGAGATGGACTTTTGACAACTTTGACATTGCTAGACAGTTCCAGAACCCACCTGCAAATGTGTGCCAACTTTGATAGTAGAGAAGCTTGAATCTTTCACTGGACTAGGTTGCTTGACGCGAAGACGTTTCGCTTCAAATCGCAGAAGCTTCCTCAGCTAAAATTCTTGCTCTGGTAGTCTGACTTCTGTCTTGACTCTTGTAGATAACAGAAGCCACAAAAGCTGGAGTTTTAAACCTAACCAGACCCCTCCTACTGAGAGGCAGACTGCTATAGGCTAGTGACTAAACAGTTGCTCTAATTAGCACCAGGGAGGGGGTCTGAGACACACTTTGTCCCCTGTTTACAATGGGGTAGTCAGGTCAAAGCAGTTTCAGTCTTTTGTTCATGGTAATGAGTCATTCATGTCATCAGGAGAGCTGTCAGGATAGTCGTCAGTCCCATCATTAGGAGGGACAGCTGCCCTGTCATTAGGAAGGTGCTAACTAGAGCACAATAGGTGCTAATTAGAGCAATTGTTTAGTCCCTAGCCTATAGCAGTCTGCCTCTCGGTAGGATGGGTCTGGTTAGGTTTAAAACTCCGGTGCACACTTTTTTTGGGGGGGGGGGGGTGCTGTGATAAACTCTTCGTCCCCTTAATATTTTTTTTCTGGCGCTGGGTCTGCACACAACACCAATAAAATGTAATTGTATAGCATGATTGTACTAGAGGAAGGCTAGAATCCCTGGGTTTTCCCCGTTGAAATCTTTTGTGGGCAGCATGGTGGTGATGGGAGAAATTCTCAGCTAGTTCTTTCTGTGTAGAGTTTGCATGTTCTCCCCAGGTTTGTGCAGGTTTCTGTTATGTGTCGGACGCAGCCCGGAGAACCGACCAGCGTTTGAAGGACCCAGTATGAAATAAGCAGAGCACGGTACAAAGGATAACTGAATTTAATAAACATAACAGTGACGTGAAGAAAGTACAAACAAATAAGTGCGCGGTCTGCGAGGTGGATTACGGTGCACTCCCAGCTGCACAAACGGTCTGGAGCCAGAAACAGTTCGGACCCAAGGACCCCGCCGACACCCCCCAGGTGGCCGCGACAAACCGAGTCTCAGGAAGTGTGCTGACGAGCGTGAGACCTCACCCCCTCCTCTTTCACAGACCATGGCATCAAACCTGGACGTTCTCTGCATCCATAATGATGAGATGGCTCTCAAGACGACGATCTCACCCGTCTGGTCACAAGGTTGAGTCTCTGGCAAATACACACTGTGTACTCCAGACTTAAATGCCACCATGCTCCAATCCGTGTAGATGCACCACAGCTGTGAGTCCTGACGAGCTGCACATGATCAGCCTCAGGTGATCAGGGTGAGGTCCTGGTAACTCAGCCACACAGCCACTCAGTCCTAAACGCGTACCACCTGGAAGGAAAAACAAAAGACAGAAACAGCAGCCAGGCACCCCCAACCATACAACAGCACCTCACCCTCACGGGAAGCCTCCCGGCGACCACACAAACCTGGCCCAGGAGAAACACCCCCCTCCAGGGACCATGGCTGGAAACCGTATCTGCATTCATCTTCCAACAGAATCTTCATCTGACAGAACGGTTGACGTCTTCTCCTCTGACTGCATCTTTGCCCTTGTTTCTGTCAGTCAATTTGCACAGGTGTGGCCAGGAGTTCTTGAACCTGTGCGGTCAGCCTTTGTCCAACTATGTTTACAGTCTGTAGTCATAAAACAAAAAAGACAAACACAAACAACCAAACCACCCCCCCCCCCCCTCCCCAGGGGACCGTCCCATCAAACCCCGGGAAGAGGAGAAAAGAAAAACCCAAACTTAAGCTTGCAAATAAAAAAAAACGCTAACACCCCCCCCCCCCCCCCTCCCCAGAGGACCGTCCCATCAAACCCCGGGAAGAGGAGAAAAGAAAAACCCAAACCCAAGCTTGCAAACAAAAACGCTAACACCCCCCCCCCCGACGACATGTAGGGACCAACACCCCCCAGAGGACATCCTGCCAGCTCCAGGAGTAATAACCACAGCCGAGGTCCCTCTGGGATCCAAAGTCACCCACGGGGACTCCCAGCACCTCCCAGAGGACCGTTCCATCAACCCCAGGAGACGCCCCCCCTCATGACCAACGGACCCAGCCCCGGCCGTCTACGGTTAGATGGACATCAGGCTGATGAACCTGGTTGAAATGGCGCCACAGATGAGAAGACTTTATATTTACAGTGTGTGAATGGTTTTAACATTTGACACAGCAATTTGTAACTATATGACTGGTCACATAAGGACTTCACTGAAAAGTAATCTCGGGTCTGTAGATGTTATACTACACTTCTGTATTTATGTTGCCGCTGAGCCAGTCAATGGACGGCAGTGGGTTAGCTCCTCCTTTTTGTTACTGTGCCATTATTTGGGTACCCCAAGCAAAGAGTACCAAAAAAGTGCTACAGTATGGGTCTGTTATTTTGTTACCCGTCCCTAAATCTGAATGTGGAAATGCACAAATTTGTGCTCTGTGTTGTACCAACCTGGAGCACTTGGTGAAAACGAAGCATTAGGTACGTTGGCCTTTGCTGACCTTCGCGTCATAGATGGTGCAATCTTTTTCAGCACTTAAAAAACTGAGTGAGGAATCAGAGCGTCTAGGTCTGTGATTGTACTGGATCACTGAGTCTGGTCTGCTTGAGGTTTCTTCCTATAAGCAAAAAAATGCCTTAGGGAATTTTCCTTACAACTGTTGCCAGTGTTCTTGCTCAGGGTGGGTAAGGTTAGTCCTTAATTGTATGAAGTGCCGTGGGCTGACTTGTGTTGTGATTTTAATGCTGTATAATTAAATGGAATTGAATTGAATCAAGACTAAGATCCAGTTTTTCAACGACACCGTGGACTCAATTATCAGATGTGTTCTGTATTAGGTGAAAGTGTTAAACTTGGAGGGACATTCACTTATCGACGCCGTGACTTTCATATCTCTGGGTCCTCGGCAGTTGAGATCGAGAGATATCTGGTTAGATCTGATGGAGTCATGAGGTTGTAGGACAGAGATGTTTACCGATGTCTGTATCTTTGTAGGAGAATGAAGAGCCAAGTCTTTAGGGTCCTGGTGCTTTCTATAATTACAACGGGTTAAAAGCAGAAAATTAATTTTGTTTTATGTAGATACTTCTTCTTCTTTTATTATTGTTTTGAGTGTTTTTCTACTTTTCCATGGTTTAAAATCAATTGAACACCTCTTGGTTATGGAGTGTTTGTCTGACAAGGTGAAATAAAGTCATTCCTACATTACCCACAGTGTGAATGCCAGATGAAACATGCATGTGATCCACTGTACGAATGTGGTGGATGGTAGTGGATAACAAAAAGCCAAAGCATATTTACCCCATATGGCTTTTGTTGATTGGCTCAGCGGAGGTTGATCTGAGGTTGTGTCGTAAAGCAGCATGTGAGGACACAACAGGAGGCAGTCAGTCTGAGAAAATTCTCTTTTAAAACCCTGTGCAGTATTTCTTCAACCACATCTCCAACTGTCATCACAATTGGCTGCCTGAAGAGGAAGAGCGTGACATGACAGCAGGCTCACAGTGGCTTGGGAGACAAGAATAACAACAGTGGGATTTCCACTCCACCAGGCTCCCGACAAAGATGACCCTGTTTTTTTTTTTGCTTTACGGAAGCTGATGGTCTGTTTTGATAGTCTACTCCAACTTTAGGTACTGGCAACATACTTTTTCATACTTTAATAAAAAAGCATCTAGAGTGGAAAAGGATTTGAAATGTTGTAAGCAAAAGTGTCACCAACATGTATCCAAAAGTCCCCAGTGTGCTTGACACAGAAAAAGCTTCAAAAGTTGACACAAAGCTCATCCTCTCCATGGGACGCTTCCATTACCCAAACCAGGAATCAGTGTCGAAGATGTCACTGAGGCGAGTGCAAGTGCCACCTTTGGCATTTGACTGGGTCAAAATTTCTTGTAAATAATTGACTTCTTTGTGAAGAGGATTGTTGTGTTTTGTGTTGTGTTACCTTCATCGTACCAGATGGCACTGAGAGGGTTCTGTTTTATGCCTTATCATTTTAGTTTCAAATGAAATAAACAGAAGCCACAATGTGTGCTGGCTGGTTTGACCCCTCAAAGTTGCGAAAGGTTGATTAAAATTGTACCACTTTTAAACATGTTCAAAACTTTGAGCAACCAGTATTTTTGTGTGTATATGTGCATATATGGTGAATGAACATTTGAGTTCTCCACTTTGAAAATAGTAAATCAAATATCAGTAAAACTGATAAAAAAAAATAAATAAATACAATTATTGCACGAACTCTTGCATGATCTGAATCCGAGCTCAGATTTCCTCTATCACATCATGTTTTTTGCAATCTCCATGTTACGTATTGATGGATTAAGCAAAAGTTGCTCATTCACTCATGGGTTTGATGTCACTAATCATGCACAAAAGCAGCTTCAAAAGCCGTAATAATGTTTATAGCGCTGAAGAGGTGTGCAAGACTGCAATTTTTGCTTCAAAGCTTGATATGAAAAATATGTTTTCATATCTCTAAACCGTGACGTGATTGGCAAAAACACCCGATTCAGATTCAGTGCACCCAAATTACTTGAAATCCATTGAGAAACTCCATGCACGAAAAATTGTGTTGACCAGTGTATAATTAGCTTAGGGGAAACCAGGGCACAGTGGATCAGAAATGTTGTTTTGTGGCAGCATAAACACATTATGCACAGGTTTAGGTCATTCTATTGTGGATTTATTCAAGCAAGTTATAAGGCTGTGTTATTTATTTCTCACCAAGTATAATTTACAGCTGTTTAAAATCGACTTGAAAATTTTTGATTCACTGTGCCCCGGACACCAATACACAGGGCACAGTGAATCAGTGTCCGGGGCACAGTGAATCAACTTATAATGTAATGAAAAATCAACATGATTATAAAGATTTCTTTAAAATTATTATATATATGCTGATGCATATACAAACTATAATCCAGCAAACCAGCTATGTAATGTGTGAGTGTCTTATATAGCGATATATGTCCTTTCGAAACTATTATAAATATAACTGTCACAATTTCTGTTCAAACGTGAAAACAGTTGTTTAGAAATTATAGAAATAATTCATGGAAAAATAAATGTATTAGCTTCAGTAAGTAATATTTGTCATCCACTTGATACTGGGGCTTAGTAAATCACTTTCTAGACTGATTCGCTGTGCCTCGGGTGCATGTGACACACATGAGTCATGTTATCCAATAGCTGATAGTCTGGAGAAGACATAACACATGCTCATCAGTTGGACGCATAGTTTTATAACTAATACTTTTCTGGGCCACCTTTCCTCTGCTGTGAGAAATAAATACAAAGACGCTGACATCCACAAAATTTACTTTTGATAGGAAAAAAGTGACTTCACTTTCCACTTAGTTTTACCCTTAATGTATTAAAAAAACACTAATTTATAAGGGGGATGTCTTTATGCATAAAAATATGGCATAACTGCTGGAAATATTATGTAATTTTGCAGATGTAGCTACTGATTCACTGTGCCCCGGTTTCCCCTGCATTCTTTTTTTTTAACCCTGTAGCTTTCTTACATTGTCAGATGAAAAGGAATCTAAAATAAAAAACCAAAACATTTCATGTGAATGAAATTTATGTATTCACATTTTCAATTATCATTCAAACACAGAGGTGATGATTACTGGTGTGTCAGCATTCAAAGAGTGAAATACAAAAGCTTCTTTCTGAAACAAGTGTGAATTCTTTGTGAAATGTGGACACCTACTTAGAATAAAATCCTGAGACTCTTATTTCCGGAATTCCTGTCACTTTTGGAACATATATTGATGGCGTGTAAAAGAGTCTTTGTTGTACTTGAAAAAGCGTCAGCACTGCAGACAAAATACCAAACTCAAAATGACAAGCATGACACAGGAGAACATTCTGGGAAGTACTTTAGCTGTCAGGTTGTGTTTGATCAAAGTTTGGTGACTGAGACATTACAGAAATATGCATTTTAATCAGTTTTTCCTCCCTGTAGAAAGAAACAAAAATACATTTCCAGTGTGATTATTTATTATTTATTTATTTTCCTTTATATTGCATTTCATTCAGCAAACCGACATTAGAATGTTTGGGAAAATAAAATGTATTTTACTGGTTTTCCAGTAAGTAAGTAAGTAAGTCCCTTTAGCTTCTCCTTTATTTTCGCGCTGGAGCACCACAGCAGATCCATGGTGGATTTGTATGTTGATTTGGCACAAGTTTTACACTGGATGCCCTTCCTGACACAGCTCTATACTGCATGGAGAATGGGCAGAGATGGGATTTTAACCAGGAACCTTCAGCACTGGAAGCAAGCGCAGTTACCGCTTGGTCACCAAATTTGCAAAAAAGCCTTTTACTTTAACAAAAAAAAAATAGAAAAACTGGCCCACAAAAATCTGAATTGGAGAAGAGCTGTCGTGTAGAACATCAGAGATTAGATAGCACTTTATTAATCTCTTGGGAAGACTCCTTCAGGGAAATTGATGTTCCAGCAGCGTCGCATAACAGCACACAGGGTAAGAAGCACACAGAGCATCAAAAGTGAAAGTAAAAAAAAAAAAAAAAAAAATGCATGAAAGCAAAATGCAGACCTTCCAGAGAAATATTAAATATTCAGCATATATCAAGAATGCAAAACATGGCTGATTACAATAAAAACCAGTTATCTAATCTTAAAAATATCTTTTTTTATTTGACAGAACATGCAGTAAAGGCTGGAAAACTTCCCGACAAGGGTCCAAAATGGGCTGAGGGAAACAGCCTGCAAAGTGGGTCAGATGTGATGTGTAATAATTCAACAGTGAGGCATTTGTAATAGACGAAAAGATACAACTCAAATGCAGCGGAGTAAGACTTTGTACGCTGAATAACAAGGAATTACTGCTGACTAAATACTGAGGTGATGATGAAAGAATTGCTGGCATGTGTAGAAGTGAGGTGACTAGTAAAAGACAGGAATTGTTGGACTCATCAAGCCCGTAGCTAACCCTATGACCACATTAGCTACAAGTGATAGCGACAGCAAGCCATTCATTTTCAATCAGAATGGGTGTTTTGCAGCGACAACAGACGATGGTCGCTATGCATCCAACTAGGCAGGGCCAAAATAGACGAGTACCCTATTTTATGCAACTGATGAGTGATGTGACACAGTGACCGCCAATCTGAGTAAGAAAGTAGCGTGATGTCAGCTGGCTGCTCGCTTGAACAAAATAAACCAAGATGGTGGAAAATGCTCTAAAACAGCTGTATTTCTGTATAAATCTAATATGTTTGACATTATTTCTCATATACTTTGTAAAGGTTATTGAGAAATAAACACTTCTACATCTAAAAATACTGCTTTTGTAACCAGATAACATCTCTAAAATGTGATTTACAAGACATTTTACGGTAATGTTAGCATGCTAACTAGTGATACAGGAATATCACTGGGGGAGACATTGGATTGAAACTAGGGTTGCCAACCGTCCCTTGAAAAACGGAATCGTCCCTTATTTGGAAATAAAAGTGTGCGTTCCGTATTGACCTGAAACGGGACACAGTTTGTCCCGTATTTCTGTGAGAATCAAAAAGTCTGTAAAATGTCAATGGAATTGACTGGCGCTTTATATGGAAACTTACGGTAAATTTGATCCCAGCCTCTCTCCTGCTTTTCACCAATGAGCTGACAGACACGAGTTGACAATACAGAATCACTCTTATCTCATTGGTCGAGGGACATCTGCTCGCAAGAAGATACCGACGTCATGAGCCGACGACGGTCGCTGGACAACAATAACAAATCAGCATGGCTAATATCGATACAGACACCGACACTGGCACTGCAGATATGCCTACGGACAGCAATGTCTGTAACGTCGTTACTACTACTCATAAAAAAAAAAAAAAAAAAAAGAAGAAAAGAAGAATGCAAAAATACAGGGGAGAATGAGAAAAGGAAAATGGCTGGGTGGAAAAGGTGCGCGACAACAGTATTGTTTACTTTTCAGACTTTATTTTTTGCACTTTTTATTACACTAAATGTGCACTGTTACATTGTTTTGCACTGTTACATTGTTTTGGATGATGCAAATTTTCTATTGTTTTTTTTGTTAATTTATACAATTTTAAGTTAAGCAATAGCACTACAGAGATTTATTTTTAAAGAAGACAGAATGCTCATATTGAAATTGTGAGTGAAAATTTATTTTGCACTAAAAATAAATTGCTAAATAATCATTTGTTTTCCACATGTTCATTTCAGAATAAATGCATGTATGCATCTACCTAAATTCAGGGTCAAGTCAACAGTCAAATGGTTAAAAATCGTTTCACACAGACGCTGGGAAGGGTGAAGGCAATGGTCAGTCGGCCGGTCGGCCCTGGTGGTGAGGTGTCCCTTATTTATTTTTCAGAGAGTTGGCAACCCTAATTGAAACACATCAAGTGAACTTTGGTTCCTTTAAGCAGACAAGCAAGAAGTAAAAACCTGTAGTGACAGTATTTGGTTTTCCCGTCTTTTAGAATTTATAATTAAACATTGTGCACAATAACACCAAGTAACCGTGAGCCTGGGCGGCAAGGTGGATTAGTGGTTAGTACTTTTGCCTCACAGCAAGAAGGCTATGGGATCACTTCCCAATTGGTCCTTTCTGTGTGGAGTTTACATTCCTCTGGGTGCTATGGCTTACTCCCAAAAATGTGCAAGTTAGGTGAATTGATAACTTTAAATTGACCGTAGGTGTGTATGAATGTGTTTGTCTATACGGGGTCCCTTGAGTGAAGATCCATTACTGAAGACACTTTATAGTTTTTTTGTTTGTTTTTTACAGTTTCGTAATGGTAAAATGCTGATGCCACAAATAAGATTACAGCAGTTTTCCTAATCAATTCCACGTCTTCAAATCTATGATAAATCTCATTTTGTGTCGCACAACCTGTATTTCTCCTTAGAAACGTTAAAGTGACAACCTTCCACTCCTAACGTTGCTTAAATCCAATGTTGCCACAGTTACACTGGAAAGTTAATGTATTAGTTACTTTTTAGCAACACTTTACTTGGAGGTATCGTCATAATAGTGACATAACACTGTCATAGCTCTTACATGACACAGTCATGAATGTGTCATAAACATTATGTCATTGTCATAAATGTTTGTGACTGCTGTCATTAAGTGTCATTCGGTTTTTGTAATGACAAGTTAGCATACAACTGAAGACCAAAAAGGCCAAAGACAACTTCTGGTTATGTCGCCTTGTTTAATATCAAGTTCAAGACAACCCAAAAAATATCAGCTTCTCATGACAAAAACCGAATGACACTTAATGACGGCAGTCATAACAGTTTATGACACTGACATAATGTTTATGACATATTCGTGACTGTGTCATGTAACACTTATGACAGTGTTTTGTCACTATTATGACGATACCTTCAAGTAAATTGTTACCCTTTTTTTAGTTACTTTCTACAGTTACTTCATTATTAGCTTTATACATGTACTTTATTAGCAGTTGCCGACAACTTGTCGGCAACTGCTGAATGTAACTAATAAAGTAACTCATAATATAACTTGGTTACTCTTAAGATTGAGTATTCAGCAAACTAATTAATAGTTACTTTCCGAGCACTCAGTCTTAAAAATAACCAATTTAGATTACTTGTTACTTTATTAGTTACGTTCAGTAGCTGCCATCAAGTTGTCTGCAGCTGCTAATGAAGTACTCGTACATGTATAAAGTAACTGTATAATGTAAAATGTATAAGATAAGACTTTATTGATCTCACAGTGGAGAAATTCACATGTTACGTCAGCTCTTAAAAAAAACACATAAGATGGGTGCGAGTAGAGGAAAATGTGCGTCAAACAGCGTGTGCACCCGCCATCCAACTTGCCACCACCCACCACAAACACATCCCGCAACACCACACTGTTGCTGGCACTCACTAGCGTGCTGCAGGTGTTTTGGTCATGTTCAAAACACTCGCTACACATCTTTACCCATCAAGTGGTCGCCCCTTTACACGCCACCAACTCTCCACGTAAGTGCCACACACACACATTGCCTGTGTGACAGGCTGGAAAACACCAGGTTGTTCAGAATCTCCCAATATATCGAACAACAGATGTAAACAAAGACTCAGCTGCTAAAACACTAGCCAGGAAGCAGCAAATGATACACTGCGTTAAACACTACTGAACGCCACACACACGCTGGCAGTCGTCGGTATTGGCAGTGAGTGCAGGTGTGTGCACGGTGAGCATCGCACGCTAGCGGTTGCCACTAACACACCTTCTGTGTCAGAGTACCATAATTCTTATGTTCAAATTAGTTTTATTTATGCCACAGAAATGTGCTGTGTGCAAGTCCAACATTCGAGGACCAGCCTCAGTAGGGTGACCACAACAACAATAAGACAAGTCAAATTTAAACAATGAATATAAGGAAAACAAGGTACTGTACAGGATATTTGTCACACATACCAAAATTATCTGCCAGACTGTCCATTTCACATTAACACCAAACAGTAGGAGACTTAATTGTTCACTGGCAATGCCATCCAACGCTTCGCCAACATTCCCCTAAAATGGGATGCCATGCGACTGAGACTTTCTCCAACAGTTAATAAAATGGATAAATGATTCAACACAACTAAGTCCGTGGCAGTTATAAGAAAGAGAATACAAATGAGTCCTTAATCCGGTGCTGCAGACCGAATAGTCCCCCTAAAAATCAGTCCCTCTGATGATGCGGTTCATGGATTATCACCTTGTTTCTGCTTCAAAAGCCCACCAGTCATCATCTATCTCAGTGACAGATATCTGAAGCTTTTGTACAACAATCATTTCCACATAAATGCAGCATTATTTCATCATAAAAGGCAGCGGAAGCGATCAGAGTGCCACGGCTAAACGAGCTGCTAGATAGATAGATAGACAGAAATTACAAGTGCAATGAAATTTCTTCCCACACAGTCACCTCAGACAAAATACAATTAATGTCATGGTTCGTGGTGGCTTGACCCTGAAAGTTGTAGGAGGCAAATGCAGACTCACAGACACAGGTGTTGGAGTAAGGAAAAAGTAGCTTTATCTGGTAAACTGGCAATTGGTTCGGTACACAGGAAATCAGTCAACATAGTGGAGGTACAGGCAGGTAGCAAGCTGAGGCGGAGTCCGAAAAACAAGCACAGTTCCAAATACACGGCAACAGGAGTTCATAGGGCTGAGGCAGAGGCAAAGTCAAAAATGAGCAGAGTTCAGGGATAAGACGAGGCGGAACCATGGAAAACCGGCAGAAAAACCTGAGGCAGGAGGCAGCATGACAGACAACCAACAACCCTCAACACAGGGAACAGAGTGCCTGAGCCCGAACGGGTGACCAAACCCAGAGAGACCCCCAAATGGACGACAACAGGGCTGAACTAGGGACCAAGGAACCCCAAGAGTCCGGTCCAGGGGTACACAGCAGCCCACGGGAGAGCCAGGAGGGCGACCATTATGCTCAACAGGAGGCAAGCGTGCGACAGGAGGTTTCCCTGAGGGATGCACGGGAACAGAGATGAAACCAGAACCTGGGACAGGGCAGGGCATGGTACTGGGACAAAACTTCCCCGGCATCACAGCAGTGAGCAAACGGGAGAGACCAACAAACCTAAGCAATGAACGAAGGGGTCTGAGGACCTGAGTGGCCACTCTCCGCACAATCCCAGGAATACAACAAGAAGAAAAAGCAGTCAGTAACAACCAGACAAACCAAGAAAAGAATGGAGGGAGAGAAAACCAGATGACGGACACCAAAAATAGAACCCAAATACCACCAAAAACAACTATGCTGGAAAACCAAAACCACAAAGTGGAAGGATCGCCAAAAGTGAAAATCCTGACAAAAAAATGAAGGGAGGAACAAAATAAAAAGAAAAGCCACTGAACAAAACTTGTACATGGACCAAGGAAAGTGGGGGAACCAAGAAGGGAACTACATGTAGAGGAACACTGTGAAATAAGGACAAACAAAACGTGAAACAACCATCGGACAGAAATTTTATGGGAACCGTGGAGAGGATACAAACACAAAATACTGCTACAAAAATAAATAAAAGGTATAAGATACAAAAAGGAACCAAACTGACATAGAGGGTAATCAAAAATTGAACCTTGATGAATAGAACAGAGAGTGGTATTCAATGCAAAAGGACCTGGAGGGATGACCCATGTCAAACGAGAACCGAGTGGGGACCAGGGAGACATGAGTTCCAGAAATCACCACAAAAATAGCATGTTTGCTACTAGCAGGGTAATGTTAGCAAGTAGGGACCAATCTGGACCGAGATTCAAAACACAAAACTGTTTACCAAACCAAAACAACCACAAGAGCATTACTTGCCAGAAACGGGACCCTAATGAACGGAGAAACTTGCCAAAAATAGCAAAAGTGGAACCATGAAAAACTGACAGTAAAGCAGATTCACCTGGGGAGCTAACCCGGTGCAATACCACTTTATGGATCCAGAAAGAGAACTTCAGTAAATCAAGTCGTGGGAGGCTAACCAATTCCCAACAGAAATACAGATATTGAGAGAACTCATGTTTTAAGCAAATTTTGAAACAAATGACAACTGATAAGCCAAGAACTAGCTGAGCACCAAAGAAATGCAAGAGCCCCATGTTGTCCAGAACCGAGACACTAAGCAGTCCTCCTAACGGGCCCTGAAAATGGGAAAGCATGATTAGGAAAAATAACAAAAGACTCACAGTTCCGCTGATTACGGCAGCAACAGTTCTTGTTGGGAAGACCTCTGAAGATCTGAATAGCAATGGAGGTGATGAAGGGATGTCCTGCGTCGGACGCGCCATAGTCGACCCGGCTGGCTCTGCAGTTGCACGTGGAAAAGCGCACAACTTGTCAGATGCAGCTGGTTTCGTTGAAGGCTGAGAAGCTGTGCACGCTGCTGCATGTTGGACTGACGGGACTGGAGAACGTGGCCTGGTGCGCACGGCGGCAGAATCAGCTGTTTTCGCTGAAGGCTGAGAAGCTGTGCGCACTGCTGCATGCTGGGCTGACGGGACTGGAGAACATGGCCTGGTGCGCACGGCGGCAGAATCAGCTGTTTTTGCTGAAGGCTGAGGAACAGGGCGTACTGCTGCTTCCTGGAGAAACGCGGTCGTTGATGGTGGCAGCGAGTGCACCGTGAAAACTTCGGACGTCGCTGGTTGAGTCTCGAGCGGAGTGCGCGCCGTATTTGACGCCAGTGATGTTGGCACAGTTGTTTGAAACTGAGGTGTGACGAGCTGTGGTGACGCGGGTTGTTCAGCAGGCTTCTGGAGTGTGTGCATCAGAGAAACTGGGGGCGTGTGTCTCTCCGCTTGCTCCGGTGACGTCACGACTGGTGCAGCTGAGGGCTGAGGTGATGTGGTCTTGCCCAATGGCTCTGTGGGCACCAGGAGAGACATGTCCTCACCAGAGAGGTTGGGCAAGATGGGAACCTTCATTCCCGTGGGCGAGGAAGTCGTGGTGGCAACAGGTTGGCGCGATGGCACTGGGAGCTTCCGAGGTGCGGGCACGGGGGCCAGATGAGGCAGGACCAGAACTGGTGCCGCATAAAATCGCGGATCTGGTTCTTTGGACAGATTCAGCTCCGTGGGTTCCCGCCTGAACAGCCTTCGTGGAACAGGAACTGGAGGCAGGCAGGACGAGGAAGGTGTGGATGGCTGAGGAGGCGTGACTGCTTCGGCCGACAGTGTGATGAAGCGGGGCATGTCTAGACAGGAGTCATAGATCTCTGATTCAAACAAGTAGTCCATCAGATCTTCGACACAGGTAGGAAGCCGACCTTGCTTAAAAAGAGTTTTGATATGTTTTAACTTTGGGAAGGCAGTTACCATTTCAGGTGCAGCGTGTAGAAGGAGTTCTAAAGCAGAAAGAATACACTGCTTGTTCCGCTCACCTGAACTGTCTCTGAATTCAAAACATAAGTCCTGTATCTTGAGGAGAAATTCTGCCATCTGCTGGAGTGATGACTCCTCTGTCTCAGATGAAGAATTCTCATCTAAGTCAACCCACTCAGTGTCGTCATCATCGCATGGCGGGCAAGTGGACTGCAGATATAGCTCAGGTTGCTTCACCCAGTCAGGCAGCCTCTCTGCAGAAAACAAATTGTCCAGATCTTCTAAGTCAGGGAAGAAGCTGTAGAGCCAGGTATTTGCTTCTATGATTTCCCAAGCTTGCTCCAGGTAGTCAAACTTCTCCCACGGGGTGTAGGTGTGACAGAAACAGGTGAAAAAAAATCTTATATCAGCAAAGATCTCTTTAATTCTGGTTAAGTTCAGCTCAAGATCTGAGTCCGCTGCCTCCTGGTACTGGCCAGATTGTTCTGTCAAGGTTCGTGGTGGCTTGACCCTGAAAGTTGTAGGAGGCAAATGCAGACTCACAGACACAGGTGTTGGAGTAAGGAAAAAGTAACTTTATCTGGTAAACTGGCAATTGGTTCGGTACACAGGAAATCAGGCTGAGGCGGAGTCCGAAAAACAACAGGAGTTCACAAGGCTGAGGCAGAGGCAAAGTCAAAAACGAGCAGAGTTCAGGGATAAGATGAGGCAGAAGTCGGTAACACAGGCAAGGTCAGAGATATTACAAGGCAAAACAGGACAAAGGCGTGAGGCTGGAAAGTGCAACATGCAACAATCTGGTGAAGGACTGTAAGACTGTGAGGGCTTAAGTACTAGTGGAAGAATCAGAGTGTGAAATGAGGAACAGGTGTGCAGAGAGTGCTGGAAGGAGGCGTGACCAGGGAAGACAAAAGTAAGTGCAAGAGAGTGCAGTAAGGCAAAAGCAACATGAACTGGGACAAGATAATTAAATGACAGAAAAACCAACAGTGCAAAATGTGACATGCTTGATTAACCATAATAAACACGAACAAAACAGATGGGAAAAACTAAAACTAAGGTGGCAAGTTGAGGAGTGACAGACCAGTGATAACTAAAAAGAGAGGACGTGACACAGGAAGTGAATACACTAAACATGACAAAACAAACTATTGACAAAATAGGAAATAAATTATGAACAAATCAAAACCAGGGACTAGGTAATACAATGAATGACTAAACCATAAATAAATGATGCACGGAATAAAACCGGTAACAGAAGCATTACACAAAGTACAGAAACAAACAGAACCAAACCAAAACTTACACATGACCACATATAATAATATGAAAAGTAAAACTATAAAACCCTCAGTGGAAGCCTAGACCAAATAAGGGGAAAACCCAGAAATGAACCCAAGGCTGGGGCAGGTCCTGACAATTAATCCACAATTATTACAAGTTGAACATAATAATGGCACACATCAGAATTAGAACAACCATACATATACGAGGGCTGTCAATAAAGTAACGGTCCTTTTTATTTTTTTCAAAAACTATATGGATTTCATTCATATGTTTTTACGTCAGACATGCTTGAACCCTCGTGCGCATGCGTGAGTTTTTCCACGCCTGTCGGTGACGTCATTCGCCTGTGAGCACTCCTTGTGGGAGGAGTCATCCAGCCCCTCGTCGGAATTCCTTTGTCTGAGAAGTTGCTGAGAGACTGGCGCGTTGTTTGATCAAAATTTTTTCTAAACCTGTGAGACACATCGAAGTGGACACGGTTCGAAAAATTAAGCTGGTTTTCAGTGAAAATTTTAACAGCTGATGAGAGATTTTGAGGTGATTCTGTCACTTTAAGGACTTCCCACGGAGCGAGACGTCGCTCAGTGCTCTCAGGCGGCGTCATCAGCCTGTTCAAGCTGAAAACCTCCACATTTCAGGCTCTATTGATCCTGGACGTCGTGAGAGAACAGAGAAGTTTCAGAAGAAGTCGGTTTCAGCATTTTATCCGGATATTCCACTGTTAAAGGAGATTTTTTTAATGAAAGACGTGCGGACGGGTCCGCGCGTCGGGAGGCAGCCGACGCGGTGCGGCGGCACAGGAAAAACACCTCCGTGTTGATAACCATTTGTAAAATCCAGGCGGCTTTTGATGGCTTTCAGTGGAGTGAGTATATGAGAAATTGTTTAACAGGCAGGACATGTTCCAACTTGTCCTTAAGACTTTCAACAGAGGTGTTTTTCCTGTGGCGGAGCGTCGCGGCGGCTGCGTCCGTCCGCATGTCTTTCATTAAAAAAATCTCCTTTAACAGTGGAATATCCGGATAAAATGCTGAAACCGACTTCTTCTGAAACTTCTCTGTTCTCTCACGACGTCCTGGATCAATAGAGCCTGAAATGTGGAGGTTTTCAGCTTGAACAGGCTGATGACGCCGCCTGAGAGCACTGAGCGACGTCTCGCACCGTGAAAAGTCCTTAAAGCGACAGAATCACCTCAAAATCTCTCATCAGCCGTTAAAATTTTCACTGAAAACCAGCTTAATTTTTCGAACCGTGTCCACTTCGATGTGTCTCACAGGTTTAGAAAAAATTTTGATCAAACAACGCGCCAGTCTCTCAGCAACTTCTCAGACAAAGGAATTCCGACGAGGGGCTGGATGACTCCTCCCACAAGGAGTGCTCACAGGCGAATGACGTCACCGACAGGCGTGGAAAAACTCACGCATGCGCATGAGGGTTCAAGCATGTCTGACGTAAAAACATATGAATGAAATCCATATAGTTTTTGAAAAAAATAAAAAGGACCGTAACTTTATTGACAGCCCTCGTATGTACATTTGATTGTTTATGTACGCTTAACTTTAAGACAGTCTGTCATCTGAATTGAGGCAATGTGAATGTGGGGGGGGGGGGGGGGAGCAGCAGTGTCCTGCCTAGCCGTGAGCTCAGGGGGAACGGCAAGGTGGAGGCAAGGGGGTGAGGTGGTAGAGGTGGGAGGGGGAGAGATAGGGCGTGTGTCATGAGTGCAGATGAGATGAGTTCATATCAGTCAGATGAGTTTCTATCAGTTTCTGTCGGTGTGTGCATAATGTCTAGAGTTGCCATGACAACATCAAACTGACTGTCGGGGAGGGTAAAAGATAAGCGGGCAGATGAATGGTTCACCAAGGCCATAGAAATTCTTCTGGAGGAAAACAGCAAGGCATTTTGACATTCAGCGGCTGATAAGCCTGCGATGTTTAGGGTTGAGCAGAGAAAGCACATTTGCAGCTCCTCTAACCAACCAAATCCAAATTATGAGTATTCCCTGGTCTCCGACATCTTCCTTTGCAATGCGTACCTTTGCTTCAAGATGTTATCCAAGTTACGTCTGAGGTCAAGGGTTAACGCAGTCTGAGAATGTATCGCCTTGCCCAACTCATTAATCATGAACGACAGGTGAGGCGTCGTGGTTCTGGTAGCAGCCGACTTGCCAATTCTACGGTAGGTCAGGGCAGCACATAAACCAGTAAGTGCCAGCCCTCCCACAATAGAACCAAATATAAATAAATCTTCAACTTCCTCCACATAGAATGGTACCAAGCACGCAACATGCCATTTCTCCCAGGCGTCGAGAACATAGCCTGCAGAGTAGGTTCCATTTAGGCATGCAGGGTCCCCCAGCCCTGATTTCCTTGTGAAGAAATGGTGTCAATAGCGTTCAGAGATCAGCTGATTAATTCCATGATTAATCCAAATATAGTTTGAAGAATTCACAATCCGGTGAAGTAGGGACTTTGAAGGTTGGACCAGAGATAGAGGAAGAGAGAGGAAAGAGGAGGAGATGCGACTGCCCTCAAGGGAGTCCCAAGAGCTTATCGCAGCTAGGTGCACAGTGAACACATCTAGCTGATGCGTTCACTGCACGTCAGACATTTCAAATCGTCACAGAATTTTGTCTCGTTTCTGCTTAAAACTGACTTTAGAAGATTTAAGAGGTTTTACCTTTATCATCTGATGGTTAATAATCACATTAATCCATTTGATTGCTTTGGGTGAAGAGACTCCGTCTCAGACGTGCTGCTGTGGTCCAAAATGATGCATGCACAGATGCAAAAGGCGGACCGATTTTTTAGGGGTGGACCGTTCGGTCTGCGACACCAGATTTAAAGGAGTCCACAGAATCTGAGCATTTTTCTCAGTGGGCAAAGTGTGCCACAAAAAAGGTGCACAATAAGAAAAGGCTCTCTGACCTGCTGACTTCTTCTTTACCAGACCCTCAAGAAAATTGTGATGTCTGGATTTCAACAGTGAAACAAATAATCCACTCAATTGATCTGTTAATTCAGTCTGCATATTTTTTTAAATTTAGTTATTTTTAATTAAACCAGGTTTGTCCCACTGAGATTGAGATCTCTCTTACAAGGGAGACCAGGACAGTTCTCAAGTTTCCAATCCACCCAACCTGTATGTCTTTAGATATGGGAAAAAGCACCTGGAGAGAACCCACGCAAACATGGGGAGAACATGCAAACTCCACACAGAAAGGCCACAGGTGGGAATTGATCCAATGACCTTCTTGCTGTGCAACAACAGTGCGAACCACTAAGCCACCATGCTGCCCAAATCATTGCCCATATCATTGGCTGGGGAAGTAACCTGTGTCTACTTCTCTCTATATATGTACATGTATATTAAATTAATTTTTTGTTGAATGAATTGTTGAAATCCTGGCATCGTAATTTGTTGAAGGGTCTGCTTCACCATAGGAACACACAGCAGTCAGTACTCAGTACTCAGTTTGTTTTACAGAAAGCATTGCTATCCAGAACTATTCTACCGACTGTTCTGCTTGTACCACATAGCATCCTCATCCATCATGGCCACTCCCCTCACGTGGTTCTCGCAAATCCACAAATCTGCCTTCAGTCTTTAGCTCTGGCTGTGTTAGCTTGGCAGTGAAGTTTAACAACTTGAGCCTTTACCACCTTGTTTGCTGTATTGTACATACTTACTTTCACATATGTAGACTGCCACTAAGCATCCAGTCAGGTACACAAATATTTGAACAGTGAAACAGTTTTTGTAATTTTGCTTTTGTACACCATCACAACAGGTTCAATTCAAAGGCATTGGAGTAAATATGTATAAAAGTGTATAAAGTGTGTAAAGTGTATAAAAGTGTTCGTAGTTCATATGGTTAATGTAATTTTTTTGTGAAAACCCTTGAATTAACATTGAAAGTCTACATAAGAAGCACATCTTTATGGTTTCACTTTGACTCCATTATGGTGGTGTACACAGACAAAAATCACAAAAATGGTGTTACTGTCCAAATACTTATGGACAGTGGTGGGCATAGTTCTGTTAATCCGCTAACCGCTAATTATCAAAGCTAACATTTCCGTTAGCAGATTAGCTTTCAAGATAACTTTGAAAACCATCAGCAGACCAATTAACATCCGATAAATTTAATTCCAATAACTTTTAGACTGCTAACATATTTTACATAGTGAATAAAGCTTAACAGTTAAAAACATTTGTAAAGTCTGAAATCAAAGATTTTAGTGCCTATCTGTTACACGTTTTGTAGCAGACAGACAGCCCTGAATGGTAGAGCTCTATCCTCTGCAGGCAGAGAAAAGCTGACAACCGGGAGGGAAGCAAAAAAGAAGGCCGATCTGAGACAGAAGCGCTGACTCGTTGTTGTGTAAAGTTATTGATTTAGCTTTTATCTGTAACTTTTGCCAATATTTTTAGGGATTTATCGGTTTAGCTTTATAAAAGTTAACTTTTCAGTTAGCGGATTAACGGTTATCAAAGCTAACTTTGGTTAACTGCTTATGGATCCAATTGTAGCTGACCTATGCATCAGAGAAATGTACAACCCCAATAAAAACAGAATACAATGATCTGCAATCCTCTTCAACCTATATTCAATTGAATACACCACAAAGACAAGATATTTATTGTTCAAACTGATAAACTTTATTGTTTTTGTGTAAATATTTGCTCATTTTGAAATGGATGCCTGCAACACGTTTCAAAAAAGCTGGGACAGTGGTATGTTTAACTTGCACTTGTAGATGTAGCGACGAACTGTGTTAACTGACAATGGTTTTCTGAAGTGTTCCTGAGCCCATGCGGTAAGATCCTTTACAAAAATTATTTTATGCTGAGTGTTTTATGATGAATGTTCGATGTGTTTTTCACGTCTTGGGGCTTCGGCAGTTTATGTAAGTTGATTTTCCGTTTTACGGACAATAAAGTTTTATCTTATCTTATCTTATGATGTTGGTTTTTAATGCAGTGCCGCCTGAGGGATCGAAGGTCATGGGCATTCAGTGTTGGTTTTCGACCTTGCTGCTTACGTGTAGAAAGTTCTCCAGATTCTCTGAATCTTCTGATTATATTATGGACTGTAGATGATGGAATCCCTAAATTCTTTGCAATTGAACGTTGAGAAACATTGTTCTTAAACTGTTTGACCATTTTTTCATGCAGTTGTTCACAAAATGGTGAAATGGCTGAGCCTTTTGGGGTTGCTCCTTTTATACCCAATCATGACACTCACCTGTTTGCAAACAGGTGTTCTTTGAGCATTCATCAACATTCCCAGTCTTTTGTTGCCCCGTCCCAACTTTTTTGAAATGTGCTGCAGGCATCCATTTCAAAATGAGCAAATATTTGCACAAAAAACAATGAAGTTTATCAGTTTGAACATTAAATATTTTGTCTTTGTGGTGTGTTCAATTGAATATAGGTTGACGAGGATTTGCAAATCATTGTATTCTGTTTTGATTTACATTTTACACAACGTCCCAACTTCATTGGAATTGGGGTTGTATATTCAGTCACTGCTCTTTCAGAAAGGTGAATAAACAATTATTTGGCAGTGATGTAACTTGTACTTGACAACAATAACAAAAGACATTTTATTTTGCATAGAAAACTTCAGTGATATTTTTAAGAGCTTACATTCACAAGAGTAACAACCGGAAAGAAGGTTGTGTTTTCATGTAAGAAGTCCTACCCTTTTAAAAATGACTATGGACCTGTTCATGATACAGACTGAACAATAATTAAAAAGATGTCAGAATAAAAACATGGCAAACATGCAGCAGGAGGAAAAGAGGACCACACATACGACATCACACAGTCTCCAGTTTTTTTTATGAGTTTAAATCATGAATCATCAGCTGCTTTGGCAAAGAATCTGGCACTATTTCTGGCTTAAGTATTATGTCAAATTGTTGAATTTCAAGTACCATCATTTTCAACAGCAGTTTTTTTCCCCCTCTGATCTTGAAATATGTGAGTCATCAGTGTGGCCTATTAAGAATGAATCAGACTTGCAGAGAACCAGGGATCATTTATACGGTCCTAGTCAAAATTAGTGGTGCCTGTGTTTTCAAGTACTTATGCCAGAACATCTTCAGAAATTAGTGCAATCAGAATATTTAAAAATACTAATGTTCTTCATAGCACTGCATCCTAGAAGCATCTTAATTTTTGACTGTGAAACATCTTGAGAACATTGTGTTGAAACTAATATAATATAAGGTGATGACAACGAGGGAAGGTGCAAGTGAATCCTCTTGTAGAACACTAGCGTGGATGGCGAAGGACTCAGTGACCCCATCAGGGGATCAGACTATGAATCCCGTGTTATGATATAATGTGATTATGGTAGCAATGGTTTCATCTAGAATTCCATAGGTCAAAAGGATCTTCATTCCTGTTGGTATTACAGGACCCTCCTGTCCTGTGCACCAATAGCAATTCTTGTATATTCGTCCGTGAATTGTTCTGTGAATTATTTATGTAATTTATGTTGTAGCATGGCCCAAGCAGAGGGTCACCCCTTTGAGTCTGGTCTGCTTGAGGTTTCATCCTCAGAGGGAGTTTTTCCTTACCCCTGTTGCTCTGGGGGTTAGTAAGATTAGACCTTACCTGTGTGAAGCGCCTTGAGGCAACTCTGTTGTGATTTGGCACTATATAAAGGAAAATAAATTTTCAAAAATTTTCAAAAATTTCATTTTGCCTCTTTGGACAAAAAAGGACAGAGTCAAAGACTTTGGAAAAATCCACAGACCATAAAACTACCTTAATAATGACACCTTTAATAATATAATGCCCCTTCCCTGTTAGGAATTATCTAGATTGAACTAGGACAATGTCACTGAACACCTGTGTTTTCTAGAATAACAACATGGGCAACCAATATCTAGACCCGAGTCACCTTGGTCAGGGAAGTAACCTGTGTCAGACTGGATTCCTGTCCAAGCAGATTCACAGACTCCATGGATAATCATGGGCACCAAGAGGCCTCAGGGACAATGTAGGTCTTTACTGCAGCTCTCTTGCCTCAAACTTTGGAACAAGATACACTGCACTTTTTTTTATGAATTAAAACCAGCATTCATTGGTTAATTGTGGTCATGTGGACACGGTCAATTGTCAGTGTTCACATAACCATAATTCCACAAATTCCTTTATTCTATACAATTCCTTTATTATACACAAAGTTGTTTTATTCTGATTCCACAAAAGTCTTTTTTAAAATTATTATTTCTGATTATATTGTGAAGTATGTACTTGAAAATCTGGGGTGCCAGCAAATTTGACCAGGGCTGTACGAGTGCAGTTTTCCAGTGATGGTTACATGGAGACAAACAAAATGGTGTCCTGTCTCAGTCGGGCGGGGTGGGTTGGGCAACTGATCTTATCATACAAAATGCATGGGTGATTACTGTAATTACCAACATTAATAACCCTTGTAGCAGCATGGGAAATGGATCCTAGGAATCCAAGAGAAGCAGCTGCATGCCCTTAAATCCTAGTAATTCGCATTTGAAAGTAAAATAGCTTCAACAACTCTTGACAAGTAGGAGGAAAAGGGGGTTCCGTCTCCACAGAAATGTACTCTATTTAAATTTTTAGATTTGAATGTAGATTTCTCATCACAACAGGTATTTGTATTTTTATGACACATTTATCAAGTCTCCCACATTCCTTCTCAGAAAATCAAGGCTGCATTTCTTCCGTCTGTTTTTTCAAAGCACTCTTTTCTGTCAGTGTTGCTCTTTCCAATCACAGCCACCAAAGCTTGTAAGTCCTTCTGGGCTGTGCTGAGTTGTTCGTCTTTCCTCACTCATCTCCTTCATGCATTGGCACTCTGACCCTGTTCCATACGTTTTACATTTGTTAATAATTTAGTTGACATTGGCTTCACTTTTTGCCCATTCTTATGGTGTTGTGGAGCAAATTGTATGAGTTAAAATAGTTATAGGCTGACTGAAATAGTGACCATCAACATGACATAATTCTGTAGACACCTGTCCATTATGAATCACCATTTGAAAGAAAAATTAAACAAAACAGTGGATTGTGACCCTATCAAAGGATCAGGAGACCAATTCCAAGTTACTGTTGTCTGTACTGTGTGTAACTTTAATGTACTTGAATTATTTTCTGGTGTGGCAAAAAAAAAAAAGAGTACAAAATACTCCTTAGACATTACTCTTTAGAAAAAAAAAAACTGATTGGCCACTTGAATTTTCAATAGGCAGCCAGGTAGGGGTCAATTGAACAATTACACAGGGGTCAAAATTAAAAGATGCTCCAATCATGTTGAAAACTATACCACATTATTTGTCTGATTGCAAAGATTCCAAAAAGGTATAGTTTGGACTATCTGTGACTGAATGTTATGACGTTATGGGGTAAATACAGAAAGAATGATGACAAAGGTCAATTTAAGTTTGTACAGGTGTCAAAGTTAAAGTTGCTCCAAATTTGGTAAAAAAGTGATGCAAATTATTGGTTGAGTTAATGGGGTTTTAAAAAAAAGAATAGTTTTCACCATGTGTCATACTTAGTAGATATCACGTTACAGGGTAACATATGCCACATGTCATAGAATCCAATGGCCAAACCATCTCAATTTCATCTCAGAATTATTTTAAGAATAATGCGACAGAAAAATAAAAAGGAGGCAATGACGCAAAACTGGCAGCCTACCAAGTAATCAGATGGATTTGTTGCAGTTGTGTTTAGAATTACAGTCCTTTGCACATAATTGTTTGTTGTGTGTAATACAAAGGTAAAAAAAACAAAAAAAAAAAAAAACAAAAAAGCTAGTAGTGGTTGGAACATAAACACATTAAACTTTGGATTGATGCCTTTTTAATTGTGATTACAGGTTGGAGTGTTTCATTAAATTAAATATTCATTTGTCTGCGGTATACAAATGCAGATAGATGAAGTCTGCTACTTGCTTGATTAGTTTTTGCAGTGGTATAGAACAGGGGTTTTCAAAGTGTGGGCGAGTGAGCCCCCCACACAGAGAACAGATGAATAGCTGCGCCCCTCCCCTCCGCTGACACACATACACACACTTTCAACATCTTTTTGTGTTTCTTTTTATTCTTTTACACATCTTAAAAGTATTTGTGCATTTTTAAGGAACTATCTGTGCATTTACACATTTTACACTCTTTACAAACATTTTTAACATGTTTTTAAAGAACTTTCTATTCTTCTGTTTTTACCTTTTGTCATATTTTAGACATCTTTTTTTAAGGACAATTAGACTTTTTTTTTTCAAAATTTTAAATGTCTTTGTCAAAGCTAACACATTTTAACATAATTCCTTATCGATTGCCTTATCAATACCTCCTGTGAATTTTCTTTGTAGTAAAACTAGGCTTTACAGGTTTTCTATGTCAATCACATTTTATTGAGTCTTAATGTAAATAAATATGAAATTGGTCACTGGATCCTTGATCTCTGGACATAAGCAACAATAAACAAAATCTGTAGTTTTTCTCAAAAGCATTTCCTTTCAGACATTAATGGCATGAATGTCACTCCATACCTCTGAGCTGAGCTCAGCCGGCTGCACTGCACGTCGGCATCAATGTAATTCATAAAAGAACGCAGGATGTCTCATTTTGGGAGGAAAAAATATTTTAGTCTGTTGAATTTTGTTGTCTGTGTTCCAACGTTTGGAAAGAGGTGTCATTTGATTTAAAACGGTGATTCGCTTTGAAGTTTTTAATTCCGACCGGACTCTAATTTGACTCGCCGCAGTGCTTGGAGCTGTGTGAATGGAACAGAGGACGATTCTCGTTTCTTGTTCGCAACAAGAGTCCCAGCTAGTGACTTTAATCCTCACAAAGTTTACTCACGATTGATATTTTTAAATGGTTTTGAGCGGGGTTAAGAAGCGGACTTGCCACTTCTGAAAAGCAGCGAAGCAACGAACCAGCGAAGCAGTGGGTCGGAGCACTGCTTTGTTGCTTCAAGGACAGCTGCTGCAGAAGCGGTTGATTACAGACCAACTGCAGGGTCTGTAATCAACATAGAGAAATGATCATTTTTTAGATAAACACCCTCACAAACAACGGCCGCTCTGAAGGACCGATAAGGGAGTCGTTAAGTAAAAACCCTATTGATGTTGGTGGATCGACTCATTTCTTAAAGATTCTCAAAAAGAAGTGGCTTTCAATACCCATTCCATGCGCCCTCATTGACGAACGCCTCACTGTTTGAAAACCACTGGTATAGAAGGTATCATGAAGCTTGCAAAAATAAAAGTTCAAGAGGCATTTTTTTTGACAGATATGACTTATACTCCAGAAAATACGGTGTTATCCTGCTCTCAGACTTGTTAGCTGGTGGCCTCCATGAGGGAGCCTGCCCCCAGGCATATATTACGGGTTCATTCTAAGCTTATGACAATACATAATTTACTTGCTGCAAGTACAACCCCAATTCCAGTGAAGTTGGGACGTTGTGTAGAATGTAAATAAAAACAGAATACAATGATTTGCAAATCCTTTTCAACCTATATTCAATTGAATACATCACAAATGCCAGAAACACTGCCACCTTCTCTTGGCCCAAGTTCATTTGATTGCATTTTTTGCATTAAAAACCAACATCATTGTGTAAAGGATCTTACCGCATGGGCTCAGGAACACTTCAGAAAACCATTGTCAGTTAACACAGTTCGTCGCTACATCCACAAATGCAAGTTAAAACTCTACCATGCAAAGTGAAAGCCACACATCAACAACATCCAGAAATGCCGCTGCATTCTCTGGGCCTGAGCTCATTTGAAATGGACAGATGCAAAGTGGAAAAGTGTGCTGTGGTCTGATGAGTCCACATTGCAAATTGTTTTTGGAAATGATGGATGTTGTTTCCTCTGGACAAAAGAGGAAAAAGACCATCCAGATTGTTACCAGCGCAAAGTTCAAAAGCAGCATCTGTGATGATATGGGGGTGTGTTAGTGCCCATGGCATGGGCAGCTTACACATCTGTGATGGCACCATCAATACTGAATCCCGGTTTTGGAAAGCCTCAATAATTAGTGTCCTCAGTTCCCAAATGCTTATTGAGTGTTAGAAGGAAAGGTGATGTAACACAGTGGTAAACACACCACTGTCCCAGCTTTTTTGAAACGTGTTGCAGGCATCCATTTCAAATGAGCAAATATTTGCGCAAAAACAATAAAGTTTATCAGTTTGAACATTAAATATCTTGTCTTTGTGGTGTATTCAATTGAATATAGGTTGAAGAGGATTTGCAAATCATTATATTCTGTTTTTATTTACATTTTACACAACGTCCCAACTTCATTGGAATTGGGGTTGTAATTACAGACTAATGAACAGAGGATTATGAATACTATGGTGTACTTCTCCTAAGAAACACCTCTGAATCCTACACACTGTAGCTATACATACTTAGAATTTTGAGGTTTCTGAATGTTTATAGGTGCCTTATGCAACATTAGTCAAAAGCAAAAACATTTTTAAATATTGCATCAATATTTAAAAATTACTCAGTGTCAAGGTTAAAGTACTCAGGGAGAGGTCTTAGATTTTGGGCTGTGGTGGAGGTATGTACTCTAATATGTACCCTCAAAGTTAATCATCACTCATCATATACTCATCCTGGCTGTTTCCTCAGTAAAATCAGTGCAGATGATAAGAGATGTGACAGAAGGCTGATGCATTGATAGAGCTGTCACTCTCGTTCTCGACTGTACTTTGGTCCTTCTCTCTCTCTCTCTCTCAACATGGCAGCTTTGCTCCAGTTCCTGCAGCTGAAATGAAATAGTGTCAAACTGCAATGAGTTCTGAGATTTCCATCCTGTCCTGGAATGCCCCAGTTAACTGCAGCCTCAGCTCAAGAAGTCTAATTTTGGACAGGTTGAGGGAGGGCTGAAATGTGTACCTGGCTCAGATATAAGGATTAAGTGGACCATTTTGAGCTCTTTCAGATTGTAGAATAGAATAGAAACTTTATTGTCAATGAACATATATACATACAATGAAACTTGTACTCTGCCTTTAACCCATCCTAATTACAGTTAGACACAATCTAACCACTAGGAGCAGTGGGCAGCGACAATCCAGCACCAGGGCACCAACTCCAGATGTAGATGCTGCCTTGGTCAGGGGTAGAGAAAGGAGCAGACCCTCAATAAGCATGTTTTTGATTGCAGGAGGAAACCGGAGTGCCCAGAGGAAACCCACACAGACACAGGGAGAACATGCAACCTCCACACAGAAAGGCTGGGAATCAATCCCACAACCTTCTTGCTGTGAGGCACCAGTGCTAACCACTAAGCCACCATGTAGCCATTCTTGTTACTTTCACATAACAGCGCCTTTGTGTTGAAGGCTCACAGGACATGTTGTGACATGCTCACCTCGTCCACAGTTTCTCGGATAGTCACACGACTGAAAAGCCACCGAAAGCCGTCTGAATCTTCTGAATGGTGGAAGAGGTGGGCATGTCACAACACGTCCTGTGCGACTTCGACACGAAGGCGCTTTTGCTGCACCATCAGCTTCATGCTGATGAATTTTACTGCAACTCTTTTCATGGCCAAATCTTCTGTCACAGTGCAATGTGCCGAAAAAGTGCTGATGTCCACCTCTTCCACAATTTCTCAGGTAGTCACACGACGGTCCCACATCACCACAGCGTTCACTTTGGTAATGGTCTGGTCATTTCAGCATGTTGATGGCTGACCGGAGCATGGCTCGCTCTCCACCATTATGCGGCCGTCTTTAAACTGGTTGTACCGCTCCTTAATCTGTGTGATGCCCATAGGATCATCACCGAAAGCCATCTGAATAATCCAAATGGTTTCCACCTGGTTGTCACTCAGTTTCTTGCAAAATTTGATGCAGTCGCGCTTGCTCCAGTCGTTCCGCCATTTCCTTGCAAAGAAAAAACGACGAGAGACTCCACCCATCCTCACACAAAGGCTGCTTACAAGCAAATGACGCAATCGACAGGCGTGAAAAAATTCACACTTGCGCACAAAGGTTCAAGGTTGGCTCATGCAAGCACACGTGATTCATATCCATCAGGTTTTTGAAAAAAATAAAAAGGTCGGATACCTTTCTAACAGACCTCGTATATATATATATATATATATATATATATATATATATATATATATATATATATATATATATATATATATATATATATATATATATTATTAGCCATGTGGAGATTAATCAATACGAATCAGTATCTAGATACAAACGTGCATCAATTGACTGGTTGAATCGTGTTGCATCGCTCGCTGCCTGGTTGCATTGTTTTTTTTCCGAGGTGCGTTGAATGCACCACAGACAGTTTGGGACACCAGAGCGGCCATGAAAATTATTATTTCTCTACATTGATTGCAGACTGCAGTGGATCTGCTTGAAGCAATGAAGCAGCGCTTCGACCTGCTGTTCACTGTGTCTCTGCTTCACCAGTTTTCAGAAGCGGCAAGTCCACTGGCATGAACACCAGCCAGTGCATAAACTAAAGTTGTACATCAGGACAATAATAATAATAATAATAGTAATTATAATAATAATAATAATAATAATAATAATAATAATAATAATAATAATAATAGTGCCCTAACTAGCAACCTGCTTTACCTGTAGAGTAAACTTCATTCTCCCTACTGCATATATATATATATATATATATATATATATATATATATATATATATATATATATATATATATATATATACACACAAGGTCTGTGAGAAAACTATCCGACGTTGTTATTTTTTTCAAAAACTATATGGATTTGAATCTTGTGCACTTACATCAGACAAGGTTGAACCTTCCTGCGCATGCGTGAGTTTTTTCACGCCTGTCGGTTGCATCATTCGCCTGTGGGCAGGCTTTGAGTGAGCACTGGTCCACCCTCCTCGTCGGATTTTTATTGTTTAGGAATGGCGGAGCGACTGCGGCTTTGTTCCATGAAAATGTTTTCAGAAACTCTGCCAGACAGCCAGATGGAAACCATTTGGAAGATTCAGATGGCTTTCGGTGAAGATTGTATCGGTATCACACGGATTAAGGACCATTAAAACTGGATTAAAAATGGCCCACGGTGGCGGAGGGCGCATCGCACGCCGAGCGGCCATCGACAGGCTGGAACGAGCAGATCACTTCCAAATTTAAGGCTCTGTTGATGCAGGACATCATGTGACTAGCAGAGAAGTTTCAGAAGAGGTCGGGATCAGCACTTTATCGGCACATTCCACTGTTAAAGCAGATTTTGTAATGAAAGACGTGCGGACGGATTCGCGCGTCGGGACGCAGCCGCTCATGGTGCTGGACAAACAACACCTCCGTGTTGGAAACCATTCGTAAGATTCAGACGGCTTTCAGTGGCTTTTCAGTTGAGAGTGTATCCGAGAAATTGTTTAACAGCTGGGCAACTTGTCCTGTGAGACTTCCAACACAGAGGTGTTGTTTGTCCCGTGCCATGAGCGTCTGCGTCCCGACGCGCAAATATATATATATATATATATATATATATATATATATATATATATATATATATATACACACACACGCTTCCATACTATCATGAGGGTTGGGGGGAGGGGCACTATTTGTTTTTGGCTAAATTTTTCCAACGTTCACTGACAAATGTACTGGCTCTGGCTACTTTGTAACTCGTGGCATAGTCAGAAAGCTACCACTAACATACCTAAAAAAACAAACAAACTATCAAATATGTCTAACTAAGATTAGATAAGCACAAACAAAATAGGTTGTAAGAGGTACATACTCGTACTTTTTTCCACCAAACTTGGCAGACATATGGCGGTGGATTCCAGAATTAACCAACAAGGTCAAATTTATCAAAGGTTAATTCTTGGCATTAAGGTTACATCTGCTTCTGTTGATTTCTACTAAACTTGGTATGTCATTGAAAATTGACCGTAAAAACATTAAAGAATTTATTGGGCAAAAGGTCACAATCAAGGAATTTGATTTTTCATCTGATGTGGACCAAATGTGGTACAAACTTTGGTGGATTCCAGAACTGGCCTGACAAGGTCAGCCAGAGGTCAATCATTTGGGTTAAAGATGAGGTCACTAGGGTCAAATGTCAAATTGACATAGCCTGTACTATTGTCATGCAAGAACACTGGACAGAGTATTGTCTCTCTTGAACAAGTCTCTATTTCCACACTTTGTGACCTGAATCTGGAATAACTTTACATATTACAGATTCATAAAGCCAGTTTCCATCCTGAACGAAAGAAGAACATGAGATCGTTTACTTCAAGAATGCTCAGTCCACTAAACTTGTGGTAAACCACTTTTTCCTTTGTTCTTATTCAAAAACTAACTTCAGATCTGTTGATCCTTTTGCAATCATGCAGTGTTTGTTTTTCATGTGCATATTTGAGCATCCATGACAGACAAAGCTGGCAGGGTGGATGGTGGAGGAGGTGGGCACTGTTGGCAGGAAATTGCACACTTCCTTCATATCCCTTTGAAGCCTTAAACTGGGGGAGTGTGTTAAGTGTTCATTTGTTCACAACTTCACATGAAGGCTGGGTACACTGTCCAAACTGGGGAATGAGTCATTACGTGCCTTTTAAAATGGTGTGAATGTGATGCAGTGCAAAATGAATTTTTTTTATTTGTTTTGTAGAGAGGTACGTTAAAGTTATTTAACCACTCCATAAAAAACACAAAGTTATTTAAACTAACGTAACACTCCATTAAAAAAAAAAAAGTTTACATTTTTGTGTGGCATGATATCCTTTGTTTAAAGATTGAAACTTAAAACAAGTCAGACTCCAGAAAAAAAAAAGTTTCAATTGCTGAATTGTCTGCTTTTTGTGAGCAAGCTGGAGAAATTTCTGGGATTGTTCCAACATTGCTGCACGCCAACAGCACAAAGCTCGGCATTTTGAAGCACATAATACAACTGAACCACTCACTTATGGTGTCATGTTGTTTCATAATTTAGACATCAAAAGCCCCTATGGACATAATTTTAACAAGATCTAAGAAATGTCAACGTGTTCACCACAGCAGTAGCATAAAGCATCACAATCTGCAGAATAAGGGCACATTTATTTATCAGTACATTTTACCAGGAATATATTGCATTGGCAAAACTAAGTAGTGGCCAGTGATTGTTCACCTTTCGGCACATGTGCATTGGGAATCGTATGCTAATCATGCAAATGATGTAGTGGGTACTGACTTTCTGATTGGCTGAGAATTTACATACTACCAGACGTATCCTTCAAATAATATTCTCAACCCCTGAAATATGGGGGGGGGGGTGGGGGGGTGGGGGTGGATGGCATTCAGCATGTCTGTTCATCCGCCTGTCAGTCTGTTTTCACCTGTTAGCGTGATATCGCAAGAACCAGTTGACAAATTTCATTCATATTTAGCAAATGGGTGTACTTGGGTGATCCTCCAACATCAGTTGATTACGGTGACCTTGGGGTCACTGTGACCAAGGTCACATTGAGGTGTTGTCATCGTCACCCTTGTTAGAGTGACAACTCAAGAACCAGTTGACCAATTTCATTTATATTTAGCAACGGGTGTACTTGTGTGATCCCCGACACCAGTTGATTATCGTGACCTTGGGGACAGTTTCAAGGTCACAGTGAGATATTCAAGATATTGTCATTGTCACCCTTGTTAACTTGGGTGACTGAACGGTCCTGTTTTTCCAGGACATGTCCTGTTTTCACGTCCTGTCCTGGTGGTCCAGGACTGCATTGATGTGAAATAGAAAAGCAACGTTGATAAATTGTGTATAGCTTTTCAGCAAACAAACAAAATAAAAACATGCTATAGACACAAGCTTATCCAGGAATGCCTGTTGGTAATGTTCCCCTTGTTGCTATGGATGAATTTATTGAGAGGATTCCTTCAAATGTATGTAGTTTAAAGTCACACCTAAAATTTTTTATATATTACACATGTTCAGCAAATAAATTGCCAGGTGTCTTGAAAAATTATTTTAAAATTTCTTACCAAAAGATGCATCCTAAAACCCTGGTTCTCAAACTTTTCCTTATAGACAGAATTGTGAGACTTTGAAGACCTTCAACATGTAAAGGAGAAGCAGTGATGTAAATGGACTGCATTTATATAGCGCTTTTCCATCTGTATCAGATGCTCAAAGCGCTTTACAATAATGCCTCACATTCACCCCGACGTCAGGGTTATGTACAGGTTAGAGAAGCGACCTTGTGACTAACAGCATGGACAAAAAAAAAGTGTGTGGACAGAGCAGCACTTATCACTCCCACATTGCTGCAGGTCCTTTGTAAAACCCATTTGACACCTACCTTAGATGGCAAAGCACTGCAGAAATGCAGTCAGTCTAACAGACAGGGTTTTTTATTTTGACATGGAAAATGAGGATCAAGGTGAAGTGAATTTAAAGTCACCAGTAAACATGTGACATTGATTAATTGTACCTGGATGACAGTACAGATATATGTGTGTGTGTGTGTGTGTGTGTGTGTGTGTGTGTGTGTGTGTGTGTGTGTGTGTGTGTGTGTGTGTGTGTGTGTGTGTGTGTGTGTGTGTGTGTGTGTGTGTGTGTGTGTGTGTGTGTGTGAGGATGGCCTCTTGACCTTGTTCTAGTTGGAGACACAGACACCATTGTGTCTGTCCTTGCTCCCATTTCCAGCTGCTGCTTCCTCACAGAGAGCTCGTGACCTGTAATAATCTGCAGTGCACAGTGGTTGCTGTGTGATATAATGCATAATTTTAATGTAATATTTGACATAAAACATAGTCTTATGTTTACATAAATCCTGCGTGATGCTGGCAGATGGGGTGGCTCTTTTAGAGAGCCGTGTCCGTAAGCTAGAACAGCTTCTTAGCTCAGTGTAGTTAGATGTTACGGGCACTCCAGATGAGGTTAGTGTTGGGCCGGCTAGCGTGCTCATTAGCATCAGCCTAGAAACGCCGACGGTAGATGACGGCTTTTGGACTGTGGTTAGGCAGAGGAAGTTGCGTAGGGCTTGGTGCCCGGTTGCGGTACCCCAATCACACTCGCCATTCTGACCTGTGAACCAGTTTTCTACCTTGGATATGTCTGTTGTGAGTTCTTTGAGCCCACGGGTGACTTCCGCTCCTATCTGCAGGCTGAAACGCCGGGCTTTAGTGATAGGGGATTGCATCACCAGCAAAGTCAGGTTACAGACGCCGGCTGACGTTAAATGTATTCCTGGGGCTAGAGCTCCCGACATTGCCTCCCATCTTAGGGTGCTGATTTGCAGAAGCGAAGACAGACTAAAGAACATGACATGAGACACAGTCATAATTATTCACGCTGGCACCAATGATGCCAGGATGAAGCACTCCGAGGTCACAAAAATGGACAGAGAGGACTTGTGTCTTTGCCAGAAAGATGTGTCAGCATCAATTAATAGTCTCTAGTCCCCTCCCCTCCCAGGGTAATGATGAGGCGTTTAGCAGGCTGACATCAATAAATAGATGGCTGGTGCAATTTTGTAGACAGCAAGGCTTTAATTTTACTGATAACTAGCATTGGTTTTGGGGTTGCCGTGGCTTGCCGCCATCTTGTCTGCGAACGTAGATAGAGCTCTACAGGGAGGGTAACATTAGGACTTTACAGCAGGCCACGGAGCAGGTGATTAGAGACCCTGCAAGGCTTATGACAAATGTGGATGTGGAATCCATTAGCTTAGTGGGGAAATTAGTGTAGAAAAAAAAAAACTCCCACAAACATCATCCTTTCTTTACAGTCTTGGAATCCTGAAAATCTCATCCCGTCTGACCAGCATCTGTTTTTCTGATACCAACAATTAGAATAAAATCAGGGAAAATGAAGGCAAGACAATCAATGAGCTTCATAAATAGAAAAAAAAACAATAGACAGTCACTTGTGAATTTGTGTTACTGAAACACAAACAGATGTGTGAGCTTGTCACGGATTGTGACCCCTTTTAATTTTTATGGAAATGTTGCATTTTGCACGTACTGCTCATTCAAAATTGTAATTAAGTCACTTTCGCTCTTCTCACTCAGTTCTTTGCAAATCTTTGATTTCATTAGCTTGGTAAAATTTGGTTTATGTGTGTGCGCACATGTGCATGTGCGTGTGTGTGTGTACCAGCATTGTTTTAATTGAACTTCCTTCAGTAATCTGGGGATAAACACAGGTACCAGAGGGTCTCTGGGCCTATATAGGATTTGTAAGGGCTTGGTCTGACTGCGGTGAGAACTGAATTAATTAATCAATCAGGTCTGTAACAACTGTTGTCATCTTTGATGTGCTGATTATTTTAATTCATGTGTCTGAAAATAAAAATTACAGATACCATCTACCCTCTAAGACAGCTTACTTCCATTTCATCTAATATTATTGCGGGGGGACATTCAATTTACAATATTTCAGTTTTTCTGTTGTACTTGGGTCCATAAGTATTTGGATAAATCAAACAAACAAGTGCATCAATATTTATCTGTTAATGGAATTGATTGGTTTCATTTCATTTCATGAGATTCAGATCTATGGCATTATGTTTTGTTGTTCTAAGTGACTTTGTCCAGAATTGTTCTTGGTTCAGCAGCCAAGCGTATGATTGGGATCTTTCCTCCTGAGCACACAGAATCCTCTCTTTAAAATACTATCTGTGTTACCATAAAAACATACCCAGCAATTTTTTTTTTTTTTTTTTTTTTTTAGATTTTTTTGTTAAGGAATAGTTTTCAGATTCTGTGCTTTGTACTGCCACAAGCAATTTTCTGTTCTCTGGTCCCTAAATACAATTGTCACATTACGTAACATTAATTCTAATGCTAAGGATTTGCTGTCACTGCTGCTTCAAGAGTCACTGCAGGCGTTCAGCTCACGTTCTTCTATATTTCCTTGATCACAGTGACACAGTGGAATGAAACGTTTTGGGCACATGTGGGCTTTTTTACCTGTTTCACATGTTATTGATCACATCGTATTTTTTTAAATAGAATTCAGGCTTCTTTATGTTACAGTTCCTACAACTGTGTTCTTTAAACCCACCGTGAAAATAAATAATGAAAACACGACAGAAATTAAAAAAAAAAAAATCTAACCAACGATATTGGAATGTTTAAGCATAGGGACCTTTTTGACCATCACTTTTCCAACCAGTTTATTCATTTAATTGATTAAATCATTTTCCCTATGACCCTTGAGTGGAGTAACTGGGTATAGAAACTGAGTGTATGAATGAATTCATTTTTTGACACAAATCGGGGCATGGATTAATAGACATTTACAAGTTCTAAGCTTGAGATTTCTTCCTCAAACACATGCCAGTTAGTTTTTTCCTTACCACTGTCACCTATGTGCTTGCTCTAGGGCAGGGGTGCCCAAGTTCGGTCCTTAAGATCTACCTTCCTGACACTCTTAGTTGTCTCCCTGCTCCAACACTCCTGAATCCAATGAAAGGCTCATTAAAAGCCTGCTGATGAGTCTTTCATTGGATTCAGGTGGCTCTTAAGGACTGAACCTGGGCATCGCTGCTCTAGGGAATTGGTAAGGTTAGACCTTACCCATGTGAAGCGCCTTTCCATGACCTATGTCATGATTTGGCGCCATAGAAATAAATTAGAAACTTTTTAATTGACCATAGCTGTGCTTGTGGGTGTGAATATGTTTGTCTGTCTATATGTGGCCCTGAGATAGACTGGCATCCTGTCTAGGGTGTCCCCCCGCCTCTCACCCTATAATTGCTGGGGTAGGCTAGGGCCACCTGGGACCTTTATTTGGAGTAAGCAGTTACAGAAAATTAATATATCAGGAATCCCCATCATCAAAGATCGCAAAAACATGAAGCGAAACAAAATTGTAGCCTGTGATGGCACAATGCAATCTGCAGCTTCACCACTAGATGAAACTAAATGTACACATCTAAGCTTCAAGAAAAATAAACTGTCATACTATATGGAGTATCTGTCCTGAGTAGGCAGTTTTATGTTGGCATAAACCTGTACTTTGTTGCCTGAAGCAGATAAAAACGTATGATCCTGGCCTTCCTGCCAGATTGTGGCTGTTGTATGAATTGTGCATGTTGTGTTTGCCATCATTCTTTTTCCTCCACTCACCTGCTCTTTGTTGGTTCTCAGTCTCACCATTTGCCTCTGTTTTGTGAGTGCAGGATCTCATTTTTCATCTTGGTTCCTGTTCCACTCAGCTGTTTGTCATTTGTAATCACACACCTGTTCCTTGTTCTGTCATTATGTCTCTTTGTATAGTAGCCCCTGATTTCACTCTACGAATGCCAGGTTGTTTGGCTCCTCGCTGTTGACTTAGTGATTTCTACTTTGTTTGCCTGTCAGCTGTTTTCAGTTTGTCTTCTATGTCTCGATCCAGTCCATTGCCTCTTCTCGGTCATGTTCCCAGTGCTCGTTTTATCTCTTTCCATTCCTACCTCTTATATGTGGCTTTGTCCACAGTCTGCTACATGTTCATCATTGACTCAGTTTAGCTGTCTTTTCTTCAGTGTCCTAAGTCAGCACACAAGTTTCCAAGGTTTTAGTCTTCTGGGAGATTGGCACCAAAAACTACACCCATCTGTCTCTCTAGCGTGTTCCCATTCACCTTAGCTGGAGTTCAGTACTGCACCATTCAACCATTCAACTTTCACTATACGTATAGTCAGACAAACATTAAAAAGAAGAAAAAAAACTGAACTGAACTGCAGAGGAGCCCATTGGTTCCCAAATGAGTGAACACTGATTCAAACTCAGTCACTCAAAGCAGTCAAACATATACATATACATATACATATAAAAGACAGCTGACAAGCTGGAATATTTTGAAGCAAATCAATCACGATGCATTCAGTTTAACCTGAAATTGACACCAAAGCAGTCTTGTCATGAAAAGACATTTATTGAATTGTATTTGTTAAAATTTACTGACTTATTTCTTGCAGCTATGGGATTTTTCACTGGCAACAGAAAAATAATGAACTATGTGTTGACAGCAAAATCCATAAGTAATTTCACACATTCAGTTTTTGCAGTCTTGCCTTTGTACATCACCATCATAGAGTTAAAACAATACATTCAATATGCGATTGTTCAAAGGATTTGGGAAGATTTAGGAATTATTTTTTTATTTAACCAGTTAGTCCCATTAAGATAGAGACCTCTTTTGTAAGAGGTGGACAATTATAAAGTTTTCAATTCACCTAACCTGCATGTCTTTAAATGTAAGAGGAAATCTACACAAACAGAGGGAGAACACGCAAACTCCATACAGAAATGGCACAGGTGGGAATCAAATCCGTAACCTTCTTGCTGTGAGGCAACAGTGCTAACCACTAAGCCACTGTGCTGCCCATTATGGCCTTATGTATGTTTATACATAAGGTCATGTGCTTGATTCTTGCTGTGGTTTCCTCATTTCCTCATTTGGTTTCCTCATTGGAAACTTTATAATTGTCCAGGTCTCCCTTGCAAAAGAGGTCTCGATCTCAGTGGGACTAACCTGGTCACTCCATTATCAGGAGCTGATAAATAATTGGACAAAACTGGATATTTACTCATGGGCTCTGAAAATGGGGGACTGTGCATTCAAACGGCAATGAATCCTAAAAATTAATGAATATTTTTGATAAACACCTTGAATGACAGACAAAAGTCTACAAGTCCAAGAACATTTTGATTGTTTCCTTTCAACTCCTATATGGTGGCGTAAAGAGACAAAAATAACAAAAATGGCATGCCGATCCAAACACTTATGAACCTATGTGAAACTGCCACACCAGGATGGAGTTGAGAAGAATAACACCCACATTTATAGCTATATACATTTTCCTGTGGTTGAGATAAAGTGCACGCTGAATGCAGAATGAGTCACTGCAAAAATGAAACAAAGTTGATTATGGAAAACGGCTTGAAAAGATATGCAAATGCGTGCCAGAACCAGAAGCTTTGCAAATCCACATCATGAATGAAAATGCATACTATAAAATTAGAATTCCGTCTGAGTTATCAGATAGCACAAAATATCAAGCGGTGCTTTGAAGACGGTGTACCTCATTGTAAGCTCTGACTGCAACAAACCGCTGGATTACAGCGGCACTGTCAGAGAGATGCTGAATGCAGGAGATGTGACAGGAGCAACAAACCTCTAGCACTTGTACAACAGACTCCAACAACTCTGTTAATATACGAACAGTGTTGGCAGCCGTGTTTTCTTAACTGTGTTTGCTCTCTTTCCTCACAGGGAGCGCGTACAGGGAATGCATGGATAATGGGACGTGGGCGCTCAGGAGCAATTACTCCAATTGTGAACCAATTTTGGAGGAGAAGGTTAGTGCGCTGTGGGGCACGAGCAAATCCCGATGTTGTAGACCATTTCACACAAATAATCAGTTTGTTGTCATTCAGCCTGCAGGAAGAGAAGATCAAACAGTGGAGTAATATCGACTGCTTAATGGTTATAGACATGCACTTTCTTTTACTGTTGTGTGCTCCAAATATTTGCGTTCCACTGATTCCACACTTGCATGCAAAAGGTATTCTCTTTTCCTATACAAACTGCAAGACTGCTTCTGTCCTCCACTTATTTGTGTTTCTGGATCATTCATCATGTTACCAGTTAATTTGAATTTGAACATGATGTATGTACTGTTTCCTACGGAAGCTTATTGCATTCACTTGATAAATTTATTTGTTGGTTTGTTTTTGGAGTAATTATTTGTGTTTTTCTGAGTAATTTATTTTTTGTCTCTTTTTCTGAATAATTATTCCTTTTTTCCTGAATTTTTCTGTTTTACAGAGTAATTTATTTTTATGTTGGTTTTTCAGAGTAATTTTTTCCTGATTTTCTGAATTTTTTTTCTTCTGTTTTTCGGAACAATTTTTTTTTTTTTCTGAGTTCAGAGAGCATTTGAAGACGCATTCATTCATTGAGAGCTCGATTTGGTAACAAACATGACATTGTTCAGTTTAATCAAGTTTTACTTTGATCTGGGTTTGATGGTATTATCATTAGTTTGTTGAATCTACGCAGGCACCTGAGGACTTTGCGGCTGTTCAGAAAGAAAGCCCATTCAAGATTTACTAGACATAGCAGTTTTTCTCTAGGATCAGTGGGACAGATATGGGCTACGTGGTGACTCAAGAAATAGTCAAAAAACAAAACAAAACAAAACAAAAAAATAGTCAAAAATTGCATTCCTGAAGAACCTAAACAATGTCAAAAAACCTCATCTTCATCCTCCACCGCATTATTTCCTGTGCCAAGAAAAAGGGATAGAAAACTTCAAGAAGGATACTCAGAGAACACAGTGGCAAGAGAAAGTATGTGAGGCTTGAGCTGTTAGATGTCTGAATGCTGGACTAAAAAAAAAAAAAAATCTGGCTTTTGTATATAAAAAATCTGAAATATAATCTTGACAAGGTAACATTATTCATTCATTCATCTTCTACTGCTTAGTCCAATTAAGGGTTGCGGGGGGCTGGAGCCTATCCCAGCAGTCATAGAGCGTGAGGCGGGGTACACCCAGTCACAGGGCCACAAATAGACAAACAAACACAGACACACCCACACACACACCTACTGACAATTTTAAAGAGTTCAATCCACCTAACCCGCATGTCTTTGGATGTGGGAGGAAACTGGAGCACCCGGAGGAAACCCACACAAACATGGGGAAAACATGCAAACTCCACACAGAAAGGCCACGGGAATTGAACCCACGAGCTTCTCGCTGTGAGGCAACAGTGCTAACCACTAAGCCACCGTGCTGCCAAGGTAACATTAATTAAATAAAATTATAAAAGAAAAAAAATGATGGATTACATAATTCATTACACCCTTTAGGTCAACACAAGTAAATAATCACTTTTACAGCCACTTTTCCTGAGACAAGTCAAGGGATGAATACACAAACTTTTCCAAGTCATTGAATATGAATATATTTTACAATTATAATTATTAAGAAAAACAAACAAATATGGCATGATATGGTAAATCTGTCTGGAGGAGTTCTCAAATATAACACAACCCTTGGCCGTATGAGCATTGTCTTCTTTATAATTTGTTGTTGATTAATTGGTATCCCTGTGCAAAGTGTGTATGTGTGTGTGTATATAAGAGGTCTGTCAATAAAGTATAGGTCCTTTTTATTTTTTTCAAAAACTATATGGATTTCATTCATATGTTTTACGTCAGACATGCTTGAACCTTTTTTCCATGCCTGTCGGTGACGTCATTCGCCTGTGAGCACTCCTTGTGGGAGGAGTCGTCCAGCCCCTCGTCGGAATTCCTTTGTCTGAGAAGTTGCTGAGAGACTGGCGCTTTGTTTGATCAAAATTTTTTCTAAACCTGTGAGACACATCGAAGTGGACACGGTTCGAAAAATTAAGCTGGTTTTCGGTGAAAATTTTAACGGCTGATGAGAGATTTTGATTTGATACTGTCACTTTAAGGACTTCCCACGGAGCGGGACGTCGCGCAGCGCTCTCAGGCGCCGTCGTCAGCCTGTTTCAAGCTGAAAACTGTTATGTGTCGGACGCAGCCCGGAGAACCAACCAGCGTTTGAAGGACCCAGTATAAAATAAGCAGAGCACGGTAGAGAAAAGAAAAACAACCCAAACTTAAACTTGCAAATAAACATGCTAACACCCCCCCCCCCCCGACAGCATGTAGGGACCAACACCCCCCAGAGGACATCCCGCCAGCTCCAGGAGTAATAACCACAGCCGAGGTCCCTCTGGGATCCAAGGTCACCCACGGGGACTCCCAGCGCCTCCCAGAGGACCGTTCCATCAACCCCAGGAGACGCCTCCCCTCATGACCAACGGACCCAGCCCCGGCCGTCTATGGCTAGATGGACCCACAGCCCTTTCCCCCCCAGAGGACACCACAGTCACACCCTGAGGGCGGAAACTGGGGGGAAAAACAAAAGGAAAGAAAAAAAAACATACAAACAAAACAACCCCAACCCCACCCCCTTGGCGCAGTGGAAACTGGAAGCACGTCCAGCGTCACCAACCGTGACTATACCCCAGAAGCCAACCGGGAGGAGTGGAACAGCGGTTATGGCAGACGGCACAAAATGGCGCCACTCCTCCAACTTCCAAACCAGCCACCAGCTGCAGGTATATCCCACTGCCCCAAACCTCAGCCACGCCGATGGCAGACGGCTCAAAGGCGCGCTGAAGCCGGAGGTGAAACAGGGAATCAACAAACAAAAAAAAACAACAACACCCCGAACCCCCCCCCTCCCAGGTGCAGAGGTTACCTGGGAAACGCCCAGCATAACCATACTGCACCACTCCAGCAACGCTGACACGTACGGCTCACCCGGCTGGAGTCAGAGGAGAAGAGAGGGCACAACAAAAAACAAAAAACAAAAAAAGAAAAAAGAAAAAACAACCCAATTACCCCCCCCCCCCCCCCCCATCACCCCCCAGGGGACCGTCCCATCAAACCCTGGGAAGGTGAAACTAAAGAAATTTTAAAAAAAGACTAACAGACCAACATAAAGTTGCTTGGGTCCTTTTTTTTTTGCTCCAAACAAACTGCAGGGTCACAACCCCAGAACACTAAATAGTGTAAAAAAAAAATCCCACACAAAAACCAACTCAAAAAACACCCACAAAAAATGAATCAACACAAAACTAATAAGTGACGTATACCGTTAAGCTCAAACAAATGGAACACACCTGTTCCAACTTAAGAGCTTAACGGTAATGTGACTCAGTTACCAACAGAGGGAGCCAAAGTGCTAAAAATGAAAAACCCACTTTGGTAACAGAGAACCCAACTCATGCTGCTTTTCTGTGCGCAGCAATGTGTAAACACACAACCAAAAATGTGATTCAACTAAATAACACCGGAGCTGACACAACAGACGCAGTAGTTATCTTCACCTGGGGAAACGGGGCTACAACTGTAACACAGGAAGCTCAGCGACCCATGCCACAGAGCTCCGCAGTGCGCGTTCACCCATTACAGACACACTCTTGCAGCTCCCGTTTAAACCTCTTATCCGGTCGAAGTGTGACGCGAAGCCGTCGCCAGTCACACTCCACCACGACCCTCGGATAAGGCAACAAACACAGGAACACAGCTGCAAGAGCGCTCAAATCAGTATTCAGTAATGGGTTCTCAAACACGCACCATCCGGGCGGAGAGCACCCGCAACTGATCCGGATAACTTCTGAACGTCTGCTGCCGCCTTCCCAGCGCGTTACCGTCTCTGCTACCACTGGGTCCGTGATGTTTGGCCAGAGACTACTGTTATGTGTCGGACGCAGCCCGGAGAAGCGACCAGCGTTTGAAGGACCCAGTATAAAATAAGCAGAGCACGGTACAAAGGATAACAGAGTTTAATAAACATAACAGTGATGTGATAATATAACAAAAGAGTGCGCGGTCTGGCGTGGTGGATTACGGTGCGCTCCCAGCAGCACTAACGGTCCGGAGCCAGAACCAGTTCGGACCCAAGGACCCCGCCGACACCCCCCAGGTGGCCGCGACAAACCGAGTCTGTGAATGAAGAAATCATCATGTGAGTCCACACTCCACACACAGAGAGACCGCTCAAAGGTGTACAAACAGCAAACACTTCCTGGCTTAATTACTAATCAGCTTCCCACCCTGCAGGCATGGAACACCCTGTTCACAAACTCACTGCAGTGGAAGCTGATTAAAATGACTAACATAACAGCTCAATATAATAAGGTGTGAGGGACACCACATTTACTGACTGTACAAATGTTAGTCACAAAACCTGACGTACCTCAGGAAGTGTGCTGACGAGCGTGAGACCTCACCCTCTCCTCTTTCACAGACCATGCATCAAACCTGGACATTCTCTGCATCCACTGATGATGAGATGGCTCTCGAGACGACGATCTCACCCGTCTGGTCACAAGGTCGAGTCTCTGGCAAATACACACTGTGCACTCCAGACTTAAATGCCACCATGTTCCAATCCATGTAGATGCACCACAGCTGTGAGTCCTGACGAGCCTCAGGTGATCAGGGTGAGGTCCTGATAACTCAGCCACACAGCCACTCAGTCCTAAACGCGCACCACCTGGAAGGAAAACCAAAAGACAGAAACAGAAGACCAACAAAAGCCAGCCAGGCACGCCAGCCACAACAGAAAACCTCCACATTTCAGGCTCTATTGATCCAGGATGTCGTGAGAGAACAGAGAAGTTTCAGAAGAAGTCGGTTTCAGCATTTTATCCGGATATTCCACTGTTAAAGGAGATTTTTTAATGAAAGACGTGCGGGCAGATTACAGCGTCGGCTCGCAGCCGCTGCGACGCTCCGCCACAGGAAAAACACCTCTGTTGGAAGCCTTAAGGACAAGTTGGAACATGTCCAGCTGTTAAACAATTTCTCATATACTCACTCCACTGAAAGCCATCAAAAGCCGCCTGGATTTTACAAATGGTTATCAACACGGAGGTGTTTTTCCTGTGACGCCACACCGCGCCGGCTGCGTCCCGATGCGCGGACCCATCCACACGTCTTTCATTAAAAAAATCTCCTTTAACAGTGGAATATCCGGATAAAATGCTGAAACCGACTTCTTCTGAAACTTCTCTGTTCTCTCACGACGTCCTGGATCAATAGAGCCTGAAATGTGGAGGTTTTCAGCTTGAACAGGCTGATGACGCCGCCTGAGAGCGCTGAGCGACGTCTCGCACCGTGAAAAGTCCTTAAAGCGACAGTCTCACCTCAAAATCTCTCATCAGCCGTTAAAATTTTCACTGAAAACCAGCTTAATTTTTCGAACCGTGTCCACTTCGATGTGTCTCACAGGTTTAGAAAAAATTTTGATCAAACAACGCGCCAGTCTCTCAGCAACTTCTCAGACAAAGGAATTCCGACGAGGGGCTGGACGACTCCTCCCACAAGGTGTGCTCACAGGCGAATGACGTCACCGACAGGCGTGGAAAAACTCACGCATGCGCACGAGGGTTCAAGCATGTCTGACGTAAAAACATATGAATGAAATCCATATAGTTTTTGAAAAAAATAAAAAGGACCGTAACTTTATTGACAGCCCTCGTATATATATATATATATATATATATATATATATATATATATATATATATATATATATATATATATATATATACATACATATATAAAATTACACACAAATAAGTATAAGTACACAATAATTAAGATCCTATTGTCTTATGTACAACTTGACCATGTTCAATAAAGCCCCTCTATCAATCAATCAGTCATAAACCATATTTACATTTTAACACTGTCTGCAGGAGGGGGTGCATGTGTGCATACAAGAGCTTTTTACAATCGTGGACATTAGCTTTGAGTTAGCAGAAGTTAGTGTGCACCCTGACGTCCACGAGATGTCTTGTAAATCACTCCAGAGGCGTTATCAGGTTACAAAAACAGCGGTTTCAGTTTTAGAAGTGTTTATTTCTCGTTAGCTTTTCCATAATATATGACAAAGAAGTTACGTTTACACACAAACAAAACAGAGTTTGCAGCTAGGTAGACCAGCTCTACTGTGACTAGCTGTCACCCCATCCCTAAAAAAACAAACAAGCAAACAAACAAAACGCAACAGAATGTAACAGAATGTGACATTTTAACCTCTTAAAATAGGTCAAGGCTAGCTATCTGTGAACTTGTCCAAGGTCTGTGCCCTAAGAATGTTCCCTGTGAATTTGAAGACTCTGGGAGTAGTAGGACTGGACTTCTACTGAGCAGATGGATGGACACAAAGTCTTCGCAGTACCTGATGGCCATATTTGATGGCCTTGGTTAAAAATTAAGTGACTATGCAAGCAAGAGACTATAAAGAGACAGTATGGTACTGAATGGTAAATCTGTTTGGTAGAGGCAGTTCTCAAATATTAAGAGACTGCAAGAAGGAGACTTGTGAGGAAAGCCATCAACCTGCACTTTTCACAATTTCCCCACTAGCCACACAAGCCGATAACATCTTCAGGGTTGTCTTGGTGGCTTTCCTCACTATTCCCCTTCTTTCACTGTCAGTATTTGAGAACTAAATACTTGGCACAGAGTTATCATACTGTTTGTATTTATTAATGATGGATGTAAATAAAGTTCAAGAATATCTCTAAAATTAGAAAGGTCTTGTCTCAGAGTGATGCTGAAAAACTAATTCATGCATTTATTTCCTCTAGGCTGGACTATTGTAATTCATTATTATCAGGTTGTCCTAAAAGTTCCCTGAAAAGCCTTCAGTTAATTCAAAATGCTGCAGCTAGAGTACTGACTAGAAGGAGAGAGCATATCTCACCCATATTGGCCTCTCTTCATTGGCTTCCTGTTAATTCTAGAATAGAATTTAAAATTCTTCTTCTTACTTATAAGGTTTTGAATAATCAGGTCCCTTCTTATCTTAGGGACCTCATAGTACCATATCACCCCAATAAAGCGCTTCGCTCTCAGACTGCAGGCTTACTTGTAGTTCCTAGGGTTTGTAAGAGTAGAATGGGAGGCAGAGCCTTCAGCTTTCAGGCTCCTCTCCTGTGGAACCAGCTCCCAATTCAGATCAGGGAGACAGACACCCTCTCTACGTTTAAAATTAGGCTTAAAACTTTCCTTTTTGCTAAAGCTTATAGTTAGGGCTGGATCAGGTGACCCTGAACCATCCCTTAGTTATGCTGCTATAGACTTAGACTGCTGGGGGGTTCCCATGATGCACTGAGTGTTTCTTCTCTTTTTGCTGTGTATGCACCACTCTGCATTTAATCATTAGTGATTGATCTCTGCTCCCCTCCACAGCATGTCTTTTTCCTGGTTCTCTCCCTCAGCCCCAACCAGTCCCAGCAGAAGACTGCCCCTCCCTGAGCCTGGTTCTGCTGGAGGTTTCTTCCTGTTAAAAGGGAGTTTTTCCTTCTCACTGTCGCCAAGTGCTTGCTCACAGGGGGTCGTTTTGACCGTTGGGGTTTTTCCGTAATTATTGTATGGCCTTGCCTTACAATATAAGGCGCCTTGGGGCAACTGTTTGTTGTGATTTGGCGCTATATAAATAAAATTGATTGATTGATTGACATGTTCAGTGACTTGGGAATGTTCATGTATCCGTCCCCTGACTTTAGATGTAACAAAACTGGCTGCAAAAGTGAAATTACTTATGCAGTCCAAAATTTTAGCTTTTAATAATTTTTATTTAATTTGTCATGCTGTCGAGATTACTTTTCACTGTTTAAAGGGTATTATTTTGAAAATTTTGTATGCAGAAGCCAGATATATATATTTGATGTCATTCCAACATTCAGATGTGTAATAGATTAAGGATTTATGAGGTCTGTGACAAAAGTATCCGACCTTATTATTTTTTTCAAAAACCATATGGATTTGAATCACGTGTGATTACATCAGACATGCTTGAACCCTCGTGGGCATGCAAGAGTTTTTTCACGCCTGTCGGTTACGTCATTCGTCTGTGGGCAGTCTTTGAGTGAGGAGTCGCCCACCCTCTCATCGATTTTTTCATTGTTTAGGAATGGCTCAGAGACTGCTGCTTTGTTTGATAAAAATTTTTCAAAAACTGTAAGACACAACTGAGTGGACACCATTCGATAAATTCAGCTGGTTTTTGGTAAACATTTTAACAGCTGATGAGAGATTTTGGTCTGGTAGTGTCGCTTTAAGGACGGCCCACGGCGCCTAACGGCGATCTGCGCTTCAAGGCGGCAGCGTCTCACCGTTTCAAGTTGAAAACTTCCACATTTCAGGCTCTGTTGACCCAGTAAGTCGTCAGAGAACAGAGAACTTTCAGAAGAAGTCGGCATGAGGAGTTTATTCGGACATTCCATTGTTAACTGACATTTTGTAATGAAAGAACGTGCGGGCAGAGTCGCATGTCGGGCCGGACCCGACCGCGGGGGGTCGCGACAGGAAAAACACCTCCATGTTGGAAACCTTAACGGACAAGTTGGAACATGCCCAAGCTGTTAAACAATTTCTCAGTTACTCACTTGTTGAAAGCCATCAAAAGCCGCCTGAATTTTACAAATGGTTTTCAACACGGAGGTGTTTTTCCTGTCACGACGCACACAGATTCGCCGAGTCGTCACGGAAATGACTCGGCGAATTTGCGCGCACGTCTTTCATTACAAAATGTCCTTAAACAGTGGAATGTCCACATAAAGTCCTCATGCTGGCCTCTTCTGAATCTTCTCTGTTCTCTCACGACGTCCTGGGTGAATTAATCCTTAAATTAGGATGTTTTCAGGTTGAAACAGGCCGACGACGGTGCCTGGAAGCGCTGCGCGACGTCCCGCTCTGTGGGAAGTCCTTATAGCGACAGAAACACCCCATAATCTCTCATCAGCCGTTAAACTTTTCACCAAAAACCAGCTTAATTTCTCGAATAGTGTCCACTCGGATATCCCTCACAGGTCCAGAAAAAATTTTGATAAAGCAACGCGCGCCGTCCACAGCGGCTATTCAGACAAAGAGATTCCGACGGGCGGGGTGGAGCACTCGTCACTCAAAGCCTGCCCACAGGCGAATGACGTTACCAACGCGTGAAAAAACTCACGCATGCGCACGAGGGTTCAAGCATGTCTGATGTAAAAACATATGAATCAAATCCATTTATTTTTTGAAAAAAATAAAAAGGACCGCTTTTTTCATCACAGACCTCGTACATGCTTTATCCTACCACTGTACAGTGCAGCCGGAAAGTATTCAAAGTGATTCACTTTTCCCACATTTTCCAAAATGGGACAAATGTACCCCCCCCCCCCTCAAAATTCTACTCACAAGAATGACAACATGAAATAAGTTTTTTTGTTAATTTTTTGCAAATGTATTAAAAATACATGTTCATATTCACACCCTTTGCTCAATACTTTGTTGATGCACTTTTAATTCAGTGCACTAGTAATCACATAACTTACCAACATAGCAATAGTTTGCACCATGTGTCCTGCTTAGTTACAACATAACGAGGTAACATATGTCACATGTCATATAATCCAATGGACATAGACATTGTTTGACCTTTACTTTGGAGACAAAGCATTCAACACGGTCAAAACTCTTCCATTTATTAATCCTATTAGTTCAACCAGTAATTTGCATCACTTTTTTCCAAAATTGGAGCAACTTTAACTTTTGACCCCTGTACAAACTGAACTGACCTTTCTCACTATTTTGCTGTTTTTACCCCATAACTCCTTAATATTAAGTTATAGTTAGTCCAAACTACACCTTTTTGGAATCTTTATGATCAAACAAATAATGTGGTGTAGTTTTCAATATGACTGGATCATTTTAAAATTTTGACTCCTATGGAATAATACAATTACAGAGTAATGTCTTATGCCGCGTTCACACCGGGTGCGACGTGAGCGACAGCAGCGACAGGTTTCCATGTAATCCCTATGGAAAGACATGCAGCGTGACGTGATGGACACGAATGAAGCGACGCGAGTGAAGCAATTTTGAGCGATTGGCGCGTTTGTGGCGCGATATTGCGTCGCGTCACATCGTGTTGCCCTCCTCCCCAAGTTGAAAAATCTGAACTTTTTTGTCTTGTCGCGCCGTGATGACCAATCAGGGACTGAATATGTAGTGACGTGGAGATGTCTGGAGTTTGACTGAAGATGTGAACATGTCCTGTATCTGGTAGCAGCCTGTGAGCAGGACTTGTCTCTCTTTTGTCCTTTATTTCACAATTATGACAGTTTATGAGTTTTTGGAGCGAGCAGCAGCCCTGCAGCAGCGGGAGCGGAGTTTCTTTCTCTTTTTATCCTACGTGCGCGCGCGAGCGAATCGTCCATGGAGATTATTTTACTTATTAACTACACAGATGTATAATAAAACAAATGGTGACTGGTTTCTAAACACAATTATGACAGAGTTTTTGGGGAAGAGTGAGCTCCAGCCCCACAGCAAGCAGCGGAGTTTCTTTTTTTATTGTTTACTTGTGCACACGTGAATGGGACATGAGGTCCTCAAACTGGATCCCGCAGAGGCGGAAGGACCGCTGAAAGCGGGCGTCATCCAGAAGCAGCTCCTCCAGCAAATAATGATACTTCCCGAATTGGGAACGTCTCATGACGTTTGTCAGCTTTCCACAACAACTCGCTCCGTGTGATCAAGGTCTGTCATGTTAACTTGACTGACAACCGGAGCCGGCGAGCGGAATGGAAGCTCCTCCTATTTGATGATGCACCGGGGTGAATTTTTGCAGCAAAAGCAGAGCGACACACCGGGCGATGGTGGCGCGTCCGTCGCCATGCGACCCCCGCGAATCTGTGGCGTCTGGTCATGCCCGGTGTGAACGTGGCATATGAAGTATTTGTGCCAGTGGTGCTTGTTTCCAGAAAAGAATGTTACAGTTATGTGCTCCACTAACAGTGGATGGTGTTTTTAGAAAAAGGTTCTCAGGTGTAAGGATAATCACTGCTTTTTCATTTATATTCAGGAACAATAAACTTCAATTTTGGGAAAATAATTTGAGAGAAAAATTGCTCAAAAACATCTATAGGTCATGAAAGGTTAAATAAGTTGTCTGTCGTCTTTGCAGAGGAAATACCCGATGCATTATAAGATTGCGCTCATCATCAACTACCTGGGTCACTGTATCTCTGTGGGAGCTCTGGTCGTGGCCTTCATTGTCTTTCTGTGCTTAAGGCAAGTACAGAAATAGTTCACATTTAAATGTGTCCTGTGAGGTTGAGACTTCATGGAAATTCATCAGAGAGATTGTTGTGGTATCCTTGGATGGTTTGTCATTAACTCCCTGATGTCAAATGTGCCTCAGAGGCTGAAAAGTAATATTGTGCGTATTGATAATATGTCTTTACTTGAATAAACCGTCCATCTTGTCAGGCCTATTTGAACATATGTCCGCTGGTAAATAGCTGTCTTCCGAGAATGTGTGTGGGCTTCTGAAGGCAAATATCAATATGTCGAGATTAAAGACCAATGGTCAATATTTATGACAGAGACGAAGAAACTTTGATTTAATGAACTCATGAAGATCCCTTGAAGTATTCTGTTTCCTGACACACACACACACTGGCCACTTTATTAGGCACACCTGTTCAATAGCTTGTTAACACAAATAGGTAATGCTGAGGGAGGTGATGGTCTAGTGGTTAAGCGTTGGGCTTGAGACCTGACGATCCTTGGTTCAAATCCCAGCCTGACCGGAAAATCACTAAGGGCCCTTGGGCAAGGTCCTTAATCCCGTAGTTTCTCCCGGTGTATAGTGAGCGCCTTGTATGGCAGCACCCTGACATCGGGGTGAATGTGAGGCATTATTGTAAAGCGCTTTGAGCATCTGATGCAGATGGAAAAGCACTCTATAAATGCAGTCCATTTACCATTTATTTACCATTTCTAATGAGCCAATCACATGGCATCAACTCAATGCATTTAGGCATAGACACAGTGACGACAACTTGCTGAAGTTCAAACTGAACATCAATGCAGAAGAAAGGGGATTTAAGTGACTCTGAAGGTGACACGGTTGTTGGTGTCAGATGGGCTGGTCTATTTCACAAACTGCTGATCTATTGGGATTTTCACACACAACCATCTCTAGAGTTTACAAAGAATGTTGGGAAAACAGAAGATATCCGGTGAACAGCAGCTGTGTGGATGAAGATGCCTTGTGGATGTCAGAGGAGAATGGACAGACTGATTCAAGATGATAGAAAGGCAACAGTAGCTTAAATAACCACTTGTTACAACCAAAGTACACAGAATAGCATCTCTGAATGCACAGCATGTCAGACCTTGAAGCAGAAGGGCTACAGCAGCAGAAGACCACACCGGGTGTGACTCCTGTCAGCTAAGAACAGGAAACCGAGGCTACAGGTTGCAGAAGCTCACCAAAATTGGCCAATGATAAGGTTGGAAAACCATTGCCTGGTCTGATGAGTCTTGATTTCAGGTGCAACATTTGGATGGTACTGTCAGAATTGGGCATTAACCACATGAAATCATGAATCCTTTCTGCCTTGCATTAACAGTTCAGGGTCCTGCTGCTGGTGTTGGTATAAAGGGGATCATTTCTTGATACACTTTCTGCCAACCAAGCATCATTTGAACACCACAGCTGACCTGAGTATTGTTGCTGAGCATGTCCATCGCTTTAGGACCACAGTGTACCCATCTTCTGATGGCTACCTCCAGCAGGATAATGCACCATGTTATGAAGTTCAACTCATCATCTCATACTGATTTCTTGAACATGACAAGTTCACCGTGGCCTCCACAGTCACCAGATCTCAGTCCAATAGTGCAGTGATTGCGCAATGCTATCATGTCATTATGGACCAACGTCTCTGAGGAATGTTTCCAACACCTTGTTGAATCTATGCCATGAAGAATTAAGGCAGTTCTGAAAACAAAAGGGGGTCCAACCTGGTACTAGCAAGCTGTACCTAATAAAGTGGCTGGTGAGTGTTTATAAGATCTGTTCATTTAATATTGGGTACCTTCAAATTTAGTCTTTTAAAGGCCAATGAATGAAGAAATCATCAAAAGCTACATTTACATGTAAATGCTGGCTGCTTAAGGATGTTGAACAGGATATACAGACACACACAAATGTTAAATTAGCAAATTAATAGGTGATGTTCCTCTGTTACATCACTTCTTTTCTGTTCTACACTGACTTTATGTATGAAAGCTTCATACTGATCCATTTTATTTATTTTTTCACAGGAGCATTAGATGCCTCAGAAACATAATCCACTGGAATTTGATCACCACTTTCATTTTGAGGAATGTTATGTGGTTTTTACTACAGTTGATTGATCACAACATCCATGAAAGCAATGAGGTGAGAGTGTGTGTGTGTTGAGTTGCATTACTATGGTAGATGTAATGTCATTCATAGAACAGTACCCAAGAATAGTATATCTGTGACCGTTTTTAGTGATCACGCCTTCTCTTTTACAGCCTTGGTGTCGCTTTATTACAACAATATACAACTACTTTGTGGTGACAAACTTTTTCTGGATGTTTGTTGAAGGATGCTATCTTCACACGGCCATTGTCATGACATATTCAACAGATAAGCTCCGAAAATGGGTCTTTCTCTTCATTGGATGGTGTAAGTATGTCCCTGTTCATTTTGGTATTGATGTGAAAATAATCCATTTGGTGCAATACTACAAAAAGTATCATTCCACTCTAAATGGTATGCAAATAATGAATGATCAGACCTCATTATTATGAAAAATTTGACAGGAAGCTCAAGTGTCCTTGAACGGCGCTGTGTGTTGTTTCAGCATTCTAAAGAGCACATTTCTTGGTGAGAAAGAGAGAGAAAGCGAGATTAAACTGCTAAGTCACTTTATCAAATCAAATCAAATCAATTTTATTTATATAGCGCCAAATCACAACAAACAGTTGCCCCAAGGCGCTTTATACTGTAAGGCAAAAGCCATACAATAATTACAGAAAAACCCCAATGGTCAAAACGACCCCCTGTGAGCAAGCACTTGGCGACAGTGGGAAGGAAAAACTCCCTTTTAACAGGAAGAAACCTCCAGCAGAACCAGGCTCAGGGAGGGGCAGTCTTCTGCTGGGACTGGTTGGGGCTGAGGGAGAGAACCAGGAAAAAGACATGCTGTGGAGGGGAGCAGAGATCAATCAGTAATGATTAAATGCAGAGTGGTGCATACAGAGCAAAAAGAGAAAGAAACACTCAGTGCATCATGGGAACCCCCCAGCAGTCTAAGTCTATAGCAGCATAACTGAGGGATGGTTCAGGGTCACCTGATCCAGCCCTAACTATAAGCTTTAGCAAAAAGGAAAGTTTTAAGCCTAATCTTAAAAGTAGAGAGGGTGTCTGTCTCCCTGATCTGAATTGGGAGCTGGTTCCACAGGAGAGGAGCCTGAAAGCTGAAGGCTCTGCCTCCCATTCTACTCTTACAAACCCTAGGAACTACAAGTAAGCCTGCAGTCCGAGAGCGAAGTACTCTATTGGGGTGATATGGTACTATGAGGTCCCTAAGATAAGAAGGGACCTGATTATTCAAAACCTTATAAGTAAGAAGAAGAATTTTAAATTCTGTTCTAGAATTAACAGGAGTCCAATGAAGAGAGGCCAATATGGGTGCTATATTATACTTTATGTATAATATAGCACATTTTATAGGATAGTACTATTACACTGTAAGCACAGTTTCTTCTATTATTTCAATCCTATATCTCTTGTTTAAACATTTATTTACTGCAGAATATTGTTAGCTGTATGTACATCTTCTTCATTTTAATTTAAATTTTTGCTCTATGTAACACTTGCTTTGAAATGTAATGTAAATGTAACGAAATGTAAACGTATGTTTCCCATGTCAGTAAAGCTCCACTGAAACGGAAAATTGAAATTGAACTGAAAGAGAGAAAGGCAGAGTGCACTGTATTTTCAGTCTATGCTTTTTTCTTCAGGAGCTGCCCTTTCTTCTTTCTCCACTTCCAAAGAATTCCAACTAATAAACTGAAATCATATAAACCAGATTTTTCCAATTATCATATTACAGAAGTGCATGTAAAGGCGAGAGATCAGACCATTACAGTTATCTGATTACTTAGGGAATAACCCTGCTGTGTCTGATGATTTGCGGACGTTAATGCTGGATGTTGCCGTCGCAAATTGAGTTATAAAATGGATATTTGGGGCCGTAATCCAGCATTAATGTGCACAAATCATCAGACACAAGGGGATTATTCCCATTCTCATCCAATTCCGTAGTTAGCACGGTTTATTTTTCTGTAAGTAATTTGGTTGGCGAAACTTACTGTAGCAACAGCGTCGTCACTCCAACGCCATTATTGACATCTGCGTAGCAAAGCGGTCAGGGCGCAGAATAATACATCAAATGTGAAACGGGTGAATATTTTGCCACCGTCAAATCGATATTTTATGGTCATAAATCTCTCACGATTAACCAATCAGATTTGCAGAATAAATGTAATTGGATTAGAATAACAGTTATCTGACTATTATGGTCACGTAAACGGGGCCAGTGGAGTGCGTTCAGCGTGAATCACAGCAAAATCAAGACTTTAAGAGCGAGAGCAGTGAAGTGTGGAAAATGCCGATTTTTATTTTATTTGCTTTGTGCTTAATTTCTCATGATAAATCAATTTAGCATGTAGTAGATGAACTCATCAAGCCAAGATGTTTTAATCCAACAAGACTGTCACAATATAAACTCTCCAGATTTAGGTTTTATTTTCTTTGGCATTTTCTTTGCCTTTATAACTATTGTGGGTTCTTACATAAAGGAAAAACCTCATTCTGTCTATTTTGCGTTCAAGTGACTCAACAGAGGTTGTTGAGTGTAAGATACATCACTCTAACAGATGACATGATAAGTTAGAATTAGAAAACTCGAGTAGGAAAAGGAATTGGTTTTAATGGCTGATGTGACAGTTTTATCGTTGAGATTCAGAGAGTCTGGCATATGTGTCACACTTATTCGATTCTATTTTTGTTATAAATTCAAGTCTATTATAAAAAGCCCAAAGTGTTTTGTTTTTATATTCTGGGTGGCTGTTCATTTTTAAGTTTTGCATTTAGGAATCTGTCAGGCTACACAAGAAATATCTTATTCAGTCTCCAGAGATTGTTGATTAGCAGTCAATAAGACGTGATGGAGGAGGTAGTTTAAATCTGTCTGCCACCAGAGGCCTTTTGTCACCCGGCTCTTGCACTCCTGTCACAGCTTCTGTCCTGGTTTTATATCCTGTCAGCTCTAGCTGGGATTTTTAGCTGAGTAGTTCATAGGAGATACATCAACTTGAATAAGTGGGCTGCACCACATATGTGTTCAGCTTTTCAAAACTGTCTTTTCACATACAGTAATGATTTTTATATTATATATATTTGCTTAAATATCTTCTTGGTTTAACACTCAAGAGTTTCAGGACTGGTTACAGCTTTTATTTTAATGTAAAATTGTATTTGCTTCATAAATCTGTCCAACTCAGAATCTTTGCGAACAGCAATTTTTATTTACTGTCAGAAATCTGTGTAAAATTTATCTAACCTTAAAAAAACTGAACCACTTATAGGAGCACTAGGAAAAAAGAAAAAACAACAACAACAACAAGGTTTACTTCATGAAATTTTGACTATAATGACCTCGAAGGAAAAAATAAATATCTGACAGAGTGCATCTGAAAATAAAACATTTCCAGTAGCTTAATAAAAACTAAATTGACGTAATAGGCCCATTAAATCAAACACACTAAACCAAATAGACAAACTACAACAAAACAAATGAAACAGGTTTTTTGAAATTTGAAAATTAATTACATTTTTCCACTATTTTTACACTGTCCTTTCCCACAGGTTTGAAGTTGAAGTTTACTTAGTTGACACTAACAAAGAGTTACAAAGCTCAGACTCGTAAGTGGCAGATTTGGCTTTTCTAAGCTCTCAGACAAGCCAAAGCTAACAGGCTAACATTGGTTTGGGTGTTTAATTAACCTAAATTTTTGTCGACTGGGTAGTGGTTTTCATGACAGCTGGATTGGGTGCATTTATTAAAATTCTGACTGGGCTATTAACAGTAACTGTGGAGGAACAGTGGAGCTAACCAAGCTACTGATGTCCGCTAACAGTGCTAATGGTGGTGATATACAAATTAAATATCATGAAGTATCACTCGATGGAAATGTTACAACACAGACTTCTTAGATTATTGTTTAGTACAACTAACCACAGAACAAGCCATATTATCTCAGATATTTGTGATAAAATTCACACAAAAAATGACAGACATGACTGGCCCACAACAGCTAGCAGCCATTACTAGCAGACTCTGCTAGACACAACTTGCACACACACGCTGGTGGGATGAAATATGGCACGGTGATGTGTCAAACTATTCTTCTTTTCCTTTTTGTCAGCTTGCACTGGTCAATAATTTAGTTAAGAATATTTTGCCAAAAATAGTGCAGCAGATAACATTATATTTACAGAAGAATTCTTCAAATGATGATACAAGCACCAAAGTTGGCACAAATACTCCTTAAACATTATTCTTTTGACAAAAACTGAGTATCCACTTGCATTTTCAATTGGCGCCCAGGTCAGGGTCAACCGAAGAATTATACAGGGGTCAAAATTTAAAAATGTTCCAATCATATTGAAAGCTACCACATTATTTGTCTGAACATAAATATTCCTAAAAGGTATAGTTTGGACTATCTATGACTGAATGTTATGGAGATATGGGGTAAAAACAGCAAGAATGGTAACAAAGGTCAGCTTTATGGCCCCTTCACACATAATGCGAAGTTTGGACGGCGTTTGGATGAAATTGGCGAAACAGCGCAAAACAGAAATTAGCACCCGAAACATCTCACAGACAGGCAGGCGTGCACGAACCCGGTGCAGGAGTTTATGCTCACACCGGTGTCCGTGGAGCAGGAACAGTGCCAGGTGCACCACATGGCGCTGCTTATGTGGAAGAAATAAAAAACAACTGGTATGTGTGGGACCACATTGCGCTGCTTATGTTGAATAAATAAAAAATAAGCCAGCTAGTACCTGTGGGACCACATCGTGTCACTTATGTGGAATAATAAAAAAAAGAAAAAACACACCAACTGGGACATGAACTCGCGTCTTTCAAAACCTCCAATTGCCAGTCAGAGACTTTACCACTAAGCTACAGAGCTATTCTTTGAAAGCTGCGGGAAGCTGCCTCCTATCAGGAAGGACATGGAAGTATTACAAAATAAAATTAAAATCCCACACCATATAAAAACACCGCATTATCAAGCAAGCCAATACAAATATGATTCCGTCTGTTCCTCTGGTGATGACCATGGTCACAGATACACAGTCATGAAATGACATGAATGAGAAGCAGTGTGCTCTGATGTCCCCATCTACTGGTCAGGTGTATCCAGTTGGCCGTGTGTGTGTTCTGCCCGACACATGTGTCTTGTGGACGTACAATTTCTCACATACATTGTTTATAAATCCATCCATCCATCCATCCCATTTTCTCCACTTTATCTGGAGTTGGGTCGCGAGGGCAGGCAGCTCAAGCAAAGCCGCCCAGACCTCCCGATCCACACACACCTCCCCCAGCTCCTCCGGGGGGAACCCCAAGGCATTCCCAAGCCAGCCAAGAGATGTAGTCCCTCCAGCGTGTCCTGGGTCTTCCCCGGGGGCCTCCTCCCAAGGGGACGTGCCCGGAACACCTCTCCAGCGAGGCGTCCAGGGGGCATCCGGAAAAGATGCCCGAGTCACCTCAACTGACTCCTTCGACGTGGAGGAGCAGCGGCTTGACTCCGAGCTCCTCCCGGTGACCGAGCTCCTCACCCTATCTCTAAGGGAGTGCCCAGCCACCCTGCGGAAGAAATTATTATTATAAGTAGTAGCATTGGTAGTAGTAGTAGTAGTAATAAAACAAACAAAAAGCTTCAAAAGTGACCTTTAATCTAGGGGTGTTGTGGGGGGCCATGTCCCTGTCCCACTCTGTTCCTGCTTTCCGCCTGGATTTGCCCCTGCTTTGGCTTTTGAGCAGGAACAATGGATAACATTTATTTATGCAGAAAACATGACCAGATTGGCAGGTAAGAAATTTTTATCAGTGTTTTTATGTCATGTCATCCTCAGAAAGACAGTTTAGGTGCATTTGGGTGAAAAAAAGTGTTAGTATTTGTGCATCACAGATCAGCTGTTTTTAGTGAGGACACACGGTGTGGCTCAGCTCAGAGTTTTAAATTTAGGGGAAAAAAGAGCATAAATATGTCTTTGTAAAGCTCGGTGCAGGTGTGCTGTCATCATCGTGCTCCGAGAGATAACTGTTTTTTCAAGTAGGAGAGGCTGCTGAAAAACACGGATGAAAAGGTTGCAGCTCGCTGAAAGCGGGCAGTTCAGTCGAACCCCTACCTATTGTCCACAGGCCAGTTTAATGCTGTGATCGACTTGCAATGCAAAAATAATAGTAACGCACAGTGACTTGGAGAAGTAACGTAAATCTGATTACTGAGTTGGAAAGATTAAAGCATTAGATAACTCATTACTGAAAAAGCAGTCAGACTACAGTAATGTGTTACTAAGTAACGCATTACCAGCATCACTGATGACAACAGAAACTACCCAAATGACCCTGATCAAAGGTACATACCCCGGTGATTTTGGCCCGATAGCATACACACAAGTTGGCACAAACAGGTTTTGAATGGCTACAAAAGGTGGCATCCTCACATTGATCTGGTTGCTTGTAATCATGTAAAGGTCAGTGAGTTTCTGGGCTCCTGAAAGACCCTTGCATCTTTCATCCAGTGCTGCACTGACATTTCTGTTTTTTGTGCTATCATTAATATTCTCTGAAGAATGGCCAAAAAAATCAAAAATTCTGCCAGGGTATATAAATGTTTTGATCACAACTGTAAATAGAATCTGTAGCTCAGAATTGTTAATCTGTTGATAAAGACAAATCTCCTCCATTAAAAAACCATTAGGAAAGTTTGCATTATTGTCAGACATAATTCAAGTCTGAAACTAATTTAAATTTAGCCAGTTTTAATGGGCATTTTACAGTGCATTCAGAAAGTATTTGCAGCACTTCACCTTTTCCACATTTTGTTATGTTACAGCCTTATTCCAAAAAGGATGAGAGTCATTTTTTTTTCTTAAAAATTCTACACATAATACCCCATAATGACAATGTGAAAAACGTTTGAGACTTTTGCAAATTTATTAAAAAATAAAATAAAAACCTAATAAATCACAACCTTTGCTCAATACTTTGTTGATGCACCTTTTGCAGCAATTACAGCCTCAAGACTTCTTGAATATGATGCCACAAGCTTGGTGCACCTATCTTTGGGCGGTTTTGCCCATTCCTCTTTGCAGCACCTCTCAAGCTCCATCAGGTTGGATGGGGAGTGTCGGTGCACAGCCATTTTCAGATCTCTCCAGAGATGTTCTATCGGATTCACGTCTGGGTTCTGGCTGGACCACTCAAGGACATTCACAGAGTTGTCCTGAAGCCACTCCTTTGATATCTTGGCTGTATGCTTAGGGTCATTGTCTGGCTGAAAGATGAACTGTCGCCCCAGTCTGAGGTCAAGAGCACTCTAGAGCAGGTTTTCATCCAGGATGTCTCTGTACATTGCTGCACTCATCTTTTCCTCAATCCTGACTGGTCTTTCAGTTCCTGCTGCTGAAAAACATCCCCACAGCATGATGCTGCCACCACCATGCTTCACTGTATGGATGGAGCCTGGTTCCCTCCAAATATGACGCCTGGCATTCACACCAAAGAGTTCCATCTTTGTCTCATCAGACCAGAGAATTTTGTTTCTCATGGTCTGAGAGTCCTTCAGGTGCCTTTTGGTAATCTCCAGATGTAGACTTTATTGGTATAGTCCCAAATTACAACAAAGCTGCCTCAAGGATATATTAGGAAAAGGATGCTGAGGATGGCACCGCCAGGCAGGAGGACAAAATAAGGCCAAGATGCAGGACAAGTGGGTGGTTTTTGCAAAAGAGGAAGATGCATTGGACAGGGTGAAATGAATATAGATGATCTGATGTGGCAACCCCTGTGCAGCTGAAAGAATGAGAGATGAAGAAAAGGATTTCTCTTTCACTTGTAGTCTATCAAAGCTGTGCCCCCACTATCACTTCAGTGCTGCAAAGGAAAGACAAATGTAGGAGTATTTGGCCTTGATAAACATCTACTGTACATTTTCTAAGTGCTCTTTTAAAGCGTGCTTTGACAGACTTTCTGTGGATAATGTGTTGTTTCTGTCTAATGTGAATCTTATTTCTCTGTTGCAGGTATCCCATGCCCTATAATAGTGGCCTGGGCAATTGGAAAGTTGTATTATGAAAATGAACAGTAAGTAATAAAAATTCAATTTGTCCCCAAGTTGCTGCAATATTTTTCTTTCACTGAATGGTGCTGGTGTTTTTTTTTATGTGAACAGGTGTTGGTTTGGGAAAGAACCTGGAAAATATATGGACTACATTTACCAGGGGCCGGTTATTCTGGTGCTTCTGGTGAGCAGCTGCGAAAAAAAAAACAACAAAAAAAAAAACTGTTGCAAATACATTGAGTGCAATTATATGCAGATGATATGTTGAAATTACACACAATTTGCACTAACATGAGACTGATCACTAATGGGTCCTTTTGGGTACAAATTGAAAAAGGCTTCAAAATGAAAAGGGTTTTATAATTAAAGCAATTACCCCACAGCATGCAGCTTGTACAAAGGTAGACCACATCATTCTGAAGCACTTTTGTGGATTTCAATACAGTAATACCAAAGTGTTTTAACACATATGGGCCATATTTCCTAATGGCTATTTACAGTACACACAGCTACCAGCTTAGCATTCTACGGTGACAGCGGTGATTGTGATGCTGCTCTAACTGCCTTGTTAAAAGGGGTTGCTTTGACTTCTGCCCTTTGCATTTCCCGCTCAACATTTAATAAGATGTTTGCTCATCTTGGAAAATATTTGTGTACTTTCAGAGCAAGCTGTTAGCACATACTTCCACACACATTTCTTGCATCTGTTTGTTTTCTTTTTTCTTAGATAAACTTTGTTTTCCTCTTCAACATCGTAAGGATTCTAATGACTAAACTGAGGGCCTCGACCACATCTGAGACCATACAGTACAGGTGAGGTGATTTTGATGGATGACTGCATGAAGTGCACAGCAGGAACACAGTGAAGAAATGCAATTCATGCATCAAAGTGTCAAATTTAGGAAGCAGCCTATTAATAACGTTTTAATTACTTAGTGTTTAAAATCTCATTTGGTTTAATTTCACACCAATCAGTGAGCTTTCTGAGACAAATCCTCAAATGTTCTCCTGCCAAGTAGATTTTTCAGGGATGAAAGGTTCTGCTCCGAACAACATTATGTTCAAGTCACTGCCAAGTGTAAAAATAGTAAAACAGATTGATATAAGATCCAGCATTTTAGTGACTTCCTGAACTTTGACATCAGAAGTGTATCTGTACACAGTGAAAGTGATGAACTTTGTTAAAAGTGTTGAGCATTCATTTATTCTCTGGGTCCTCGGCCTCTGAGATCCAGAGATGGGTGGGATGAGCTTATAGTGAAGCCGATATCTTTGCAGGAGAGTGAAGGTCCAACTGTTTGGACCTTCATTTGGGCCATGTTGCTTCCTACCTTAGGGTAATATCTCACTGGGCTGCGACAGCTTGCGAACGGCAGTTTTGCAATTTCACACAACGTTTGCATCCATTGCCATCCCCTCGCCTGAGTCACAGGGCAGCGCCCACATGTCGCTTGATTTTGAACAGACCAAAAAATTTGCGCAACAAACGTCCTCGCCAAATAGTCCGGCAGATGGTTTGTACCCTTCTCCATGTAGTCTCCACGACTCCGAAGCATGTGAGACAACTTGTGAGGGGTTGATACACATTTTTCCTCTTATAAGCGGCTGAGTGAGTCCAGCAGCCTCCAGCCGCCCTCGCTGTGCAGCCGGGCCGGCATCCACCCACTGTATCAATCAATCAATTTCAATCAATTTTATTTATATAGCGCCAAATCACAACAAACAGTTGCCCCAAGGCGCTTTATATTGTAAGGCAAGGCCATACAATAATTACGTAAAAACCCCAATGGTCAAAACGACCCCCTGTGAGCAAGCACTTGGCGACAGTGGGAAGGAAAAACTCCCTTTTAACAGGAAGAAACCTCCAGCAGAACCAGGCTCAGGGAGGGGCAGTCTTCTGCTGGGACTGGTTGGGGCTGAGGGAGAGAACCAGGAAAAAGACATGCTGTGGAGGGGAGCAGAGATCAATCACTAATGATTAAAGATTGATTGTTGCTGTACATGCACATGAGCCAGCTGGACATGACTTGTCTGGCCAGGGAGCCACACAAACAGGATTTATTGTGTTTTTCTCTTTTATTTATTTTTCCGAGGACCACAGTGGGAATACATTTAATGCTGCTGGCCCGGTGATGATCCCTGTGCAAGCATGGGCAGTGTGCTGGACGTCACCTGTGCAGGGAATGAAAACTACTTCTGGCTTCATTCTTTTATTTTATTTTCATCAGAGTGCTTCCAAAGGATCAAAGAGTCCCCACATCCTGTCCGGCCACGCCATCTAATGAAATTAAGTTTTATGCCTGGCCCGGCTGTGCACGCGCATCAGCCAGCTCGATGCATCCTGACTGGCTATGGAGGAGCCGCACAAACCAGATTTATTGCACTTTTCTCTTTTTATTTATATATTTATTTATTCATTTATTCATTTTGCTGAGGAACATAGGGGAAATATGTCTAATACTGCCAGGCCTGCGATGACCCTCGTGCATGCAGGAACAATGGGCTACACCTGTGTGGAGAATTTAGACAAGGCAATCTGGATTCATTGTTTTTATTTTCATTGTCTGTGAGGATGTCAATGGAAGTTGAGACGCAGCTCCTGGACATCATTCTGTAAGTCAGTGAGTGGTTGTTTACACCTTGCTTCTTGTTTTTAAAATGATTTATTTATTATTATTTTAACATTATTTACAGTGCTTTTTCTGCCTAAAGTTGGGGGAATTTTCACAGCCTTTCCCAGCCTTTTTTATTTTTTATAAAAGGGTGAATATAATGAATAGTACAGACTTCTATTTATATACACCTACTGGTTCCTTTGTAAATACATGTACATATTCTTATTTGTCTTTTTATATTTACTTTTACACCTTTGCACTACGGGAGTTGTCTTTTAATTTTGTTGTACCTTGTGTATAATGACAATAAAAGCATTCTATTCTATATCATAATAAGAAAGTAATAGTCCATGTCCATCCTCAGCACTCTGTGCACAAATGTGTCATCATCTCAGCCACACCAGTGATACTCAACATCCATGACAGTGCCATGCAGCATTCAAGTGCAAATCCTTGCGCCTGCAAGGACCTCGCCAGTGCTGCTCGGCTTTCACGTGTGTGCTGCGCGCCATGTCAGTGGCTCTCGTACAGCATGTGTGCAGACTGCTCACGATTTGTGACCATATTTTCACCGCCACTCTGCATGGCATTTAGCAGACAGTCAGCCGTCATGTGCACGTGTCAGAAGGACCAATTAAGTTAGATTCCATTGGAGAAATTTCTCACCTTTTTGCCTGTTTCATGTGATTTTGTGTCTCCACCTACTCCCCAGCAGTCGCAGCCCAGTGAGATACTATCTTTAGGGAGACTCAGGTGAGAAGTATCACTTGCATGGGGAGGGAGTGTCAGCTACAGCATTTTGGTCATGTGGAGCGTTTCTGTGCGTATGATCCAACTCGTAAATGCCTCAGTGCAGCAGACCCTAGTAGCTGGATATGACCAAGGTGATGCCCAGGTTTCACCTCGCAGATAGATGGTTACTTTCAAGAGGTAAAGATGGGACTGGTTGTCTGCCTGGGTGGTTGTCATACAGGACCCAAGGAAGTTCTGTGATGTGGTGGATGTGATGAGGCACAACACCAGCGCATGCCCCCAGTTCTTATGTGATTCTTAAAGCTTTTTGATCAATCAGAGAAATGTACTGCATGTTATTATCTCCCACCAGCCATAAGGGGAATATAGAATGGTGTGTGTGTGTGTGTCACCAATATTGAGGAGGTACTGACTACAACAACAAATATGAATGCAGAAACCAAAGTAGTCACACAAACAAAAATGTTTAATTAATTAATTAATGCTTAGTTGCCAATTTTGGACATCAAAGTCTGGCTCAGGACTGGCTGGCTCAGAATTTTCTGCACCTTAATGAAGCCAAAACAGAGTATATTCTGTTTGGAGCTAAAACTAACTCTGATCCAGATCTTGGCTCCCTGGCTCCTTATCCGAGGTACTGCGCTTACTGCGTGCTCGCACTGCTGCATTTAAATCTGGCAACGAGGCTGAGCGCAAAGCCGCACAATGTAGACTGAAGAAGGCCATAAGAGCGGCCAAGAGGCAGCATAGAGAGAAGACAGAGAACTTCTACTCCAATGCTGACCCCAGGAGGATGTGGCAAGGTCTGAACCACATCTCAGACTTCAGAACCGGCTCCAGGACCACCACCATCAGCTCTTCAGACAGCCTCCTGGAAGACCTCAATGTGTTCTACTCACACTTTGAGAGCTCCACCTCCACCTGTACCACATCCACAGATCATACACACACTTTGGCTGCCCAACCTCCCTCCTCCCCTCTCGTTATCACACCAGCCCAGGTACACAGAGCACTGAGGAGTATTCGGCTCCGGAAAGCTGTTGGCCCGGATAACATACCTGGTCGTGCCCTCAGAGCGTGTGCCAACGAGCTGACTGACGTTCTTACCTCCATCTTCAACCTTTCCCTCAGTCAATGCACTGTTCCCACCTGCTACAAGACCACCACCATCATCCCCCTCCCCAAGAAGAACCCCCCATCTTGCCTGAATGACTATAGGCCAGTGGCACTCACTCCAATCATTATGAAGTGTTTCGAGAGAGTGGTACTGTCATACATTCAGGGCTGCATACCGGACATCACAGACCCCCTGCAGTACGCTTACAGGCACAACAGGTCAACTTCGGATGCCATTGCTGCTGCCCTGCACGCTTCCCTCTCCCACCTGGAAAATAAAGACTCTTACATCAGAGTACTTTTCATTGACTACAGCTCTGCTTTCAACACGGTCATCCCTCACAAACTCACCTACAAATTGTCTGCCCTTGGACTCCACCCCACCCTCTGTGACTGGCTTCTGGACTTTCTGACTGGCAGACCACAGTCTGTCAAGATTGGGAATAGGACCTCAGCCAGCATCACCACCAACATCGGTACCCGCAGGGCTGCGTCCTCAGCCCTATTCTCTACACCCTCTTCACCTACGACTGTGCCGCCTCTCACCCCGACAACACCATCATAAAGTTTGCTGACGACACTGCTGTGATTAGACGCATCACCGGCGGAGACGAAGCAGCTTACAGGAGGGAGGTGGAAGGCCTGGTGACATGGTGTGGAGTCAACAACCTCACCCTGAACACAGATAAAACCAAGGAAATGATAGTGGACATGAGGAGGGAGAGGGAACCTCATCAGCCACTGTCTATCCAAGGCCGCGAGGTGGAGAGAGTGAGCAGCTTTAAATATCTGGGGGTCCACATCAGTAGTGACCTCACTTGGACACTTAACACCACACAGGTGGTAAAGAAGGCTCAGCAGTGGCTGTACTTCCTGAGGAGGCTGAGGAAATTTGGCATGTCACCCAAGATTCTCAGCAACTTCTACAGCTGCATCATTGAGTCCATTCTCACCACCTCGATTACTGTGTGGTATGGCAGCTCAACGGTGAATGACCGCAAACGCCTGCAGAAAGTAGTGAAGACCGCATCAAAGATCACGAGGACGCCACTACCATCTCTGCAGAGCATCTACCATCGGAGAGTCCACAATAGAGCTGCCGCCATCATAAAAGACCCTACACATCCCCAATACGGACTGTTCACACTGCTGCCTTCAGGACGGAGGTTCAGGAGTGTGAAATGCAAAACCACCCACTTCAAAAACTCTTTCTACCCCACTGCCATCAGACTGCTGAATGCTGCTAAGGACTGAGCAGACCCCCTGGGGTCACTTCACACTGTTACTGCACCTTACTGTTACTTTACTGTTAACTGTTAATACTTGAATCTTGCTATTTGCACATTATTTCATTTCACTTCATACTGTAACTGCACCTTTATTGTTACTTACTTTTTAATGCTTAATGCTTTTAATGCTTTTTTTTTAATGCCTATTTTGACTATTATTATAGACACCCGGTGAGAGCAGCAAAGAAGAGAATTTAATTGCACAGGGAAATACGTTTCTTACTGTACATATGACAATAAACCTTTTGAACCCTTTGAACCTATCGTAGGGCTGTGGTAAGGAACCTTGGTGTGCGGTTTGATGACTGTTTAAAATTTGAGAAACAAATTGACAGTGTGGTAAGAGCCAGTTTTTTCCAGCTGAGACTCCTGGCAAAAGTCAAACCCTTTCTAAGCCAAAAGGACCTTGAAAAGGCTATGCATGCTTTTATCAGCTCCCGGATTGACTATTGCAATGCACTTTATGTTGGTATCACTCAAGGCTCTCTAAACCGACTCCAACTGGTCCAGAAAGCTGCTGCTCGCCTGTTGACCAATACCAGGAAGCACAGCCACATCACTCCTGTACTTTACTCCCTGCACTGGCTTCCAGTCCGTTTTAGAGTTGATTTTAAACTGTTAATGTTTGTTTTTAAAGCTGTAAATGGCATTGCACCTTCTTATTTATGTGACCTGTTAAAAACACACAACCCTGTCAGAGCACTTCGGTCTGCTGACCAAAACTTTCTTGAGGTTCCCAGGTCCAGGTCCAAACAATGGGGTGACCGTTCTTTTGCAGTAGCAGGTTCTTAGTTGTGGAATGCATTACCTCCTGAACTGAGGTCTATTAATAGCTTGCCTCTGTTTAAAGCTAAGTTAAAAACATACTTGTTCAGGGCAGCTTTTTGCACATAATTGCTTTGACACTTTTTTGTCTATTTTTATTCTATTTTGGATGCTCTTATTGTGTTTTATTGTGTTTTCGTACTTTTTATTTTATCTCTAGCTGGTGCTATTGGAAAGCACTTTGGTTCAGTGAAAACTGTTGTAAAGTGCTATAGAAATAAAACTTGATTGATTGATTGATTGAAAGTCTTCCTCTGGGTGTCAAAAGGCGGTTGTCAAAGACGCTACTGCAGAAGGAAAGGCCCAGGTGTTTAAAATCATGTGGGGCCAGGCCCAAAATTCATATGCAACATTGCAACATCACAAGCTGTTGATTGTATCCAATTAGTAATCAGTTATCCAGTTGGAACATGTCCTTAAATATGTGCCACATGAGTCACCACAAGCTGTGTAATCAATCCTACAGTTGGCACATGTCCTTAAAAATAATCAGAAATACATACAAATACACATCTTAAGTAATAAACTGACAGCCCAAAAAAAAGTATCCCACTGATAAAGGCAGCGCCATTGTTATTCTAAATAGAAATGATGATATAATGAAACATCCACGTCAAATGAAAGACACATATTTTTATCCTTGCTGACCTAATGATCCCACATCACATTTTAAGTATATTGTTTCAGGAATTTTAGAAGGTTTTTTGCATTCTGGGGAGATTGTAACACATATAACATGTTGATTGTGTAACATACAAGAATTCCCTTTTTTTCATTCCTAATATCTATAAAATCCTATCCAGTCACCTGGATGCTCAGCTATGTTTGTTTTCATAGATTGTTTAGTTCAACCTCTGGTGGAACAGCTTCCTTTATTTGTGAAAACACAGGTCATACAGGATATCTATCATTGGGACTCTTCCCTTTTTTTTCTGCAGACTGTATACTTGCTGTTTTTCATGTTGAAGTATTTTATACAAATGTTCCTCAAGAAGGAGGTAAAGTTTTGCAACTTTTTTTTAACCAACATGTGTCAGTGCATTAGTACTTTGACCATGATGGCCCTAACCAATAAATATTTTATGTTTGAGGATAAGTTTTTCTTATAACTGAAAGAAGCTACAGGATCAAATACAGTGCATTCAGAAACTATTAACAATGCTGCACTTTTCCCACTTTTTTTTCCAGCCTTTTTCCAAAATGGATTAAATTGATTTGTTTCTTCAAAATTCTACATGCAATACCCCATAATGACAAGTGAAAAAAGTTATATATATATATATATATATATATATATATATATATATATATATATATATATATACATTTTTTTTCAAATTCATTAAAAATAAAAAAGCCTAAGAAACCACATGTACGTAAGTATTCACAGCCTTTGCCATGAAGCTCAAGATTGAGCTCAGGTGTATACTGTTTCCACTGATCACCCTTGAAATGTTTCTACAGCTTAACTGGTGTCCACCTGGGGTAAATTCACTTGATTGGAGATGATTTGGAAAGACACACACCTGTCTACATATAAGGTCCCACAGTTGACAGCAGTTGTGGGCACAGATAACCAAAAAATTTACTTCGATAACAGATAATCAGATAACTGAAAAGTTATCTTTGATAAAGATAAACCACCCAAAAATGTATCAGAAGTTACAGATAACCGATAAATTCCAGCATTATCTCTGGTACATTTGTAACTACTAACAAGATGAATTTGAGTTTTAACACCATGATGGCCTTTGGAAGCATCAAAAGCAACAACAAACCCAAACAATGAGCCCACACTTCTATGTTTGAACATCCTGCTCCCTGCTGGAAGCTCTTGTTTACTACACAGTTTCCAGCACATAAGCACCCTGAGAGCAGCCACAAAACCAGCTCTCTACCAATCACAATGCTTCAGTCAGGCGGAGGTCTTGGAAAATAAAGTCATGCTGACTTATGGTTTGGTGTGAATACTGATAGAATAACTCTATTAATGTCAATTCTGTCATTTGTACAAAGTTAAAATATAACATATATCTTATAATGTTGAATAATGCACTAATTCTGAGGTTTTGTAACAAACACAGACAGATCGCGAAGGATTCTGGGTAAAAGTGCCTCTGCTAAACACTGATTGGTTCAGTCATTCATTATGTAAACCAACACGTTAATGTGACGTGTGTCGTGTGTTGGTGTTTACAGATAAATGTGCTTTTGTAAAATATTCCATTTTTTATTTGTAAAAACAGGCATTTTTACGGAGCCCTGGAAGTGTCATCACAAAATGTTTTGCATGTGGAGAGAATGTGCGCTCATTTTATTAGTGCCATGCGCACGTTTTATGATGTTGTAAAAAGTGCACTCAATATTTTCTTGACACATAATTGCTGGCTGTACACTGTGCGACTTTTGGCCCTTTTTCAGATGATTTTTCATTCATGCGTGAATTTTTGGACCGAGTTTCAAGTTAATCGCGCGTCCTGCATCGTGTAGTGTACATGGAGTAACAAGCTGCGTTTAACAACTCACGACCACCTCCTGATCACTGATCGTATGGTCAGATGAAAATCAAACCTGTTTGATATTATTCTGGTCGTCCGTTGTGAGGGTATCCTGCTGATGAAGAGCTACAAGCGTCCAACCTCTCGCACTGTGCATGTGCAAACACCACAGACCTGTCTTGTAATGGTTTTTTTGTTGTTGTTGTTTTGTTTTGTTTTTAAACTTTGATGTCTCCCATCGAGAGTTTTTGTAAATTAAGTTTGAAAAAAAAGCTTACGTTTTGCTTCTGGAAACACGAGTTCGACGTGTGGTTTCTGAACGTGCAATGTGTGTGAGAACATAAATCGTGCACTCTGAACTTTTACATCGTGCGGTTCTGTTGTACAGTTTGAACTGACACAGAGTACAGTGATTAAAAATATCATACAGTGTTTGCTCAGCTTCAGGACGAATACTGCCATGAACTGCCATGAACACTACTGGCCAGTAGATGGCAGTAGAGGCCTTGAAAACTTGCCAAAACAAAATTCCAGATAATCCGTGTCTGCTACATTTAAGATGCGTGGAATTTAACAAACGCAAATACAATAACATCTGTAAACCCAGCAAATATATTCACGAGAGTTTTAGGCACTAGAGTTTAATGCTGTTATCCGTGGAGCCTGAACAGAGTGTCTGAAATGCATTTGTCCTGTCGTGAACATACTGAGATTACCCTATCCTACCCATAATGCACTGCTGGGCACAGCATGTGCTCACTAAAACCTTAAAAATTTGCACATTACTTTAAAACTAAAAAATATATCTGATATTTTCGCTTTATAAAACTTCAGACATGACAGTAATTTTAAATAACTTGTCCAAAGTTAGTTTGGTTAAAATTTGAACCATAAGTTAAAAATGTATGCCTCTGGATGACTTGGGTAATATTGCCAGCATATCAGTATGGTGTTAAAGGAAATGATTTTTTTTGTGTGTGTGTGTGTGTGTGTGTGTGTGTGTGTGTGTGTGTGTGTGTGTGTGTGTGTGTGTGTGTGTGTGTGTGTGTGTGTGTGTGTGTGTGTGAGTGTGAGTGTGAGAGAGAGAGAGAGAGAGAGAGAGAGAGAGAGAGAGAGAGAGAGAGAGAGAGAGAGAGAGAGAGACCAATTCTCTTTTGCCTGCAGAGGATAGAGTGGTTTCTTCTGGAAGCAGCTCTCTTCTGTTTGCAGAGGGTAGAACTATACATCTGTTAGGAAACTTTTAACAGGTAGGTGCTCAACTGATTTTAAATTTTAAAAATGTTTGCCGCTGTTCAGCTTTGTTTACTACATTATCTGTCTAAAAATTATCGGACAAAAATTTATTGGAAGATAATTACTCCGATAATGGTTTTTAAAGTTATCTAAAAACATAATCCAATAATGAAAACATTATCTTCGATAATTATCTGTTATCGGATTATCGGAACTGTGCCCACCACTGGTTGATAGTGCATTTCAGAGCACAAACCAAGCATGAAGTCAAAGGAATTGTCTGTACATGTCTGAGACAGGATTCTCTCGATTTCTGCTGCTTTGAAGGTCCTAGTGAGCACAGTGGCCTCCATCATCCATAAATGGAAATAGTTTGGATCCACCAGGACTCATCCTAGAGCTGGCCATCTGTCTAAACTGAGAAATCAAGAGAGAAGGACCTTAGTCAGGGAGGTGTCCAAGAATCTGATGATCACTTTGTCAGAGCTCCAGATTCCTCTGTGGAGAGAGGAGAACCTTCCAGAAGGACAACAGTCACTGCAACAATCCACCAATCAGGCTTGTATGGTAGAGTGATCAGACAGAAGCCACTCCTTAATAAAAGGCACATGGCAGCCCACCTGGAGTTTGCCAAACGGGACCTCATCCTTTTCTCAGACCATGACAAACATAATTCTTTGGTCTGATGAGACAATGGTTGAACTCATGTTTGGAGGAAACAAGGCACTGCTCATTAACCTAGCCAATACCATTCCTATAGTGAAGCATGGTGGTGGCAGCATCATGCTGTGGGGATGTTTTTCAGCAGCAGGAACTGGGAGACTAGTCAGGATTGAGGGGAAGATGAATACAGCAATGTGTAGAGACATCCTGGATGAAAACCTGCTCCAGAGCGCTCTTGACCTCAGACTGGGGTGACAGTTCATCTTTCAGCAGGACAATGACCCTAAATACACAGCCAAGATGTCAAAGGACTGGCTTCAGGACAACTCTGTGAATGTACTTGAGTGGTCCAGCCAGAGCCCAGACCTGAATCTGATTGAACACCTCTGGAGAGATCTGAAAATGGCTGTGCACCGACGCTCCCCATCCAACCTGATGGAGCTTGAGAGGTGGTGCAAAGAGGAATGAGTAAAATTGCCCAAAATCTTAAGGCTGTAATTACTGCCAAAGGTGTATTGAGCAAAGGGTGTGAATACTTAAGTACACATGATTTTGTAGGTTTTTTATTATTGTTATTATTTTTAATAAATTTGCAAAACATTTTTAAAAAATATTTTTTTCATGTTATCATTATGGGGTTCTGTGACTAGAATTCTGAGGGAAAAATGAATTCACTCCATTTTGGAATATAGCTGTAACATAACAAAATGTGGAAAAAGTGAAGTGTTGTGAATACTTTCTGGATGCACCTTGTAATTTTACTCCTGTCCCTGCCCAGTCACACTTTTTTCTTTTATGATACCATCACAAAATGCATCACATTTTCATTACGCCGTCAAGTTTAGTTCACTGTTTTTAACCCTGCGCCTAACCCTAACCACAATCACCCCCCCGTTACCACAAATTTCATGATACCATCACAGATTAATTTTGTTATACCGTTGCGCAAATGTGACTCATTTCATGACAGTATCACAAACTAAAAGATTAAATCACTTTTTATGATTTAATCAAGAACTGGCATGAGACTGGGTTGCGTATACACATAGGATATTTGGAAAAACAAAGATAATGAGGTGACCCGAACAAAAAAAAAAAAACAGGAGCAGCTGAAAGGACAACAACGACAACTTAATACTAAACCTAAATTTCGAACATGATTGAGAAATGTATATGACATATTCTGTCTCTTTACAATCCCTTTGTATTGTTTGAACCCAATTTTCCAACATCTAAAATTTTCTTTGAACTTTAATTGAAACTTTCTTGACACCTAAATCTACAGATCTGTGCACCAAAACCAAGAGATTGTAATAGTCTTTTCAGAGTTGATCATTATCCCCCCCAACGAATAGTTGCCTTACAGCCAGTTTTGTAGGTTAAACCTCATTTGCAAAGATCCCCATGACTTAAGAAGACATATACAATCCCTGAAGGAGAAACTTCAAGCATGTGGCTGTAAAGAGAGAGCCAATTAGACTCAGTTGCTGAAAAAAATAAGATGTCCAGAGATGTCCTTCTTAAGAGAGCTAAAAGTAATTAAAAAGAAGACAAAAGCTCTGTTATTCATCACGAAATATTCTAGAGCAGCTGAGAGCGTTAAACCTGTTTTACAAAAACATTATTATTTAAAAAAAATCAGATAATCTTCTTTCTCACATATTTAATGAGTTTCCTCAAGATGTGTTTTCAAGAGATAGAAACCTTGGGGATGTTCTACTTCATTCTACTCTGCCTCCTTTAGAAACTATGTCACAAATATAATAATAATAATAATAATAATAATAATAATAATAATAATAATAATAATAATAATAATAATAATAATAATAATAATAATAATAATAATAATAATAATAATTCTTACCTCTATTCCAGAGGGGAACTACAGATGTTGCGTATATGCACAATGCAACAGTCCACTGTGTTGATTTTAAACATTCTAATTCATGCACGAAAATGTGCCCTTCAAACCCAAACAGCTGAACATCACACTTCTGTAAGATGTAAAAACATTAACTATCCTGTGCACCTCATTTTATTGAAGGAAAACATGTAGTTTCATTCTTGAGATACATTAGGACTGAAAAAGTTCCTTTCCAGAGGAGAGGAGGCGATTTTGACCGACTGATAGGATTTTTGCTTTGAAAACTGTGAATGTTGAGTTCAGTTTCAAATTTTTGCTCTAATCTTATGCAAAGTGGATATTCTGCCAGATACGGCAAACATGCATCTAGCGCTATTTGGCCAGATCTTCTTGCTGATTGGCTAGTTCAAATGATGTCATGGAAGAGTTTATTTCAAAATGGCAGCACCTTCAACATTGAGTGTTGGTGCTAATTTTTCATCTTTTAATGCTGTTTTGGGTGCCATAAAGTTGTTTGATTCAGAACAGAAAATGACCAAATGACGGAGGGATTCTATGCCGTTTTGGGTGCCATCGCTAAAAACAGCTCAAAAACATGGCATAGCCGTGCCCAAAATTATTTCCACCGTATGGCAAAAATTATTAATCAATCAATCAATCAATTTTATTTATATAGCACCAAATCACAACAAACAGTTGCCCCAAGGCGCTTTATATTGTAAGGCAAGGCCATACAATAATTACATAAAAACCCCAACGGTCAAAACGACCCCCTGTGAGCAAGCACTTGGCGACAGTGGGAAGGAAAAACTCCCTTTTAACAGGAAGAAACCTCCAGCAGAACCAGGCTCAGGGAGGGGCAGTCTTCTGCTGGGACTGGTTGGGGCTGAGGGAGAGAACCAGGAAAAAGACATGCTGTGGAGGGGAGCAGAGATCAATCACTAATGATTAAATGCAGAGTGGTGCATACAGAGCAAAAAGAGAAAGAAACACTCAGTGCATTATGGGAACCCCCCAGCAGTCTAAGTCTATAGCAGCATAACTAAGGGATGGTTCAGGGTCACCTGATCCAGCCCTAACTATAAGCTTTAGCAAAAAGGAAAGTTTTAAGCCTAATCTTAAAAGTAGTAGTAGTAGTAAAATTATTTCCACTGCTGTGCCTGAAATTATTTCCTCCGGCGCTTTTTGCCATGCGATGGAAATAATGCGGTGCCATGCGGTGGCACGGTAAGTCTTGGTAATTTTCTGTGTCGGGCGGGGATGATAAACAACTTTTTTTATTTGGCCTTAAGGGGCCTCGTTTTGTGTAGCTAACATGATAAAACATTCAAAATGCCATGGTAAACAGAAATAATCTCTTAGATATGTGATTTCTAAAACTTGCAAATTCAAGACAGAATAAAAACGAAAATACAGAAGTTCACGTCGGCACGTGTGTTTATCCTGTTTTTCTGTCAGTGTCATGTCTGCAAAACCTTCGATCAGTCCACCCCTGAAAATAGTGAATGGTAAAATATGCCAATTTTCAATAATGAAAATCACAAATATTGAGCTACTATCATGAATGTGAAATAAGGAGATCTTAAACTCCGATCGCCTTTAAGTTCCCGCCCGACCACGGCCGTTCTGTTCCGTCTGTCGTGAATAAATTTAGATGGCCGGCAAAACAGCGCAACCCGCCATTTGCCGGTATCGAGTACTGTGAAATATCTTACAGTTCAACTTTGCCGAGGGCGCCACCATGTTAAAATAAACTCTGCGATGACATCATTTGAACTAGCCAATCAGCGAAGAGATCCAGTCAAATAGCACTAGGTGCGTTTGCAGTATCCAACAAAATATCCACTGCCAATCTTATACAGAGTTCATCATCAAGACTTTTCATGCATGACCAAATCATTGACATATAAAAATTTGGATTAATTAATTATAGCTGTACGAGGTCTGTCCGACCTTATTATTTTTTTCAAAAACCATATGGATTTGAATCACGTGTGATTACATCAGACATGCTTGAACCCTCGTGGGCATGCAAGAGTTTTTTCACGCCTGTCGGTTACGTCATTCACCTGTGGGCAGTCTTTGAGTGAGGAGTCGCCCACCCTCTCGCTGACCGCGGGGGGTCGCGACAGAAAAACACCTCCGTTGGAAACCTTAACGGGCAAGTTGGAACATGCCCAGCTGTTAAACAATTTCTCAGTTACTCACTTGTTGAAAGCCATCAAAAGCCGCCTGAATTTTACAAATGGTTATCAACACGGAGGTGTTTTTCCTGTCACGGCGCACACAGATTTGCGCGCACGTCTTTCATTACAAAATGTCCTTAAACAGTGGAATGTCCGCATAAAGTCCTCATGCCGGCCTCTTCTGAATCTTCTCTGTTCTCTCACGACGTCCTGGGTGAATTAAGCCTTAAATTAGGATGTTTTCAGGTCGAAACAGGCCGACGACAGCGCCTGGAAGCGCTGGGCGACGTCCCGCTCCGTGGGAAGTCCTTACAGTGACAGAAACAGCCCATAATCTCTCATCAGCCGTTAAACTTTTCACCGAAAACCAGCTAAATTTCTCGAATAGTGTCCACTTGGATATTCCTCACAGGTCCAGAAAAAATTTTGATAAAGCAACACGCGCCGTCTCGAGCAGCGTGTGAAACAAAGGAATTCAGCTGAGAGGGCTGAACCACATCTCACTCAAGGCATGCCCACAGGGAAATGACGTCACCGACACTCGTGAAAAAACTCACACATGCGCACGAGGGTTCAAGCATGATTGGGGTAATCGCACGTCATTCAAATCCATATAGTTTACAAAAAAAATAAAAGTGTCGGTTTCTTATCTAATAGACCTCGTATTTTACCACAATGGTGACTCTTTTCATTTGTTTGTTTCTTTGACATTTATACATGACTAGTGCAGTGCCTGTACGAAGTTTGGATTCCTATAGAAAATTGGGAGCTTTAAGTAGATTTCTCATGGATGGTCGTATGAGTCTGTGTTTGAAGGTGGAATGTACAAAGAGTGTACTTATGTTATATTATTTGAATATAGTATTTCACATTGTTTAAAAAAATCAGTTTTTTTAATCATTTATAGGGAAATAAAAGGATTCCTATTTAACAGGTTATTGGAAGAGAGCCAGATAAAGTTAACCAGAACATTTAGGAGGGGAGCTGATGGTCTAGTGGTTAAGTGTTTGGCTTGAGACCAGAGGATCCTTGGTTCAAATCCCAGTCTGACCAGAAAATCACGAAGGAGCTCTTGAGCAAGTTCCTTAATCCCCTAATTGCTCCTGGTGTGTCGCAAGCGCCTTGTATGGCAGCACCCTCACATCGGCATGAATGTGTTGTGTGGGCCGCTGAAGAGGAGGTACTGCTGGCCCACCACCAGAGAGCGCCCTGCCTGAAGTGCGGGCTTCAGGCACGAGAGGGCGCCGGAGCAACCGGGAGTGACAGCCATCACTCATCAACAAGCACCAGCTGTCATTCAACATCAGCAACCACATCTCCATAAATGCCGGGCAGCATCATAATCTCACTGCCAAGAAATCGTCTACCGATCAGGTAAACACTCAGCCATGGTTTTGTGTTATACAACTTTCTGAACATTTGCAGGCGTACCTGTTTGACTGGTCAGCAGCTGGAAGCTGGGAGGAGACGACGTCTTCGCTCCTCGGATAAGTAGTCCTTCAGGCGCTGCACGTTTTTGTTCCTGTGTGACTGTGATTGAGAGGTGGAGGTGTTTCCCACCCTTTCTGACTGTTTGCTGGGTGTTCACACACCCACCATCACCTGTCTGTTCTTCCTGCCAGCTGTACCCGATCTGACAGCCGGAGGCAGTGGCCACCTGGGGACCCAGCGCTTGGTGGCTCCGGGGTGCTTCAGATCCGGTGGCAATGGAAGGCGTGTGGGATCCGGCTCTTTTCTGGACGGACGTCTTCTATCCTCGAGCCTGCCCACATGTCACCGTGACTTATTGACTGTTGATCTCAATTGTGTTGTCTGTTGCTCTGTTGTGCACATTCACAACATTAAATTGTTATATTTTGGCTTACTCCATTGTCCGTTCATTTGCGCCCCCTGTTGTGGGTCCGTGTCCCTACACTTTCACAACAGGATTTCTCGGCCAGCGTCATGGATCCCGAGGGACATCAACCATCGATTGAACCGTCAATGGAAACACAGGGTGCACAGGCGTCAGCAGGAGGCTTGTTGAGTGAGATGAAGCACATCTTAACCACCGTCACTGCTTGGTTGGACTTAGTAACCGAGCAGAACGTTATACTCAATCGGAGGATGGAGGCTCTCACCGCCCAGGTGGAAGCGCGCACTCAGGGCGCTGCTGCAGCACCTCCTCCAGCTGACCGAGCACTAGATACAGACATTCCAGTGGTGATTCAATGACCCCCCCCCCCCCCCCCCCCCCCCCGAAGCATACATAAGCCCTCCGGAGCCATACGGAGGTTGTGTCGAGACGTGCGTGGACTTCTTAATGCAGTGTTCGCTCGTCTTTGCACAACGTCCCGTCATGTACGCGTCAGAAGCCAGCCAGGTGGCTTAGGTCATTAATTTGCTTCGAGGAGAGGCACGCGCCTGGGCTACGGCGCTCTGGGAGCAAAATTCACGGCTCCTAACGACATATACTGGGTTTGTGAGGGAGTTTAAACAGGTGTTTGATCATCCCAATAGAGGCGAGACCGCTTCGACCGTGCTGCTGTTAATGAGACAGGGACGTTCGAGTGCAGCCGAGTATGCAGTCGACTTCCGCATTGCGGCTGCGAGGTCCGGCTGGAATAACGTTGCACTCCGCGCCGCCTTCGTAAACGGACTGTCTCCGGTCCTGAAGGAGCACCTGCTGGCTAAGGATGAGCCGCAGGATTTTGACGGGCTTGTCGACCTGGTCATACGGTTAGACAACCGGTTTGAAGATGTGACGGGGTGCTTGCAGCACCGCGTCCCTCTCTGCCTTGCATGCCCCTCCTTCTCCCTCCCTCTGTGCTCAGGGACTGTGTGATTACAGCGCACTGGTTCTCTGCTTGAATTCATATACAGTTGTAGCGCGGTTGAGGGTGCACATTTTGGGTCTATATGTCCCTATTTTTGGATATTGAATGTTGACAAACTCTCTAACCCATTGTTGCGCAGCTCTCAGCTATCCTGATGGGGCTAAACTGAAGTGCTTTCTGGTTGTGCTTTAAATAGCACATTGTGGCGCACTTCAAGCGGTCAGCTGACCTCGGGCTGAACCATTTTTGTGTGTGTAGATTTGTTGTCTGATTTGTTACGTTTTCTTGTTTATTTTTGGGTACCAAAGATGGGTAAGGAATTTTTATTGTGATTGAGTTATAGATTGGTGGGCAGAGTTAAAAGGGAAAAAAGAGGAAAAAAAAACACATTCCCTTCTGATTATCTCTTGGTACGCCCAGGGGCGGGGCGTTGGGTATTTAGGGGGGGATATTGCTGCCGGGAGGAGATGGCGTTGGAGCTTTGGTAGTGATGCATGGGTGGTGCTGTTGTCCATATGGTGTCTGAGGTTTTTTTTTTTTTTTTGGAAATTGCTGGCCCTAAGTAAAGTATATTGCTGGGAGACATCTTGGACTCAGCCATTATTATTATATTTTTGAGCAGTTTGAGCAGAACCCCGTGACATATGGTGTCAGAAGTGGGATGGCGAGTCGAAGAAAACGTCGGTCCCAGCGGCATAAAATGGAGGAAGAGGAGGAGCTGGTAAATCATGGAGAAGCTGAGTCAATAGGTGAGCTCCTGGACCTAATGAAAACCTTTATGATAAGCCAGCAGACACGAAAGAACTCTGGGCGTGTTTGGCAGTAGCACAGCAGGACCAGCAAGCGCCCATGGCTGAGCAGAGAGCAGCAATGTCTGTCCCCTTACCTGAGGGGGCTCAGTCGCCAACTGAGGAGGCTAGTCTAAGCCCACGGCTGACTCTGCCAACACCTGCTCCTCGGCGACATCAAAGTTCCTCTATAGATCTACCCAGTGTTCATGTGAGTGGTGAAGAGGAACGCCCCAGGCCTGAGGTTCGACCCTATGGTGACCCTAAAATCCCTCAGTATGTGGCGGGAGAGGACATTGAAAACTGTCTCCTTCGCTTTGAGCGTATTGCTAAGACATGGGGGTGGCCGCAGGATGAGTGGGCCTGCCGTCTGGTGCCGTTACTTAGTGGTAAGGCACTGGAGGCCTATACGGCAATGGATGAGGAGAGGGCCCACCTGTATCTTGACCTGAGGGTGGCGCTCCTGGCCAAGTTTGACATCTCGCCGGAGACGTATCGTCAGCAGTTCCGGTCCAGCCTGGTTCCACCTGGGGAAAACCCAACAGAGACATACAATCGCCTGAAGGGACTCTATCGTCGATGGATCCGTCCTGAGCAGCACTCCAAGGAGCAGATCGGGGAACAGGTCATCCTGGAGCAGCTTCTGCGGGTCTTTCCAGCTGACATCCGTACCTGAGTGAAGGAGCACGAGCCTGTGGACGGACTAGCTGCAGCCAGGCTAGCACTGCAGTATCTTAATGCGCGGAGGGGAGGCCCACCTGTACATCCTGGTGGACTTGGCTGTCAATCCATGGTGCAGCCCCGACGAGCATTCCGGACTAGCTACCAGGCACCAGCGGATCTGGGCCCAGCTCCTGGTCAACAAGGTGGCGGGAAGGAGTTTGTCTGTTACTACTGTCAACAGCTGGGGCACAAAGCGTCCTTATGTCCACTCAGAAAAGCAAAGTTGACTGGTGCCTGTTATACTCCCAGGACGGAGGTGGAAAAGGCTGTAAAAAGAAGGCAGCGGTTTAAAGACATTACCATTAATGGCCAGCCTGTGACTGCTCTTGTGGATTCTGGTAGCTTCCTGACCCTCATGCGGAGAGACATTGTATCGACAGAGATTGTGGACTTTAGCAGGCAGGAGGATGTTTTATGTGTGCATGGGGACAGACATTCCTATCCAACAGCAGACCTGACGGTGGTGGTGGATGAATAGCCCTATTTGCTGACGGTGGGGGTAGCGGACAAGCTACCTGTTGCGGCCATTTTGGGGTGGGACTTACCAGTGCTGCTGGATGTACTATTGGATGAAAAGGATAGTGACATTGGGAACAGCTTATCAGGTCCTGCGATCACCCGGGCCCAGGCCAGGGCTGGAGTGATGACCATACCGGAGGCGGTTCAGGAAACATGTGTAGACCCCTTTTCGATGTTGGATAGTAGTCTGTTTGATGGAGGGGTCAAGGGGCCATGGAAGTCTCGCCGCCAGCGGCGTTTTGAGAAGGGGCTGAAATCCAGGGAGCCCGACTGTGAGAAAGGGCTTACAAGGGACTTGTGGGAGGTGCCGGGAGACATTGGGGCCTTGCAAAAGGGGGATGGGTGTCTCCTGCCGCTGTTTGACAAGGTGGTTGTGGGTCAGAATTTGGCACAAGGGGACAAAGAGTATTTAATTCTTGATAATGGTGTCCTTTATGCAGTGACTGACGGTGTCAAGCGCCTTGTCGTTCCGGTGGCCTGTCGACAGATGATTCTGCACTTGGCACACACCTTGCCCTGGGCTGGTCATTTGGGTCGTAATAAAACCATTTTGCGCATAGCCTCCCGATTCTATTGGCCCTCCATGTACTGTGATGTGCAAATGTACTGTATGTACTGCAAATGTCCTATCTGCCAGAAACCTTCCCATGTATGCCAATCCGATCGAGCCTACCTCCGACCGATGCCGGTGATTTCCACAACATTTCGGCGTATAGCTATGGACGTTGTCGGTCCATTAGTGAAGAGCAGCTGGGGCCATCAATACATATTAGTGGTCTCAGACTATGCCACACGTTTCCCCGAGGCATTTCCACTTTATACCGTCACTGCCCCTGCTGTGCTGCGTTGTCTTGTGCAGTTGTTTTCCAGGGTCGGTATTCTAGAGGAGATTGTGACAGATCAGGGGACAAATTCACTTCACGGCTTCTGCACCTCTTCCATCGCCAGTTGGGAATCTCGCCGATCAAGACCACGCCGTATTAGCCACAGACAGACGGTTTGGTCGAGTGGTTCAACCAAACCCTCAAGAAGATGCTGCAGAAGTTTGTGGCGGACACTGGACGGGACTGGGATCGATGGTTGCCCTTCCTGCTGTTTGCCTACCATGAGGTCCCTCAGGCATCCACGGGTTTTTCCCCGTTCGAGTTGTTGTATGGCTGGGATGTTCAAGGGCCACTGGACCTGCTGCGGAAGAGTTGGGAGGCTCCTTCATCTGCAGCTAGTGAACGGAGTGTGGTCCAGTTTGTACTTGAGATGCGGGAAAAGTTGGCCTACTATCGGGAGGAAGCGGAGAGCAACCTACGGGGGGCCCAGCAGTCCCAGAAGTTGTGGTATGACCGCCAAGCCCGAATCAAATCAAATCAACTTTATTTATATAGTGCCAAATCACAACAAACAGCTGCCCCAAGGCGCTTTATATTGTAAGGCAAGGCTATACAATAATTATGGAAAAACCCCAACGGTCAAAACGACCCCCTGTGAGCAAGCACTTGGTGACAGTGGGAAGGAAAAACTCCCTTTTAACAGGAAGAAACCTCCAGCAGAACCAGGCTCAGGGAGGGGCAGTCTTCTGCTAGGACTGGTTGGGGCTGAGGGAGAGAACCAGGAAAAAGACATGCTGTGGAAGAGAGCAGAGATCAATCACTAATGATTAAATGCAGAGTGGTGCATACAGAGCAAAAAGAGAAAGAAACACTCAGTGCATCATGGGAACCCCCCAGCAGTCTAAGTCTATAGCAGCATAACTAAGGGATGGTTCAGGGTCACCTGATCCAGGCCTAACTATAAGCTTTAGCAAAAAGGAAAGTTTTAAGCCTAATCTTAAAAGTAGAGAGGGTGTCTGTCTCCCTGATCCGAATTGGGAGCTGGTTCCAGAGGAGAGGAGCCTGAAAGCTGAAGGCTCTGCTTCCCATTCTACTCTTACAAACCCTAGGAACTACAAGTAAGCCTGCAGTTTGAGAGTGAAGCACTCTATTGGGGTGATATGGTACTATGAGGTCCCTAAGATAAGAAGGGACCTGATTATTCAAAACCTTATAAGTAAGAAGAAGAATTTTAAATTCTATTCTAGAATTAACAGGAAGCCAATGAAGAGAGGCCAATATGGGTGAGATATGCTCTCTCCTTCTAGTCCCTGTCAGTACTCTAGCTGCAGCATTTTGAATTAACTGAAGGCTTTTCAGGGAACTTTTAGGACAACCTGATAATAATGAATTACAATAGTCCAGCCTAGAGGAAATAAATGCATGAATTAGTTTTTCAGCATCACTCTGAGACAAGACCTTTCTAATTTTAGAGATATTGCGCAAATGCAAAAAAGCAGTCCTACATATTAGTTTAATATGCACATTGAATGACATATCCTGATCAAAAATGACTCCAAGATTTCTCACAGTATTACTAGAGGTCAGGGTAATGCCATCCAGAGTAAGGATCTGGTTAGACACCATGTTTCTAAGATTTGTGGGGCCAAGTACAATAACTTCAGTTTTATCTGACTTTAAAAGCAGGAAATTAGAGGTCATCCATGTCTTTATGTCTGTAAGACAGTCCTGCAGTTTAGCTAATTGGTGTGTGTCCTCTGGCTTCATGGATAGATAAAGCTGGGTATCATCTGCGTAACAATGAAAATTTAAGCAATGCTGTCTAATAATACTGCCTAAGGGAAACATGTATAAAGTGAATAAAATTGGTCCTAGCACAGAACCTTGTGGAACTCCATAATTAACCTTAGTCTGTGAAGAAGATTCCCCATTTACATGAAAAATTGTAATCTATTAGATAAATATGATTCAAACCACTGCAGCGTAGTGCCTTTAATACCTATGGCATGCTCTAATCTCTGTAATAAAATTTTATGGTCAACATACACCGACACCGAGAATTTAAGGCCGGTCAGAAGGTTTTGCTCCTGTTGCTGTCCTCCACCAGCAAGTTACTTGCCAAGTGGCAGGGCCCCTACATGGTGCTCCGGAAGATGGGCCCCGTGACGTATGAAATCTACCATCCTGAGAAGAGAAAGGCGAAGCAGACGTACCATGTTAACTTGTTGAAGGAGTGGAACGAAGCGCCTGCCTTGGTTCCAGTGGCCTCTCTGTTGGTGACGGAGGTGGATAGTGATGAGGAGGAGGAGTCATCATCTGTGGTCAGTTCCATCCAGTCTGCCGAGCCTGTGATCTACCACCTCTCCACTACTCAGGCCAGTCAACTCGGCGAGGTGCTCCAGCGTGTGTCAAAGCTGTTTGCGGTCAGCCCGGGGAAGACCGACCTGATCAAGCATGCCATCCGTCTGAAAGAGAGGGGTCCAATCTGCCAGCAGTCCTACCGGGTGCCACAACACCTGGTGGGGAAGCTTCTGAAGGAAGTAGAGGAAATGCAGCGTCTGGGTGTGATTGAACCCTCACGGTCCGAGTGGTGCAGTCCAGTGGTCATCGTGGTAAAGAAGGATGGCTCGCTGCACATTTGCATTGACTTCCGGGAAGCTCAATGCAGTGTCAGAGTTTGATGCCTATCCAATGCCTCGTATTGACGACTTGCTGGAGAAGATTGGACGGGCCCGGTTCATTACAATGTTGGACCTTTGCAAGGACTATTGGCAGGTGCCGTTGGAAGTGTCGTGTCACCCTTACACTGCTTTGCAGACACCCGGAGGCCTCTTCCAGTTTACTGTGATGCCCTTCGGGCTGCACGGAGCACCTGCCACCTTCCAGAGGCTAATGGACTGTGTCTTGCATGGGTGTGAGGACTGCTGCACTGCTTACTTGGATGATGTTGTCATCTTCAGTGCCACCTGGGAGGAGCACATGCGGCACCTGGAACGGGTCCTGAGCTGGATTCAAGAGGCGGGCCTGACGCCGAATCCGTCCAAGTGTGAGTGGGCCAAGGAGGAAGTTAAATACCTCGGCTATCGGCTGGGGCATGGTGAGGTCCGTCCACAGCTGGACAAGGTGGAGACGATCCGCAGTTGTCCACAGCCCCGCACGAAGAAGGAGGTGAGGTCCTTTCTGGGGCTGGCCGGCTGGTACAGGAGGTTTGTCCCGCAGTTTGCTTCCATCGCCGCTCCCCTGACCACCCTCACTGCGAAGAATCGGAGGAATCCTGTCATTTGGAGTGAGGACTGCGAGACTGCTTTCCAGACCTTGAAGACTTGTCTGTGTACGCCACCTGTCCTGCGGAGTCCCAATTTCAACCAGAGGTTTCTGGTCCAGACCGATGCATCGGCCCTTGGGATCGGAGCTGTCCTGGCTCAGGGGACTCCAGGAGAAGAGCATCCCATCTTGTATCTAAGCCGCAAGCTGCTGCCTCGGGAGACCAGGTACTCGACGGTGGAGAAGGAGGGCCTGGCTATCAAGTGGTCCCTGCAGAGCTTGCGGTACTATCTGCTGGGAAGGGAATTCGACCTAGAGACTGACCACCGTGCTCTGACCTGGATGAATTCCATGAAAAATCACAACAGCCGTCTCACTCGGTGGTACCTGTCCCTGCAGCCATTCCAGTTTCGAATCCGTCATCGGGCCGGCAGGAACAATATGGTGGCTGATTATCTCTCCAGGTTGCAGTGCAGTGTCAATCTTGGGGAGGAGGAGGATACTGTGACGGGGTGCTTGCAGCACCGCGTCCCTCTCTGCCTTGCAAGCCCCTCCTTCTCCCTCCCTCTGTGCTCAGGGACTGTGTGATTACAGCGCACTGGTTCTCTGCTTGAATTCATATACACTTCCTCCCCAGTTGTAGCGCGGTTGAGGGTGCACATTTTGGGTATGTATGTCCCTATTTTTGGATATTACTTTGGATATTATTTTGGATTTACATCCTCATTGAAGACAACTTTGGATGCTGTAGCTGCTCTGAAAAAGAGAGCTTTAAATCAGAAGTGCCTGACTCCGTGGTATAACTCACAAACTCGCAGCTTAAAGCAGATAACCCGTAAGTTGGAGAGGAAATGGCGTCTCACTAATTTAGAAGATCTTCACTTAGCCTGGAAAAAGAGTATGTTGCTCTGTAAAAAAGCCCTCCGTAAAGCTAGGACATCTTACTACTCATCACTAATTGAAGAAAATAAGAATAACCCCAGGTTTCTTTTCAGCACTGTAGCCAGGCTGACAAAGAGTCAGAGCTCTATTGAGCCGAGTATTCCTTTAACTTTAACTAGTAATGACTTCATGACTTTCTTTGCTAATAAAATTTTAACTATTAGAGAAAAAAATTACTCATAACCATCCCAAAGACATATCGTTATCTTTGGCTGCTTTCAGTGATGCCGGTGTTTGGTTAGACTCTTTCTCTCTGATTGTTCTGTCTGAGTTATTTTCATTAGTTACTTCCTCCAAACCATCAACATGTCTATTAGACCCCATTCCTCCCAGGCTGCTCAAGGAAGCCCTACCATTAATTAATGCTTCGATCCTATATATGATCAATCTATCTTTATTAGTTGGCTATGTACCACAGGCTTTTAAGGTGGCAGTAATTAAACCATTACTTAAAAACCCATCACTTGACCCAGCTATCTTAGCTAATTATAGGCCAATCTCCAACCTTCCTTTTCTCTCAAAAATTCTTGAAAGGGTAGTTGTAAAACAGCTAACTGATCATCTGCAGAGGAATGGTCTATTTGAACAGTTTCAGTCAGGTTTTAGAATTCATCATAGTACAGAAACAGCATTAGTAAAGGTTACAAATGATCTTCTTATGGCCTCAGACAGTGGACTCATCTCTGTGCTTGTTCTGTTAGACCTCAGTGCTGCTTTTGATACTGTTGACCATAAAATTTTATTACAGAGATTAAAGCATGCCATAGGTATTAAAGGCATTGCGCTGCGGTGGTTTGAATCATATTTATCTAATAGATTACAATTTGTTCATGTAAATGGGGAATCTTCTTCACAGAGTAAGGTTAATTATGGAGTTCCACAAGGTTCTGTGCTAGGACCAATTTTATTCACTTTATACATGTTTCCCTTAGGCAGTATTATTGGACGGCATTGCTTAAATTTTCATTGTTACGCAGATGATACCCAGCTTTATCTATCCATGAAGCCAGAGGACACACACCAATTAGCTAAACTGCAGGATTGTCTTACAGACATAAAGACATGGATGACCTCTAATTTCCTGCTTTTAAACTCAGATAAAACTGAAGTTATTGTACTTGGCCCCACAAATCTTAGAAACATGGTGTCTAACCAGATCCTTACTCTGGATGGCATTACCCTGACCTCTAGTAATACTGTGAGAAATCTTGGAGTCATTTTTGATCAGGATATGTCATTCAATGCGCATATTAAACAAATATGTAGGACTGCTTTTTTGCATTTGCGCAATATCTCTAAAATTAGAAAGGTCTTGTCTCAGAATGATGCTGAAAAACTAATTCATGCATTTATTTCCTCTAGGCTGGACTATTGTAATTCATTATTATCAGGTTGTCCTAAAAGTTCCCTGAAAAGCCTTCAGTTAATTCAAAATGCTGCAGCTAGAGTACTGACAGGGACTAGAAGGAGAGAGCATATTTCAGCCATATTGGCCTCTCTTTATTGGCTTCCTGTTAATTCTAGAATAGAATTTAAAATTCTTCTTCTTACTTATAAGGTTTTGAATAATCAGGTCCCTTCTTATCTTAGGGACCTCATAGTACCATATCACCCCAATAGAGCGCTTCGCTCTCAGACTGCAGGCTTACTTGTAGTTCCTAGGGTTTGTAAGAGTAGAATGGGAGGCAGAGCCTTCAGCTTTTTGCTAAAGCTTATAGTTAGGGCTGGATCAGGTGACCGTGAACCATCCCTTAGTTATGCTGCTATAGACTTAGACTGCTGGTGGGTTCCCATGATGCACTGAGTGTTTCTTTCTCTTTTGCTCTGTATGCACCACTCTGCATGTAATCATTAGTGATTGATCTCTGCTCCCCTCCACAGCATGTCTTTTTCCTGGTTCTCTCCCTCAGCCCCAACCAGTGCCAGCAGAAGACTGCCCCTCCCTGAGCCTGGTTCTGCTGGAGGTTTCTTCCTGTTAAAAGGGAGTTTTTCCTTCCCACTGTTGCCAAGTGCTTGCTCACAGGGGGTCGTTTTGACCGTTGGGGTTTTTCCGTAATTATTGTATGGCCTTGCCTTACAATATAAGGCACCTTGGGGCAACTGTTTGTTGTGATTTGGCGCTATATAAATAAAATTGATTTGATTTGATATTGAATGTTGACAAACTCTCTTACCTGTTGTTGCGCAGCTCTCAGATATCCTGACGGGGCTAAACTGAAGTGCTTTCTGGTTGTGCTTTAAATAGCACATTGTGGCGCACTTCAAGCAGTCAGCTGACCTCGGGCTGAACCATTTTTGTGTGTGTAGATATGTTGTCTGATTTGTTACCTTGTTTATTTTTGGGTACCAAAGATGGGTAAGGAATTTTTATTGTGATTGAGTTATAGATTGGTGGGCAAAGTTAAAAGGGAAAAAAAGAGGAAAAAAAACACATTCCCCTCTGATTATCTCTTGGTACACCCAGGGGCGGGGCGTTGGGTATTTAGGGGGGGATATTGCTGCCGGGAGGAGATGGTGTTGGAGCTTTGGTAGTGATGCATGGGTGGTGCTATTGTCCATACAGTGTCTGAGGTTTTTTTTTTTTTTTTGGGAAATTGCTGGCCCTGAATGAAGTATATTGCTGGGAGACATCTTGGACTCAGCCATTATTATTATATTTTTGAGCAGTTTGAGCAGAACCCCGTGACAGAAGAACATCTTCGGGAGCGGGGCGAAGGGCGTGGCCGGGCGCAAGCCATCCCTCTTCCTTCCGGGTCCGAAAGGGTGCCGCCGTCCTCACGCTCCACAGTCTGAGAGCTCCGTGGAGCAACAGCTCCCCCTGCTGACGAAGCTATGGACACGAGCAGGGCTAACGTAAAATCACATGACAGACAACGGAGGCTGGCTCGCAGAGAATGTTTTTTCTGTGGCTCTAATGAGCACATACACAGAAACTGCCCCAATCGGTTAATCTTCAACGTCCGCCCTTAGAGACTGGGTTAAGGGTGGGCCATAACATCTACGCGGGGAGAGCCCGTAGATCTGCACGCATCCCAGTGACGATCCTTTGTGGGGATCTTACCCTTCACTCTCCATCACTGGTGGACATGGGGTCTGAAGGGAATCTGCTGGACAGCAGATGGACCAGGGAGGTAGGGCTCCCTCTAGTGGCTCTACCTTCCCCATTGAAGGTACGGGCACTAGATGGCACCCTTCTCCCATTAATCACACACCAGACACCACCTGTGACTTTGGTGGTCACAGGTGGAAATCACAGGGAGGAGATCGTGTTCTATGTAACACCTTCTACCTCCCAAGTGATTTTGGGATTTCCATGGATGTTAAAGCACAATCCCCGGATTGATTGGTCGTCTGGGGTAGTGACGCAATGGAGCGACACCTGCCACTGGGAATGTTTAGGATCCTCGGTTCCACCCGGTGTGACAGCTAATGAGGCAATCTGTCGGCGGTGCCGGAGGAGTACCATGATCTTGCTGACGTCTTCAGCAAAGATCTGGCACTCACTCTTCCCCCGCACCGTCCGTATGATTGTGCCATTGATTTGATCCCAGGCGCTGAGTACCCGTCCAGCAGGTTGTACAACCTCTCTCGTCCTGAGCGCGAATCAATGGAGACCTACATCCGGGACTTCTTAGCTGCCGGGTTGATCCGGAACGCCACCTCCCCGATGGGTGCAGGTTTCTTTTTCGTGGGCAAAAAGGACGGCGGACTCCGTCCATGCATAGACTACAGAGGGCAGAACGAAGTCACATTTCGCAATCAATACCCGCTGCCTCTGCTAGATTCTGTGTTCACACCCTTGCATGGATCCCAAATCTTCACCAAACTAGATCTTAGGAATGCGTATCACCTGGTTCAGATCTGGAAGGGAGACGAGTGGAAGACGGCATTTAACACCCCGTTAGGTCACTTTGAGTACGTGGTCATGCCGTTCGGCCTCACCAATGCGCCCGCGACATTCCAGACATTGGTTAATGACGTCTTGCAGGACTTCCTGCACCGGTTCGTCTTTGTATATCTGGACGACATCCTCATCTTCTCCCCGGATCCTGAGACTCATGTGCAGCATGTATGTCAGGTCCTGCAGCGGTTGTTGGAGTACCGGCTGTTTGTGAAGGGCGAGAACTGCGAGTTCCACCGTACTTCTTTGTCCTTCCTGGGGTTCATCATCTCTTCCAACTCCGTCGCACCCAATCCGGCCAAGGTAGCGGCGGCCCCAACCAACAAGCCGTAGGAAGCTGCAACAGTTCCTCGGCTTTGCAAATTTCTACAAGAGGTTTATTAAGGGCTATAGCCAGGTAGTTAGCCCCTGACGGCCCTGACCTCCACTAAAGTCCCCTTTACCTGGTCGGATCGGTGCGAAGCCGTGTTTAAGGAGTTGAAACGTTGGTTCTCGTCTGCACCCGTTCTGGTGCAGCCCGATCCCAGTCGCCACTTTGTTGTCAAAGTGGATGCCTCTGACTCAGGGATAGGAGCTGTGTTGTCCCAGAGCGGAGAGTCTGATAAGGTTCTCCATCCTTGTGCCTATTTTTCCTGTAGGTTGACCCCGGCAGAGCGGAACTACGACATCGGCAATCGGGAACTCCTAGCGGTGAAAGAGGCTCTTGAGGAGTGGAGACACCTGTTGGAGGGAGCTACGGTGCCCTTCACGGTTTTCACGGACCATCGGAACCTGGAGTACATCCGGACCGCGAAGCGTCTGAACCCCAGGCAAGCCCGCTGGTCACTGTTCTTCGGGCGTTTTGACTTCCGGATCACCTACCGCCCCGGGACCAAAAATCAGCGATCTGACGCCCTGTCCTGGGTCCATGAAGATGAAGTCAAGGTCGAGCTGTCAGATCCACCGGAACCCATCATCCCCGAGTCCACTATCGTGGCAGCCCTCACCTGGGACGTGGAGAAGACCGTTCGGGAGGCCCTGGCACGGAACCCGGACCCGGGGACTGGCCCAAAGAACAGACTTTACGTCCCACCAGAAGCCAGAGCTGCAGTCCTGGACTTCTGTCACGGGTCCAAGCTCTCCTGTCATCCTGGGGTGCGAAGAACCGTGGCAGTGGTCCAGCAGCGCTTCTGGTGGGCATCTATGGAAACCGACATCCAGGAGTATGTCCAGGCCTGCACCACCTGCGCCAGGGGAAAGGCAGACCACCAACAAGCACAGGGACTCCTCCAGCCGTTACCTGTGCCCCACCGCCCCTGATCCCACATTGGCCTGGACTTCGTCACGGGCCTCCCGCCGTCCCAGGGCATGACCACCATCCTCACATTAGTGGACTGGTTCTCCAAGGCGGCCCACTTCGTGGCCCTCCCGAAGCTCCCGACAGCCCAGGAGACTGCAGACCTCCTGGTCCACCACGTCGTACGTCTGCATGGGATTCCATCCGACGTCGTCTGTGACCGTGGTCCCCAGTTCTCCTCGCAAGTGTGGAGGAGTTTCTGTAGGGAACTGGGGGCCACCGTGAGCCTCTCATCCGGGTACCATCACCAGACTAACAGACAGGTAGAGCGGGCCAACCAGGAATTGGAACAGGCCCTTCGCTGCGTGACCTCAGCGCACCCGACGGCCTGGAGCAACCATCTGGCTTGGATAGAGTACGCACACAACAGCCAGGTTTCATCTGCCACTGGCCTCTCCCCGTTTGAAGTATGTTTGGGGTACCAGCCCCCATTGTTTCCGCTTGTGGAGGGAGAGGTCGGGGTGCCCTCAGTCCAGGCCCATCTGAGGAGGTGCCATCGGGTGTGGCGCACTGCCCGCTCTGCCCTGCTCAAAGCCCGGACGAGGGCCAAGGCCCATGCAGACCGCCGGCGTTCCCTGGCCCCTGCATACCAGCCCGGGCAGGAGGTTTGGCTGTCAACAAAGGACATCCCATTACAAGTGGAATCCCAGAAATGAAAGACCGTTACATTGGCCCGTTCTCAATCCTCAAGGTCCTCAGCCCGGCCGCAGTGAAGCTGAAGCTGCCAGCTTCACTGCAGATTCACCCAGTTTTCCACGTCTCCCAGATCAAGCCTTACCACACCTCTTCCCTCTGCACTCCCGGACTGGCACCTCCAGAGGTGGAGGTGTTTCCCACCCTTTCTGTTTGCTGGGTGTTCACGCACCCACCATCACCTGTCTGTTCTTCCAGCCAGCAGTACCCGATCTGACAGCCGGCATTGGCCACCTGGGGACCCAGCGCTTGGTGGCTCCGGAGTGCTTCAGATCCAGTGGCAGTGGAAGGCGTGTGGGATCCGGCTCTTTTCTGGACGGACGTCTTCTATCCTCGAGCCTGCCCACACGTCACCGTGACTTATTGACTGTTGATCTCAATTGTGTTGTCTGTTGCTCTGTTATGCACATTCACAACATTAAATTGTTATATTTTGGCTTACTCCATTGTCCGTTCATTTGCGCCCCCTGTTGTGGGTCCGCGTCCCTACACTTTCACAACAGAATGTGAGGCATTATTGTAAAGCACTTTGAGCATCTCATACAGATGGAAAAAGCAGGTACATGGCTCATCATTTCCATATAGTGAAAACATGAACTGCATCTCTGTGGTGACCTTGGCAGCAGCTCTGAGTTCCTGCTCACTCCACTGGCACCATGCAAATGAAACAAAGTGAGAGGGAACCTGCACTAATTCACTGAATCTTGTTTCATTTATCTGACACCAGTCAATCAAAGAGACGCTTTGCTCAGACCAGTTTCAATAATTTTTGCTGGATCGGGACATCCCCATTAGCCATAGTGAAAGGTTTGGGTATTAGTCAAGAATAATGAGTTATAATCATGGGTGAGGTTTAGAACTGATTAATTGTCAAGGCCACACAGAAATATACAACCTCAAATTATAAAAAAGTGGAATGATATGGAAAATGCACATTAAGAAATAAAGTGTGAGAGAAACCAAAGTGCAGTGATTCTCATATTTTATTTGACTATCTTTCATTACAGATATTACAAACCAAAGATATTTCATGTTTTATTGTGTCAAATTAATTTAATTTGTTTTTATTAATTCATTCCTGCATTGTAGGCCTGCAACACATTTTTTTTAGAATTTAGGACAGGGAAAACTTATTCTAAATATGAGGATTCATCACTTTTAAAGCCAGTTTTCTTGAGACAGGTTAGCAGATAGAAATATGAATATTTCTCAATTAATGAATATGTCTTGGAGTTAATTTACATAAATAATTAAGAAATGCAAACAGTCTGGTACTGAACGGTAAATCTGTGCCAAGTAAGCAGTCCTCAAAAATCGAATGAGCGTGCTGAAGGAGACTAGTGAGGGAAGCCACCAAGACAGATTGGAGAAACTCAGCAGTTGTACGGCTTCATGATGAAGTGATATCGAAGAAGGGTTTCTTTAAAAAAAAAAAAAAACATGCAAAATTTCAGCTGAACTTTGCCAGAAGGCACTTGGGAAATCCAAGCCTAGATTTGATCAGTCCTTGTTCGCGCCACACCAACATGAAGCTGTGAATGGGGATGGAACAGGCAAATGCTGCACCATTCGCAGTTTCTCTACTCACATCCACAGAAGCCTATAATTCTTTCAAAGCTATCATGGGCATCTCGGTGGCTTCCCGCACTTGTAAATTAAGTCAAAGTAAATGTAGGAATCAGTGCATTTTTTTTAAGTTTTATTTATTGCACTTTCATATTGTTGCAACTTTTTCAGATTTGGGGTTACATATTATGGTATCATTGATTTTTAAAAAATCTATTCAATGTCAAGCATGTCCAATGAGTGTTGCTTCATGGTTCAGTCTCTTTTTTTTTAATGTGGGGTTATAGAAGCGAGAGCGTGAGTTGTAATAATTCATATTTTATCGCTGTTCTGACAGAAAAGCCGTTAAAGCGACACTGGTTTTGCTTCCTTTGCTGGGAATCACGTACATGCTCTTCTTTGTGAATCCAGGAGATGATGACATTTCACAAATTGTTTTCATCTACTTCAACTCCTTCTTACAGTCCTTTCAGGTGAGGATACGAAAAAAAGAAACAAGCCAGTGAGCAACGCGTGCACATACTGTGCCTTCCAAAAGTATCCAAAAGTGGTATTTCACACATTTTAATTTGTTTATGCCATTTAAAATACAAAAAAAATACAAAAAATACAAAAAATAAAAATGTCTAAAATTATCTTCCTTAAACTCAAATGGAAAGCAAATCTCTACACTTTGATGTAAAAAATTAAAAATATAAAAGATGATGGATTGCACAAGTAATGCAAAGGTTTCGTATAATACTTGTAAATAATCAGTTTAATTGCCAGTTTTCTTCAGAAAAGTCATTGGATGGATACATGAACATTTCCAAATCAGTGAATAAGTCTTGGACTTCATTTACTGTAGTGTTGAGAATAATAGTAGTGCTATGTGACTAAAAAGATTAATCCAGGTTTTGAGTATATTTCTTATTGTTACATGGGAAACAAGGTACCAGTAGATTCAATAGATTCTCACAAATCCAACAAGATCAAGCATTCATGATATGCACACTCTTAAGGATATGAAATTGGGCTGTTAGTAAAAAAAAGTAGAAAAGGGGGTGTTCACAATAATAGTAACATCTGCTGTTGACGCTACAAACTCAAAACTATTATGTTCAAACTGCTTTTTTAGCAATCCTGTGAATCACTAAACTAGTATTTAGTTGTATAACCACAGTTTTTCATGATTTCTTCACATCTGCGAGGCATTAATTTTGTTGGTTTGGAACCAAGATTTTGCTCGTTTTCTAGTGTGCTTGGGGTCATTGTCTTGTTGAAACACCCATTTCAAGGGCATGTCCTCTTCAGCATAAGGCAACATGACCTCTTCAAGTATTTTGACATATCCAAACTGATCCATGATACCTGGTATGCGATATATAGGCCCAACACCATAGTAGGAGAAACATGCCCATATCATGATGCTTGCACCACCATGCTTCACTGTCTTCACTGTGAACTGTGGCTTGAATTCAGAGTTTGGGGGTCATCTCACAAACTGTCTGTGGCCCTTGGACCCAAAAAGAACAATTTTACTCTCATCAGTCCACAAAATATTCCTCCATTTCTCTTTAGGCCAGTTGATGTGTTTTTGGCAAATTGTAACCTCTTCTACACATCTTTTATTTAACAGAGGGACTTTGCGGGGGATTCTTACAAATAAATTAGCTTCACACAGGCGTCTTCTAACTGTCACAGCACTTACAGGTAACTCCAGACTGTCTTTGATAATCCTGGAGCTGATCAATGGGTGAGCCTTTGCCATTCTGGTTATTCTTCTATCCATTTTAATGGTTGTTTTCCATTTTCTTCCATGCGTCTCTGGTTTTTTTTTGTTTTTTTTCATTTTAAAGCATTGGAGATCATTGTAGATGAACAGCCTATAATTTTTTGCACCTGCGTATAAGTTTTCCCCTCTCCAATCAACGTTTTAATCAAACTACACTGTTCTTCTGAACAATGTCTTGAACGTCCCATTTTCCTCAGGCTTTCAAAGAGAAAAGCATGGTCAACAGGTGCTGGCTTCGTCCTTAAATAGGGGACACCTGATTCATACCTGTTTGTTCCACAAAATTGACAAACTCACTGACTGAATGCCACACTACTATTATTGTGAACACCCCCTTTTCTACTTTTTTTTTTTTTTACTAATAAACCAATTTCATAGCCTTAAGAATGTGCATGTCATGAATGCTTAGTCTTGTTGGATTTGTGAGAATCTAGTGAATCTACTGGTACCTTGTTTCCCATGTAACAATAAGAAATCTACTCAAAACCTGGATTCATCTTTTTAGTCACATAGCACTACTATTATTCTGAACACAACTGTATATCAGTTATGAAGAAATACAAACAGTATGGCACTCAATGGTAAATCTGGAGTAGATAGTTCTTAAAAACTGAGTGACTGTGCAAGAAGGAGAAGCGTGAGGAAAGCCACCAGGACACCCAGACAACCCTGAAGTTGTTACAGTCTTCTGCGGCTGTGACTGGAGAAGTTGTACAACGTGCAACTTTAGTAGAGAAGCTTGAATCTTCGACTGGACTGGGTTGCTTGACGCAAGGACGTTTCGCTTCAAATCACAGAAGCTTCCTCAGCTAAAATTCTTGCTCTGGTAGTCTGACTTCTGTCTGACCCTTGTCGAGAAGAACAAACAGAAGCCACAAAAGCTGGAGTTTTAAACCTAACCAGACACCTCCTACCGGGAGGCAGACTGCTATTGGCTAGTGACTAAACAATTGCTTTAATTAGCACCTATTGTGCTCTAGTTAGCACCCTCCTAATGACAGGGCAGCTGTCCCTCCTAACGATGGGACTGACGCCTCTCCTGATGGCTTGAATGACTCATTACCATGAACAAAAGACTGAAACTGCTTTGATCTGAGTACTCCATTGTAAACAGGGGACAAAGCGTGTCTCAGACCCCCTCCCCGGTTAAGACTGGGTTTCAACTGTTTCACATAGAAAGCCTCCTTCACCCCTCTCTCAAACCATTTCTTCTCTCTGGCTAAGATTTTAATTTCCTTGTCCTCAAACGTGTGGTTAGTGTCTTTAAGGTGGAGATGAATTGCAGACTGAGGTCCACTGGCACCCTCTCTGCGGTGCTGGTATAGCCTTTTGTGTAAAGTTTGCTGAGTCTCACCTATGTAGTGTTCATTACAGTTTTCCTGACATCTGATAGAATACACTACATTGCTCTGTTTGTACCTAGGGATCTAGTCTTTAGGGTGAACTAATTTCTGTCTCAAGGTGTTAACAGGTTTAAAGTAAACTGGGATTTTGTTCTGTCTGAAGATTCTCTGTAGTTTTTCCCCTACTCCTGCTAAATAAGGGAGAGACACTCCTCTTCTTCTTGTCTCTGTCTCCTGTCTATCTGGTCTCTTTGTTCTCTGGGACTTCTGCACTTTGTCCAGGGATACCCACCGTGAGGGCTTTCCGGACAAGTTGTTGATCTTTAGCCCTTCCCTCTGCAGTTGTGGGCACCTGTAGGGCTCTGTGTTGAAGAGTCCTGATCACCCCGAGCTTGTGTTCAAGGGGGTGGTTTGAGCCAAAGAGGAGATATTGGTCAGTGTGAGTGGGTTTTCTGTAAACCTCTGTCTGGAGCTGCCTGTTCTCTCCAATCGTAACATCACAGTCCAAGAAGGCTAAATGGTTGTTTCTGGCATCCTCACGTGTAAACTTGATATTGGAGTCCACCGAGTTGATGTGTTCTGGAAAGTCCTCAACGTCCTGTTGCTTGATTTTAACCCATGTGTCATCGACATATCTGAACCAGTGACTGGGAGGGATGCCCGTGAAAGACGTCAAGGCTCTCTTCTCCACTCGCTCCATGTACAGATTGGCACAACCATGGATCTGCCTGTAGTAATTCCCCCTAAACAGGAAATACGTGGTGTTAAGACAGATCTCCAAGAGTTGGCAGATGTGGTCTGGTGTGAGTTTGGTCCTTTCAAGTAGAGACACATCCTCCAGCAGTCTCTGCCTCACAGCTGAGATGGCCTGTAGGTGAACAACGATGTCACATCAAAAGACACCATAGTTTCATCTGCCTCCAGCTGCAGGTCCTTGATCTTGTTCACAAAATCTTGTGTGTTCTCCACATGGTGGTCTGAGTTACCCACTAGAGGGGCTAAAATTCACTTGAGGTGCTTGGCCAAATTGTAAGTGATGGAATCTGTGCTACATACAATAGGCCTGAGTGGCCTATGGAAACCACCTGGACAAATGAGAGCCTTCACAGAAACGGGCAACTTTTGCGTTTTGTATCCCCAGTTATACAGCTTCCTGATGAAGTGGTGAAGAGGAGGATTTTCTTAAAAATAAGACCTGAAAGTTCAGCTACAATTTGCCAGAAAGTACATCTGACATGCAAGCCTTGATTTGATGTTTTGGTGAAAGAAAATGTTCATGTATCCACCCCCTGACTTGTCTGAAGAAAACTGGCAATAAAACTGTTTATTTACAGGTATTATACCAAAATGTTCCATAATTACTTATGCAACCCATCATCTTGGCTTTTCTATTTTTAATTAATTTACATCAAGTTGTAGAGATTTGTTTTTAGTTTGATTCTAAGGAAGATAATTGTAGAATTTTTTAATTTTTTTGCATTTTTATATTTTCTGTATTTGAACTGGCATAAATAAATTAAAATGTGTGAAATACCAAGTGTTCCAATGTTTTTGGAGGGCACTGCATTCAGTCTGCAGTGTTCACACATGAATCGTTGCACAGGTGCATCCTGGGTGATCCAGTGGCCCAGACCGAATGGTACGCCCCTAAAAATTGGTCCGCCCTGCTTCTACTGCGCATGTGTCATTTCAGAGCTCAGCAGCTTGTCTGAGACAGTGATCCATTTATTCCATTTGATCACTTCACCCAAAGCGATAAAATGGATTAATGTGATTATTAACCATCAGGTAACAAAATAAAACCTCTCAAATCATTCTAAAGTCAGTTTTAAGCAGAAACAAGGCTGTTTTAAGCAGAAACAAAGCGATACTCCGTGACACTTTGAAATGACCGACGTGCAGTGAATGCATCAGCTAGCAGCTCGTGTAGTCGTGGAGCTCTGATCGCTTCCTCCGTCTTTTATGATGAAATAATGCTGAATTTATGTGGAAATGATTGTTGTACAAAAGCTTCAGATATCTGTTGCTGAGACAGAAGATTACTGGAGTGCAGTTTGAAGCAGAAACGACGTGATAATCAGTGAACCGCGGCTGATGAGGCATGCGCAGTGAAGGCAGGGCGGACTGATTTTTAGGGGGGACCGTTGGGTTGGCGACACTGGCTTCATGTGCAGCACGCTCAGATAACAGAATGAAACAAACCAAGTGGGCATGATTTCTGTGCTGTGGTCATACTTTTGACTATATATATATATACACTCAACAAAAATATAAACGCAACACTTTTGGTTTTGCTCCCATTTTGTATGAGATGAACTCAAAGATCTAAAACTTTTTTCACATACACAATATCACCATTTCCCTCAAATATTGTTCACAAACCAGTCTAAATCTGTGATAGTGAGCACTTCTCCTTTGCTGAGATAATCCATCCCACCTCACAGGTGTGCCATATCAAGATGCTGATTAGACACCATGATTAGTGCACAGGTGTGCCTTAGACTGCCCACAATAAAAGGCCACTCTGAAAGGTGCAGTTTTATCACACAGCACAATGCCACAGATGTCGCAAGATTTGAGGGAGCGTGCAATTGGCATGCTGACAGCAGGAATGTCAACCAGAGCTGTTGCTCGTGTATTGAATGTTCATGTTCAGGTCTCCAAAGGCATTTCAGAGAATTTGGCAGTACATCCAACCAGCCTCACAACCGCAGACCACGTGTAACCACACCAGCCCAGGACCTCCACATCCAGCATGTTCACCTCCAAGATCGTCTGAGACCAACCACTCGGACAGCTGCTGAAACAATCGGTTTGCATAACCAAAGAATTTCTGCACAAACTGTCAGAAATCGTCTCAGGGAAGCTCATCTGCATGCTCGTAGTCCTCATCGGGGTCTCGACCTGACTCCAGTTCGTCGTCGTAACCGACTTGAGTGGGCAAATGCTCACATTCGCTGGCGTTTGGCACGTTGGAGAGGTGTTCTCTTCACGGATGATGCGAAGGAGATGTGTTGCACTGCATGAGGAAAATGGTGGTCACACCAGATACTGACTGGTATCCCCCCCCCAATAAAACAAAACTGCACCTTTCAGAGTGGCCTTTTATTGTGGGCAGTCTAAGGCACACCTGTGCACTAATCATGGTGTCTAATCAGCATCTTGATATGGCACACCTGTGAGGTGGAATGGATTATCTCAGCAAAGGAGAAGTGCTCACTATCACAGATTTAGACTGGTTTGTGAACAATATTTGAGGGAAATGGTGATATTGTGTATGTGGAAAAAGTTTTAGATCTTTGAGTTCATCTCATACAAAATGGGAGCAAAACCAAAAGTGTTGCGTTTATATTTTTGTTGAGTATACATATATATATATATATATATATATATATATATATATATATATATATATATATATATATATATATATATATATATATATATATATATATATATATATATTTCCCAGTCTTATGTCACAAGTCAGTCACCATAAATAATTCTCAAAGTGGCTTTGCACAAGCAGGCAACATATTTTACATGTAATTATGTTTCTTCTGCAGGGCTTCTTTGTGTCAGTCTTTTACTGCTTTCTAAATGGAGAGGTGAGTCATTTCTTCTTTGCATAAACTCTAATTGAAATGTCGTTTTTGATCCACGAGCTTCATAAAAGCTTTATTAGATTTTTTTTTTCTGTGTCTGTGTGTGTTATTTTTAACTGCTTTAATGATCACTTTAGCTTATGTGCAACATGTGACTGACGAACTTGATCCAAATCTTTTTAATCCGCAATTACAGATGGACAAGGAAATTGTTTTTTGAGCAAGTGTCAAGTTACAAATCACAAATACACAATATAACAATAAATTGACTCAACACAGAAGGAAACAGTTACAAAATCAATAATAACACTGAATAAAAATTGACATTTAAGTGAAGTGACAGAGAACTTGAAGGGAATCGACCCGTTTCAGGATATTCATGTCCAATTTAACATTGGCTTCAACATGTGCATGAATTTCATTATCTAGACAATGAATATATTATACTGTCAGTGTGCACCACCACAATGGAGCTGAAATTAGACAATCAAGATGAGATTTTTGTGTAGAGTTTTAGTTTTAATTCAAGGAGTTTAACAAAAATATTCCATTAACCATCCATTTTCTATACCCACTAACTAATTAAGGGTCACATGGGGGCTGGAGCCTATTCCAGCAGTCATAGGACCTGAGGCTGGGTACACCCTGGACAGGACGCCAGTCTGTCGCAGGGCCGCATATAGACAACAAACACATTCACAGTTCACCTAATATTCATTCTTTGGATGCCGGAGCTCCACACAGAAAGAGCGGGACGTGTTCACACAACCTTCTTGCTGTGAGGCAACAGTGCTAACCACTAATCCACCGTAGCCCCCATTACATTAACTATGAACTTTTTGTACATTTTTGCCATTTTTTTGAGTAATTGGACAAACTCAATATGAGGTTTGTTTGTCCCACGGTACAGCCAGTGGGCTTGACATGGAGTCAGTCAGTCAGTCATGTGACATTTCAGTTGTGAGGGAGATAACTTCATTTGGGCTTGCTAATGTGTTACCAAACTTGGTATATACATTTTGATTAATGGCTGCAAGAAGCATGTTGGTTGGGGTTTGAAATGTCAAAAGGTCAAGATCACTCAAGCATATTTTCCAAAAAATCTTGTGAGCACAGTAACTTCTTTTTTAACTACACAATTGTCACCAAACTTGCTACGTGTGTTAAGCATGGTAACCCCAAGAAGCCTATTGATTTGGGGGTCAAAAGGTCGAAATTCCTGAACTTTCAGTTGTCAGAATTACTGAAGTCACTGCAGAAGACCTTTTCAAAGAAGGTGTCCAGCAGAAAAACGTCATTTGTCAGTGGCAAGCAACATTTGTCCACAGAGCTGTGGGTTAGTATGTGCTTGTTGATTCAAATCATCATTTTTACAGCCAGGTTTCATCAGACAAATCAGGGAATGGATACATGAAGTATGTCTTGGCCATTAAGAAATACAATCAGTATGATACTGTACAGTTAACCTGGCTGGAGTAAGTAGTTCTCAAAAACAGAGTCATTATGCAAGAAGGACACTTGGTAGGGAAGCCACCAAGACACTCATAACAACTCTGAAGCAGTTATAGACTTCTGTGGCTGTGACTGGAGAAAATTTCATGGTTGAGTGGAACAGAGAAGGATTTCCCTAAAAAAATTTAAATTTCAGCTATACATTGCCAGCATGCACATGAGAAACTCAAGCATACATTTGTTTTCTTCTCTGTTTCACTCTGTCACGAAGCTGTGACTGTTAGTGTAACAGAGAAATGTTGCAGTAAAAGTTGCAAGTCTATCTTCTTTGTTTCATTTCACATCAATTGTGGTGGTGTGCAGGAGCAATATTAGGAAACTGTCCAAATACTTATGGGACCAGCTGGGTAATGATTATTTGTTGAATACAAATGTGTCCATTTGCAAGCCAGGGGATGGATCTGTGAACAATACAAATTTAATTCCATCTGCGACTGAATATTTTAAATAAAAGTCTGGAACTGAGCTTTGGTACATTATGTAATTTACATAATCCCAGGTGTTTGAAGGCCACTAATGCCACTTTATAGATTTGCCATTAATTTTGACAAATGAAAGACTGTTTTGCTGCTTTATTCTCTGCAACCTCATATTGAATGCTGTGGGTGGTAAAAGGTTTAATATGAAGAAAAACTCTGAAGAAATTCTTAAGCGTCAACATCAAAAAGAGTCAGCCTCTTATCGATGGTATGCAGGTGACACCATGTATCACATGACATGTGGTCATGTAGCCATACTGGACGGCAACTTCTGCATTGCATGAATGGCAAATGGGCTCTTTCACTTTATTTACTGTCCACACAAATTATACCAACATGGTATTTCATTGATGTGCATACGATTGCACGAGTCGTCAAAAGAAGGGCTCTGGGGTACATTTCTTTTGGTTTCCCACTGATATAGAGCATGTGAAAAGTGACAGCTTTAAAGTTCTCTGTCGCGTTTTCATTCAATTTTAATGGATAATCCTTTTTCTGGATTAATTTGTCCCTCAATGATCTCTTCTTTCTACAATTAATCAGCCTCCAAACAAAGGTAAGGTGTACAGTTTCCTCCATGAACTTTGGGTCATTTGAGTGACTTTGTAGTTTTTTGACTCCATGTTGTGAAGTTGGTCATATTTGTGGACTTTTCTGCCAAACATATTTGATCCATGATTGAAATGTAATCAGCGTGCGCACTGCAAAAAATTTTTAAACATGACGAGAGAGGAAAGAGTGAAAACGTAAAAGTAAATATTCTTTTGCGGTGTCCGATGCAGCAGGTGCACTTCCGACTGCAGGTCCCATGTCTGAGCACAGTTTGAAAAAATAAACGGCCAGACTTTTAATAAAGGAAATACAATGCCCACTTTCCTAAAACTGGTGTGTCAGTGCTGAACTTTTTGTGCTTCTGTTTCTGGGCATGTCCAGACTGCTCTGCCCGGTACATGTAAGAAGTTTTCAATGGAAATGCATTGTTCCCTAAAATGCAAAAGTTCCCTAAAAAGCCTTCAGTTAATTCAAAATGCTGCAGCTAGAGTACTGACGGGGACTAGAAGGAGAGAGCATATCTCACCCATATTGGCCTCTCTTCATTGGCTTCCTGTTAATTCTAGAATAGAATTTAAAATTCTTCTTCTTACTTATAAGGTTTTGAATAATCAGGTCCCATCTTATCTTAGGGACCTCGTAGTACCATATCACCCCAATAGAGCGCTTCGCTCTCAGACTGCAGGCTTACTTGTAGTTCCTAGGGTTTGTAAGAGTAGAATGGGAGGCAGAGCCTTCAGCTTTCAGGCTCCTCTCCTGTGGAACCAGCTCCCAATTCAGATCAGGGAGACAGACACCCTCTCTACTTTTAAGATTAGGCTTAAAACTTTCCTTTTTGCTAAAGCTTATAGTTAGGGCTGGATCAGGTGACCCTGAACCATCCCTTAGTTATGCTGCTATAGACGTAGACTGCTGGGGGATTCCCATGATGCACTGTTTCTTTCTCTTTTTGCTCTGTATGCACCACTCTGCATTTAATCATTAGTGATCGATCTCTGCTCCCCTCCACAGCATGTCTTTTTCCTGGTTCTCTCCCTCAGCCCCAACCAGTCCCAGCAGAAGACTGCCCCTCCCTGAGCCTGGTTCTGCTGGAGGTTTCTTCCTGTTAAAAGGGAGTTTTTCCTTCCCACTGTAGCCAAGTGCTTGCTCACAGGGGGTCGTTTTGACCGTTGGGGTTTTACATAATTATTGTATGGCCTTGCCTTACAATATAAAGCGCCTTGGGGCAACTGTTTGTTGTGATTTGGCGCTATATAAAAAAATTGATTGATTGATTGATTGTGATTGGACAGTACGTTTTGTCCGATGTGAGCGAAAATCCATTATATACGGTGTTTATTACATGGAAAACCATACAAAAGCAATGGGACTTTTGTCGGTGAGTGCGAGTATCCAGTTTATATGATGACGGTTTAGGCGAGTTTTACTACTCGGGCTTTTATTACCGAGATGTAATCAGTGACCTGACTGATGACCACATTTTGCACCCATCCAGCCCAATGAAGCTGTAGGCATCTAAACTTTTATATATCTTCAGGGCTTCTTTTGTGTAGGGTGATGGAATGTTGATAAAGTACTTGAAAATTTCTGGATATCACACGTCTGGCTTCCGTTCAAAATCGATAAAACCAGTGAACGTCTCAAGGGAAATATTGTGGGGATCCACGCTGATTCTCTCTATTTTCTCTAAATACCTCTTCTGATATTCAGGATCGAGCACTTTAGCTATATTGGACAAATTATAGCTAATCCAGCATCGCTGTGTGTACATGAAGCTTGCCTTGTGTCCAGTATGGTTACGGACACAAAACCGCATGCTGCGTGTGAGGTCACGGCACAATATCTATACATTAATGTAATGATGTGATTCAGCTTAGATTCCAGAACCAGAAAATGTGTGTGTGTGTGTGTGTGTGTGTGTGTGTGTGTGTGTGTGTGTGTGTGTGTGTGTGTGTGTGTGTGTGTGTGTGTGTGTGTGTGTGTGTGTGTGTGTGTGTGTGTGTGTGTGTGTGTGTGTGTAGAAAGCTGCTCTTGTGCCTGGATAGTCTGGTGTTCTGTGCTGTAAAGAATCAGGCAGATGGCAACATATAGAAAAGATTGTGGCCCGAGTGTGAGGGGACTGAAATGATTCTTCCTGCCCTTTTCTCCCATTCTGGAGGGAGGGAGGGCAGGAGAACACCAACAATTCTCTCAGCAGTCCCAAATGTCCTTTAGTATTTTTCTCACTGAATGTCCAATATGGCAGCTGATCTAAACCAGACCGTTATTGAGGTACGGAGAATAGACTTGATGACAGCTGAACAGAGAGGCTCAGCAGTTCTTGTGTCAGATTTAAGTTCCACAGTTGCCGAAGGACGTATAGTCTTTGATGGGCCTTTTTGACACTGCAGTCTGTGTGGCTGTCCCACTTCAGGTTTTGTGAGATGGTAAACCTCATAGTGCTGTATAGGACGGTGACTGGGCGAAGTTCTCAATGGGTGAACCTCCTCTCTGTATGTAGCCTCATCGCTGTCATGGAACACGCCAACAGCTGTGATTTCATCTGCAGATGTCAGCAGATTAACAGCAGGGGGTGAAGAGATGCAGTTATTTGTACAAGTATATATTGAGAAAAATTGTGTGGGGGGAACCCCAGCGCATATCCTTGAGGAGCACCACTGCTAATTGTGCAGGTGTTGATGCTAATTTCTCCACTAGCTGCTGATTGTCACAAACTTGAACACCGAGATTGTTTACTTTGGACAGGAGGAGATCTGGTATGAATGTGTTGAAGGGATGCTTTCAGGAAAAAAAAAACAGGTGCTTTCTTGGCTGCAGCAGTTCTTCTATCTTTGTATGATATTGTCACAGTTTTTGCAGAGTAAAATAGACTCTATCAGGACTACATTTGGACCCACTCCTAGTATAAATAAACCCTAGCATGTGGTGCATCAGGAAAGTATTTTAGCGCTTCAATTTTTGCATATTTTATGTTACAGCTTTATTCCAAAATGGATGAAATTCATTTTGTCTTCTCACAATTCTACTCACAATACCCTACAATGAGAATGTGAACTTTTTTTTTTTTTTTTTTTTTTTTTTTTTTTTACATTTTTCCTAATTTATTTTTTTTTTAAAAACTAAGAAATCACATGTACATAAGTATTCAGAGCTTTTGGCATGAAGCTCAAAACTGAGCTTCATGGAACTTTCCACTGATCATCCTTAAGATGTTTGTACAGCCTTATTGGAGTCCACTTGGAGTAAATTCAGTTAAATGGACATGATTTGGAAAGACACACACCTTTTCTACATATGAGGTCCCACAGTTGACAGTGCATGTCAGAGCACAAACCAAGTATGAAGTCAAAGGGATTGTCTGTAGACCTCTGAGACAGGATTGTCTCGAAGCACAAATCTGGTGAAGGATACAGAAACATTTCTGCTACTTTGAAGGTCCCAATGAGCACAGTGGCCTCCATCATCTGTAAACAGAAGTAGTTCAGATCCACCACTCTTCCCTAGAGCTGGCCGCCCGTCTAAAGTGAGCAATCATGGGGCTTTCTCAGGGAGGTGACCAAGAACTAGGGTGGAATGAATGTACAGCATTACATCATTGATGACTTTAAAGAACAACATTTGGTGCACAACTTACAATTTATTTTGGATCTTCTTGAATCCAGGCAGGGTCAAAATTTATGCATACAAGCTTAAATATATTAATGCAATGACTTAAATCTTTTAATATTCTGAAGGTTCTGAAGGTTCTGCAATGTCTTTTAACATGACAAGACCAAGGCTTATTAACTCCTCGTTAGTTATCATGATTGACTACAACTGGCATTCATTGGATTGACCAGTACTCAGAACAATGGATACGTCCAAGGAACTCATTGAAGATCTAAGAAGGAGAATGGTAGTTTTACACAAGTTGGGGAAAAAAAATCATAAGAAAGTGGAATTTAATGTCTATATACAGTAGTGTTCAGAATAATAGTAGTGCTATGTGACTAAAAAGATTAATCCATGTTTTGAGTATATTTCTTATTGTTACATGGGAAACAAGGTACCAGTAGATTTAGTAGATTCTCACAAATCCAACAAGACCAAGCATTCATGATATGCACACTCTTAAGGCTATGAAATTGGGCTATTAGTAAAAAAAAAAGTAGAAAAGGGGGTGTTCACAATAATAGTAGTGTGGCATTCAGTCAGTGAGTTCGTCCATTTTGTGGAACAAACAGGTGTGAATCAGGTGTCCCCTATTTAAGGATGAAGCCAGCACCTGTTGAACATGCTTTTCTCTTTGAAAGCCTGAGGAAAATGGAACGTTCAAGACATTTTTCAGAAGAACAGCGTACCAGTAGTTTGATTAAAAAGTTGATTGGAGAGGGGAAAACTTATACGCAGGTGCAAAAAATTATAGGCTGTTCATCTACAATGATCTCCAATGCTTTAAAATGGACAAAAATAAACAGATGCGTGGAAGAAAACGGAAAACAACCATCAAAATGGATAGAAGAATAACCAGAATGGCAAAGGCTCACCCATTGATCAGTTCCAGGATGATCAAAGACAGTCTGGAGTTACCTGTAAGTGCTGTGACAGTTAGAAGACGCCTGTGTGAAGCTAATTTATTTGCAAGAATCCCCCGCAAAGTCCCTCTGTTAAATAAAAGACGTGCAGAAGAGGTTCCAATTTGCCAAAGAACACATCAACTGGCCTAAAGAGAAATGGAGGAATATTTTGTGGACTGATGAGAGTAAACTGTTCTTTTTGGGTCCAAGGGCCGCAGACAGTTTGTGAGACGACACCCAAACTCTGAATTCAAGCCACAGTTCACAGTGAAGACAGTGAAGCATGGTGGTGCAGGCATCATGATATGGGCATGTTTCTCCTACTATGGTGTTGGGCCTATATATCACATACCAGGTATCATGGATCAGTTTGGATATGTCAAAATACTTGAAGAGGACATGCCTTTGAATGGGTGTTTCAACAAGACAATGACCCCAAGCACACTAGTAAACAAGCAAAATCTTGGTTCCAAACCAACAAAATTAATGCCTCGCAGATGTGAAGAAATCATGAAAAACTGTGGCTATACAACTAAATACTAGTTTAGTGATTCACAGGATTGCTAAAAAAGCAGTTTGAACATAATAGTTTTGAGTTTGTAGCGTCAACAGCAGATGCTACTATTATTGTGAACACCCCCTTTTCTACTTTTTTTTACTAATAGCTCAATTTCATAGCCTTAAGAGTGTAGATATCATGAATGCTTGGTCTTGTTGGATTTGTGAGAATCTACTGAATCTACTGGTGCCTTGTTTCCCATGTAACAATAAGAAATATACTCAAAACCTGGATTAATCTTTTTAGTCACATAGCACGACTATTATTCTGAACACTACTGTACATTTGCAGTTGTCTCATAGCAATAAACAGCTACAGTACAATAACAACAAATGTCAAATTATTTGTCCTCTTGCTTTCAGGTACGTTCCGCAGTGAGAAAACGATGGCACCGCTGGCAGGACAATCACGCCCTCCGAGTGCGTTTGGCACGAGCCATGTCCATTCCTACATCTCCAACCAGGATCAGCTTCCACAGCATCAAACAGACCACAGCTGTGTGAGCTCAGAACGCGAGCAGAGCACGAAACATACTGAAACAGTTTGTCCAATTAAAAAAAACAGACAATTTACAGAAGAGACTGAGGATTCGTCAAAGAAGTGTACCTGTCCAATGTGACAGAGGAGTCTGTGAAATAGACTGACTTAGAATCTGTGTCATCTAACCTACTGTACAGAAATTTTCCAGACATCAGGGGATTGAAAGGACATTAAAAATGGATCATCATGAAAGACGTCTCATCATTTCTTTTCTGATTTTATCATTCTTACAGCCAGTGCTGCTTAAAGGGCAAGATGGAAGTGTTGCTGAGTTCCATAATCTTTTGACCACAGCAGGTACACTTCTGTTGGAAGTGATCCGTAATGTTAGCAGTGACACAATCAGAGCAAATTTGCAACCACTGAGCTTGACTTTGGGGGATGTGGCATCTTCCCAGGATGCCACATCAGGTTTGACTCTGCTTGCCTGGGTGTCAGTGATGGTTGCTGTGAATGGGTGAGTCAGACTGTTGTCATGTGTGGCAGAGCACACTGGTCAGCTTCTCACCCCAAATCAGCTTTATTCATTCCCACGCAGTAGCACCCATCAAGCTTTTCCTGGTAATCCATCAGCAGTGTCTTTTTCCACATGGAATGGAAGCCCAGCACTTTGCCTGTCAGCATCATTGACTTTGCTCTTTGTGATTCCTGTGTTTTGACTGTTCTTGATCTGAAGTGGTGTCCTGGAATAGAAGAAATTCAACAGCCCTCAATTTGCCCTGAAACATGCAAATTGTGAACTTCAGATCAGGTCCCTGAAAATCACTGATTTCAGTTAGAACTATGAAGCTCATCATCTTGTATTCTGGGCCACACTTTTATCAACCACTGCTTGGAATCTTGCAGGATTTCACCATGATGGAATTGTGACAGGAATGCTGATTATTTAAATTGCTGAAATGGACCAACATATGTTGTTATTTTTATTATTTATGTATTTGCAGTCATTTATTCAAGCTGATACAAAAATGCATAAATGCTGCTCTTTGGGAGTAAGCACCATCTTCTTTTGAAAGCTAAAACAAAAAGAGAATTTGGATGCAAAGAGTCTTCATCTGTGAAGATGAACAATAACTGCTGTGAAAAGAACCATTATTCACAACAAAACAAAACCATCAGTGACATCTTGTGGTCATTGTGAGCCAATCACCTCAATCAAGCCACGCTGCAGCCTGGAGAAGGTGAAACTTTTTCCCGTACAAGTCTTATGATTGCTGAGATTTTAGCATCATATTGTTTTGCACATTATCAAAGTACTAGTTTCCAAACTATGTTCTCTCTCTCGAAGCTGAGGGATGTAGTTGTAAACATAAAACTAGTTAGAATTTCCTTAGGCAGGTGGATTAACATTCATAAATAAAATCCTTTCATTAATAAATCCATTCATTAATAAAATCCTTGTGTATTTATTTATTTATTTATTCATAATCCATGTCGCAGCTAAGAAGCTGATCGCTGGAGGATGTGAGCAGATGTTTCCCTGCTTTCCTGTTTTGCCCATAAGCTCAGTTGTGAAAGCAAACTTGAACATTCTGAAGTATTAGGCAGATGGATGAAATGTGAAGAGGGAGTATTTCAGTTACTGAGATTTGGTTTTCAGTGTTTTTGTAACATTAATATTGTTTATATCTTATAATACCTTTTATTCTGTACAGTAACTTCTGCAGTGTTAAATCAATGCTATTTTGAGTGTCTTCAGTATGTGCTAATGTTCATTTGGAACCTACTACACAACCATAACTGCAGGATATACTAGAAAGAAGTGAGTGATTTTTAAAGATTACGCATATGCGCACACCCAAGCATACCGTGAAAATTTCTATTTTGCAGTTGCAAACTTTTTAAAATGGTTCCTGATGTATATTTGTATGTTACTGCCATTTTCATGTCCACTATTTTCTTTGAACTGCATCATGTCATAGTGTACTGTAGACAATTTGGACGCTGTGGAGGTAGTAACACATCTGGGTACCATTCCTGCACTACCAATCGTCCCACATTGAGCGTGACAGTCCCCGTATTTACCCTTGTGTATTGCATGGCGCATGTTTGTGTGCGGGACTCCCATTTGTCCCCCGTTTGTGTGGGTCCAGGCATGCCGCGTACCCCCCTAGTTATGCTTTGCTTCCTTGACATTCGTGGCCATGCGTGGGTCTCCCGCATTGGTAAATTCAAATGTTGGCAGGTATGCCATTCAGCTATTACTAAATTCCCCAATATTACAATACCCTAAAGACTGTGACTTACTGGTGTTTGCCTACTATACATATAGTAAGCTAGTATGAATATTCGGATGTAGCCTATAAGAGTTGTTTAACAGTAATAGAGCTGATGCAATACAGTTTTCAGTGGGATTAAAAGCACTCAGACACAGAGTTCATTTAACACTGCAAAATTTGGTTATTCCATTGTTAATAAAGCCTGTGATTTTGTGATCTATTTTGAAGTAAAGCTGTTCACTGTTAATTTTATTCGTCAATTTATAAGTCTCAAGGCCGGGTGTAACAGGCCGAAATATACCTCACCGGTACATCTACCCCAGTGTAAGAGTTACTTAGGGTGGTATATTTTGAATGAGGAAACAGAAATAGCGTAGCCTAAATAATATAGCAAAAAATATCCTCTGAATATAACAAGGGGTAGTGTATGGAAGTAAATCTGTGCCATCAGAGTTTGAATTTGAATTTTTAAGGATGAAATTTTTTTTTGCATCAAAATAAGAGTTTGAAGTTGAATTTCCAAGGTTGAATTTGTTTAGCATCAAATTATTCAGCCTAAAAAAATTCTACCTAAAAAAATTCAACCTCAAAAATTCTACCTAAAAAATCTAAACCTGAAAAATTCTACCTAAAAAAAATCAACCTCAAAAATTAAAATTCTAAAAAAAAAAAAAAAATTAAACCTCAAAAAATAGAAAAGTGGGGAGAAGCAATCAAAACCTGTCTCAGTTGTCCAGCTTTCAGCCAATCACGTTTTGCTCCACTGGTCATGTGACACCAAGACCAAATGGAAAGCAGAAGAAGAAGATGTGATACATTGCTGAACGTTGGACGACTGAGACAGGGATCGATTACTTCTCTCTGCTTTTCTCTTTTTGAGGTTGAATTTTTATTTTTAGGTTGAATTTTTTTTTAGGTTGAATTTTTTTAAGTTGAATTTTTTGAGGTTAAATATTTTTAGGTTGAAGTTTTGAGGCTGAATATGTTGATGCTAAACAAATTCAACCTTAGAAATTCAACTTCACACTGATTTTGATGCAAAAAACAAATTCAACCTTAAAAATTCAAATTCAAACTTTGATGGCACAGATTTACTTCAAAAGTAGTGCACACTGGATACAGTTTGGCCAGTGGGTATAGTTTGGGCTGTTTACACTGGCTCAGATCTGCACCAGACTTCTTTAAGTCTAGTTGGCTCAGGTCCTGTTCAATTATCAGTATGTGCAACTTATTTTAATAATTTTGGGGTGTCAAAATGGTGTTTTCTCTTTATTTAGGGTTTGATATTTTGACTGAACTTTTAAGGAACCCTCATTTTTATGTTTGAGCCCAAACAATAGTGCAATCATACACATGGCATGACAGATTCTAAACCAGATAACCAAAAACAAGAACGTAAAAGTATTTTCACTTCTCTCTTCTTGTTACAAAGTAAAAGTCAAACACTTGTGAAGGCTTTTACAGTATGACTGATGAGGTTTGTCTTGCCAATATGATTACAATGCGCCCGAATGTATCAAATTGTTTTGGTAGTCTTGAACTCAGCACTGTGCCAAAAAAAGATGAATTACTGTATGGCATTTTGATTTGTGTGTGCCACTGCATGTATCCATCCCCTAAACTGTCCACAGAAAAGAGACTGTAAAAGTGATGATTCAGTTGTAAGTAAGTTTAAGTAAATTTTAAGTTAGAATGGCCAAAGCAGTGGGTCACCCCTCAGAGTCTGGTCTGCTTGAGGTTTCTTCCTCACCATCATCAAAGGGAGTTTTTACTTGCTCAAGGGGGTCTGGTAAGGTTAGCGCCTTGAGACAGTTTTGTTGTGATTTGGTGCTTTATAAATAAAATCAATTGTAGTGAATTTAATTTCCATAGCACCTTTCACAGATAAGACATCACAAAGTGCTTCACAAAGTAAAATACAGAGAAGGTACATTTAAAAGAATGATTTTAAAAACAGGAAAACACAATAAAAGAATGAAACAATAAAAACCCTTGTCTAACTAAAAGAATACATCAACAGCATATACACAGCGAAGGGAAAGAAGCAGAGTGGTCCACAGCCTTGGTGTTGCTGCTGCAAAGGAGTGATCACCTTGCATCTTAAAATTGTTTTGTGGGATCACAAGTAACATCTGGACTGCTGATCTCAGACTGCAGGTCAGAGTGTGTAGCTGTAGCAGGTCAGAGATGTAAGGGTCAGCTTGGCCATGCAAGGGTATAAACCTTAGGGTCAAGATTTTAGAATGTATTCTAAACGTCACAGGTAACCAGTGAAGGGAGGCTGAAACAGGCGTAATATGGGCCCATTTGTGTGTTCCAGCTGAAAGCCTTGCAGGAGAGTTCTGGACGACCTGAATTCAGTCAAGCTCCTTCTTATTTATACAGGAAAAAAGACTATTACAATATTCCAGACATGAGGATATAAAAGCAAGCTTAATCATCTCCAATTCAATTGTGTATTTATATTGCATACTGTTTTTCTTTTTTACTTTCACTCTTGATACTCTGTGTGCTTCTTACCCTGTGTGCTGCTATACAATGCTGCTGGAACCTCAGTTTCCCTGAGGGACTCTTCCCAAGGGATCAGTAAAGTTCTATCTAATCTAATCTAATCTAATCTATTCTAATCTAATCTAATCTTGGACACAAGACGTTTCAATTTAGAAATATTTCAAAGCTTTGGCTTTTATATTTTTATTTAATTTTTTGTCATAATGTAATTAGTTTTCACTTTGAGGTTAAAGGATATATTTTTAGAAGTTTTAATATAAAGAAGCCAATTTTTCTTTTAAAAATTTGATGCCATAAAAATTTCAAACATAAAATTTCAAGGATCCCCTAACGTTTTCACATGGCTGTATATGTTGGGCTCAAACATCAAAATGACCAGTGTGGTTCTTTATTATTATGATGATGATGATTATGTCAAATGGGTCATGATCATACTGCCCTTCACCTAATTATGTAAGAGCATGATCAGATATTTTTAAGTAGAATAAAATATTGCACTGCTTTGCAATGTATTAAAAAAATCACATTGTATTTATAAATCTTTACTAGCTAATCCCTTCATTATTTTTGTGTGTGTGTGACTAGACCCACGTGTGTCAACATGAGACCGTGAAGGAACTGCATGCTACAGATATTTAAAAAAAAAACCTGTAATTTAATGGATTTTACCTGAAAATATGTTTCCATCCTTATAAGTAGTGCAGCTCTAAAAGTGCACACAATTCCACTCAAGCAGGAAGTACTATATTAACTGACAGATGTGAAATACTTTCATACAAAATTAATTATTCAGGCTCACCAAAGAGGAAAAACATGTTTACGGTACAGTTTGTAATGTCTATATATTTGTATTGTTGCCACTGCACTTTGTCAATCAAAATTACCTTTTTTAAAAAAAAAAAACATGTGTCATTTACATTATGAACTGTGTTAAATGTTTTGTGATGCCAGTTTTGGTCATTTATTAATGTACATTCATACATGCAGTACATATTGTTGTGTAATGATTTGATGAAATCAAATGTGGTGAACCATCCATGTTGCCTTACAAACAAATATTTTTATTATTTTATTATTATCATTTAAAGGACATTATTGTCTAAAGTGCATATGTTATTGATATACATTTATACATTGTACATGTGAAACACAAAATTACATGATTTCAGCTGGTGTAATAGTATGTGTGGCTGTGTGTTATTTATTTATTCATGCTGACTATTTTAGAGGGCCCAGACATGAGGATATAAAAGCAAGAATAATCATCTCCAATGTAATTGTGTATTTATACTGCAAACCGTTTTTCTTTTTTACTTTCACTTTTGATACTCTGTGTGCTTCTTACCCTGTGTGCTGCTATACAATGCTGCTGCAACCTCAATTTCCCTGAGGGAGTCTTTCCAAGGGATCAATAAAGTTGTGTCTAATCTAATCTAATCTTGCAAGAGGTTTCAATTTAGAAATATTGCAGAGATCATGGAAACAGTTTTTTTTTTTTAACTGTTAGGAGTTATACATAAGAGTGTCTTTACTTACGCACACAACTGTTTTAGCATTTATGTGTGGTTGTGTTTTATTTATTTATTCATGCTGACTATTTTAGAGGGCCCTGTAAATCACATTGATTGGTAATGATGCAGTGGATGATGCATTCGCTGTATTCAGTTATGCTGGGCAATCTGGCATCATCTGCAGATTGCACTAATGGGGTCTGGTTAGTTGATTCATTCAATATGTATCCCTCCTATTTCCAAGTGCAGTGTGACATAAATGCAGTAGTCTTGTAATGACTCAATCAGGTAATTATTCTTATGATGGATGCACTGCGGTATATAATTATCTTACGTGCAAGTTGAGTTTTTGGTGATGGGACTATGCTCAGGGAAAGAGTCTGCTGGGTTATGTAACAGATACATTTTTATGCGTATTTTTCTTTTCCAGGCTGAGCCGGAGTGAAGTGGAGCAGAAAGGGATACAGCTAGAACCCTCAGGTCTCAATGAGTTGTACAATTACATTGAGTGATGCGGCCTGTTGTTCCAGTTATTTCTTCGAATGGTTGACAACACAGGCAGAGAGAAGATGTGATGTCCTTTCTTAGTATGGATTGTTTGCTTTAAGCCACTTTATTTCACTGCTTTTCAGCAGTCATTGCTTTAGCCGACAGCGTGCAGCAAGTCATGTCAGGGAGCATGCACTGGGGTCATGCAATGCTGCAGTCTACCACCCTACAGAATATGGTTTTTGGTGGTAACCACGAAAGCAGACAAATAGCCTGTCCCCACCTCCCAAAAGCAGTCATTTGTCTGCTGCAGCCAGGTGATAGGTGGGTGACCACTTGGCCTTCTCTACAGCACTTAAGAACCCATGTGCTAGTTCAAGGTCAAGGAGATGTGCGTAACATGACTAAAGCACTGTAGCTGATGCTCCCTCACAGTGCATGTAGTACAAACCTGGAGTGTCCATAAGTAACATTTTGCTTGACACAAAGTCATTCCAGCATTACCAAAGGATTATGGGGAGATACCTATGGTCAAAGACATCCAGTCATCCTCTTAAGTCACTGGTTAGCATCAAGATATCACAACCACAAGTACCAGGAACCAAAAGAACTTGACCTTCATTCTCCTTTTCCCAGAGTACATCTTCATTTTAAAGACCAAGGTTGCAAAGACATGAATGTCACTGCCAGGATGGTATATATGGACCGTATCATTAGCACTTTTCCAGCTGATGCAGTGCTCATAGCATTTTACAATGATGCCTTGTGTTCATCCACTCACTGGTGCACAACTGCACACCAGGAGCAATTTGGGGATTAAAAAAAAACCTTCATAATTGTCCAGTCTGATGGAGATTTGAACTGAGGATCCTCTGATCACAAGCCCACTTCTCTAACCACATAAAGATTTGAGATAAGCAAATCTCCAAATGACAGTTGCAAACTCAGACACTGCAGCTCCTCACCCGGCTTCTCAAATGATGCAATCAGGGCATAAATTGATTTGACAAAAATCACAATATCATCTGCAAATCAACGTCAGTCAGCCTTTCCTGATCAAAAATGAAGAAAGCAACCAAAACTATTGGAATCCATTGCTGTACCGTGCACCCAGCCAATGCAAACATTGAAACACGTATAAACCAGAACACATCCCTGATGAACACCAGAATTCTCTTACTTGTTTTACTATAATAAATTTTTATTATAGAAATGTAATTAAATTTACTTACTTACTAGTTGCAATTCATGAAATCACAGTTTCCATTCCAGAGAGGGACAATAAGTCCCTTCTTCCACTCAGCTTAGTTGATAACTGCCACCAAGATGGAAGTAAAGAAATCTTGCAATGCAAGGAGAACAGCATCTCTGCATGCCTGACGTAGTTCAAACCTGATACTCCAAATCCCTGGCAACTTTCATGGTCTCCTCACAAAAAACCTCCCATATTCCATTCAGGAGTGTTGTCCATGTTTAAAGTCCTCTGCCTGCTCTATAAAACTCTATGGTTAGAGTTCACAAATTGGGCACTTGCATTGACCCTGCAGTTCTGCAGGAGACTCCAGCATCTTCCCTCAAGAATGTGTTGAATCTCCTCAGCTACAGTATCAGTATTAGAATGTCCAGTAGTGCCACTCTGAATGTACTGAACTGTAGTCCCCAGCTTTTACAAAGTTGAAGAGCACTGGGTAATTTTCTCCACATTTGCCATGGGGAACAATACTGGGACTAATACCATCATTGTAGTCAGCTCCGTCAGTGCCTGAAGGTGGGTGAAAATCCATTATGCCGATCGGGATCTCACCTCGGGAGCACCTGGCAGTCATCGAATGAAGCTGCAGGTAAAAGGTCTCACTGAGACACCACTTAGCACAGCTGGAGCATCGACTGAGACAACACACGTCATTCCAAGAATGCCTAAATCTGAAGCTCAAAATGCGGTGGTTGACAGAGGTAATATCTGCCCCCTTTGGAAGGAGCTCGCCTGGCACAGAAATTGCCACTCCTCAACAGCCACTCAACTCCACTGAACAGCCTTGGGCCAGAGGTTATTTTGTCATTTGTAATGCTCTTCTGCTTTCAAATATGCTGTTTAAAAAGAAAGAAAGAAATAACAAAGCCCCACTTCAGCTTTATTTGTTCATATATCTCCTGATAAAAGGTGGCAGTAAAGAATAAAGAAGCTGAGTGGCATAAAATAACAGATTATGTTCTCAAGAATAAAATGCAGTTTCCTTACTGTGCTGCATAGCTCGCATAGCTCGAGTACAGTACTTAAACTAATACAGAGAGCCAAGCTTAAGATAAGAATCCTCAAAAGGAAATAGAGTGCACAGGGATTTATAAGCAAAGGATTCATAAAATAACACCAGCAAGATAATTATATAAAGTTATGAAATGTAAATCATGAGAAACAAGCAGCATAGAGTACTGCAGGTCACAGGTGGAAATCAAAGCAGAAATGTAACGTTTAAAATGTGCATGTTGGGGAATATATGGGACAACACACTACAGTTTGAGCAATTTATGTCTCTTTTTGCTCCCCTACTCCCCCATTTCCTTTGGTGATTTGTACCAAATTTGAAAGGCGAATGACCGTTAACACCAGAATTGCCCTTAAAGGGTTTGTTTTGGCAACATTCAAGGTCACTGGTGTCAAAGGTTAAAAATTTAATTTTTCACTGAGATCTCCACCAAACGTGGCACACATGCATGCAGGCGCTGGAATTACCCTGGCAAAATCAAATTTATCAAAGGTCTCATAAGGTTATCAAAGGTTAACACAGGTGCCAAGTTCATTGGGGACAAAGGTCAAAATTTGAAATGTGAGTCTGATTTGCACCAAATTTTGCACATATACTTGTATATATAGAAAGAGAGAGATGGGTTCCAGAGATGTCCAGCAATGTCAATTTTGCCAAAGGTCAATCACAGGGGCCAAGGTTATGTCTGTTTGTCTGTCTGCCTTTCTCTTTGTTGGCCTACTCCACCCAGGCCCTTTTGATGATCTCTAGTGAAACAGATAAGTCGGTGAAGGCTGACTGTGAAAGTACCTTTAAAGAATTAATTTGGACAAAGGTCAATGTCAGGGAATTTGGTCCAACCCCCCCCCAAATTTGATCCAAAGGGGACAAGTACTTAGTTGGATTCCAGAATTGCCTTGGCAAGGTCAGCCAGAGGTCACTCATTTGAATGAAGGTCAAGTAGTGGGGCAGATATGTGGATAAAGATGTTCACTTCTGGCAGAAAGTATGAAATTTTGCATATAGGGGAATTTTCATTGCCGGATCCAAGAGGTCTGACCATTGGGTTGGCTGCCATGTTGAATTCCAATATGGCTGTTATGTTGTAAGTCACTATCTTGGATTCTAAAGGACATAGGTTGTGGAAATTCTGTACACAAGGGTATTTTGATATGCTGACTTAATAATACAGTTATTAATACATAATTATTAATACATTAGTTATTAATACATAATACAGCTAAGGCCCCATAAAGAAACATTAGGTTATCATCCTTGACATCAGAAAAAAAGTGATGTGGGAGCACAGATTTTATTTTGTATTATTTATTTTTTATTAGAAACAGGTACATACAACGTCATTTCAAACCTGAAAAATGACACCTACAGCACCTGGATACCACGTGAGGAACTGAAAATATCAGATATTTTAAAAATAAATGTTGTTTCCATGTTGAATGCAGTCAGTGTGCTACACACTAGTAGCGTGATAAACATGCATACTGTGTGTGAGTGACACGGAGCAACTGACTGTGGTTGTCAATGACCGTCTTTGGCCAAAGCATACTCACCACCCAGTGGAAGTGTCGGTTTTTGCACCAGCTGTATTGCCGCCAATGAAATTCGGCAAAATAAAAAATAAATACGTATATACATAAAAACTGACGTGGGCCCACTCTGGCCAGAGTAGGACCATTTGTACACTGGCAGTTAACAATGTCAGTGTTAGTTTTACACTGGTGAATTTACTGTGTATTGTTATCCAAAGCTTCTATTGCCTTCTAAAATATTATTGTATTATCAACAACCTAAAATAGACTCTTTAACAAGCCTTTCACATAAGAACAGCCACCTGAAAACTGAGAAAAATGACAGGTTAAGGTATTCCAGCCAGTCTTAAGTGTAAAATATCTGCCTAATTTACCTATAATTGTACTCAATGATATTCTATGCCATCAAAATATCGCTGCATATAATTTGGATTTAATCAAAACCAACAGATTATAAAAACTGTTTCACATTGTTAGCATGTTTACCCAGGACAAGCAGAAGTCTCCCAGGAGAGCCTGCATAAGCCCTGGATTAGTGGACCAACACTCTAACCACTGAGCTATCCTGACTCCTGCTGACAAACTGTCCAACTGACATTCAAAGGTGATGAGGTGAAATCTAATGAACTTATAATGTTGGTGGGACTGGATCCTTTTGGAAAAATGCTTGGATCCAGCAAAATCTGAAAATTCTGTATGCACATTTACATACTTTCTGCCAGATGTGAACATGTTGGGCAATTTTTGTTACATATCTGCCCCAATAAAAGTCATTGGGGTGACATATCTGATTACCGTAGCCCTTACTGTCTTTATGATTGCAGGTATTACCATTTAAAAATATAGCTTCCATGGGGCAAACCTGTCTAACTTTGTACTAGTACCAAATTGGACAGAGAATTAATGTCTGGAAGAACATATGGCTGTAAAATCTGTGCCCACACCAGAAATAAGATTGTGCCATTCAGCATCAGAAAAATATTATATTACACCAACCACACCACTCCTGGATGCAATTTCCGTCTAGTTGTCATCAGTCACGCCTCTATATTCTATGCTCCCATGTTTCTACATCTGACCTGTCGGTGTGATGTACTTAAAGTCTGACATGTGAAAGGTAAACAGAAAGAGAACCAGGACAGTTCCCTGGGGGGTTGCTGTGTTGCTGACTGCCTCATCTGGCATACAACCCTGCAGCCTGACAATCTGTGATCTTCCACTGAAGTTGTTAATAATCCTGTTTACCCAGGAGCAAACTACCAGCAATGCCCTCATCAGGTCTACAATCACTCATACGTGTTGTTCAGTGTACTGGAGGGTGAGTAACACAAGACTATCAAAAACAGGTTTCCTACAACCTCAGTTGATTAGTTTGACTAAAAGATTACTCAAGACATGAATCACTTCTAATCATACTTGGAGTTAATAGTGTTTGTAATTATATGCAGATGATATTATTTTTTACAACCTTAGTCATATTAAAACATTGTTAGTCATAAAGATCACTTTTAACAACTGGATCAGAATTCCGGTTTTCCACAAACTGCTGAAAAGTAAAGCCAACTGTGGACAAAATGGAAAAAGGAAACATGACTTAAATATGTACATCGGTTGCCCATGATCAGAATGTGTCCAAATCTAATATGCTATTTGGACACATTCTGATTGAACCGCTGCCATTGAGTAAATGCTGACAACATTAATTTCCAGGACCACCAGACTGAGAAACAATTTCTGTTCCAAAGTTATAACATCCATCACTCCTTTCTCTGCCCAAACACATCAAAGACAGGAAGAACAGTGATCACCCACCGTATGAGGGTGGGGTGGGCACCATTTCTATAAGTTTTTCAATTTCATAAATTTTTCTGTATGTTGATTTTTTACATATTCAATGAAGCCCTCAGTAATTTCATTCTACATAAGTATGATTACAATAAAGATCTTTCTGATTTGGATTCTTTCTGAGTCTATGTTCTGCCCATTATACCATTATGTGAAGTCATGCCGACCAACCATTGCAGGGGGCTGGTGTCAGAATGTGCAGTGCGTACCTGTGTTGTTAACCTGCTTATGTAAGGTGCATCTGAGTTTAAGGACTTTAAATAAATAAATTAATAAATCACAAGTGAAATAATTATTATGGATTAATACACTCAACAAAAATATAAACACAACACTTTTGGTTTTGCTCCCATTTTGTATGAGATTAACTCAAAGATCTAAAACGTTTCCACATACACAATATCACCATTTCCCTCAATATTGTTCACAAACCAGTCTAAATCTGTGATAGTGAGCACTTCTCCTTTGCTGAGATAATCCATCCCACCTCACAGGTGTGCCATATCAAGATGCTGATTAGACACCATGATTAGTGCACAGGTGTGCCTTAGTCTGCCCACAATAAAAGGCCACTCTGAAAGGTGCAGTTTTATCGTACAGCACAATGCCACAGATGTCGCAAGATTTGAGGGAGCGTGCAATTGGCATACTGACAGCAGGAATGTCAACCAGAGCTGTTGCTCGTGTATTGAATGTTCATTTCTCTACCATAAGCCGTCTCCAAAGGCGTTTCAGAGAATTTGGCAGTACATCCAACCAGCCTCACAACCGCAGATCACGTGTAACCACACCAGCCCAGGACCTCCACATCCAGCATGTTCACCTCCAAGATCGTCTGAGACCAGCCACTCGGACAGCTGCTGAAACAATCGGTTTGCATAACCAAATAATTTCTGAACAAACCGTCTCAGGGAAGCTCATCTGCATGCTCGTCGTCCTCATCGGAGTCTCGACCTGACTTCAGTTCGTCGTCGTAACAGACTTGAGTGGGCAAATGTTCACATTCGCTGGCGTTTGGCACGTTGGAGAGGTGTTCTCTTCACGGATGAATCCCGGTTCACACTGTCCAGGGCACTTGGCAGACAGCGTGTGTGGCGTCGTGTGGGTGAGCGGTTTTCTGATGTCAATGTTGTGGATCGAGTGGCCCATGGTGGCGGTGGGGTTATGGTATGGGCAGGCGTCTGTTATGGACGAAGAACACAGGTGCATTTTATTGATGGCATTTTGAATGCACAGAGATACCGTGACGAGATCCTGAGGCCCATTGTTGTGCCGACTGGGCTGGGTGAGACCCACCAGATATAACTAGTATCGCTCCACCTCCCACACAAGCTCTGGCTCCTTTCCCCACAGCAGGTGACGTTCCACACCCCCAGAGCTGGCCCCTGCTGCCCGGGTGTGGTCCGTCGAGGCCCTCGACTTTCACTGCCACCCAAAGGACAGCGCACCCGACACCAGAGGTTCCCCCTTGTGGGTGGTGAGCCTTTTTCGGGCTGTGCCCGACTGGGCTCCTTGGCAAGCCCAGCCACCAGGCAATCACTGACGGGCCCTACATTCGGGCCGGGCTCCAGATGAGGGCCCCTGGCCGCGTCACGTTTCCTCTACCTCGTTTTATCATGGTGTCTTCTGAACTATTCTTAGTCTGACCTCTCGCCTGAGACCAATTTGCCATGGGAACCCTACCAGGAGCACAAAGACTCCAGACAACACAGCTCTCAGGTTCATAGGGGCATACAAACCACTCCACCTTGATAAGGTGATAGTTCCTGTTTGTGATATTCATGGACAGGATATCGAGGCATAGTCGGGGGAGGAGGGTTTCCAGTTTGGTGGGCTCAGGGTCTCATCACTGCTTTTTGCAGATGTTGTGGTCCTGTTAGTTTCATCGGCCGATGACCTTCAACGCTCACTGGATTGGTTTGCAGCCGAGTGTGAAGCACCTTTAAATGTGAGGGCATGGTTCTCAGCAGGAAACTGATGGATTGCCTACTCCAGGTAGGGAATACAGCCTTGCCCCAAGTGAAGGACTTCAAGCACCTCGGGGTCTTGTTCACGAGTGAGGGGACGATGGAGTGTGAGATTGGCCAGAGAATTGGCGCAGCAGGGACGGTGTTGTATTCACTCTACCGTACTGTTGTGATGAAAGGGAGTTGAGCCAAAAGGCGAAGCTCTCGATCTACTGGTCATTCTTTGTTCTTACTCTCACCTATGGTCATGAGGGTTGGGTCATGACCAAAAGAACTAGATCGCGGGTACAAGCGGTCGAAATGGGCTTACTCAGGAGGGTGGCTGGTGTCTCCTTTAGAGATAGGGCGAGAAGTTCGGTCATCCGTTTGGAGCTCGGAGTAGAGTCACTGCTCCTTCGCATTGAAAGGAGCCAGCTGAGGTGGTTCGGAGCATCTGGTAAGGATGGGCGCCTCCAAGGGAGGTGTTCAGGCATGTCCATCTGGGAGGAGACCCCGGGGGAAGACCCAGGACTAGGTGGAGAGATTATATCTCCACACTGGCCTGGGAATGCCTCGGGATCCCCCAGTCAGAGGTGGACAATGTGGCCCAGGAAAGGGAAGTCGGGAATCCCCTGCTGGAGCTGTTTCCCCCACGACCCAAGCACAGAAAAGTGGTTGAAGACGAGTGAGTAATATAAGTAAATTACCATAGACTCCTGCACTGTATCTTACTGACTGATTTAAATGAACTTGACTCATTAAATCATGGGAGCATGAAAAAAAAAAAAGTGAGACTGGGCTGGGTGAGACCCACCAGATCTAACTAATATCGCTCCACCTCCCACACAAGCTCTGGCTCCTTTTCCCACAGCAGGTGACGTTCCACAACCCCAGAGCTAGCCCCTGCCGCCCGGGTCTGGTCCGTCGAGGCCTTTGACTTTCACTGCCACCCAAAGGACAGCACACCCGACACCAGAGGTTCCCCCTGTGGGTGGTGGGCCCACAGGGTGGAGATGGAAAGTCCATGTTGCGTTGGGGTTTGCAGTAAAAATAGACCAAACAGCTCACACCACACTTCATTATCCTTGGCCAAGTCCTGAAACTCTTCCTGGGGGATCCTGAGGCATTCCCAAGCCAGCTGGGAGCTACAATCCTTCTAGCATGTCCCAGGTCTTCCCTTGGGCTGGCTCCCAGGTGGACGTGCTTGGAAAACCTTCCTAGGAACACAGCCAGAGGGCATCTTCACTAGATACCCAAACAACCTCAGCTTGATCCTTTTGATGCAAAGAAGTAGCGGCTCTACACCGAGTCCTCCAGATATTCGAGCTTCTCCCTGACCCAGAGTAAGTCCGACACCCATTACGGGAATTTCATCTCCACCGCTTGTATCTGTGACCTTGTTCTTTCAGTCAGTACCCAAAATCATAACTATAGGTGAGGACAGGAGAGTAAATCAACTGCTAAATTTTGAGTCTTGCTTTCTGGCTCAGCTCTTTCTTCACCACGATGCTCCGGTAGAGCATCCGATACGGCCAAAATCCATCTATCGATCTCACACTCCAAATTACCCCACTTGTGAACAAGAGCCTGAGATACTTGAACTCCTCCACTTTTTCCTGACCCAGATGGACCAACCTGCTCTTTTCCCACAGAGGACCATGATCTCAGATTTGGAGGTGCCCAGTGGGTCACGGTATTTAATTGAAAAATGTAAATGTTGACGGTTGAGGTCCCCCACCCCCCCAACTGCCCAGCAGCCTCCAAGTCAATATATTATTGTTGTAAAAGCAGATTGGAGGGGAAAATTTAGTTTTGCATAAAGTTTATCCGGGAGCTGAAGCCTTTGTGCAATAAATGGACAACACCAAAGGTACTTTAATGGAAAGAGAGCACACACTTTGCAGGAATTACATAAAAGAAATGACTTCATTACGGTTCAGCACATTTACTGAATGACTGAAACTGTGCAGCAGAGTAAAAATATCCCAGCAGCAGCCACAAAGTGATGCCATCCTGGAGGTCCAGTGGAAATTGACTCTGCCACAAGTAATGGCTATATATAAGGCTGGAAAGGAGAGCTGGCTGAAAAAGATAATGTGCCGTGGTGGTGGTGTGGTAAGGGGTGCAGAGAAAGGCAGAGAGATTATTCAACTACCAGAAGCAGAGAACGTGAATGTGAATGTTAAGCTTTTGAAGAAAAAGCTTTGAGTGTTTTGTTAATTACATGTCTTTATTTGAAGAGCTGAAAGACACATTCATTTACATGAGAATGGAGTCACTCCCTTCCCCAGATTAGGTGTAAACTTTAAATGACTGACTGCGAAATGGAATGGCAAGTAATTGATACAAAATGTTATTGTTGTCTTTTCGGCTGCTCCTGTTTGTTCAGGGTTTTTGGCACAAGTTTTACAGTGGATGCCCATCCTGATGCACTTCAGGTTTACCTGGAGAAATACACACACACACACACACACACACACACACACATATATATATATATATATATATATATATATATATATATATATATATATATATGTATATATATATATATATATATATATATACGAGGTCTATTAGAAAAGTATCCGACCTTATTATTTTTTTCAAAAACCATATGGATTTGAATCACTGTGATTACATCAGACATGCTTGAACCCTCGTGGGCATGCAAGAGTTTTTTCACGCCTGTCAGTTACGTCATTCGCCTGTGGGCAGTCTTTGAGTGAGGAGTGGCCCACCCTCTCGTCGTTTTTTTCATGTTTAGGAATGGCTCAGAGACTGCTGCTTTGTTTGATCAAAATTTTTTCAAAACTGTAAGACACAACTGAGTGGACACCATTTGATAAATTCAGCTGGTTTTCGGTAAAAACAGCTGATGAGAGATTTTGGTCTGGTAGTGTGCCTGACGGCGATCTGCGCTTCGAGGCGGCAGCGTCTCGCCGTTTCAAGTTGAAAACTTCCACATTTCAGGCTCTATTGACCCAGTAAGTCGTCAGAGAACAGAGAACTTTCAGAAGAAGTCGGCATGGAGGAGTTTATTCGGACATTCCATTGTTAACGGACATTTTGTAATGAAGAACGTGCGGGCAGAGTCGCATGTCGGGCTGGACCCGACCGCGGGGGGTCGCGACAGGAAAAAACACCTCCGTGTTGGAAACCTTAACGGGCAAGTTGGAACATGCCCAAGCTGTTAAACAATTTCTCAGTTACTCACTTGTTGAAAGCCATCAAAAGCCGCCTGAATTTTACAAATGGTTTTCAACACGGAGGTGTTTTCCTGTCGCGGCGCACACAGATTCGCCGAGATCGTCACGGAAACGACTCGGTGAATTTGCTGCGCACGTCTTTCATTAAAAAATGTCATTAAACAGTGGAATGTCCGCATAAAGTCCTCATGCCGGCCTCTTCTGAATCTTCTCTGTTCTCTCACGACGTCCTGGGTGAATTAAGCCTTAAATTAGGATGAAAAAACTCACGCATGCGCACGAGGGTTCAGCATGATTGGTGTAATCGCACGTCATTCAAATCCATATAGTTTTTTAAAAAATAAAAAGGTAGGATACTTTTCTGATAGACCTCATATATATATATATATATATATATATATATATATATATATATATATATATATATATATATATATATATATATAATGAGAGTGGTGAGGGAAGCCACCAAGAAGGTAACGCAGCCTTGGGCTTTATTTACAACTAGTGCACTGCCCGTGGGGTCTTGCAGGTTCCAGATTGGGTAGTGTTTCTAAAATAGGTAGGCTGATATTTTGCAAGGTGGTAATAAATTATGCAAAATTTCAGTTTTCAATTTAACTGAAAGTGCAGGAAATTAAAATAAGAACGTTCTGTGAATAATTGCATTTATAATTTGGCACATTTAGTTGATGTCATGTTTTATAACTGGCAAGGTTGAGCTATTTCCTGTGTTCAGAGCTTGTCTGGTTACCAGGGACTGATTATTGGTGATATCAACATCCATTGTTCACTGTTATAACCTAAAATCTTTCTCCAAAAATATTAGTCCTATCAATTTCTGTTTTTGCGGCATTCATCCTTGACCCAAAATACATACTCTCCCCAGTTTCTCCATGATCAAAGTTACACACATACACAGCTCTGCTTTTAATATATATATATATATATATATATATATATATATATATATATATATATATATATATATATATATATATATATATATATAATTTATTCATCTGCATGTAGTTGTGGTTGTTGTTGTTAAGAGACTTGCTCAAGTTTGTTTTTTTTTTCTTTTTCTTACATTAGTCACATTAAAAGACGAGCAGGGGTGGTGGCCAAGTGGTTAATGCGCTTGGTTTCAGTTCGGAAGGTTCTGGGTTGAAATCCCACCCCTGCCACATTTCTCCATGTAATGTGGAGTTGCGTCAGGAAGGGCATCCGGCGTAAAACCTGTGCCAAATCAACATGCAGATCCACCTTGGATTTGCTGTGGCGACCCCGAGTGCAAACAAGGGAGCAGCCGAAGGCACTTACAGTCACATTAAGCTCCTGAGGGCTTGGTTCACTTTTGACAGTTTTCTTCATATGACAGAAATCCAATTTTTTTTATAAATTGCTGAAAATGGAAATGCATATCAAAGAGGTATATTGTAAAGCTGTGAATACTCATTACATGGGACATTTGAACATGAATTTTAAGTAATTCAATAGGAAATCTGGTTGGGACTGTACTGTGTGGTATGTGTTGGTTGAATATAATTTCCTGGCCCAGTATCAGGCCATGCAGGTTGTGCCGTACAGTTTGTGTGTATATATATAAAAAATAAATAATAAATAAATAAATAAATAAATATATATATATATATATATATATATATATATGTGTGTGTGTGTGTGTGTGTGTGTGTGTGTGTGTGTGGTGTGTGTGTGTGTATATGTGTGTGTGTGCCCCTCCCTGCTTTTTTTCCGTATTCCATCACTTTCTGCTCTGCACAGTTGTCTGATCTGATAAGAACTCCTGATTGTGTGCACATGATGTAACTCATCAATTCTAGGTAGAGCACTGAGAAATGGAAAATACGTATAATAGTGGAGGACTGAGGAGTTTGAAGAACCACTGGTTTAACAAATCAGTGGTTCATTGAGCAACACCTCCCTCTGTTGGCTGTAAAAGAGCAATACAAATAATTACCTTTCTCTCATTTGGTTCCAAATTGGTTTATTCCATTGTAAGGATATTTGATGGTCAGTAGGTTGAAGAGTAGATGGAACATTTTTAAAACTGATTCAGTAGAATAAACCAATATTATATATTTTAAAGAGAAAACAGTGTGTAATTGTTGCTTCAAACCCCACGTTCTTTCAGTCACAATTCTGGGCAGCAAAACTTCAGCTGGTTCATTTTGTCCTCATAGACAGTGTCTTAAATGTGTGTATTTTTTTTATTTTTTTTTTAGAAAATCTAAAATGTCCATTTTATGATTTTTCATTTCAAATTAAATATAAAAAATCATCAGTTTATTCATCTAATGACTTTATTTCATTGTTCTCTAACTTAATATACTCTTAGAATACTTTTTATGATGAATCCATGTTGTGTAATAACAGTGGTGTCCAAACTATTCCTGAAAGGGCCAAGAGGGTGCAGGTTTTATTTGCAGCCACTGACTCCAGCAGGTGATTTCACTGATGAACATCACTTTGAGCAGGTGGGATGAGTTCATCAGTGAAATCACCTTCTAGAGTCAGATGGCTGCAAAGAAAACCTGCACCCTCTTGGCCCTTTCAGGAATAGTTTGGACATCACTGCTTTATAATAATCCATAGTGTAATATTCATAGTGCTACGCTACAGTAGGTTTCAAGTTCAAATAATTGCTTGATTTATATGGCAAGGTCTTAAGATCAAATCTAGACTTGAGGTTCTTATCAGCTTTCCAGCAAACTGTAGTTGTAGTAGTCATGTCTTGTTTTAACAAAAACCTTCTCTGCTCTACCATGAAACTATATAACAGGCGATGCATCAGACAAAAGTTGCACAATGCCGATTTTGTCCAGTCACAGCCACACAGAGTTGTATCTCCTTCAGACTCATCATGGGTGTCTTGGTGACTTCCTTTACTTGTCTCCTTCTTTCACGATCAATCAGTTTTCAAGAAATGTGTACTCAAGACAATTCTGGTGGCATGGTAGGTTAGTGGTTAGCACTGTTGCCTCACTGTCAGGTTTTTTGGTCTTTTGGGTTGCTTTTGGGTTCTGTCTGCCTCTTGCTCTGTCTTTCTGGTTGGTGGTTCTCTGTCCTTCTTTCTCTTGTCTCCCTCTCTGGGCTCTTGGTGGTGGGTGTTTCCCTCTGTCTGGCCACACCCCGGTTCTGGGAGCTTCTTCACACACCTGTTCTTGATTTGCAGTTAGTCACCTGGGTGCTTTATAAGCTTCACAGTTTGCCTTTATGCTTCGCCAGATCGATGTGCCTAGTGCCTCTTTCCACCCTTATTCTTGTATTTTTGCCTTGCTCTGATTGGCTCATTGTGTTTTTTGACAACCTGCTTGTGTACCTCGACCACGCCTTTAGCCTGATGCTTTTGATCCTGTTGCTCTGTGTGGACTGTCTTTCTGTGTACCGACCTCAGCCTGATAATCCAGTAAACGTTTTATGCCACTAAGCTGTGTTCCTGCGTCCTGCATTTGCGTCCTGCCTGTCCTATCGACCAAACCTGATACTCACAGCAAAAGTCTCTGGTGTTTGATTCCACCCATGCCCACTTCCTGTCTGTGTGGAGTTTGCATGTTCTTCTCCCCGTGTCTGTGTGGGTTTCCTATGGTACTTCACTTTCCTCCCACAATCAAAAAACATGCTTCTTTTATTTATTTATTTTTGTTCATACAATAAAAGTTAATGGTTAATAGTCACTTTGCTACACAATTTACAGGTTTACCAGTTTACCGTTAACGTTATAGTTAGCAGATTAGCAGTTATCTATGCTAACTTTATGGCTAGCTGTACCCACCACTTATATTGGAACAAAGTCCTGCAGGAGATTTACTCAACCAAAGCGCTAAAGCCTCATTTTTGGAAAAGTTCAAGAAGATTTCTTTATTTAAGATAATTTACAGCATTTTTGCAATGCAGTTTTTGCCGATCCATCTGGCACACATGGACGTAAAATACAGAAACTCCTTCACCACATTCTCATGGTGAAGGAGAAATAAACATCACAATTACAAGAAAACTGACAGAGACACATACTGTATGCCATTTAAGATGCCAATAAGTGTTTAACAAAAGCCTCATAATTTATGCATCCGTTAGCATCTTCTTGGTTTTGCATTAGCTGTTCCACTTCATTCTCCTTCATCTTCTCACCTGTGGCCCAAACATGAAACCAAACTGTCAGCTGCACATCTGTCCTTAAAGCCACAGCTCCATAAAATCACATGGCTGTGCGTCACTGCGTCACGTCAACTTACCTAGCGTTGCCAGAACGTGCCTGAGCTCAGCGCCCATTACAGTACCATTCCCCTCTTTGTCAAACACACGAAGGCCCTCAACAAAGTCCTCATATGTTCCCCGGTCTTTGGCCTTACAGATGTGTTGGTGAATGGGCAGAAACTGGTCAAAGTCAAGCATCTTCGTCTGCATGTCTATGGAACATGTCCCAAAGGTGCATCAGGTGTTGTCAAAGCAGCAAAGTTTGAAGTTAAGTTGTTTGACTGTTAGACACCAGAGTCACTCAACACAACACCTACCTTCAGGTTTGGGTTTTCCAAGAACATACATGATCTCCTTGTTCGTTGGGTTCTGGCCCAAAGCCCTAATGAGATCACCACACTGAGCGTAGGTGATTTTCATCTCGTTTTTTGGTGTAATGTCAAACAGCTGAAAGGCATCTTTGAAGTCTGTGAACACAACAAAGCCACGTTATTTGTTTGTCCCACCCATCGATTTCTATTTCATCCACTACATGGTTGGATGCAGCCTGTGAGCTCTTGCCAGCTTGCTTATTGTTATTCTGCATCATCAGGCATGAGATTAAATAGAAATATGATGATGCGCTGATTTAAACTTGGGTTAAAGTGATCTGAAAATGCTGTATTGTGCAGCATTCGAGTACAAAGGAATGTCAGCTGGTTAAATAAAGGTTAACTAAATAAAAAATAAATAATAATTAATTGTGATGTGACCTTTCATATGTGTGTATTATGTGCAATATAAATGATGTGGGGAAACGACTGAAATTGCTGAAAAAAGGTTAGAAAATTATTTTTGTGTCCATCTGTATTCTGTAGTGACTTCAATGTTACTGCCTGAATGCGTTGTCGCGATAAATATCTCACCATTTGTTAAGCGATTCAATTAGAAGTCTCACTTTCATAAGTCTCAATTGATCCCTTTTTAATTAGCCTCTTCACATCAGGTTTTCCATCCTGAGATATTCTGTAAGTGCAAATTCATAGAATGGAAATGCTTTTTCTCTCAATTTGTTGGGTCACATGACACTCACTTTGACTTTGTATATTTTACTAATATGAGAAAATACACAAATGAGATTAATTTGCAGCTGATCTGCCTGTGTCAGCCTGATCCCGTCAGATCTCAGAAGCTAAGCAGAGCAGGATCTGGTTAGTACTTGGATGGGAGACCTCTTTGGAACACCAGCGGCTGTGTGTGTTTCGCCAGGTAAAACTGGAGTTGTGTCAGGAAGGGCATCCAGTGTAAAACTTGTGCCAATTACCAATGTGGGTACGGTTGTATCCGCTGTGGCGACCCCGAATAAAGAACCGGGAGCAGCCGAATGAACGACAACAACACAAATGAGATTAATTTCTCCATAATATACTTCATATTCCAGTGTAGTGTTTTCAGATTTCTTTCAACTTGGCCAAGAAATTATTGAATAATCTTACTTTCACCCTGGCTGGTGTGACGGTTTCATTTTATTTATTTCATTTGAAATTTTCACAGAGAAGTGCTCTGAAAAAGCAACGCTGCAGGTGAGTTAAGAGCAGTCTTTAATATTAGTATCTTTAATATGATGCGATCATGCCAAACTTTTTTCACCCCTGATTATTTCCCATCTTTAATTTCATAATGAAATTAATTAAGGATCGGACTCATGTCTGGTGTTGTAGCAGGCATAATGTGTTTATGACAAATTGATGGTATTATTTTATGTCTGGACTGAGACTAACAAATTCATTCAAGTCTGTTATATCAATCTGATTCTCTTCTGTATTTGTTTTGACAAATAGTGGCTGTACACATGTGGGACTGACTTTGAATAATGTAACAGCACAGTAAAAGCACAGAAAATGCAGATTTATGGCCATTTGATTTGATTTCTATTGATGTCTGGTTATTAAACGCTAACCAAGATGGCGGCGCTCTGGCAGCAGCCAACAAATGAGTGGTTTGCTGCGGTCCTCTGTCTAGTGTGGATTAAATAGAAATCGATAGTCCCACCAAAGAGGTTTAGCTTGGTTGAAATATTGCTTGACATATGAGGAAGGTCCTGTTAGATATGGGTAGTGACACAGTCTGATTAAAACATTTGGCCTGTCTTGGAAGTATTATTGGAAAAATGATTACTAACTGATTCTGTTAAATTCCACTTGTCTGCATAGATAGATAGATAGATAGATAGATAGATAGATAGATAGATAGATAGATAGATAGATAGATAGATAGATAGATAGATAGATAGATAGATAGATAGATAGATAGATAGATAGATAGATAGATAGATAGATAGATAGATAGATAGATAGATAGATAGATAGATAGATAGATAGATAGATAGATAGATAGATAGATAGTCATTACAACAAGTTCAATGAAATTTCTTCCCACACAATCACCTCAGACAAAAATACAATTAAACAAGTTGAATGTAATAATGGCATAATAATGGGGGGGTGGCAGTAGTGTTCCACGTGGCTGTGAGCTCAGAAGGAGTGGCAGAGTGGAGGCAAGGGAGAGTGGTGGAGGTGGCAGAGGGAAAGATGGGGCGTGCGTCATGAGTGCAAATGAGATGAGTTTGTATCAGCCAGCTGAGTTTGTATCAGTTTCTGTCAGTGTGTGCATAATGTCTTGAGTTGCCTTGACAACAACAGACTGACTGTTGGGGAGGGCAGAAGATAAGAGAGCAGCCGAATGGTTCATCAAGGCCGTAGAAATTCTTCTGGAGGAAAACAGCGGGGCATTTTGACCTTCGGAGGCTGATAAGCCTGCCATGTTTGGAGTTAAGCAGAGAAAGCACATTTGCAGCTCCTCTAACCAACCAAATACAATTTATGAGTATTCCCTGGTCTACGACATCTTCCTTTGCAAGGCGTACATTTGCTGCAAGATGTTATCCAACTTACGTCTGAGTTCAAGGGTTAATGTAGTCTGTGAATGTATTGCCTTGCCCAACTCATTAATCATGACGGACAGATGAGGAAAAGTATAAATAAATCCTCCACAGAGGTCCTCCACACCACTTCTCCCAGGCCTAGAGAACATAGCCCGCAGGGTAGTTTCCATCTGGGCACGCAGGATAAATGGACTGCATTTATATAGCGCTTTTCCATCTGCATCAGACGCTCAAAGCGCTTTACAATTATGCCTCACATTCACCCCGATGTCAGGGTGCTGCCATACAAAGCGTTCACTACACACCGGGAGCAATAGGGGATTAAAGACCTTGCCCAAGGGCCCTTAGTGATTTTCCAGTCAGGCGGGGATTTGAACCCATGATCTTCTGGACTCAAGCCCAACACCTTAAAAGGGAGGTGATGGTCGAAAAGGGTCACCCAGCCCTGATTTAATTGTTGAAGAAATGGTGTCAATAGTGTTCAGAGACCAGCTGATCAATCCCATGGTTATTCCAAATATAGTTTGAAGAATTCAAAGTCGAGTGAAGTAGGGACTTTGAAGGTTGGACCAGAGATAGAGGAGGAGAGAGGAGAGATGTGACCGCCCTCACTGAGTCCCAAGAGCATAGCACTGCAGATGAAGAATTTTAATTATTTTACAAATTTAATATGGAAACACAATGGTTCCCAAACTAGGTGGTAGGCCACTGGAGTGTGGGTGTTGAGGCCGCATGAGGAAAAAATATGAATTCAGCAAAATGGGAATTTATGTAATTTATGTGGAAGAGTTTACAGGATTGTTTTAAATGAATTACAGGAAGGAACATGATCTTCAAAATACAAGGATCCTTCATGCCAGACAAAAAAACAAAACAAAACAAAAAACCATAAGTAGAAAATCTTACAACTATAACTTCGATTAGCACACCACCTTTCCAAAGGACAGACAAGTGGATGTGCTTGTTTCTGGATGACAGTTCTGAATGACTTTTGATGAGCACTAATCAGATACTAACACAGTGTTTTCACAGTGTAACAGTATCTGTGTGGCAGACAACTAGGTTTTTTTTAGCACAGTTAATGGAGGATAAAAACAGAGAATGTTAGAAATAGTCCAGAAATCGATTTACAATACTGTCCTCACCTACGGTCATGATCTTTGGGTAAAGAACAAAAGAACAAAATCATGGGTGCAAGCGACCACATAGGGTAACTGAGCTTACACTGATTGACAGGGTGAGAAGCTTGAATATCCAAGAGGGACTCGGCATAAAGCCAATGTTCCTTCACATCAAAGGAGCCAGCTGAGGTGGAAATGCCTCCTTGGCATCTTCCTAGGGCGGTCATCCAAGCACATCTAACTGCGAGGAGGCACCGGGGCAGACCCAGGACATGCTGAGGGATTATGCGTCCCAATTGGGTTGGGAGCACCTTGGGATCCTTCAAAAGGAGTAGGTGGCCTGGCTGAGGATATGGAAGTGTGGGTTAAGCTGCTTTGTCTGCTGGCACTGTAACCCGGACACAGATAAATGACAGAAAATGAATAAATGTGTCTTTCCTCAAATCTGGAACGGCAGCCAAGAGCAATGGATTGACTGAAATGAATACACATTACTGAACAGGGAATTGTACACGTATGTTGGACTCACACTTGGCCCCTGTAAAATATGGCCCTTAATGGCTCCTGACTTGGGAAATTCCTAGATCCTCCCTGGACTGTTGCAGCGTAAAGGATTACTGCAACAACAGACTCAAACTTACCCTCAATTTGCTCGGGGGTGAATTCCAGCTGAAAGAGACAAAGAAACAGTAAATACTGCTGATCACTCAGGACATAACCAGTGCACAAAGCAACTGATGTAATTGGACTGTGAACAAAGTGTGTTTAAAGTGATGAACAAGTAACCCTCCTTAACATCACAACCAAACATTTGGGCATCCTGAAATATAGTGCATCTGGAAAATATTCACAACGCTTCACTTCTTCCACATTTTGTTACGTTACAGCCTTATTCCAAAATGGACTCATTTCATTTTTCCCTCAAAATTCTGCTCGCAACACCCCATAATGACAACATGACAACACGTTTTTTTAGTTTTTGCAACTTTACTGAAAATGAAAACTAATAATTCATGTGAACTTAGTTATTCACACCCTTTGCTCAGTACTTTGTTGATGCACAATTGGCAGCTATTACAGCCTCAAGTCTTCTTTAACATGATGCAACAAACTTGGTGCAACTATCTTTGGCAGTTTTGTCCATTCCTCTTTGCTCAAGCTCCATTAGGTTGGATTGTGAGCGTCGGTGTACAGCCATTTTCAGATCTCTCCAGAGGTGCTCAGATTCAGGTCTGGGCTCTGACTGGGCCACTCAAGGACATTACAGAGTTGCCTGAAGCCAGTCCTTTGATATCTTGGCTGTGTGCTTAGGGTCATTGTCCTGCTGAAGATGAACTGTCGCCCCAGTCTGAGGTCAAGAGCACTCTGGAGCAGGTTTTCATCCGGGATGTCGCTGTACATTGCTGCATTCATCTTTCCCTCAATCCTGACTAGTCTCCCAGTTCCTGCCACTAAAAAACATCCCACAGCATGATGCTGCCACCACCATGCTTCACTGTAGGGATGGTGCCTGGTTTCCTCCAACAATGATGCCTGGTATTCACATCAAAGAGTTCAATCTTTGCCTCATCAGACAAGAGAATATTGTTTCTCATGGTCTGAGTCTCCTTTAGGTGCTTTTTGTCAAACTCCAGGTGGGCGCCATGTGCCTTTTACTAAGGACAGGCTTCTGTCTGGCCTCTCTACCATACAGGCCTGATTGGTGGATTGCTACAGAGATGGTTGTCCTATTGGCAGGTTTCCCTCTCTCCACAGAGGAATGCTGGGAGATGGACAGAGTGACCATCGGGTTCTTGGTCATCTCCCTGACAAAGGCTCTTCTCCCCGATCACTCTGTTTAGCTCTAGGAAGAGACCTGGTGGATCTGAAGTTTTTCTATTTATGGATGATGGAGTCCACTGTGCTCATTGGAACCTTCAAAGCCACAGAAATATTTCTGTACCCTTCTCCAGATTTGTGCCTTGAGACAATCCTGTCTCAGAGATCTGCAGACAGTTCCTTTGACTTCATGTTTGGTTTGTGCTCTGACCTGCACTGTCAACTGTGGGACCTTATATGTAGACAGGTGTGTGTCTTTCCAAATCATGTCCAATCAACTGAATTTATCTCAGGTGGACTCCAATTAAGCTGTAGAAACATCTCAAAGATGATCAGTGGAAACCTGATGAGCCTGAGCTAATTTTGAGTTTCATGGTAAAGGCTGTGAATACTTATGTACACATGATTCCTTTTTTTAAATAAATTGGAAAAATAAAGAAATAAATACATTTTTCGCATTGTCATTATGGGGTATTGTGTGTAGAATTTTCAGGAAAAAATTAATTGCATCTATTTTGAAATAAGATTGTGGCTTTGCAAAATGTGAAAAAGAGAAGCGATGTGAATACTTTCTGGATTCATTGTAGGCTAACTCTAGCTGCTCATTTTTATTTTATTCATTTATTTATTTTTATTTGCAAATGACCCCAGGGCTGCCTTCCTGTCACAGCACGTAGTTAAAATCCATCAGTACCAATAATTTTGGATATTGTCATACTTTATCATTCCCACTTTATGATGTCACAAATATTTTTTAATAATTTATTTTTTAACTTTACGCTGGGGTTATCATATTACATTCTGAAATATGTATATTTCTTTTGATTTCCTTTTTTTTAAATGTAATTTTTTTTTTTTTTTTTTTTTTTTACAAATGTCAAACACAAACATGAATAAAGGATGTGATCAAAAGACCTAGACCAAAATGCTTACTATAGTTAACTAGTGGACAGAACTGTAGGTCACTAGATAGCTAGTGAGGTGAATACTTAGTTAACGTCACAGCTTTTGCAGCTTACCAGTAAACTAGTAAGACTGAAATTTTCAGACAAAAGGGCCACAAATGCACCAAAAAGCAGACAGGTTGGGACTTCTGAAACCTTACTCGTGATACACAGGTTTGTGTTGGAATTGGCTTGACAAAAGGGCCACTAGATGCAAAAAAAGTGATTATAGATGTTTTGATCAGCTCGTTCAACAAAATGCTTAACTAGTGCAATCAAATGCTCAATTAGTGTTGACAGGCTGTTGACAAAGCTTGAACTAGTGAAGGAAACTGAAGTCTGAGATCAAGGATATGGAATGAATGCAGTGATCGCTTTCCCTATTTGTGCATGAAATCCAGTTCATTTTTAATTTCATGTGCACAAGATAAATAACATTGGCAGTGCATTCATTTTTTGTTCTGAATCCAAGGCTCCATACACTACAGCCCTGCAACTTGCTTTCATCTAGTAGATGAACAAAACAAAGTTACAGTTTTAAAAAGTAATAATAGTTTGAAATAAAAAAAAAATGAGTAAATTAAATGTTTTTTTCATACACTGTCTCAATCAAAATGTCTTAATTTAAAATGAAAAGGATTCAGATATACCTGATGTGTGTGTGTGTGTGTGTGTGTGTTTTTTTTTTTTTTATGTTTCCACTAAATATTGCAGCTGGTGTTATGTTTTACCGTCACTGATGCGGGGTCAAACTCGGGGGTCTTGGGCCGCTCAGGCTCGGGAGGTTTGGGAGGTGCTGCGGGTTTCGGTTCTTCTTTCTTCTTAGGGGCCATTGAGCACCTCTTACCTGGAGTCACAGAGGAGGACTGAGGGGTCCAGCACGCTGCATGTGAAGGTGACCACCCCTTTATCCCGATCCTCAAGTGTCATCTCCGCCCCCTCCATGAGCGCCACGCTGCCAACAATAGGGAGCGCTATATAAGGCCATGGCATTGTGTTTCTATTTAAGACAAAGGTTGCAGTGTGCAGCATGTGTGCAGTATGTATGATCATCATCACCACCTGACTGCTTGAAGTCTATTATCTGAAATCCCTGGAACCTTCTTTTCATCAGGTTATTTCCATCAGCAGGAGTGAGACCTCACTTAACCTTGGTAACCTCAGTAACCTCAGACTCCTGACCTCATCCAGTGAAGTGTGGTGGTTATCGGAGAAGAAAGGACAAAGAAAATATCCACTGGATAAGAAGTGATGGAGATGTTTAAATCAAATTTACATTGACAGCCCACATTCACCCAATCACACGTACATACAGGTCAAAATAATTGGGGTTGAAGGTCAAATTTGGATTTTTTCACTCCATGTTCACCAAATCTGACTCACATGTGTAGACAGGTTCTGGAATTGAGATCAAATTTACTCAAGGTCAGAAGGTCCATTGTTGTAGTCAAGGTTAAAGGGACAAATATAAAATTTACATTTTTGTTTTTCAGTCTTAATTTTCACCACACTTGGCACATGTGTGAGGTGGATTCTGAAATTGCTGAGGTGAGGGAAAAGTTACCAAAAGATCACTCATCGGAGTCAAGATCACTGAAATCAATGGTAAAAGTTTGATTTATCACTCCAGTTTGCAATAAACATTGATGTGTGGGTTGTGTTTATGTGTGTGTGGTGCGTTCCCGGTCCTGGTTCCCCTTGTGGTACTCCTTAGTTCTTTGTCTTGGACCCGGTGTTGTCTTGGTGTTGTCTGTCTCCTTTTCTCTGTCTAAGGTTCATGGTCACATTCCTCTGTCTCTGTCAGTCAGCTGTGTGGGTGGCCCTCAAGTGTGTGTGTGTGTGTGATCTGATCCTTTCCCTGTCTCGTCCCGTCAGTCGTGTGCCTCTTCCTGGTGTGTGACAGCTCTGACTTGCTCCTCTGTTCTCTGTGTCCCGGCTCTTGTGATCATGTTTTATTTTGGCCCCTGTTTTGCTCTGTCCATTACATATAACTTTCTGTTATCGTGATGTTTTCCGTTATATTATTTTCTCAGAGTATTTCCCATTTCAGTTCTGATTTTAAACATATTTATTTCCATGTTAGTTTCTGTAGATTTGCCCTTTTTTCACCATGTGGAGTTTGTCACCTGTTGGAACTGCTGTGTAAATAAATCACTTTGGTTTCGGCACTGGGTTCTGGAATTGCCCAATACTGTCAAATTTATCAGAGGTCAATCACTGGGCCTAAAGTCATGTCGGCCTGTCTATTTGTTGGCCTACTCATCCCAAATCAGTCTCCTCATTTCCAAACCAAACTTGCCATGTCAGTCATGGCTGACCCTGAAATTGCTCCACAAAGAAGTTATCTGACAAAGGCCAAGCTCAAGAAATTTGATTTTCAACCCAATTTGCAACAAATGAGGCACAAACTTAGGTGGATTCCAGAATGGCAAGGTCAGCCAGAGGTCAGTTGTTAAAGTTAAGGCTAAAGTCTCTGAGGTCAAATGTCAGCCTGCCATAGCTCTGACTGTCTTCATGCCTGTATGTACCTAGTATCATCAATTTATTTAAGTTAAATATGAAAACAAGCGTAACATTGACACAAAACTAATAAAATATCCATTTAGCTTTCAATTATGGTCAGAAATTATTCTGTAGAAAAACAAGTACAAAGCATTCAAAGTGATACCGAGGTGTTAAGATTGTGTGTTGAATGGCTTTCAAAGTAGATTTTTGCACTGCAAAAAATTGACATCTAAGAAGGTAAAAAAGACTTGTTTATAGAAAATTTGACTTCATTATTTTCTAAATAGAAAAATAATCTTGAGAAGCATTTTTTACATAAGAAAAAAAAAGTCTTATTTTGGGAAAATGTATCTCACTTTTTCTTAATAAGTTTTCCAGTTAATATCAAGCTGTATTTAACCAGTAACAAGGAAACACAATGGATTCAATCACCCAAGCAAAGGAACAAGATTGTTTTCCTTATTTTAAGACAGAGGACTAATCTTAAAATAAGAATTCTGTCTAGTTTTAAGGCACATTTTGATTATCAGTGCCTAGACATTTTGCTAGTTTTGAGAATTCTAATCCAGTAATTTTTTTCTTACCCCACTGGCAGATTTTTTTGCTTAAAACAAGACAATTTGACTAGATTTCAGATTACACTATGTAACAAATTTTTATTTTTGTTTTGTTCCTGGGTACACAGTGTTTTTTTCCTAACCTGTTATGCCTTAAATAAATAGAAAATAGCTGTTACTCCACAGAAACTTTGCTTCTGTGATCAGGACAATGATATTTTGAAATTTGTCTGTTTTCAAGAATATTCTCGATTCGCCTTCACTACTACTGAGTAGTCTTCTAGAATATTCTTTAACTGCTAGAACTGTCCACAATTTTCTAGAAGTTTCCAGAATTATCTAGAAATTTCAAGAAACTTTTAGAACTTTCTAGAACGTAAAAAAAAAAAAAAAGTCAAAGTTTGTGCTGAATGTAGTCATTTTTCCATAGACTTTAGACATAAGCAGTTGAAATATAACACTTAGAAGCCAGGAACAAAAATTGTGTTACATAGTGTTATTTGTCTTATTTTAAGGGGCACAGTTTTTGCAGTGTGCTGAATAAGAGTGAAATGTTGCCCGCTCCCTATGTAAGACCCAAACCCTCTTTGGAATCACAGGAGCTGCAGAGAGGGCATAGATGGATTTGGATGAAAAGGTTCAAGAAGTCAGGGTCTGATCAGCCCCGAGTGGGTCGCCTGAGGGAGGGTGTCTGATGTTGCAACAGCCAAAGATCTCAGGAAACATCACTCATGATGTATCCCAGCACATCCACAGATGTATCTGTACAAATAATCCCAAAAACATGAATGATATTCATACTTTGGGCGTTAATCATTCCAGGCCACTTCCCTAAAGGATTAAAAATAGTTGCCTTGATTTAGTCTTTAAGTACACTGCGCTCATGCCCAACAGTTCTCATGTTTGTGCCCAGCACCTGTGTTCTTTAAATAGTGAACACAGAATTGCTCTGGTAGTTATTCGTTACAGTCTTCAGATGTGGTCTGTATAGGCAGGTTCACAGCACACATGCACTCTGCTTCTATACACAGAGAAACTGAATTGAAAACAAACAAAAGTAAACAGTAATGGGAAAATACAACACTTTCACTATACTGCTTCAGTACACCTCAGGGAGCTTTGGTGGCTTCCCTCTGCTTTGAGACTTTGTGTGCAGACCCACTAACTTGGTGGAAAACCTCTCAAATGAATTCACCATGTCACCAGCAGTGCACCATTTGCTGGCACACTCTGGCTCTTAAAGGTAAAGGCAGATAACATTCTGATTGGTTTAATTCACCTTACACAAAACACACCAATGTTTACAAAATTTTCTGGAGTATAAGTCACAGTTATGGTAGTAGTTTGGGAGTTCCTGCGACTTATACACCGATGTGACTTATTCAACCTGGTCTCACGGCAAGTCGTGATTCAGCAGCACGAAATATACATTCATCTATTGGTTTGTGATATTGTGACGAAAAGCGTGTCATTTTCATCACGGCAGCACGAATTCGTTCTAATTCTTTCCGTGATGGCTGCACGAAATTCTAAGTGAAGCGGGGGGGTCGGGTGGTTATGGTTAGGGTTGGGGGAAGGAGTAGAGTGAGTAATGGTGAGATAAAAAAAAAAAACCCTGTCACAAAAATTTGACTCATTTCATGACGGGACTGGGCTGGACTTACTTGTGTACTGAAGAATTAATATTGCTATTTTAATATGCATTATGAGAGCTATTTCTATAGGGCTTTCCCAGGAATCAAAGTACTGCTCCGCCAGGGACTCTACACCTTCAAACTCTTGGCCTTAAAATGGACTTTGCGCTCTTTACTATTTGTTTGTAACTGCTTGTAACTTTGTAACTGTTAGAATGCCCTAAGCAGTGGGCCGCCCCTTTGAGTCTGGTCTGCTTGAGGTTTCTTTCTCAACAACGCCAGAGGGAGTTTTTCCTTACCTCTGACGCCTGTGTGCTTGCTCGGGGGCTTGGTAAGGTAAGACCTTAACCTAACCATATGTGAAGCACCTTGGGGCAGCTTTGTTGTGATTTGGTGCCATATAAATTAATTTAAATTAAAAATAAACTTAAATAATGAAGGAATAAATGGCAATAAGAAAAAGTACACTACAACAATCCACAAAAATCCAAAATTAAATGCTGATTATTCACAAAAAAAATGCAGTTTATACTCCGGTGTGAAAATACGATGTTTAAGTGAAAAATTAGAATCACTTTTCACAGTGTGCTATAGATCATCAAGCAAAAGCTCATGTCTGGTTCTGTGGACAGAATAATTAAGAATACAAAACACACTCATTTCCATTGTCCTGTTGGAGTTTCTTTTTTTTTTTCTTTTTTTTTTTGCTGTTTGTTTTTGCCCAAGATAGTTCCTTCGTGTGGTGGATGTAGTCCTCCTATACTTGACCTGCAGGTTCTTCAACACAGTAAATTACTTGGTCTTTTTCACTCTGCTGATCTGTATTTGCAGACATCATTACATCCTTTTGTGTTTGTGGTGAAAGATGCTTCTCAACAACTGGTCTGGATTTGTATTTGGGCTTCAGTCCACCTCACGTTATAAATGGCAATTTTTGTGGGAGATTTCCTAAATAATTTTGTATTTCAACCAAAATTATGGGTGTTAGTAACCATTTATAAGAATGATTTGCATGATTATGCCACCATAATACGTCACATCAGGATGAAACTGATTACTGATGCCTGATAAAACACAGTGCACGATATTATAATCAGATTACAGTGCTTTGGAGAAATAATGTCACATTTAGCCGCCTGTTCTTCATTATTTAAAACGCTATACAAAAGATCTGACCTACAGGCACAGAAGAAAGTAGTGTGTCAGACTACGTTTAAATTTTCAGGCCTGCCAAGCTGCCAGCGTCCCTTCAGATCCCACAAGGTGAAAGTCTTTGACAGACCGCAACAATTCCTGCCACGAACAACCACATCAAGTTAATCTCTTCAAACATCCAGGATCTGTAGCAGCTTGCTATTTTGGTTCCAGTCCATCATTTGCGTGGTATGCACTTTTGGAAAGGCTCCAAGCTGTGTACAATGCCAGTTGTTAGCCATCAGATGACCTTCAGTGCAGCTGCAGGCTTTGTTGCACGGTGCTCTGACACCCTGGATTCAAAGGCAAAACTTTTATTACAGTATACGTAGTTGTTGAAAATGTGTTTGTTCAATACAGTTTTATTGAATACATACATGTCCTGGAATGTACTCTGGAATCCATAGAGGTGGAAGGTGAGAGGAGGATGTTAGCTAAATTGACATCAATTATGGATAACCCTCTCACCCCTTACATGAGACTGTGGGATCCTTAAAGAGCTCCTTCAGTAATAGATTGCTGCACCCTCGGTGCAAAACAGAACACCTGCACAGGTCATTTATTCCAACTGCAGTCAGACTGTTTAATACCTCAAAATGTTTTAAGCACCATAACCACCTGCTGATTTTGCGCTATTAACTACGTCTTCTGCCACCTTTTGTGTTTTATTACATGCACAACTGCACAATTTATCGTATGCAATAATTTTACCATATTCATACATACTTATACATACTTTATATATATATATATATATATATATATATATATATATATATATATATATATATATATATATATATATATATATATATATATGAGTGTATATATACTCAGTAATATTAAATTTTTCACATAATCTGTTCACATTAGTACTTATGCACCCACCAGCAAACATTGCAATATACTTTAGTCACCTTATTTTAATGTAAACATTTTTCTTTTGTTTACTACTGTACAACTCTTGCTGCTGCAACAAGTGATTTTCCCCACTGTGGGGTCAATAAAGTTTATCTTATCTTAAAAGTAGGGCTGGGCAAGTTAATGTTATGTGGGCCGCCCGAAGAGGAGGTACTGTTGGCCAACGCCAGAGGGCGCCCTGCCTGTAGTCGGGTTTCAGGCACCAGAGGGCGCAGTCACCATCCAGGAGCCAGGACTACCAGCTGTCAGAAATCTCTCATCATCATCCCATCCCATATAAGACAGGAGGAGACACCACATCTCTGCCGAGATATCAGTTTACCACTCAGGTAAACTCTCAGCCGTTTGACTGTGCCGTACGCATGTGATCTTTTTCTGAGTGTTTGCAGGAGATCCTGGTGACTGCTTTCAGCTGGTGCTGAGTTTTGTGGTCCGTGTAGGAGTGACGTTCTTCACCCCTCACGCCAAAACGGATAAGTAGCTCTCAGGCTCTGCACTACTGTGTTTTTGTGTCGGAGGTGGAGATTCTCCCACAAAAGGAACTGAACTGAATTGCTGATTGTTCTGTTGGGTGTGCACACACCCACCATTAACCTGTCTTCTGTTCTTGCCAGTAGTACCGGATCTGACAGTTGAAGTATAGGCCACCTGGGGACTCGGGACTTGGCGGCTTCGGTTTGCTGCAGGTCTTCGTTGGCGGCGGAACCTTGTGGGCCCCGGCTCTTCTCTGGATAGGCGTCTCCTACCCTCGGACCTGCCCACACGTCACCTGTTGACATTTGCAATTGACTGTCTAAAAATAGTATTCGACATGTTGTGCACATTTGCCACAATAAATTGTATTTATTTGACTACCCATTGACCGTTCATTTGCGCCCCCTGTTGTGGGTCCGTGTCATTACACTTCCCCAACAGTTAACGCGTTATTGTCGCATTAACGCATTAATTAATTAACGCTGACAATTTTTTTTTAATCGCACATTAACACAGTTGGGCTTTTTTTTTAGTAGTGGAGTACTTTGAATCTTAAGTATCACGTAAAGGAAGCACGCACACAGCTGATACCAGTAAATCATTTAATGAAACACATTGTGGCGCGAGGCTTCAGCAGACCACATTAGATGCAGCATGGGGGAGAACTATTGATAAATAAAGGCAAGGGAAGCTCGCAAATGTGACAGCAAAATGGATTGCTACAGACTGCAGGCCGATTAGTGTTGTGGAAGACGCCAGTCTGAGAGACATTCTGAGACTCACAACAAATGACAGCAAGTATGAGATTCCCTCATGACGCACCATAAGGAGAGGACTGCACCCGTTGTTGCGCTCACTGGGGACATCTGGACATCACTGGGTAATTTCACAGTGTAATTTAGCATACAGGCCTGGCATATGTACTACAGCATTTTCACATGGTTTCACTGGATCTGTGAGAATGGAGATACTTCTTGAATGGAACACTTTTGAAAAATGACAAAGAAAAAGATTGTATAGAAGTTCAATTTCAGTGCAGACAAGTCCTTAAAAACATGGGATGAAATTAAATTAAAATGATAAATGAGGAATTATTTTCTTGGGGGTGCTGTGGAGGTGCTATGACAAATCCAGGGGGAGCTTTAGCATCCCCTAGCGCCTCCCTGGTGCTAGGGGGTGCTAGCCTTTTATTTAGGCCATTCTTGCAGGTATCTGTAATAACTAGATAGGGTCACTGTGCAACTACTTTGAAAAATAGACTTGAGTCTGATAAACCACGTTTGACTTTTTGACGTTTTTCAGAATTAGTTTTCTCTTTTTTTTAACATGACATGAAAATTGAATTGTACTTACATTTACTCCTTGCTGTTGCTCTAATGCAAATAACCTGAATTAAAACTGCTCTGACTGTTCAGTAGTTATATGAAATTGACACTAAGCTCAAAATTTTTCCATGGAGTCCAACCAGATGTCACCAAATCAAACTGGTATCCAAATGGGGTCCATTAGAAACAAATATTATAGAGCCCACAGTATTTCTCGAAATTTGATCAAATTAAGTGAGCTTTAAGACAACAGTACAGATGACAGTTCTGTAAAATTTCAGCTCAATAAGTACAACATAAAAATATATATAGCTGGCTTCATAAAGCAGTCTAGTAATCTTATTTAGTCAACTAAACTCACTGAGTTGACTAATTTTTTTGACGTTAGTCGTGGCACAAAGCACTTAGTTGACAAACGTTTTGTGTTAGCTGACTGAAGTTTTTAACCTGGTACAGAGGAGGCTAATCTTATTGTAGTCGAGAAAACCTCAGTGTCTTACTTTAAAAATGGCGACTATCCAACCTGGTCTCACGGCAAGTCATGATTCAGTAGCACGAAATATACATTAATGTATTGGTTCCTGATATTGTGACGAAAAGCGGCTCATTTTCATTGGGGGTAGGAGTAGGGTTAGTAATAGTGACTTAAAAAAAAACCCCGTCACGATGAACAAAAAACGTGAGACTGGGCTGGACTGTCATGTACCACCACCAGAATAATCCATTGGAGATGTTTACAGACGCCAAGGCCGGGAGCGCTCCTCTGCTGCTGCGGACTCGGCCACATTTGTAGCAGACGGACCAACCTGTAAGTAAACAAAACTGTCACACATTGGAGGTGTTTCTTGCCAATGACGCTCGCGAGGCTGCTATGCCCGTGAAAGTCATCATCTAACGTAAAACGGCTAATCCACAAGTTTAGCCATCGATGTGAAACGGAGTTAGCAACTAACCTTAGTTGACTAAGTAAGTTTAGTAGAGTAAAAGATTAGACTGCTTTATTTAACCGGGCCCAGCCCTGGTGTTTGCTTGGAACCCAGGTTTGCTAGGGTTAACCTGTTCATAGAAGTAGTCATTCTAAATAAGTTTGACCTTTGAAGATCACCTAAGGTCAAAAGTCATGCAGTCATTAAATTATCCATATCTTTGTAAAGCAGCAAATTTGATGATGATGCATTTATTTGACATGCTTTACATAATCTAGATATCTACTTTTCTGTTATCATTTATAAACTGTTAGACGTTAATTTAATCTCCCAGTAACAGATACATCAAATCATAGTCATACAATTAAAGTGTTTGATTTAAAAGGCTTTGCTTTTCTTGAATTTTAATTTATAAGAAAGTTTGCAGCAAATATTATGGAGTCAGTGATCACATACATGTTGAAATAGAGTAGCAGCTTGATTATTACCCCCTATCACTGGACACATCACATCCACTGGACAAACTGTTGGACATTATGGACGATGTCAGTCACCCTCTGCACACCGTCATCAGCAACCACAGGAGCCTCTTCAGCCACAGACTGCTGCATCCCAAGTGCAGGACCAACAGACTGAAAAAAGTTCCTCAGGCCATCACACTGTACAACTCCTCACTCGGGGGGCTGTAACAGGAAGACAGGGGCGGGAATGAGAGGAACAGTAGTAGCCAGTAGCAATCAGTATGTCTGGTATTTATATTGATATTTGCAAACTGTTTTTTTTTGTTTGTTTGTTTTTACTTTCACTTTTGATACTCTGTGTGCTTCTTACCCTGTGTGCTGTTATACAATGCTGCTGGAACCTCAATTTCCCTGAGGGAGTCTTTCCAAGGGATCAATAAAGTTCAGTCTAATCTAATCCAATCTAATCAACCAGCAGAAGAGGGCAGGCAGACGTCCATGTAGCCAACATGCACATTACATGTAAGCTTTGATGTTGACTTTTTGGAAATGCCAAATGACAACATAGTGGAGCTCTTAGGATACTTTCAATTCAGACAGATTATGTGATCAAAATCCACTTGCGCACCTGGATGCCGCTCTATGAATGGCATCGTCATCAGGCCAGGTGTGGAATCATACACTGGATCCTGGATGACAACCACCATTGGTTGGAAACAGGCGTCCACTTTGCCTTCTCCAGCCGTGAAGTTCTTCAACACAAAGACACCTGCATGCTGGATTATGCACAGAGAAACACACCACATGGCCACAATGTCATAGCTGATGTTTGCTGATGATGAAAAGGAAACTCATCCTCTTATTATCCCTGAGTTTCTAGTGGTACTCAAGGACTCATCAAAAAGACCAAGTACCAAAGACATCTTACAGGTCAAGGACAAGTCAGACAAACTGAAGTTGGTGTTACAAATGGAAAATCTCCATTTTTACGTACTTTCAACTTGCACAATAACACAATGCAAAGAAAACTGATGAAAATCAATGAAAATCAATCACCTTTAAAACAATATTAAATGCTTGGATATCCTTAGAGCTGCTGTATTATAAGATCAGACAGTTTGTGACAGTGTTATCATGTTGTGAGCTTTGCTGGCATGCGACTTTAGCTGCAGTGTATTAGTGCGTCAGCCTGAACATAGCTCTGTGTGTGCAACAGAAAGCCTCCTATTGCTCTGTGAGCTTTAAAGGGATAAAATGTGACATTGCCAGCGCTAAAACTAACAAGGTGGTTATTACACCAGCTGGTTTCCTGGTAGATCTGACGATCTAATATCAAAACCACAAGGCACTCAGTTAGGTGGAAGCATGTAATTAAACTGTCCAGTGTCCAACTCAGACCCAGTGTGGAATCCAGTGGAGTTTGCAGAAGGGTTGACGGTGCCAATCTGCAGGGCTTCACTCCAACATAGACTCCATTCTGCCACGATGTTTGCCACGATGTTTGGTCTTTTTTTCCGGTAAAAAATAATATGAACATTGCTTTTGTTTGGTGTTAGGGACTCCCGCAGGGTAATTTTCATTAATAAGTAATTTTTTTTAATAGGATCTTGGTTGGGCCAAGTTAATGTCATAATAGTTATCACACATGCATCATTAAAGCTAAAGGACCACTAAAACTTCACCCCAGTCACACATAGCCAGAATGAGGCCCACATCCAAAAAGTGTCCAGTTGCAGTTCCAAAACGTTCTGACAGCCATCTGCGAGAGTCCACATAGTTGGTCCCAATCATCCGGCGGCCCCGAGTGTGTTGCACATGTTCAAAATTCTCCGGGTGCCATCAAGATGTGACACCTATCTGGCGGCGGTCCATGTGCAATATGAGGACCATCTGACCGTAATTTACATGTTCTGATGCCGGCAAAACTCAATCCAAAACAATTTGAGCGCGTATGAGGGAACCTCGAGATGGATCTGGCACGGCAAAGCCTGCCAGTATGACCTGCACGTGCCACATATAATAATGTCCACCTCCAATGCCCCCCCCACAACCCCCCCGGAGTGCAAAGGAACTGTTGATATGTATGTGATATTCATCATGTACAGTGAATGTGAACAGAGTGCTACCAAACCAAAAGCACCGTGCGCTAAGCACCTTACTGCGCACATGCCGCCACAAATCTGAACAGGCTGTTATATACACAATAGACCTTGCAGTACAGATATTTGTCCATTCCTTCCCATGGGCAATGTAAATAATGTGATGTGTTGTCTCCATCATATCTGTGTGTACTACGGGCAGCTGTGCCTCTCCATGGTCTCATGTGCAGTAACGTGTCATTGCATGCGTCAGGCTCGGAGCTGAACGGATCTCACCGCTGTAATGTAGACATTATTACTTGATCAGTTTCTAATTCTGTAGGAGATATGATGTGGAACTGTTGTGCCAGGCTGTGACAACATTAATAAATATGAATCTCATCTCCACCAATGGCCCAGGTGTGTTTCACACGCATAGTTGCTCATTCATAGCTGCTGATGATGGTGAGATGTCTTGTAAATCACTTCAGAGGAGCTATCAGCTTACAAGAACAGCATTTTTAGATTTAGAAGTGTTTATTTCTCGCTAGCTTTTACAAAATATATGAGAAATATATGAGCGGCACAGGCCCTCCTGCTGCGGCCTTCACCCACTTTGCCTGAATTTGGATGACGGACTGCTTCAGCTTTAGTGCACATAAACAATGTCAAATGTATATGTGTTGTCTTTAATTCTAACATGTGCCATTATTACATTCAACTAGTAATAATTGTGGATTAATTGCTGTATTTTGTCTGAGGTAATTGGAGTGTAAACGTAATTTCGTTGTTGTTGCACTCGTGTAATGATGATGACAATAAATCTCATCTCATTCTCATCTCAGAAACATGTTAGAATTACACAGAAAAGCAGTGATTTCTAAACGTTTTCTGCCATGTTGGATTAGCAGCCAGACAGATGAGCCAGTGATGTCAAGGTGTCTCTTTATTCTGATTGGCTGTCACAGTGTTCTTCCCAGAATCCTTTGCGCAAGTCTGGGGAAGCCCCCACGTGATCTATGATGTCACTGTCATAGTATCGGTCTCAACCATCACTGCCGCCAGTAGTTCAAAGTTGACTGTTCTTTTGAAAATTTCCTCTTCAGGGGAACTTTTTATTATTATTTTTTTTTCTAGACAGTGTGAATTTTGATTGTATTGGCAATGTCATATTATGAGTAGCCTATTTAAAGACTAATAAATACAATTGTTGTGGTGCCAAAGAAAATTCTTTTTATGTCTTAAATCTTAAAAAGCTTAGTGCCCCAATACTTTTAATATTAATAATTATGGCAATTTATATAGGACTATCCCAGGAATTAATGAATTAATATATTTATTTACCACAAACAAACTCAAAAATAACAAAATCTTCATAAACAGAACAATTTAACAATGTGCTCATGTGGCCGAAAGGTTGTAGGCAGGAGGAAAAGTTTATAAACACCCACCCCTTTTAACATAAAAAAAAAAAAAAATGTATTCATATGGATATATAAATATACATATACTCATGACAAAAAATACAAAGTATAAATGAATCACTGAACTAAAATTTCAAAACACAACCAAGCAGACAGTGGACACACCCCAAAACAAAACAAAATTGATAAACCTAATTCATCATGTTGTAATGCCATCATGCTATTAAAACATTAAAGAAATTAAAACTTTAATAATGAAGGAATAAATGCCAATAAAAAAAGCACTACAATAATGCACAAAAACCCCAAATTAAAGCGCTGATAATACTGAAAAAAGGTGCAACTGACACTCTGGTGCAACTTGCATATGGGTTTGTCCTCTTCAAGAGGCATTTTTTAATAGATGCTACTTATACTCCAGTGTAACATATACTCCAAAAAATAGGCTATATACTTTGCTGTTGGTTTTGCTTTGAGATAACTTTATAGACAGAAAAAAATTAAAATATATAATATAAATATAATATATATAAATATATATAATATATATAAATATATATAATATATAATATAATATAATAATATAATATAATAATATAATATAAAATATATATAAATATAAAATTCCAGTGTCTAGCATTACCTTACATAATTCTACAGCCATATAACATGCTATGTTATAAAAAATATTGGTTGAAAAAAAACGTATTATTTAGTGAGAGTAAGACAGTACTGTGCAAAAGTTTAATACATCCTTTTTAAAGAGAGAGAGAGAGAGAGAGAGATGTACTCTCATCAGTGCATCACAAGAAAATCAAGTATGAATTGTTCAAACATTTTTATAATAATAAAAATAATAATAATAATAATAAAAAGTGAAACATTTACCATGACATAAAGTAATCAAATTTCTTGTTGCAAACTTCATGCAAAATAAATTAAATTAAAACAAAAAACAAATCATAATAAACAAACAACAACAATGAAGATGTTACAAGCACAGATGCCAAGCATCACTCAATAATAAAATAATTCTAACAACCTGATTAATTACAATTCATTTCTCTGAAATTACAAGAGATCATGTAAAATTAATTCATGAGTTTTAAAAGCGAGTTTTTCCACACATTTCAGACATCTGCATTCATAAATATTAAATATTATGAAGTTTTCATTACATTCAAAAGGGGCCTAAAACCTTTGCCCAGCAGCACTGGTCTGCCAATGGTATTTGTCAGTGACGTTCCAACAGGTGAGCAATAGCGCCCTCTATCGGTCACATAGTGTAAGTTCAATCCTTAATTCCATCATGTGTCAAATTCGAACCTTTTGTTTAATATCTTGTTTTATTGAAATTGTTTGATTTATGCATTAATCATTTAATTAATGAAACCCGAAGTAACTGGTCCTTTGTCCTCATTTTCCACCAGTTATCCATTTCCTGCAGTGAACACAGTGATTCTGGATCCAGATCAAGACTCACATGTTAAAGTGAATTTGTCCTCATATAATGTTTTATTTAATTAATGCTGCTTCTGCTTCTTTTAGCTGCAGGTTTATAAACTGCCTTTTAATGCCCAAAGTTCTCTCAATTGTCCATGTGTCCAGGAGATGAAGTAAAAAAAACAAAAACAAAACAAGTTCAAAAACAGTATTCAATTCACTAACCAGCAACTGGCCATAAATAAATAAAGATAAAGATAAAGTGTACAGATACAGTGTTCATCAGCCTCTGAGTCTTACCAATTTCGGAATAAATTTAAAAATAAATCAATAAATACAAAGATATTTACACTAATGCTACTGGGAGTAATTTTAACAAAAGAACAGACTGACTTCTGAAGAAAAAATATACAAAAGGTTAAGAATGTAAGGAATTTACCAAAATATATCTGCATTACAAATGTCAAGACCATTAATTTCTGTTTCTATGGTCAAGACTCCAGGCTTAAATAAAACATAAATCTGGTAATTTAATAAATGTTATTGTATGATATTATTACTTACTATGTTACTATATTGTTAGATTTTATTACATTTGTTGATGTGTATATGTAGTGGCTAATTTGGCAATACAAGTCTGACACACAATGAAAAAATGAGAAAACCAAAACAAATTGCTCCAGTATAGTAATATTCAAATACACTGTTTGATTAAATGAGCATAGCAAGTTGGTGTAAATATTACTTGTTCAGATAATTTGGATTAACCTCATTTACTGAAACATTTTTTAATTCAGTGCATAAAACCCTCATGATGGAGCAAATCACCATTGTATAAGTTTATTGTTGTAAAATTTTTCAAAATTGACATGCTCGCCACTACTTTCCATTTGTTGAAAAATGTTTTTTTTTTTAAATAAGTTTTTATTATTATTACTTTGCCATGCATGGTGTAAATATAATGCAGTGTTAAAATACCCTTGATCATATGAGCATAACAATAGGAAACAGAAAGTGACCTTTTGACCTCTTAAAATAGGTCAAGGTTAGCCATCTTTGAACATGTCCAAGGCCTGTGTCCCAAAATGCTCCCAGTGAATTTGAAGATCCTGGCATTAATATGATTGGACTTATGCTCATAGGTGTAATTGGCAAAGGATAAAAAAGAAGGAAACTCAACTCTTTTATTTGTTATTAAGGGGTCTGAGGACTTTTTTGGACAGTTCACTCACCTGGCATAAATGTTTTATTATTGCTGTTAACAGCTCTCCCTGTATCCCACAATCAAGTTTTATATCTCTTTTTTCAGGACAACCTGTGCTTTCAGAATATATATGTTTTTGTTGTGTTTTATAAGTGTAATAAAGGTTTACAATCAAAAATAGGCAAGGAAAAATTAAGCGAAAAATTATTTTCCACACATTTATTCAAAACACACCACAAACTATAATAAACAACTGTTTTAACACTTTAGAAAGGTAATTTGAGGTTTTGTGTAAAAGCCTGTACAACAAAAAGGTTCAAACAATAAACACAAATGCACATTTTGAACAATATACGAGGTCTATTAGAAAAGTATCCGACCTTATATTTTTTTCAAAAACCATATGGATTTGAATCACGTGTGATTGCGTCAGACAAGCTTGAACCCTCGCGTGCGCATGCGTGAGTTTTTTCACGCCTGTGGGTTGCGTCATTCGCCTGTGAGCAGGCTTTGAGTGAGGAGTGGTCCAGCCCCCTCAGCGGATTTTCATTGTCAGGAAATGGCGGAATGATTTGGGCTTTTTTTTCCATCAGAATTTTTTCAGAAACTGTTAGAGACTGGCAGCTGGAAACCATTAGAAAAATTTATCTGGCTTTGGGTGAAAATGTTACGGGCTTGGTAGAGAATAAGGAGTGTTACTGTCGCTTTAAGGACGGCCCCCAGCAGCTGTGGGGCGCGCCGCGCTCCGAAGCCACCAATGACAGGCTGAACGACCATTTCATTTCTAAACGGATGGCTGTCTGGATCCATGACCATCATGTGCAATTTCTCTGGTTATCACAAGAGCTGGACATCAACCATTTTCCGGCAGATTTCACTTTTAACAAGAGATTTTGTCATGGAAAGCCGAGCGGAGGCGTCGCACATCACGATGGATTCGCTACTGGAGCGAGACAAAACCACCTCCGTTTTGGTCTCACAGGATGGCTTTGAGATGGCGTTCAGAGAGCTGTCGGTGGTTTTTCCATCGAGTGATTATCCGAGAAATTGTGGATGTGCCTGGACATGCCAGAACATGTCCCGTGAGGCTTCATCACTGCATTGCTGTGCGCCATGTGGCACCGCCGCGATGTGCGAAGCCTCCGCTCCTCTTTCCATGACAAAAACTCCTGTAACAGTGGAATGTGCCGTTCATTTCCAAACTGGACGCTGTGTTTTATCCGGGACGTCATCTGACTAGCACAGGAATTGTGAACAGATGTGGACATCAGCACTTTTTCGGCACATTGTGACAGACGTGCAGAGGAATTCCGCGCATCGCGGCGGTGCCGCATGCCGCAAAGCAACGCCGTGATGAAGCCTCACGGGACATGTTCTGGCATGTCCAGGCACATCCACAATTTCTCAGATAATCACTCGATGGAAAAACCACCGACAGCTGTCTGAACGCCATCTCAAAGCCGTCCTGTGAGACCAACACGGAGGTGGTTTTGTCTCGCTCCAGTAGCGAATCCATCGTGACGCGCGAAGCCTCCGCTCGGCTTTCCCTGACAAAATCTCTTGTTAAAAGTGAAATCTGCCGGAAAATGGTTGATGTCCAGCTCTTGTGATAACCAGAGAAATGGCACACGATGGTCAGGGATCCATACAGCCATCTGTTTAGAAATGAAATGGTCGTTCAGCCTGTCGATGGCGGCTTCGGAGCGCGGCGCGCCCCACAGCCGCTGGGGGCCGTCCTTAAAGCAATAGTAACACTCCTTATTCTCTACCAAGCCCGTAACATTTTCACCAAAAGCCAGATAAATTTTTTAATGGTTTCCAGCTGCCAGTCTCTAACAGTTTCTGAAAAAATTCTGATGGAAAAAAAAGCCCAAATCATTCCACCATTTCCTGACAATGAAAATCCGCCGAGGGGGCTGGACCACTCCTCACTCAAAGCCTGCTCACAGGCGAATGACGCAACCGACAGGCGTGGAAAAACTCACGCATGCGCATGAGGGTTCAAGCTTGTCTGACGCAATCACACGTGATTCAAATCCATATGGTTTTTTGAAAAAAATAACAAGGTCAGATACTTTTCTAATAGACCTCGTATACAAAATGGTCTGTGCATTTTGTTGTCCATTGATACGGTAAACAGTGCTTTACGCAGAGAAAGCAACAGAGTTATCCAGTAACATTCACATGCAAACTAGTGGAGCAATCCTGATAGTTACACATTCTTTGTTTGAGCATGTGAGATTGTCATCAGAGGCTCTCCATCTGCTTCGTCTGACAATGACAATGACAATGGCAATAGTTGTCATATTGTCACTCCTGAACTTTTGACTTTTCACGTGAGGTAAATCTGCCCTACGATTGGATTTTGGAAAACCATGTGACGGTGAACCAATTTCGATTGGACACTCACATTGCGCACTTCATCACACAGCTTCTATGAGGAGTACAAAGATGGCCGATGGCTCGCTCGAAAGTCCGCGGAGTTAACTTTTCAGCAAAAAAGGAAGTTTCTATCTCATATCATTAAAAAGTTATTTATAATTTAGTAAGGCTTGGTCCCAGCTGTCATATACAACGGCGTCGGCCCCAGAGGGTTAATGTGAATTTCAATTCAAATGTTTAGCCTGTCTTCTAGTGCATTGTTTTTCTAGTCCTAATTTTGGTGCTAGATCTGTTGTTGTGTGTACATAACTGTCAGGATCGTGTCTATGACGTCTTGTGTTATGTTTTTCTTTTATTTTTTTCTGTTTGGGTTTTGCTGCACTGCTTTCTCTTGTCTGTCACTTGGTGCTTGGTGGTGAGCGTTTCCCTCTGTCTTTCCACACCCACGTCCTGGATTTTTCACTCACACCTGTTTCTCATCTTCTGCTCATCACCTCTCTGTATTTAAGCCTCACCTTGTTCACTCTTTCTCCCCCCTGATCATTGTGCCTTACTGCCTTTGATTCCAGCCCTTTTATTCTGATTTTTGTCCTGTTGTGCTTTCTGAACTGCCTGCCTGTTTTTTGACCCTGTTGTGCCTCATGTCTGTGATACTGTTGCTGATTTTGGACTACCTTCTTGCATACTGGACCTTGCCAGTACCTTCAGTAAAACCATTTGAATGTGACCCATCTATGTCAGAGCTTTGCATTTGTGTCACAGACCCTGATACATATCTATAGCGATACAGTTGCTATTTACAGTTTTTACAATTAAGATTTTATTGTCTTCTTTATAATTTGCACTTGTTTAATTGGTATCCCAGTGAAAATATATATATTACATTAATTATTAAGATCTCATTGTCTCATTTACAATGTGTACTTGTTAAATCAAGCCCCTCTATTTTGTCATGTGATAATTTCACAAGGACCACAATGGAAATAAGCATTTATGTTGTATTGTGTTATCAGTGTATCATTGATGTATTCACATTTGCATGTTTATATTGATGTTGCAGAATAAAGTCAATCAATCAAACAATATTTTAACAATTTTTGAACAGCCTCTGCGGGAGGGTGTGCATGTGCACATACATGAGCTTTTGAAAAGGGCGGAAGTTAACTTTGACCGTGTGTGATGCGTGTGCACGCTGATGTCCGTGAGATGTCTTGTAAATCTCTTCAGAGGTGTTATCAAGTTAAAAAACAGCATTTTCAGTTTTAGAAGTGCTTATTTCTTAAAAATTTCTTAATAAATGAAAAAGATTTAGATTTAGTTAGATTTACACAGAAACGCAGCAGTTGTGGAGCAGATTCCGCCATTTTGGATTAACAGCCAGAGAGAGAGCAGTGATATCCCCCAAAAAAGCGGATTTGTATGATTCATGCTGTATGAGCATACAAGTAGAAATAGGAAACAGAATGTGAACTTTTAACCTCTTAAAAAAGGTCAAGGTTAGCCATAGTCGAACTTGTCCAAGGTCTGTGTCCCAAAAAAATGTTCTCTGTGGATTTGAAAACTCTGGCAGTAATAGGACTGGAGTTAAACTGACCACAGACGGATGTACAGCCAGACGCAAGGCCTTTGCAATACTCGATGGCCATGTTTTGGCCTCGGGTAAAAATTGGACACATTTTTATACTGGAACACTCTTTAAAGGAAATCATCACTCTTACCTGATAATAGGACTTCATCAATCCAACCAACCAACTTTATTTGTTAAGCGCTTTAAAACAACCACAGTGGACCAAACTGCTGTACAGAAGAGTCAATAAAAATCATCATAAAGGACATAAGAACAGACAAAAAAAAAATAAATGTAAACAAACAACTAAAATAATTAAATCTTGGTCATTGCACCAGTGTCTTTTGTCTGTATCAACAGCTATAAAATTAAAATGGGATAAAAAAAAAAAAAAAACTAGACAGGGAGGAGTGTCGTGTCATTATGTAAGTGGTGAGTATAGTGTACAAGTTTAGGAGAATATTGTGCGCAACTTTAAAATATAGTATATCCGGAAAGTATTAACATGTAACATGTACCTTCTTTTTTACTGTTGCAGCCTTATTCTAAAATGGATGAAATTCATTATTTCCTTCAAAATTATACACTCAATACCCCATAATGACAATGTGAAAAAGGTTGATTTTTTTTTTTTTAGATTTTTGCAAATTTATTTAAAAAAAAATCACACACACACACACATATATATATATATATATATATATATATATATATATATATATATATATATATATATATATATATATATATATATATATATATATATATAACTATTCACAGCCTTTGCCATTGAGCTCAGGTGCATCCTGTTTCCACTGATCATCCTTGAGATGCTTCTACAGCTTAATTGGAGTACACCTGGGGTATATTCAGTTGATTGGACATGATTTAGAAAGACACACACCTGTCTATATATAAGGTCCCACAGTTGACAGTGCATGTCAGAGCACAAATTTCAGTTTCAATTTATTTTCATTTATATAGCGCCAAATCACAAGAGAGTTGCCTCAAAGCGCTTCACACAGGTAAGGCCTAACCTTACCAACCCCCAGAGCAACAGTGGTAAGGAAAAACTCCCTCTGAGGAAGAAACCTCAAGCACACCAGACTCAAAGGGGTGATCCTCTGCTTGGCCCATGCTACAGACATAAATTACAGAACAATTCACAGAAACAATTCACAGAAACAACTCACAAAACGAATATACAGGAAATGTTGTTGGTCCACAGGACAGGAGGATTGCCAACACGAATACAGCTCCCATCTCTGGATGGAGCTGCACCTTAAACAGAGAGAAAAAACAGAAAGACAAAAAAAAAAATACTGTATAATTTGCCAGCATTAATCAACAAGAAAAACAGAGAAATACTAAGGTGATCACCGGCCACTAGCCCTAAACTTCACTAAAAGACCCAGAATTTAGGTAAAGTTGAGGCCGCAGCCCGCTCCAATTAAAAACCATAAAACAAAACTGTACCAGTATGCTAGCCATATGAAAGGGAAAATAAGTGCATCTTAAGTCTGGACTTGAAAGTCTCCACAGAATCCGACTGTTTTATTGATGCAGGGAGATCATTCCACAGAACAGGGGCACGATAAGAGAAAGCTCTGTGACCCGCAGACTTCTTATTCACCTTAGGGACACAAAGTAGTCCTGAACCCTGAGAACACAAAGCCCGGGCTGGTACGTAAGGTTTAATTAGGTCAGCTAGGTAGGGAGGTGCCAGTCCATGAATAATTTTATAGGTTAGTAGCAGAACCTTAAAATCTGATCTCACTGGGACAGGAAGCCAGTGAAGGGATGCCAAAATGGGTGTAATGTGGTTGAACGTTTTGCTTCATGTCAAAAGTCTGGCTGCAGCATTTTGAACCAATTTGAGATCCCTAATGCTAGACTGCGGTAAACCAGAAAATAGAACAATGCAGTAGTCCAATCTAGAAGAGATAAATGCATGGATCAGGGTCTCAGCATCAGCCATAGACAGGATAGGACGAATCTTCGCTATATTTCGCAGGTGGAAGAAAGCAGTCCTAGTAATATTTCTAATATGGAGGCCAAAGGACAACGAAGGATCAAAAATTACCCCAAGGTTCCTCACTTTGTCAGTGTGATGCATGACACACGAGCCGAGGCTAAGTGTTAACTGGTCAAATTGATGCAGATGTCTCACTGGACCAAGAATCATCATTTCAGTCTTATCAGAGTTTAAAAGTAGGAGGTTTCTAGACATCCAACTTCTCACTGCTGCAAGGCAATCTTCTAAGGATTTTATGTGAATGCGATTACCAGCAGTTATCGGCATGTATAACTGAGTATCATCTGCATAGCAGTGAAAGGTAATCCCAAAACGCCACAATATGTGCCCAAGAGGTGCTATATAAAGGGAGAAAAGCAGGGGGCCTAAGACAGACCCCTGTGGAACCCCAAATTTCATGTCACTAAGGTTAGAGGTAGTGTTACTGTACAAAACACATTGAGAACTGGTCAAGTATGACATCAGCCATGCAAGGGCAGACCCAGTAATCCCAAAATGATTTTCCAGCCTATCAAGTAGAATATGATGATCCACTGTATCAAATGCAGCACTGAGATCTAACAGCAACAGAACCGTAGTGGTGTCCAAATCCATTGTAAGCAGAAGATCTTTCACCACTTTAGGGCCCTGTCCCACTGGCGTTTAGGAGGATTTGCGCATGAAATGAGGAGACAAAAGCTGAGCGTCTGCTACAAAGGTGGGCGAAATGACAAATGTCCCGGGGTGGATCAGCGAATACATGAGGAAGAAAAGCGGATATAACAGGGAACAGAAGCGAAAGCGACCGCGGAGGCGCCCCCATGAGGGGCACAGCGGCCGTGATGCACTCGCTCCATCCGTGCCCACTCTGTCTGCATGCGCAACATACCATTTGCGACCGTGATGTGGCCGTGCTGGGCACGCGTCATATCTGTTTTGCACGCTGTCCCGGTCTGCCGCCAAGCCGCGCCGACCCGTCGGTTGCGGATATCAGCGGATGACAGGGGATATGCGGCGCGTTGGTTGTGTATGTCCTGCGCATGTCTTCAGTATGTGTTCAGGCAGTGATGTAGATCTCATCCGCAGCAGGATTTTTGAGCCGCTCAAAAATCCTGGCTGCGGACATGCGTGCCTCTGCGGATGATCATGGATGTGTTTGGATGGCGGCCGACTCATACAGGAATGGGGCCACTTTTGTGCACCTTCCATCCGCAAATCCTCCTAAACGCCAGTGGGACAGGGCCCTTAGTGAGAGCCGTCTCTGTGGAATGATATTTTCTAAAAGCAGACTGCAGTGACTCAAAGAGATTATTCTCAGTAAGATAGTCTACGAGCTGCTGTGACACCACTTTTTCCAGAATTTTAGAGAAAAATGATAGATTTGATATCGGCTGATAGTTTGTCAATACACTAGGGTCAAGATTAGGTTTCTTAAGTAATGGTTTAATCACTGCAGATTTGAAACATTTAGGAACAGATCCAGAAGTTAAAGAAAGATTAAGAATTTCCAGCACAGTCGGCCCAAGAGTGGGCCACAGGTCCTTAAACAGTTTTGTTGGTATAGGATCAAATAAACAGGTTGTGCTTTTTGTTGACATTACGAGTATTGTCAGCATGCCTAGTGAGATACTATCAAATTCTGTAAATCTAGGTAATGCCTCAGTAGTGGCGCCCACCTCAATAGTAGGGTGTAGTGGCTGGGTTAAGGCATGCTGGAATATGTTTAACCTGATGTCTTCTATTTTCTTCCCAAAGTAATCCAGGAAATCTTGGGCTGTAAAAGGAGAGCGAACTACAGGTGGTTGTCCATGCATAACTGTTGCCACCATGTCGAACAAGAACTTTGAGTTATGCTTGTTTTTGTTGATCAAATCAGAGTAGTAAGTCCGCTTTGTAGCCAATAATGCATGCTTATAGTCTAAGATAGCATCACGCCACGCAAGATGAAATACTTCTAATTTTGAATGACGCCATTTCTGTTCTAGACCTCTTGCTTTATGCTTGAGGTCACGCAGATAATCACTGAACCAAGGTGACTGTGATTTGGGAGAGCGTGGTTTTACAGGTGGTGCAATCATGTCGAGTGTAGTTTTGAGCACCGAGTTTAAACTATCCACAAGTCTGTCTACTGATTGGGTATTTGTCAAATGTGAAGCTAAGACATCAGGCAGTCTAGCTTCAAGTTCAGTCTTAGTTGAGGAGTTGATGCATCGCCGTAATGATATATAAGGTTGTTGTTCCACTAAACACAGCAGCGAAACTGTAAACTTAATAAATGAGTGATCAGACACCACTGATGTAAGAGGCATGATGTCAATATTCGTGACAGCATACCATGTGCGAGAACCAGATCCAGGGTATTTCCACTAATGTGTGTCGAATCCCGAATGCATTGCCGAAATCCTAATGCATCCACAATTTCCATAAATGATTTGCAGAGGGGATCAGAAGGCTTATTTATATAAGCCTTCTCGTCTGATTTTCTCAAGTTTTCTCGTGTATAATTCGGTTTTTAGTGGCTTGAGTGTAATTTTTATTTTGGATATGTACTTAACGTGGTTTTTGGTCCTTCAGTGTGCATTTTTAGTTATCTTTGATTGTTTATTGCCTGCTTTGCGCTGTACGACGCCGCATTTCACTCCCTCGGCTGGCGTGATGCTAAGCTACTCTGCAGCTGAGCTACGAAGCTTGAACAACAATAATGTCCCTCGGGACATTCGCGCTATCAGAGAGCTTTTCTTGTTCCGCCGACGTCGCTGTGTCCACAGAGGCTCCCGGAGAAAGTTTGTGTTCCATCGAACTGGGTCGTCTGTGCCGGTCATCTGGTCAGCTGAGCGCATCGGTGCTCGGCGCCCACGTCATCAGAGCGCTGCAGCTTCTGGGAATTGTAGTCCTGATGTGACGACAGCGGTTCCTGACACTCTCCGGGCGCTGGATGGAAAATGTGGAGTGGATTTTAAGATACTCGGGCCTATTCAAAGATGTCAGTCTGTCAAACCGACAGAAGTCTTCAGTTTGGGTCTTATTAACATCAGATCTTTGTCCTCAAAATCCCTGTTGATTAACAATCTAATTATGGATCATCATTTGGACATGATTGGGTTATGTGAAACCTGGCTCAAACCCACAGCTGTTCTTCCTCTGAATGAGGCCTGCCCACCAGGGTACACATTCAGTCACATGTCTCGTTGTGCGAAGCAAGGCGGGGGTGTTGCTTTTATCTATAAATCCAAGTTTACCTTCTTGACTGTCGGGGGGCATAAATATAATTCGTTTGAGCATCTGACTCTCCGCTCTGCCCATGATGCTACATATTGTCAGGGTCAGAAGTATGGAAATCAGTCATGCCATGTTGTCACTGTTTATAGGCCTCCTGGCCCATATTCTGAATTTTTAGATGAATTTGGTGCATTCATCTCTAGCCTGTCAGCTAGTGTGGACAACATTTTGATTATTGGTGATTTTAATATTCACATAAATAAGCCCTTTGATCCCCTTTGCAAGTCATTTATGGAACTTGTGGATGCGCTGGGATTCCAGCAATGTATTCAGGATTCAACACATACTAGTGGAAATACCCTTGATCTGGTACTCACACGTGGCCTTGCTGTCACAAACATTGACATTTTGCCTCTTGCCTCGGTGATCTCTGACCACTCATTTGTTAGGTGTGCATTTATGTTGCCGCGTCTAGTGGATCAAAAGCCTTGTCTTTCTTTGCGGCGACGCATTACTCCTTCAATTATGATAGAACTCGAAGCCAGACTGCCTGAAATTTTGGCCTCAGGGTTAGAGAATATTCAATCAGTAGATAGTCTTGCGGATGGCTTGAACTCAGCGCTCAAGGCCACACTGGACAAGGTTGCGCCTCCTCTCTTGAGGACACGCCTTCCCAAGGCATACTCACCTTGGTTTAATGGTTACCTGCGTGACCTTAGGCAGAAGGCTCGAGGTTTTGAACGGAAATGGCGTAGTTCTAAGTTAGAGGTGTTCCATCTTGCATGGCGAGATGCTGTCTTGGATTATAAGCAGGCACTACTGGCTACAAAGCGTGCCTATTATTCTGATTTGATTAATAAAAATAAGCATAATTCCAAGTTTTTGTTTGAAACTGTAGCACTTCTTATTCATGGACAGCCACCTGTTATTCACTCTCCTTTCTCAGCACAGGACTTCTTGGATTACTTCGAGAAGAAAATTGAGGATATTAGGTTGAGTATATCTCAGCAGGCTTTGGCCCAACCACTGCATACTGCTGTGGAGGTGGATGCGCCCACTGAGGTGGTATCCAGATTTACAGATTTTGATGGTATCTCACTAGGCACACTAACGAAGCTCGTGACGTCTACTAAAAGCACAACCTGTTTAATTGATCCTATACCAACAAAACTGTTTAAGAACCTGTGGCCCATTCTTGGACCAACTGTGCTGGAAATTATAAATCTCTCATTAACTTCTGGATCTGTTCCTAAGTGTTTTAAGTCTGCAGTGATCAAACCATTACTTAAAAAATCTAATCTCGACCCGAGTGTATTGAAGAATTATAGACCGATATCAAATCTGTCATTTTGTTCTAAAATCCTGGAAAAAGTGGTCTCGCGACAGCTCGTGGACTACCTCACTGAGAATAATCTTTTTGAGCCACTGCAGTCTGCTTTTAGAAAATTTCACTCCACAGAGACAGCACTTACTAAAGTAGTGAATGACCTTTTGCGAGCAATGGACTCGGATATCACTACGGTCCTGGTGCTGCTGGATCTTAGTGCTGCATTTGACACTGTGGATTACCATATTCTACTCAATAGGCTGGAGAATCACTTTGGGATTACTGGAACTGCTCTTGCATGGTTGACGTCGTACCTGTCCAGTCGTTCCTACTGTGTATTGTGTAATGGAACCTCCTCCGATCGTAGAGACATGAAGTTTGGGGTTCCTCAGGGATCCGTTTTGGGCCCCTTGCTTTTTTCTCTTTATGTAGCACCCCTCGGGAATATATTGCGGCGTTTTGGGATTCCCTTTCATTGCTATGCTGATGACACTCAATTGTATATGCCAATAACTGCTGGTAATCTTACTCACATAAAATCCTTGGAAGATTGTCTTGCATCAGTAAGAAGTTGGATGTCTAGTAACTTCCTACTTTTAAATTCTGATAAGACTGAAGTTATGGTTTTTGGTCCAGCGAGATATCGGCATCAATTTGATCAGCTAGCATTTAGCTTAGGTCCGTGTGTTATACATCATACGGATAAAGTGAGGAACCTTGGAGTAATTTTTGATCCTGCGTTGTCCTTTGATCTCCACATTAGAGACATTACAAGGACTGCCTTCTTCCATTTGCGAAATATAGCGAGGATTCGTCCTATTCTATCTATGGCAGATGCTGAGACTTTGATTCATGCGTTTGTCTCTTCTAGATTGGACTCTTGTAATGCTCTATTCTCTGGATTACCGCAGTCCAGGATCAGGGGTCTTCAATTGGTTCAGAATGCTGCTGCCAGACTTTTGACACGGAGCAGAACGTTTGACCACATTACGCCAATCTTGGCGTCCCTGCACTGGCTTCCTGTTTCTGCAAGATCGGATTTTAAAGTACTGATTTTAGTTTATAAAATTGTTCATGGACTTGCACCTCCCTATCTGGCTGACTTGATAAGCCCCTATGTACCAGCTCGGGCCCTGCGTTCTCAGGGTGCAGGACTTCTGTGTGTTCCCAGGGTGAATAAAAAGTCTGCCGGTCACAGAGCTTTTTCCTATCGTGCCCCAGCTCTGTGGAACGATCTGCCGGCACACATTCGGCAGTCGGACACTGTGGAGACCTTTAAATCACGTTTAAAGACTCATTTATTTTCCCTGTTTTATCATTAGTGTTATGATGTGTTTTTAATCTTCTATTCTTTTACTGCTGTCTTTCTTTTATGGTTGTTTTATTGTGTTTTAAATTTTTAATTGTTTTTTATGTTGTGAAGCGCCTTGAGACGATTTTGTCGTGAATTGGCGCTATATAAATTAATAAATTTGAATTTGAATTTATATGAATGTTAAAGTCACCAATGATCAGAATGTTATCTACGCTAGTTGACAAGTTAGAGATGAACGCACCAAATTCATCTAAGAATTCAGAATATGGGCCAGGAGGCCTATATACAGTGACAAAGTAATTCGACTGATTTTTATTCTTCTGTCCTTGGCAATGTGTAATATCCTGAGCAGAGCGGAGAATCAGATGCTCAAACAAGTGATATTTGTAACCCCCAACAGCTAATAAGCTAAACCTAGATTTATAAATAAGAGCAACACCCCCGCCTTGCTTCGCATCACGAGGGACGTGACTAAATGTTTATGCTGGTGGGCAGGCCTCATTTAAAGGGAGGACAGCTGTAGGTTTAAGCCAGGTTTCACATAGCCCAATCATATCTAAGTGATGATCAATAATTAGATCATTGATCAACAATGATTTTGAGGACACTGATCTTATGTTAATGAGACCCAGTCTAAGGACCTCAGTGGGGTTGACAGTTGAACTGTTTGGGTTTAGGGGTGGTTCCAGAGTAGCATATATAAGATGCCTAGAAGTAGGTTTAGGTTTAAGACATTCCATGCGCGTTGTAGGTAGCAGACACGAAATCTTTGCTATTGCTGGAACAACCACTGGGCCATCCTCAATTTCAACATCATCCAATATAGAAATGAGTATTAAGTTTGGAAAGCATATCCCTCTATGATTTTTATGGACATGACTATGGAAGCAGGCCGCAGTCTCAACTTGTTGAAATTCCCTCCCTGGCAAATAAACTGCACTATCACCATAGTGGATTTTCTGCACTAAATTCCCCGCTAAGCTAATGGATTCCACACCCACATTTGTCATAAGCCTTGCGGGGTCTCTAATCACCTGCTCCGTGGCCTGCTGTAGATTCCTAATGTTACCCTCCCTGTAGAGCTCTATCTATGTTCGCAGACAAGATGGCGGCGCCTTCCCCAGTAGGGTGGAGGCTGTCCAGCATCAGCAAGCCACGGCGGCCCCAGAACGAAGGCCAGTTATCAATAAAGCTAAAGCCTTACTGTCTACAAAACTGCGCCACCCGCCTATTTAATGATGTCAGCCTGCTAAATGTCTCATTAATACCCCGGGAGGGGAGGGGACCAGAGACTATTAATCGATGCCAACACATCTTTCTGGCAAGGTCACAAGTCCTCTCTATGCCCATTTTTGTGACCTCTGAGTGCTTTATCCTGATATCATTGGTGCCAACGTATCTCATGTCATGTTCCTTCATCTATCCTCCCTTCTGCAGTGTCAGCACCCTAAGATGAGATGCAATGTTGGGAGCTCTGGCCCCAGGAATATATTTAATGTCAGCCGGCGTCTGTAACCTGACTTTGCGGGTGATAGAATCCCCTATCACTAAAGTCCGGTGTTTCAGCCTGGAGACAGGAGAGGAAGTCACTTGTGGCCTCAGAGAATTCACATCTGGCAAATCCAAGGGGGGGCACAGAGCACAAACCAAGCATGAAGTCAAAGGAACTGTCTGTAGATTTCTGAGACAGGATTGTCTCAAGGCACAAATCAGGGTAGAGAAACATTTCTGGTGCTCTGAAGGTCCCAATGAGCACAGTGGCCTCCATCATCTGTAAATGGAAGAAGCTGAGATCCACTAGGACTCTTCCTAGAGCTGGACGCCCATCTAAACTGAGTGATCAGGAGAGAAGAGACTTAGTCAGGGATGTTACCAAGAACCCGATGATCGCTCTGTCAGAGCTCCAGCATTCCTCTGTGGAGAGAGGAGAACCTTCCAGAAGGACAACCATCTCTGCACCAATCCACCAATCAGGTCTGTATGGTAGAGTGGCCAGACAGAAGCCACTCCTTAGTAACAGGCACATGGCAGCCCACCTGGAGTTTGTCAAAAGGCACCTGAAGGACTCTCAAACCACGAGAAACAAAATTCTCTGCTCTGATGAGACAAAGATTGAACTCCTTGGTGTGAATGCCAGGCATCATGTTTGGAGGAAACCAGGCACCATCCCTACTGTGAAGCATGGTGGTGGCATCATCATGCTGTGGGGATGTTTTTCAGCAGCAGGAACTGGGAGACTAATCAGAATTGAGGGAAAGATGAATGCAGCAAAGTACAGAGACATCCTGGATGAAAACCTGCTCTTGACCTCAGAGTGGGTGATGGTTCATCTTTCAGCAGGACAATGACCCTAAACACACAGCCAAGATATCAAAGGAGTGGCTTCAGAACAACTCTGTTAATGTCCTTGAGTCACCCAGACCTGAATCTGATTGAACATCTCTGGAGAGATCTGAAAATGACTGTGCACCAACACTCCCCATCCAACCTGATGGAGATTGAAAGGTGCTGCAAAGAGGAAGGAGGAAAAACTGCCCAAAGATAGGGGCACCAAGCTTGTGGCATCATACTCAAGAAAACTTGAGGCTGTAATTGCTGCCAAAGTGCATTAACAAAGTGTAAATACTTATGTATACGTGATTTCTTAGGTTTTTATTTTTAATAAATTTGTAAAAATTTCAATTTTTTTTCATATTGTCACTGTGGTGTATTCCTATCCCAGCAGTCATACAACATGAGGCAGGGTACACCCTGGACAGGATGCCAGTCTGTTGCAGGGCCACATACAGACAAGCAAACACATCCACACCTGCACGCACACCTATGGGCAATTTAAAGTTAAAAAATCTGCCTAACCTACATGTCTTTGGATGTGGGAGGAAGCCGGAGCACCTGGAGACAACCCACGCAAACTCCACACAGAAAAGGCCACAGGTGGGAATCGAACCCATGACCTTCTTACTGTCAGGCAACAGTGCTAACCAGGATGTAACATAGCAAAATCTAGAAAAAGGGAAGTGCTGTGAATACTTTCCGGATGCACTGTATACATATTGTTCATACACATACAGAAGGACAGACACACTCAGCTGAAAACAATACAATACCTGAACATGTGCTCCTGTGGGTGGAATGAAACCCGCAAAAATTATACGTTGAGTTGAACAGTATCACGTTGTGAATGAAACGATGCACAAGAGCATACTGTCTCTTCATTCATGTGTCCATTTGTGGATTATGTCCTTTTCAAATGCAAAATTGATCAAACTGGTTTTCCTCAGGTGTCGGACGTTTCTCTGCTGGTCTGACAAAATCCACTTCAAAGTTGTGAATGCATTTTTCAGTGCTTTTGTCATTCCTATTCATTCTCACAGTTTGACCCTTTTCACTGATTTTTTTTTTTTTCCTCAACCATGTATGTTTTTATCTTAAAAATATTTTTTTTTTGCACGGGTCAGCCGGGGTATTGTACAGTTCGTGATTTGGCTTGAAGGATTTTCTTTATCCTTTTTAATTTGTTGTATATCCTGTCAAGGTAAAGGTGTCCTAATATTAATTCGTTATATAGAATTGCCACTTATACTGTATTAAATGCAAAACAGTCCATGCACAACTTAGTTTATAGCTGTGGTTCCCAAAGTGTGTGTGTGTGTGTGTGTGTGTGTGTGTGTGTGTGTGTGTGTGTGTGTGTGTGTGTGTGTGTGTGTGTGTGTGTGTGTGTGTGTGTGTGTGTGTGGGAGGGGGGGCTTTGGTTTTGTTGCAAACAAACACTTTTATGCTGTAGGAGTTTTATGTGTTTTCAGCTGTATTGCTTTTTATGATGCACTAAACAACCAGGACAGTTAAAATATTTTATATTTACACTCAACAAAATATAAACGCAACACTTTTGGTTTTGCTCCCATTTTGTATGAGATGAACTCAAAAGATCTAAAACTTTTTCCACATACACAATATCACCATTTCCCTCAAATATTGTTCACAAACCAGACTAAATCTGTGATAGTGAGCACTTCTCCTTTGCTGAGATAATCCATCCCACCTCACAGGTGTGCCATACCAAGATGCTGATTAGACACCATGATTAGTGCACAGGTGTGCCTTAGACTGCCCACAATAAAAGGCCACTCTGAAGGGTGCAGTTTTATCACACAGCACAATGCCACAGATGTCGCAAGATTTGAGGGAGCGTGCAATTGGCATGCTGACAGCAGGAATGTCAACCAGAGCTGTTGCTCGTGTATTGAATGTTCATTTCTCTACCATAAGCCATCTCCAAAGGCATTTCAGAGAATTTGGCAGTACATCCAACCAGCCTCACAACCGCAGACCACGTGTAACCACACCAGCCCAGGACCTCCACATCCAGCATGTTCACCTCCAAGATCGTCTGAGACCAGCCACTCGGACAGCTGCTGAAACAATCGGTTTGCATAACCAAAGAATTTCTGCACAAACTGTCAGAAACCGTCTCAGGGAAGCTCATCTGCATGCTCGTCGTCCTCATCGGGGTCTCGACCTGACTCCAGTTCGTCGTCGTAACCGACTTGAATGGGCAAATGCTCACATTCGCTGGCGTTTGGCACATTGGAGAGGTGTTCTCTTCACAGATGAATCCCGGTTCACACTGTCCAGGGCAGATGGCAGACAGCGTGTGTGGCATCATGTGGGTGAGCGGTTTTCTGACGTCAATGTTGTGGATCGAGTGGCACATGGTGGCGGTGGGGTTATGGTATGGGCAGGCGTCAGTTATGGATGAAGAACACAGGTGCATTTTATTGATGGCATTTTGAATGCACAGAGATACCGTGACGAGATCCTGAGGCCCATTGTTGTGCCATACATCCAAGAACATCACCTCATGTTGCAGCAGGATAATGCACGGCCCCATGTTGCAAGGATCTGTACACAATTCTTGGAAGCTGAAAATGTCCCAGTTCTTGCATGGCCGGCATACTCACCGGACATGTCACCCATTGAGCATGTTTGGGATGCTCTGGACCGGCGTATACGACAGCGTGTACCAGTTCCTGCCAATATCCAGCAACTTCGCACAGCCATTGAAGAGGAATGGACCAACATTCCACAGGCCCCAATTGACAACCTGATCAACTCTATGCGAAGGAGATGTGTTGCACTGCATGAGGCAAATGGTGGTCACACCAGATACTAACTGGTATCCCCCCCCAATAAAACAAAACTGCACCTTTCAGAGTGGCCTTTTATTGTGGGCAGTCTAAGGCACACCTGTGCTCTAATCATGGTGTCTAATCAGCATCTTGATATGGCACACCTGTGAGGTGGGATGGATTATCTCAGTAACGGAGAAGTGCTCACTATCACAGATTTAGACTGGTTTGTGAACAATATTTGAGGGAAATGGTGATATTGTGTATGTGGAAAAAGTTTTAGATCTTTGAGTTCATCTCATACAAAATGGGAGCAAAACCAAAAGTGTTGCGTTTATATTTTTGTTGAGTATATATATGTGTGTGTGTGTGTGTGTGTGTGTGTGTGTGTGTGTGTGTGTGTGTGTGTGTGTGTGTGTGTGTGTGTGTGTGTGTGTGTGTGTGTGTGTGTGTGTGTATATATATATATAAACATACATACATACAGGGGTGCACATAACTGGTGCTCTTGTGTGCTAAACATCATTGATGCATAGCAGAGGGAAACACTTTTCCTACAATCTATCATTGCTTTCCTCTTATGAAGCTTTTCCCTTGTGTTTTCTGCTGCACATCATTTATTTTTAGCATGCACAAGCACACAAGCACCATGAGTACCACTTATGTGCATGCCTGTGTGTGTGTATGTATGTGTGTGTATATACGATATATATATATATATATATATATATATATATATATATATATATATATATATATATATATATATATATATATATATATATATATATATATATATATATATATATATATATATATACGACAGACGACAGAGGGAAATGACTTGTTATATGTTAGGCAAATTGGAAACTTTAAATTGACTGTGTGTGTGAGTATAACTGAGTTTGTCTGTGAATATGTGGCCCTGCAATAGACTGGCATCCTGTCCTGGCTGTATGTCGCCTCTCCCCCTGTGGCTGCTGGCATAGGCTCCAACACCCCCCATGACCCTTAATTGGAGTAAGCAGGTGTAGAAAATGAATGAATGTCCCCATCCCACCTTTTTTTGGAATGTGTAGCAGGCCTTAAATGTACATTAACAAATGAAATGAAGTTGGCCATACAAAGCATGAGATATCATGGGTTCATACTGTTTGCAATCAAAAGGAAGGCAAAGTCCGTGTAAGAATTTTATTTAATTTTTTTTGCATTTTCTGCGTAGGCCAATAATTTCAGTAATAGTGTTTGGCTTCAGTATTTTATTTATTTTTTTTACATAAGTGACTTATCCAGAATAATCAAACATTAATATGTAGAGGACTCTTTAAATATGATTAATGTGTGCCAAAATACCACATACTCAATTGTGTTCATTGAACCCATGTCTCCTAATTTTTGCATGTCAATTTTATTTGATAAGTCTCATTTTTTTCTGAAATCTCATAACAATGTACCCATATTGTCTAGATTCTGTAAGTAATGTGCCCAGTGAGCTCATTGGTTTCTGTAATGTTGATATTGGGAATCGTGAGTTGAGCTGTGTTGATGTCTGCAAGCATGTCTTCTGATGGGACTTTGTGATTGAGCCGGTGGAGCCGTAATCTTGGTTGCTTTGGTGTCTGCTTCAGTCTGGCCACAATCTTCATCCTCAGCTCAGTAGATATATCTATCATAGCAGGTCTTCGGGCATCATCTGCTTCCTTGTCACTATTCTCCCAACCAAGATCTACTCCTTACATTCACACTGTTCAGTATCATACTGCTGTAGACTCTGGATCTCCAGTTTTGATTTTTACCTTCCGTCTATTGATGTTCGAACACTGAGCTAACAGGTGCTTCTTGGTCAGTGTGGAGGTTAGTCTTCTGCTCATCCATAGTTTCCACAGGAGTACAAAGTGATCTAAAGTGCCAAGAGAAGTGGTGTGGTATTTTTTTGAGGAGATCTGAAGTAGTAGAGAGGTAGGTGAGGGTAGTGCAGTATATGCACAGTGAGATGTGTCGTAAGAATGACAGATGCACTCAAGCTGGAGGTGGGATTAAATCAAGAATCAGCTCAGGGCTGCACATGCACACCTACATTAAATTTAAAGTTTCCAATTCACCTAATCTGTAACATTAAATTTTGACAAGACAGCTAACTTTCTCTCTCTCTCTCTCTCTCTCTCTCTCTCTCTCTCTCTCTCTCTCTCTCTCTCTCTCTCTCTCTCAAAAAGTAAGTCCCTTCGGCTGCTCCCTTGTTTTGTACTCGGGGTCACCACAGCAAATCCAAGGTGGATCTGCATGTTGAATTGGCACAAACTTTACGCCAGATGCCCTTCCTGACGCACCTCCACATTACATGGAGAAATGTGGTAGGGGTGGGATTCGAACTGGGATCCTTCCGCACTGAAACCAAGTGCATTAACCACTTGGCCACCAACCCTATTCAAATATGAGTTCTATATCTTGTTCACAGTGGTGGTGGACAGGTTGATGGACAAGACCAGGGAAGAGTCTCTGTAGACCAGCAGGTTATAACTAGTCTGGAGATGTGGAGATACACTCTGGAGAGAAGGGGAATGAAAGTCAGTAGGAGCAAAACTGAGTATGTGTGTGAATGAGAGAGGGCACGGTAGAACAGTGCCATTACAAGGAGTAGAGGTGGTTAAGGTAGATGAGTTTAAATACTTGAGGTCAACTATCCAAAGTAATGCAAAGTGTGGTAGAGAGGTGAAGAAGAGGGTGTAGTGGGTGGAGAAAGGTGACAGGAGGGTGAAAGTAAAAGTCTATGAGACAGTAGTGAGACCAGCTATGTTATATGACTTGGAGACGGTAGTGCTAACAAAAAGACAGGAGACAGAGCTGAAGACATTGCGATTCTCTTTGGGAGTGACGAGGATGGACAGGATTAGGAATGAACAAATCAGAGGGACAACTCAGGCAGGACGGTTTGGAGACAACGTCAGAGAGATAAGACTGAGATGGTTTGGCCATGTGCAGAGAAAGGACCTAGGGTATGTAGGGAGAAGGATACTGAGGATGGAGCCACTAGGCAGGAGAAGTAGAGGGAGGCCAAAGAGTAGGTTTTTGAATGTGGTGAGGGAGGACATGCAGGTGGTTGGTGTGATGATGAAGGAAGATGCCGAGGACAGGGTGAGATGGGAATAGTTGATCTACTGTAGTGACCCACAGATGAAGAAGTTATTGTTAGAATGGTCTCAACACTAGGTCACTCCTCTCAGTCTGGTCTGCTTGAGGTTTCTTCCTGTAATATGCCTGAGGGAGTTTTTCCCTTACCACTTTTGCCTATGTGCTTGCTTGGGATGGTTGGTAAGGTCAGACCTTTCCCTTGTCAAGCATGCTTGTGGAAATATATGTTGTGATTTGGTGGTATGTCTGTGTTTGTGTTTATTTACTCCTTGCTTGTTGTGGCTCGTTTGTCAGTATGAAGGGCTATGATGTTACAGTTGTCTATTTTGTCCTACGAGACCAAATTTTGCAAATGGATTCTGAATGCTAATGTCATCTACACAGGTAAGTCAAAATGTAATTTGCTGTAAAATTGCATGTTAAATGTGATCACAGCATGAGATTACTTGTTGGGAAAGAAGACAATTTATCTTAATTAGTTTTGGGCCGTAACTGTATCTGTGCCTGTGACAAGAAAGGAAATGAGTCTGGAGCTGAAACACCATCCTTTGTGATAAAGCATATCTCAGTTCACATCCACAGTGAAAGCTTTTACACATTAATTATTTTCACTGCATCTTTGTTTGGTACCCACTGTCCAATGAGTGGTGTCATTCAAAGCTAAAAAACATTAAATACAGAGTTCTAGTTGGGATCTTAAATGTATGTAGTTTGAATGAAGAGTTACCTCTTACTTCCTCCAGGTGCTCCGGTTTCCTCCCACATCCAAAGACATGCGGGTTAGGTGGATTGGAATCTTTAAAAATTGTCCGTAGGTGTGTGTGTGTGTGTGGGTGGGTGTGTCTGTGTTTGTTTGTCTGTTTGTGGCCCTGTGACAGACTGGCGTCCTGTCCTGGGTGTACCCCGCCTCGCGCTCTATGGCTGCTGGGATAGGCTCCAGCCCCCCGTGACCCTTAAATGGACTAAGCGGTAGAAGATGAATGAATGAATGAATGAATGGTGTCATTCACAATAACCCTGGACCAGTGTATAAATGTCTGTATGGTGCTTGCCACAGATCAGTTTTGTGTAATCAGACGGGAATATGGTGTGATGGATGATGTCTGCTGGGTTACCAAGTGCACATCATTGACCACTGAGCAGTATCAATATATTTGTGACAGTGTCAGCCTTTCATAGTGTTGTCTTTTTTTATATACAAATACTGAGAATTGTGACATTTTCTGATTGTGACAGCCATATATCTGACCACGTTAAAGTATATCATGGTCTTTTCTCAGCCTATCATTTCACTGTAAATATCATGCCTTTCTGGGATGTAGGCCCTAAAAATTCAAGATGCCAAGATGGAGGAATCTGATTCCAGTTGCCTTGATGAATAAAAACTGATGGCATCAGTGCTCAGTTGCATCATTTTAATATAGTTTTGGATTTGTTAACATCATCTCTTTAGCCACCAAATCATTCCTGGTCAATGGACTTGTGTTGGAGCATGACTTGGATTGTATGAAACATGGCTGAAGCTGGGTGTCCATATCCCACTAAATGACACCACTAATCAAACATACTTCACATGATGCAAGGCCAGGTGGTGGTGTTACTTTTGATCATAGCTCTGACTTTTATGTTGAATTCTCTTTTTAGGTTCTTTTAATTTTGGAAATGGCAGCAAATTTCAAGCTGGGAAACCCTTATCCTGTTGTTTTATAGAGGGTTCCTGTGTCTTGTGTAAGATGAATATATGAATTGACTGAATTTATCTCTGATTTGCTGCTTATAGGTTGATGGAGTTCTATTTGCCAGAGATTTTTAAATGCATGTAAATGATCCATCTCATCATTTAAGTTTAACCTTTGTTGCAGTTTCTGATATGTTTGGGTTTGGCCAATATGTGCAGGACAGTGCTCACAGTGGTAGAAACATTCTGGACTTGATTTTGGCCTGAAGATAAGATGTTTCCTTTGTTGAAACATCTACAGCATATTTAATCTGCACTTTCTTGTCCAGTAAATGTGAAATTTGTGGTCTTTGGTCATGATTTATTGGGCCAGAAGCTCAGATAGCATTTAAGGCTAGATTAGTTGAGGCTCTAGGGTCTGTGGCCCTTTATGGCTAGGGCAGCTGTGTTGATGACTTTACTGATAATCTTTGCGTGCATTGCTGGATAAAGCTGCACAGCCTGATAAAGCAAGCACTGTGGTTAAGTGGTGAGCTGAAAGTTCTCAGATGATGATGATGGAGGAGACTGGAGCACGTATGGCAACACAAAAGGCTAGAGATGGCTTATCAGTGGTAGTGGTGGCCACATCTAACCAAAAGGTTACCTACAATAACCATTATTCCGATAAATGAAAAGTTATCTTTTATGACGCTAAACCGATAAACTGCTAAAAAAAATGTATCTTTATTACAGATAACAGATAACTTTTAGTATTAATTCAGACGCGGCCACATCAGATTACACTGTCGGCTTCTAATAAACCAGTTTCACTTTCACTTTTCACTCCTGGGTAAATTCAAGGATCACAAACACATAAGAACGCGCGAATAGTGAATGAATAAAAAATTTAAACCCCAAACACTGCCATCATCTTTCAAAAGCAGTAAAACACAGTATTAGAAGTATAAACTAAATGCTGCTGCTTTTTTCACACACTTTGAACCATGCGGCTTAAACAACCGAAATAATCCCATTTATGCATTGATTGGCAGAGAAAAAGACACGTAGTAAATATAAATTCTTACCTGTTAGTTTCAGTGGGATTCATCTGAAGAAATAATCCACATAAAGTGTCTTTTTTTTTATTCTAAACAGTGAAGAAAAGTTCCTCTGGACACAGCTGCGCCGTGAGTGCTCCTCATCTACCGAGTGTTGGCAATTAAATTTATACCGTCAGCCACAAAGAGATAAAATAAAATAATGTTAAAATCAGTCCTTTTTTTTTTTTTTTTTGGGTTGAGCTGACGATAACACTCACTGTAACGTCTAAAGTGAACCTGAACTACACTACCCACAATGCTCCCTGCGTTGACCGGCAAATCAAATTTTGTGCTTACTGATGATGTCATCAGCAAGTGACAGGTAGCCAGTCTGCTACAAACACACAACAGATGGACTGAAATGTTTGATTTTAGGGTTTACAAACTTTTTTGACTGTTAAACTTTGCTCACTTTACCAGCAAAAAAAAATTTATCAGACTTAAAGTTATCGGAACTAAATTTATCAGGAGACAATTGGTCCGATGATGGTTTTAATATATATAACATATACATGTATATATATATATATATATATATATATATATATATATATATATATATATATATATATATATATATATATATATATATGGTGGCAAAATGTTGTCTAAGGTTATTAACTCATGATGATTTATGTGTTGTTGTTGTTGTTGTTTGGTTGTTTGTTTGTTTGTTTGTGGGGGGTTTTTTCATGGTGAATCAAGGATATTTGAAAAAAAAAAAAATCCTGGCCTATGCTTGGCATGATGGGAAACTCCCCACTGTCAGCTGCTGGGCTGTCTGATTCAAATTCACTACTGAATTTGACGTAATTTCCTATCTGAGACTGTGCTGGGTTCTTCTTGATGCTGACTCATCTAAGCTTTTAAAGGATTTGTGGACAGCACTTAGGTTAATGTTCAGCAAAGATGACCCATCACTCTCTACTGGAAGTGTTTTCTTCATTTTTAACCCCCCAGTATGAAATCTGCAATCCACTATCACAAGTTTTTTTTTTTTGTGGTCCTGTCACAAAATGAGTCACATTTTCGTGTATTTTTTTAATCTTACTATTACTAACCCTTCCGCTCCCCCTAACCATAACCCCTGACCCCACTGCGTCACTTTTCATTTCATACTCCCGTCACGGAATGTATTCGAATTAATTTGTACTCCTGTTACAAAATGTGGCATTTTTCGTGACAATATCACAAACCAATAGATTAACGTATATTTTGTGATGCTGAAATGGTAGGAAATACGGGGGGAGATATCGCGATCACCACATCAGTCTGTCCGTCCGTCCATCCATTTTTGCTTGTTAGCGTGATATCTCAAAAACCAGTCGAGAAATTTCATTAATATTTAGCATAAGGGTGTACTTTGGTTAATCCTCCAACACCAGTTGATTACACTGACCTTGGGGTCCATTTCAAGGTCACAGCGAGATATTCCATATATTGTGATTGTCGCCCGTGTTAGCACAATATCTTAAGAACCAGTTGACCAATTTCATTAATATTTAGCATAAGGGAGTACTTGGGTGATGCCCCAACACCAATTGATTACAGTGACCTTGTGGTCAATTTCAAGGTCACAGCGAGATATTCAAGATATTGTGACTGCCGCCCGTGTCAGCGTAATATCTCAAGAACCAGCTGACCAATTTCATTAATATTTAGCATAAGGCAGTACTTGGGTGATCCCCCGACACTATGTATCACTAGTTTGCAGGGACCAGGGGGATATGTCATCAACTGATGACTCTTGTTTAAGTTGGTTGCTGCTAAAGAAGTCATATCTATTGGAAAAAATGGTCACTAAGCACCTTCATGCATATTTATTCCACAATGACCTTTCTTGAGCCCTTGCAGTCGGCATATAGGGCACCTATCCTAATGAGACCACAATCACAAGAGTGCTGAAGGACTTGTTGCTGGTTAAGGATGGAAATAGAACATCTGTCTTGCTGTTTTTGCAGCCTTTGACACAACTGATCATATTTTGCTTGAGGAGTAGGAAAATTACTTTAGTGTTTTTGATTGAGTACTTTTACAGTTGAGGTCTTACCTATCAGGCCGTTCACATGTCTTCATTGTAATGACATAGTATCTGACGTACAGACAAAACAGATATAAAATGTGGGTGTGACAAATATTGGCACCCTTTGATGAATTTATAGTAAATCACTTTCACAGTCAGGTTTCAGATGCAGGTTTCACAGCATCATGGAGAAGCAGATCAGAGAAGATGTGATTTTTTTTTTCTTTTTTTCAGCTGCTGTTTGCCAGAGAGGAGAGACTCGACATGATCTCTCTCTTCTTCTGTGCCACTCCATCATGAGGCTGTATGCTATGGTGATTTTCTGCAACCACAGCCACAGAAGCTTATAACTCCTTCAGAGTTCTCACAGGTGTCTTGGTGGCTTCCCTCACGAGTCTCTTTCTTGTATAGTCACTCAGTTTTTGAGAAATGCCTCCTCCAGACAGATTTACCATACAGTACCACACTGTTTGTATTTCTGAAAGACTCCACTGACTTGGAAATGTTCTTGTATTAATGACGTGGCACTAAAAGGGATAAGCTCCGTTTCCACTGAAGGAACTCGTCCTATTCCCTAGATTTTACAAACATCTACAGGAACAGCCCGGTATTCACACTCTTTGCTCAATACTTTGTTGATGCACCTTTGGTAGCAATTACAGCCTGAAGTCATCTTGAATATGATGCTGCTTGGTGCACCTATCTTTGGGCAGTTTTGTCCATTCCTCTTTGCAGCACCTCTCAAGCTGCATCAGGTTGGATGGGGAGCTTCGGTGCACAGCCATTTTCAGATCTCTCCAGAGATGTTCCATCACATTCAGGTCTGGGCTCTGGCTGGGCGACTCTAGGTCATTCACAGAGTTGCCCTGAAGCCACTCCTTTGATATCTTGGCTGTGTGCTTAGGGTTATTGTCCTGCTGAAACATAAACTGTTGCCCCATTCTGAGGTCAAGAGCGCTCTGGAGCAGGTTTTCATCCAGGATGTCTCTGTACATTGCTGCATTCATGTTTCCCTCAATCCTGACTAGTTTCCCAGTTCCTGATGCTGAAAAACATCCCCACAGCATGATGCTGCCACCACCATGCTTCACTGAAGGATTCCTTCTTTAAGTTCTCTAATGCCATATACCAACACAGTGCAGAGTAGCTACCTAAACTCTGTAAGTGAGATAGAGTATCTCGTCAATAGTTTTACATCCTCATTGAAGACAACTTTGGATGCTGTAGCTCCTCTGAAAAAGAGAGCTTTAAATCAGAAGTGCCTGACTCCGTGACATCCAAACCATCAACATGTCTATTAGACCCCATTCCTACCAGGCTGCTCAAGGAAGCCCTACCATTATTTAATGCTTCGATCTTAAATATGATCAGTCTATCTTTGTTAGTTGGCTATGTACCACAGGCTTTTAAGGTGGCAGTAATTAAACCATTACTTAAAAAGCCATCACTTGACCCAGCTATCTTAGCTAATTATAGGCCAATCTCCAACCTTCCTTTTCTCTCAAAAATTCTTGAAAGGGTAGTTGTAAAACAGCTAACTGATCATCTGCAGAGGAATGGTCTATTTGAATAATTTCAGTCAGGTTTTAGAATTCATCATAGTACAGAAACAGCATTAGTGAAGGTTACAAATGATCTTCTTATGGCCTCAGACAGTGGACTCATCTCTGTGCTTGTTCTGTTAGACCTCAGTGCTGCTTTTGATACTGTTGACCATAAAATTTTATTACAGAGATTAGAGCATGCCATAGGTATTAAAGGCACTGCGCTGCGGTGGTTTGAATCATATTTGTCTAATAGATTAGAATTTGTTCATGTAAATGGGGAATCTTCTTCACAGACTAAGGTTAATTATGGAGTTCCACAAGGTTCTGTGCTAGGACCAATTTTATTCACTTTATACATGCTTCCCTTAAGCAGTATTATTAGACGGTATTGCTTAAATTTTCATTGTTACGCAGATGATACCCAGCTTTATCTATCCATGAAGCCAGAGGACACACACCAATTAGCTAAACTGCAGGATTGTCTTACAGACATAAAGACATGGATGACCTCTAATTTCTTGCTTTTAAACTCAGATAAAACTGAAGTTATTGTACTTGGCCCCACAAATCTTAGAAACATGGTGTCTAACCAGATCCTTACTCTGGATGGCATTACCCTGACCTCTAGTAATACTGTGAGAAATCTTGGAGTCATTTTTTATCAGGATATGTCATTCAAAGCGCATATTAAACAAATATGTAGGACTGCTTTTTTGCATTTACGCAATATCTCTAAAATTAGAAAGGTCTTGTCTCAGAGTGATGCTGAAAAACTAATTCATGCATTTATTTCCTCTAGGCTGGACTATTGTAATTCATTATTATCAGGTTGTCCTAAAAGTTCCCTGAAAAGCCTTCAGTTAATTCAAAATGCTGCAGCTAGAGTACTAACGGGGACTAGAAGGAGAGAGCATATCTCACCCATATTGGCCTCTCTTCATTGGCTTCCTGTTAATTCTAGAATAGAATTTAAAATTCTTCTTCTTACTTATAAGGTTTTGAATAATCAGGTCCCATCTTATCTTAGGGACCTCATAGTACCATATCACCCCAATAGAGCGCTTCGCTCTCAGACTGCAGGCTTACTTGTAGTTCCTAGGGTTTGTAAAAGTAGAATGGGAGGCAGAGCCTTCAGCTTTCAGGCTCCTCTCCTGTGGAACCAGCTCCCAATTCGGATCAGGGAGACAGACACTCTCTCTACTTTTAAGATTAGGCTTAAAACTTTCCTTTTTGCTAAAGCTTATAGTTAGGGCTGGATCGGGTGACCCTGAACCATCCCTTAGTTATGCTGCTATAGACGTAGACTGCTGGGGGGTTCCCATGATGCACTGTTTCTTTCTCTTTTTGCTCTGTATGCACCACTCTGCATTTAATCATTGGTGATTGATCTCTGCTCTCTTCCACAGCATGTCTTTTTCTTGGTTCTCTCCCTCAGCCCCAACCAGTCCCAGCAGAAGACTGCCCCTCCCTGAGCCTGGTTCTGCTGGAGGTTTCTTCCTGTTAAAAGGGAGTTTTTCCTTCCCACTGTAGCCAAGTGCTTGCTCACAGGGGGTCGTTCTGACCGTTAGGGTTTTCCGTAATTATTGTATGGCCTTGCCTTACAATATAAAGCGCCTTGGGGCAACTGTTTGTTGTGATTTGGCGCTATATAAAAAATTGATTGATTGATTGATTGATTGATTGATTGATTGATTGATTGATTGATTGATTGATTGATTGATTGATTGATTGATTGATTGATTGATTGATTGGTGTCTGGTTTCCTCCAAACATGACGCTTGGCATTCACACCGAAGAGTTCAACCTTTGTCTCATCAGACCAGAGAATTTTGTTTCTCATGGTTTGAGAGTCCTTCAGGTGACTTTTGGTAAACTCCAGGTGGGCTACCATGTGCCTTTTACTAAGGAGTGGACTCCGTCTAGCCACTCTACCGTATAGGCCTGATTGGTGAATTGTTCCAGAGATGGTTGTCCTTCTGGAAGGTTCTCCTCTCTGACATGGTGACCATCAGGTTCTTGGTCACCTCCCTGACTAAGGCCCTTCTCCCCTGATCGCTCATGTTAGACAGGCGGCCAGCTCTAGGAAGAGTTCTGGTGGATCCCAGCTTCTTCTATTTATAGATGATGGAGGCCACTGTGCTCATTGGGACCTTCAAAGCAGCAGAAATGTTTCTGTACCTTTACCCAGATTTGTGCCTCAAGACAATCCTGTCTCGGAGGTCTACAGACAATTCCTTTGACTTCATGCTTGGTTTGTGCTCTAACATGCACTGTCAACTGTGGGGCCTTATATGTAGACAGATGTGTGTCTTTCCAAATCATGTCCAATCAATTGAATTTATCCCACATGGACTCCAATGAAGCTGTAGAAACATCTCAAGGATGATCAGTGGAAACAGGATGCACCTGAGCTCAGTTTTGTGCTTCATGTCAAAGCCTGTGAATACTTTAGTGGATGTGATTTCTTAGTTATATATATATATATATATATATATATATATATATATATATATATATATATATATATATATATATATATATATATATATATATAAATTTGCAAAAATAAAAAAAGGAAAAAAGTCACATTGTCATTATGGGGTATTGTGTGTAGAATTTTGAGGAAAAAATAGTAATCATTTCATCCAGTATGGAATAAGGCTGTAACATAACAAAATGTGGAAAAACTGAAGTGCTGTGAGTGTTTTACTGCACATATAAATTTACAACCACATTATAACGCAGTTAGATAACGGCAGCACCTTCCTGACAAATGATACTTATAAAATTTCTTGCATGACTGATGACTGTTTGAGATTAAGTTTCTAAGGTGTGCCTCTTTTTCTGGCAGCTGAGCGTGTATTGGAGAAAGTTACATTTCAGTATTTTCCTGCCACACGTTTTTTTTTTAAATAACACATTAATATCTAAACACAAGTCCTGAATAAGTAAAGTCTCCTGTGACGGAAAACGAACATCTTCTGCATTATGTCTCGGTAATCCAATCTAACTAGATGCAACTTTTTTTGAGAGACTGCAGGGGGAAAAGCGGTTTGGCAAACACCCTGAGATCTGTTGAATGTCGAGTTTGTTTGAGGGGTGAGAAAATATGTCATTTCGGAGTCGTGGTTTTCTCCAACGTAAGCGTGCGCGCACCAATGAGAGGCTTTTACGCGCCGCCCCTACCTGCCTCCTTCCACCTCCTCCCCTCCTCTCCGCCGTTCACACTCACTACTAACGGCGACCTGCTGCCTTCCACATCTGGAGCCGCTGTACGAAACCAGAAACTTGCACATCCACGCTGCGCGTTTGGCGATATAACGAACCGTCCTGTTTGTTTTCTCTCAGTAGTAAGTCTTAAAGTTGGCTTTTCCTAATATTTTTTTAACTGTTTGACTTTCTCACATTCAGAGTGACCGTTTCTTCCATTTCAACGCGATTTCTCGAACCTAAATGATGACTTTTCCCTGTTGGTGTAAACAGCGTGATGCGTAAAGACGCATTGGAGAAATCGAATAGAGAAACCAGCGAAATGTTTGTTTTTTCTTTCTTTCACGTATTAGTTGTTAAAAGTTGTTGTTGTTGTTGTTGTTGTTGATGTTTTGCTGCGTAAATCGTGAAATTCAGTGTCACATTTTAGGCTGATTAGCGTCCAGGACTGATCTAACATTTGGAAGCGAACCCTGGAATAAAACGCATAAGGCGCACAGCTCCATACTGAAGTGTTTAAGTTAGTCTGAGGGGAAATTTAAAAGACCTAAAAATACAGCGTCGGTTTCTTCCCTACAAAGAATCATTTGAACTTCCCACCGCAGAGCGAGAACGACATAAATAGTTCTGACATGTGGATGTAATTTCAGAAGAGGGAAAAAAAAGAGACTGATGCGGAGAAATGAGGAGAGCGCGCTGATGCGGAGCGTATATAACAGATTATAGCGTATTAAAAACCAGGGCGAGTGCAGAGTTATGATTTCACAAGCAGCCATCGGCATCAAGAGGCCAGATGGAGTAAGACAAAATTGAGTTGAGTAGATCAAACGGTTCGAGCATCACCAGCGTGTTTGAGCCCTGAGAGGACGTCGGGGATGGGGTCCACTCTGCTGCTGCACAATCTGGACTTTCTTCTCCTCTCACTCCTCAGCTCTATATGCCTGGTAAGTTATTAATTCATATACTTTTTTTTTTCATTTTGGCACTGGAGCCTCCAGATGTTGACAGCGCGTCAGAGCGCACGAAAGTGTGTGGCGCGCAAGGGGGTGGGGTGCTGCAGGGGCTGAATTAGATGTTCATATTGGACAAGTCTAAAAGGATGTTTTCAGTTTCCTCCACAACGTCGGTTCATTAACAAGATCGTGATTAAAGGGGCAGATTCTGAGAAAATGTAAACAAGTGTCACAAGTGTCGAACAGATGTTTGGAAGCGGATACCTTTCTGACAGTTCTTTCACGACACAAGACAGCTATTAAAAGCAATATTTTTGAGGGGGTTTTTTGTGTGTAAATGTTAGGAACAGAAAAAGGCAGAGGATTCAACAAGCACTCAAAATGAAAATCGTTTGAGAAAGGTTCTTCAATTATTCATCTCAGTTTATTAAAAAAAAAAGTAATTGCGCACAGATCACAGGTGTTGGATTTGGCTAAAATGGAAGTCAGAAATGGTCCAGTGGATTAAAAAAAAGATCAGCTAAGAAATATGGATCACTTTTTTCTCGCCATGTGCTATTTTAAGTTTATTCCAGTCTTTTATTTGAGAGGAATTCTCGTTATTTATTTATTTTCTGGTGAGGTTGCAATGTTTGATGATATCTAGAATGTGCGTCTCACATGTTTGTTGCAAATTAGGAAGAAATGCCTTTATTGTCATTGTACAAAAATACAACAAAATTATTCTCTGCAGTTAACCCGTCCTAATTCTAAATCTTATAAGTCAGTAATGTCACAATATATGGTTCCTTGATGCCTTGACACTTGATATATTCTGTCCAAAATGTGTTAAATCCACATGGGCTTCAAGCACTTTGAGTTAAACAATTATGACCTTGAGTTTGACCTTTCAGTGTCACACAAAGTCAGCAGACATGTGACCAATAGAAATGTGATGTATGACTTCATATTAGTGTTTCACAGTAACCTTAACTTTATTTTTAACCAGTTAATCACTATTTTAAATATCCCCTATATTAAACCAATGGGCCTAAATTTTGACCTTGTCTTGTGACCTTGACTTTTCCCCCCCCCCCCCCGCCAAAAAAAAAACAAATAATTTTGTTCTTGGTGTAGCCTCAGTCCTCCCGCCAAGTTTGGCACACATTTGATATTTTGTTCACACACAGACATCTCGGAAATATATCCTCCGAATCAAAGTACTTATGTCTTGCGTATCTTGGTTAACGTAGTACTGTTCAGAACCATCAGTAAGTATCACTGCAACTCATCAAATCCACAGGTACCACCTTGCAATAGTCTAGATGAATCCTCAGGCTAAAAAAATGGACATATGGACACACCATAAACAATACTCCCGCATGTTCTTGTCACTCCCAGTAGGTGTAAAAACAGTTTTTGTTTTTTGTTTTTTTTTCACATTTCAAGCTACATCTATGTAAGCAGTTGGTCAAAAAAAACTAATTTCCTTGGATACGTGACACTCGAAACTCTGGTTTTTACTCATGCACTGCCGCATGTCTGCGTTCTTTTTGGCTGAGATTAAAGCAGAGGATTATGGGTAATCAAACAGCACAGAGGGTTTTTTGAGGAGCTGGCACGTGCCCCTTTTAACTTGTAATGGCACGACGTCTCTGCTGCACAACTGGCCTAAATCATGACCAAATAAGTGGAGACACCGAGTTAAAGCTTTAGAATGAACATCAAAACGGGCAAATTAATTTTAGCATCCAGAAAACCCATCGACTAGGCCGTCCCGTGTCAAAGGCTCCTCGGAATGCGGCCAATGTATGCAACCTTATTTCACCTGAAAATGAAGAATACAACGGGTGTTTCCTTTGGGGCCCAAACACTCCCACGAGTCATTGCACAATTTTTTTTTTTTTTTTTTAAGGGCACTTTTGGACTCCATATGCAAAATCCTACATAAGTAATGTTTGTAAGTAAAGCATAAATACATTCTGAAAAGTGATTACTAAACTACGGGGTAGCATGTTGGCTTAGTGGTTAGCACTGCTGCCTCACAGAGAGAAGGTCATGGGATTGATTCCCACCTGTAGCTTTTCTGTGTGGAGTTTGCATGAGTTCCCTTCAGGTGCTCCAGCTTCCTCCCACCTCCAAAGACATGCAGGTTAGGTGAACTGGAAACTTTAAACAATGGTCCATAGGTGAATGTGTTTGTCTGTCTGTATGTGGCACAGACTGGCACCCTCTGCAGGGTGTACCCTGCCTAGTGCCCTATGTCTGCTGGGATAGGCTCCAGCTCCCGGCGACCCAATCTTGGATAAGGGGTTGAAGACTATTGTGTGTGAGATTGTTAAACTACAGGTTACGTCCACTATGCTGCCTTGTCATGTGCGGCCGTTATGTTTGCCAGGTGACGGGTGGTAAAGACAAGAAAAGCTAATGCTGCATTCGCACAATGCTCCATGGGTTAGACCATCTTATCTCAGAAGAGGTTTTTTTTCCATTCTCCACAGTTTCTGAAAGCCAAATCTTTGAGGGACACGGCTTTAGAAGGATGCAGTAATTTTGGTCAACACGGTGCAGCAGCGCAGAAGTAAAAACACAATGCACAATGTTGATTTGAAGAGTTAAAATCATCTCTGAATTATTTAACAATATATATAGTGGTTTACACTGTTGCCCCACAGCAAGAAAGTCATGGAATCAATTCCCACCTGTGGCCTTTTGGTGTGGGGTTTGCGTGTTCTACCTGTGATTGCGTGGGTTCCCTTCGGGTGCTCCGGTTTCCACACACATACAAAGACATGTAGGTTAGGTGAACTGGAAACTTTAAATTGTCCATAGGTGGGTGTGGATGTGTTTGTCTATATGTGACCCTGTGACAGACTGGCATTCTCTCCAGGGTGTATCCTGCCTCACATCCTATGACTGCTGGGATAGGACCCCGCTCCTTAATTGGAGTGAGCGGTTGTAGATGAGTGAGTGAGTATTATTTCCCACATTCTTTCTGACACCCTTGGACCATACCATGTCCTAATGTTATTTGAATGTCTTTTCTGCACATCATTGTAATGGCCCATTAGATGGAACAATCCAAAGGACACTGTAGCAGGTTAATGTAAGTAGGTATCAAGCTATAACACATTCTCATGGAAAATAACACCAGTGTGGAGTGGAAATGCCAACTCTTGAAGGTCCTTGATGCTAGCTCCAGTCCCCGTTGAAGCCCATGTTAAAATGCCCAATTTTGGTTAGGAAAACAGTTTTGGTCTCTGTTGGTGGTTTCAATATTCATGACAACTGTACGGAGTGTAAGCGATTTATTTATTTTTATATAACTCACAAGTTTATGATATTTGAATCCATAATGTTATTAGTTAGGGGTGTGGTCGCTTTGACTGACAGCTAGTGTGCTTGGTCAAGGTTCACTGCTTGCTTCTGTGGGCTTGACTGTGCCCTCATTCATTCATTCTCTATAAATACTTACTCCAGTTAAGGGTCATGCCAGGTAAGGATCTTCTGATTGTGCTCTGGTTGCATCTTATGGTTCTCAACACTTAACAAAGCAACATATATCGAGCGTGATGATGTTGCGCAGGGCAAAATCAGCAAGCTGCTGGAATTAATGCTCCAGCTTCCCACAGTTACGCCACAATAACACATTGTTTTGCACACAGCGAGTTTGTTGCAGTGCTCCCTGCCTGTTGTTTCACAGCCCTGCAACACTCCTAAACCAAATCTCTGCTCCACGTGGTCAGTACGGATGTTTCATTCATAACTCTGAAAGCCCCCGCTGCACCTGGGAAACTTAATCCCTCAGATTGCCAGCTGTAAAGAATTAAATCTGCCCCTACGTTGTCATTGTGAGTGGCCATAAGGCCAACTGTGTGTGCACACACACACAAACTATGCAGCCGGAGTCAGTCGGTTGTGTGTGTTTTGGCCTGTGCTGTTGTGCATTCAACAGGCAGTCGGCCCAGACTCTGAGGTATAGAGCATTTTCCCACTGATGTGGTCCGTCACTGCACCGCAGTGGACCTCTAGGCTCATTGGTTTAGATGGCAGAGGAAAACAATTATAACACAGGCCGTTTATTTATATCTGATTCAACATTCAGTCCTTAAAGGCTTTGCCTGTGAATAGTGTTTACCCATGTTTTTTTGTTTTTTTTTACTTTGGAGTTTGGTTAGTTGTCCACAAATGTACTTTTTTCCAACAACATGACCAAAAGAGACACAGGATGTCTCTGGATGTTAAATCGCAGAGTGGAAATGTCCTGACAGGCGTTCTTTTTTTTTTTTTTTTTGACTTACATAGTGACACGTTCCTCAGTGAAGACACACTGTGAGCGCAGTGATGTCCATCTCAGCTCAGAAAGACAAAATCTAACGACGGCAACCGTGAAGCAGAGCCGTACTCGCAATTCTTTTCACATTGCCTGTCCACCAACTATGTTATGTGATCGCTGGTGTTTGTGAAGCTGTTAGCACCTTTAGTGATCTTCTCGAAACGGCGAAAGATAATCAGTGCTGCAAAGGTGAAGAATTCATTACAGATAATATTAACTGGAATGTATATACATACTCATCGGCCACTTTATTAGGTACAGTGGCGTGCCAAGGGGGGGCTTGGGGGAGGCTTTAGCCCCCCCCAATAATGAGCTAAGCTCTCCCCCAGCCCCCCCCAATAATTCTGCCAATAATGTGAATAGCGACTGACATATTTGTGGATCTCAACTGCAGTTTTGCGCTGAGAATGTCTCAGTATTGTGTAAATGAGCAAAGTGATGAATGTGTATGTTCAGTGATCCACCAATGTTGAATCACCCTTCACAAACAGAATTTTCAGTTTTGCAAATAAACATTTATTTGTAAAAACCCACACACAAGTTACAAATCAGAAATTTGTGTTTGTGGATCACAAAGCACATGTACAAATCAAAGAATATTATATATATTATATATTATATATATAAGTATTAATGAGACAAATTTAACTCCATACTCCAAAAATTTAGGTTTCCTAAATATTTATGACGGCCACTCTTAAAACTTCACTTATCTTTATAATTTTATTACGGGTAAATTTTAGAATTGATTTAGATGAGATGTACTTATTATCTCACAGGAATATATCACAATTATCAGGGAACTACTTTTTGCGCAGGAATTCATCCAGTACGTCGGCCGCAGCCGCGCATGAACACAGAATATACAGAAGCTGTATATCGTTGTTCGGCAGTCATTCTAAGTGATGTGTGTGTGTGTGTGTGTGTGTGTGTGTGTGTGTGTGTGTGTGTGTGTGTGTGTGTGTGTGTGTGTGTGTGTGTGTGTGTGTGTGTGCATTGATACCACATTTTAGAGGAGCACGGTTGACTAAAGCATATACCTTGGTATTTATAAAGCAATTTACTATATATTGTTCATTTCAACGACATTTTGTGGAACCCCTCCAACTTTTACCTCAGCCCCTCCAACAAAAATTTCTTGGCGCCGCCACTGATTAGGTACACCTGTTATTAACACAAATGGCTCATCAGCCAATCATATGGCAGCAACTAAATGCATTTAAGCATCTAGACGTGGTGAAGACGACTTCCTGAGGTTCAAATCGAGCATCAGAAAGGGGATATAAGTGACTTTGAATGTAGCATGGTTGTTGGTGCCAGACGAGCTGGTCTGTGTATTTCAGAATCTGCTGATCTACTGGGACTTTCACACACAACCATCTCTAGGGTTTACAGAGAATGGTCCCAAAAGATAAGATATCCAGTGAGCGGCAGTTGTGTGGATGAGAATGCCTTGTTGATGTCAGTGGAGAATGGACAGACTGGTTGAATGGGCGACTGTGTGATGTCAACATAGACCAACATCTCTGAGGAATGTTTCCAACATCTTTTTGAATCCATGTCACGAAGAATTAAGGCAGTTCTGAAGGCAAAACGGGGTCCAACCCAGTACTAGCAAGGTGTACCTAATAAAATGGCCGATGAGTACACAGTAAAACCACCAGTGTAAAACTAACACTGACAGTGTCAATTTAACACTGGTGATTTTACCATGTGTGTGTGTATATACGTATATATATATATATATATATATATATATATATATATATATATATATATATATATATATATATAGATACACTTCAAATTAAGATGTGTATTTTCAGTGTTTTTTAATTATTTAAACAATTACATTTAAATTTTCACTGAGATGAAACACTTCAAAACTCTGAAAAGTTTGCATTAAAAACATCTAAATTGTAAATCTTACAAAACTTGATCAAGTGGTCAGTCTTATCAAAAGAAAGAACTCATTAACTTTTGGTTTCTAGATTTGACTGGATTCTGGAGAGTTTTTTTTATTACACAGTGAGACAAGATGCTTCTTTAACATTTTGATTTTGATAAATTTCTCAAAAATTTTACACGCTGAATATGTTGAAATCGATCATGCATATCATCAAGAACAATAGAGTGAAAATTTGTGCAGATCGGAATTAGGATCCTGATCTTTTCATGTGATTTTAATATAAGATACAAAGGTGCAAACATGCAGTAATTTTTATGAATTTCAATTAAAAATCTTAGGTTTGCTGAGTTCACAGAGCACTTTAAGTTATCCTAAAATTGAATAGTTACTTCAGATGTCAGGAAATGGTGCAAAAACAGTTTTATCTGTCCAAAACCCAGAAGGATTAAATTTACAGTGAGGTACAAAAAGAATGATTAAATTTTAATAGCTGTAATTAGTCAAATTTTGCATTTTATTGATAAATTATGCAGCAAATTTATTGTTTGTCTCTGTTGATCAATAGCAGATTTACATTCATACACACACAAATTGCCATGTGCGGCTTTCAGCTGCGCCCCTGGAGGAATTTAAAGTGCAGTCAGTGTCTCTTCCACACACACTCGTCTGCACACAGAGGAGTGTGTGGGAATCAATTCAGCCATCCTGTGCTACCACCTGACCTCCAGCCACATTAACAGTCTAATCATTAAAGTGGATATTAGATATTATTTTATGTGATGATGCATTCAGGAACTCTGTGCTGTGTTTGCACTTTTTTTTTTTTAACACTTGAGCGTGCATGCAACAGCCGTGGTTGGCTGTGATCGGCTGCCTCACTTAACTGGCTAATTTCATTTATTCAACAGAAGCAGTGCTTTCAGGAACCTTGGTGCACATTTAATTTCTGCCTCCTGACTGACTGTCTCGGGGACAAACATGACTTGACTTGCATGTGTGTCCTCACTGAGACCTCTGCTTGTATCTGTAATCATGATGTCATCTTTGCAGGAATTCCGGCTTTGAGGAGTGTCATGTTTTAGTCAATCAAAGGCAATTTTGATAAGTGTGAAATGCTGAAAATATTTGTTGCCGACTGCTTTTTGTCCAGTCATGTCCAGCTCTATTTAGTTCTTCCAAAGGTGGCTGTAAAAGCCACCATAGCACCATTACTGCCAGCTGACTTTGCAGTATTAACTACGTTTTCCTCAACCTTTTGTGCTTTATCAGATGCACAACTATGCAATTTATCCTGTGCAATAATTTTACTATACCTATATATATATATATATATATATATATATATATATATATATATATATATATATATATACTCAACAAAAATATAAACGCAACACTTTTGGTTTTGCTCCCATTTTGTATGAGATGAACTCAAAGATCTAAAACTTTTTCCACATACACAATATCACCATTTCCCTCAAATATTGTTCACAAACCAGTCTAAATCTGTGATAGTGAGCACTTCTCCTTTGCTGAGATAATCCATCCCACCTCACAGGTGTGCCATACCAAGATGCTGATTAGACACCATGATTAGTGCACAGGTGTGCCTTAGACTGCCCACAATAAAAGGCCACTCTGAAAGGTGCAGTTTTGTTTTATTGGGGGGGGATACCAGTCAGTATCTGGTGTGACCACCATTTGCCTCATGCAGTGCAACACATCTCCTTCGCATAGAGTTGATCAGGTTGTCAATTGTGGCCTGTGGAATGTTGGTCCACCCCTCTTCAATGACTGTGCAAAGTTGCGACGATGAACTGGAGTCAGGTCAAGACCCCGGTGAGGACGACGAGCATGCAGATGAGCTTCCCTGAGACGGTTTCTGACAGTTTGTGCAGAAATTCTTTGGTTATGCAAACCAATTGTTTCAGCAACTGTCCGAGTGGCTGGTCTCAGACGATCTTGGAGGTGAACATGCTGGATGTGGAGGTCCTGGGCTGGTGTGGTTACACGTGGTCTGCGGTTGTGAGGCTGGTTGGATGTACTGCCAAATTCTCTGAAACGCCTTTGGCGACGGCTTATGGTAGAGAAATGAACATTCAATACACGAGCAACAGCTCTGGTTGACATTCCTGCTGTCAGCATGCCAACTGCACACTCCCTCAAATCTTGCAACATCTGTGGCATTGTGCTGTGTGATAAAACTGCACCTTTCAGAGTGGCCTTTTATTGTGGGCAGTCTAAGGCACACCTGTGCACTAATCATGGTGTCTAATCAGCATCTTGATATGGCACACCTGTGAGGTGGGATGGATTATCTCAGCAAAGAAGAAGTGCTCACTATCACAGATTTAGACTGGTTTGTGAACAATATTTGAGGGAAATGGTGATATTGTGTATGTGGAAAAAGTTTTAGATCTTTGAGTTCATCTCATACAAAATGGGAGCAAAACCAAAAGTGTTGCATTTATATTTTTGTTGAGTGTATATTCTATTTTGCACATAATCTGACCTTTCTTTAATGAAAATATTTTTCTTTTCTTTACTACTGTACCACTCTTTCTCCACTGTGGGATCATTAAAGTTTATCTTATCTCAAAAGTGATGATTTATATCAGAGATGGCAAAATAGACATTTCCAACTCACTGAATATGTCTCGGACTTCACTTGGACTTTTACATTAATGATTAAAAAATGCAAAATCAGTCTAAATTAGGCAGTTCTCAAAATCTGAGTGACTGCCAAACAATGAGCGTCGCGAGTGAAGCCAAAATGAACATTAGAGACTCGAGCTGATAGATATGATCTGTTTTCTGGTGTGGTTGAGGGGGAAGGACGTGGAGCTCAGACACTGTCAGGGCTGGTTTACATGCTTGTCCTTTGCACACACACTTGACCACTCTTGAATTTTTTTTATGATATTTACAACTGTACAAAATGATTCCCAAAGTGTGGGCCATGGCCCCCAGATGGGACATGAAGGTAGGGAATGAGAGATCATTAAAAACACATTAAAAAATGGAATAAAGGCTAACATTTTGGTGAAAAAAAAGATTATTTGTAAATTTCAGTCAGAAGTGATAAAACAGGCATTTGTTTAAAATGGTGTTTTTGTTGTGTGTAAGTGTAATGACACGGACCCACAACAGGGGGCGTAAATGAACGGTCAATGGAAGTAAAGAGTAACACTTTTAATGTACAGATACAATTCAATACTACAGTCAATTTGTACAGTTGGTGTCGTGTGGGCAGGCTCGAGGATAGGAGACGCCTGTCCAAATAAGAGTCAATCAATCAATCAATCAATCAATCAATCAATTTTTTTATATAGCGCCAAATCACAACAAACAGTTGCCCCAAGGTGCTTTATATTGTAAGGCAAGGCCATACAATAATTATGTAAAACCCCAACGGTCAAAACGACCCCCTGTGAGCAAGCACTTGGCTACAGTGGGAAGGAAAAACTCCCTTTTAACAGGAAGAAACCTCCAGCAGAACCAGGCTCAGGGAGGGGCAGTCTTCTGCTGGGACTGGTTGGGGCTGAGGGAGAGAACCAGGAAAAAGACATGCTGTGGAGGGGAGCAGAGATCAATCACTAATGATTAAATGCAGAGTGGTGCATACAGAGCAAAAAGAGAAAGAAACAGTGCATCATGGGAACCCCCCAGCAGTCTACGTCTATAGCAGCATAACTAAGGGATGGTTCAGGGTCACCTGATCCAGCCCTAACTATAAGCTTTAGCAAAAAGGAAAGTTTTAAGCCTAATCTTAAAAGTAGAGAGGGTGTCTGTCTCCCTGATCTGAATTGGGAGCTGGTTCCACAGGAGAGGAGCCTGAAAGCTGAAGGCTCTGCCTCCCATTCTACTCTTACAAACCCTAGGAACTACAAGTAAGCCTGCAGTCTGAGAGCGAAGCGCTCTATTGGGGTGATATGGTACTACGAGGTCTCTAAGATAAGATGGGACCTGATTATTCAAAACCTTATAAGTAAGAAGAAGAATTTTAAATTCTATTCTAGAATTAACAGGAAGCCAATGAAGAGAGGCCAATATGGGTGAGATATGCTCTCTCCTTCTAGTCCCCGTCAGTACTCTAGCTGCAGCATTTTGAATTAACTGAAGGCTTTTTAGGGAACTTTTAGGACAACCTGATAATAATGAATTACAATAGTCCAGCCTAGAGGAAATAAATGCATGAATTAGTTTTTCAGCATCACTCTGAGACAAGACCTTTCTGATTTTAGAGATATTGCGTAAATGCAAAAAAGCAGTCCTACATATTTGTTTAATATGCGCTTTGAATGACATATCCTGATCAAAAATGACTCCAAGATTTCTCACAGTATTACTAGAGGTCAGGGTAATGCCATCCAGAGTAAGGATCTGGTTAGACACCATGTTTCTAAGATTTGTGGGGCCAAGTACAACAACTTCAGTTTTATCTGAGTTTAAAAGCAGGAAATTAGAGGTCATCCATGTCTTTATGTCTGTAAGACAATCCTGCAGTTTAGCTAATTGGTGTGTGTCCTCTGGCTTCATGGATAGATAAAGCTGGGTATCATCTGCGTAACCCACACGATTTCCACCGCCAACGGATCTGGAACACACCGGAGCCGCCAAGTCCCGAGTCACCAGGTGGCCACCGTCTCAGCTGTCAGATCGGGTACTGCTGGCAGGGAGCAGAAACAGTCAAGGGTGGGTGTGTGCACACACCCAGCAAACAGTCAGCAGAGTTCTGATAATGAAGGGAGAAAAACACCACCTCCCACTTCTCACAGTTGTGCAGATCCTACTCTCACTTAACAGCTGAGGAGCGGAAACGCCAACTCCTCCTGACCAGCTGTAAGTGTACTGAAATGTCTGCAAACTCAGAATGCAAAGTACAGCTTCTCGAGCTTAGTAGCAAAATACGTTGCAACAACAAGCTTAGCTGAAACAGAACGAAGACGGCTGAGAGTTTACCTGAGAACATCAGATGATTTCTCGGCAGGGGTGTGGTGTCTTCTCCAGGCTTTTATGGATGGCTAGATGAGATGATGAAGGACAGCTGTCAGGGTCCCTGGTGGCGAACTGCGCCCTCTGGTGCCTGAAGCCCATCTACAGGCAGAGCGCCCTCTGGTGTTGGCCAGCAGTACCTCCTCTTCGGGCAGCCCACACAACAGTTTTTCTTCATTATTGTAGTTTAATGTAATATCTACATGTAAATACTTCATATTTGTCTCATGTGTCGAGCAAACTTGTGATTAAAGGTTTAAATGGGCACCGGGTGATTTGCAGATTTCAAAGTGGGGCCCTCTATTCTTACGTTTTGAAAATGCTCCTGTAAAACAACCCGAAAGTCTTCTCTTTTGTGCACAGTATGAGGAACATCGTTTAAAAAATTGTGAATTGTCACACCTGAAGCACCTGAATGTCAGGGGAATTTTTATGTATTTATTTGTTTGAAGCTCGTTATTTACTATAACATGATGATCTCACCTGTTTAACATCACCTTTATGATACCAGCATGTTATTTCACCTCGTCAAATTGCCACTATTCTGAAAACCACTTGCGCCATCTGTTTAAAAATGTGTTGCTGTCATCAGTTATATTTGAAAACAAAACATAAAGAGCTGAAAGCCTTCACGCAGCAAAGTCTCCACGTGTTCATTTTGGACGAGTTCTGAACATCACACAGGCGGCACTCAGAGCACTCAAACAATGAAACAGGACTGGGAAAAAAATGCGGTAATAGATGGAGCAGAAAGGACATCATTTTAGCTCAATTTATATAATCTTTGAGCAACTTTGGATGTTTCTGCAAGAGTAGATAAGTTCTGAGCCAGCTGCACAAACAAAAAAAAAAAAGGTGATGTTAAAGTAAACGAGGACAGGAGTTGCATTGTTGGTATTTCACCAGACGTGTTCCTGATGGTTGTTGGACTCCACTAGAAATGTGGCTTGTCATGAATCCTGTTTGTGATTTTCATGGACAACATTTAAAGGTGGAGTGAGGGACTGGAGGGTGTCCAGTTTGGTGACCTTGGAAATACATCTCTGCTCTTTTTGGATGATGTTGGCTTCATCAGAAAGCGACTTTTGATGTCAACTGGCAAGGTTTGAGGCAGAGTGTGAAGTGACTGGAATGAGGATCAGCACTCCCAAATCTGACAGCATGGTCAGACCTCTGTCAGAAAGGTTGGTTTGTCTCCTCTGGATCAGGGGAGAGTAATTGCACCAAGTGGAGCAGTGTAAATAACTCAGGGTCTTGTTCATGAGTAGGGGTAAGATGGACAGTGAGAAGGTGAGACTCTTAATTTACCAGTTTTGGGTGATGACTGAAAGAACAAGATTGAAGATCCAAGCGGCAGAAATGAGGTTCCTTTGGCAAGTATCTGGACTTACTCAGGGACAGGTGAGAAATGCAAACATCCGAGATGGAGTCAAAGCTGAGGTGGTTCGGGCTTCTGATGAGGATACCCACTGATTATTAGATCTTGTAGACGTGTCCAACTGGAAGCAGGAAGACCCAGGAGATGCTGGAGGAACTGCATCTTCCAGGTAGCCTGGGATGTCTCAGAATCCCGCAGGAAGAGTTATGGGGCTTGGCTGAGGATAGGGAAGTGTGGGATGAGCTGCTTGGTCTCCTGCCACCACAGCACAGACCCAACTAATGAATGAATGAATGAAAGGACTCATCAGCCTCGAGCAACAATCCACTGAATCCAGATCAGGTTGCATCTGTGAAGAATCAGAAAGCAGAACTCCAGTTTTTATAAAAATGTGCTCTTATTTTGACATTGTTGACACATTTTACTGTGTTAAAGAAAGCACTGGCTGTTGGGGTTGCATCTCTAACCTGCTCATAACATTATTTTTTCTTTCTGTTTCTTAACAACCAACTCATACTGTAATTTGAGCAACATTTGTCTGTCTGTCTGTTTGTTCCCCTACTCTTCCCAAGTCCTTTGGGCAGTTTCAACCAAATGTGATATATGGTTGACAATAGAATTGCCCTTAAATTGTTTGTTTTTGGTAAAAGTCAATGGGGTCCAACATCAATTTCTTTTTTTTTCACACCAATGTCCAAAAATTTGGCACAAATATGGAGATGGGTCCTGGAATTACTCAGGCAGAACCAAATTTACCAACATTCATTAGTGCCGTGAGGTTTACTGAGATAGAAGTAAGCTAAATGCTTTTCCTGACGCAACTCCACATTACATGGAGAAATGTAGCAGGAGTGGGGTTTGAACTAGGAACCTTTCGTACTGAAACCAAGTGCACTAACCACTTGGTGAGGTTTACTGAGATGAAAAGTAAAATTTAAGTTCTTTAATACAGTTCATTTAACACAAGTTCTTTAATACAATTTACCAAATGTGTCACACATATGGAAGAGGGAAGGTCAAATTTGCTGAAGGTCAGTCATTGGGGCAAAGGGCTTGTCTACTTGCCTTTTTGTTGGCCTACACCTCCAAAGCTTCATAGGTCATTGAAGGTTAACCCCCATAAATAGCTTTAAATAATTCATTCTGGCAAAGGTCAAGATCAAGAAATTTGTTTCTGTGTAGGCTGTCAGTTGTCCAGGTGGTTTCCATAGTAGAGAAGCTTGAATCTTCGACTGAAGATCAAGAAATTTGATTTTCCAACCTGATTTTGAACAAATGTAGTACAGATGTAGGTGGATTCCAAGAACTGCCCAGGCAAGGTCAGCCAGAGGTCAGACATTTGGACGAACAATAAAGTCATTGGAGTCATATGTCAGGCTCTGTTAGCTCTTACTGTCTTCAAGTCCGCGAGTCCTAGTACTTTGTGTTGTAGAATACAGTTCATTAGTTTCTCAGTAAGTCTACTAATACATACTTTAATGTATGACTGGAGCTTTCACACAGACTCTGAGCAGACTGATGAGACCACAAGCTAAAGATCTAGATCATCTGGCTTTTCTGTGCATCATCAACCACCTGAAAGCACAGAATCATAAATTAAGTCGACGATGTCATTAACGTCACAGATGACGGTACAGAATGTGCACATGAAACTGCAGAGTAAGAGAAGTTCTATTTGCTCGATCCTTGAACAGCACTTAAAGGTTGTGTTGTGACAATCACAGTGTTCACATGCGATACATCCTTTGTTTACCCACTAATGACAAATTGCTTTCATTGGAATCTTGTAACCCAGATTAGATTACAGGATAATCTCATCTCAGCCTGTCTGTGGTAATTAGGGGCAGCAGATAGAGCCTGACTAATTCATCCTGCTGGTGCACTTGTGCTATAGGCTTTTATCTTGAAATTCATTTTGTATTCCACTTTAACTGAGTTTCACTATGATTTATGATAACGTATCCGTGTGTGTGTGTGTGTGTGTGTGTGTGTGTGTGTGTGTGTGTGTGTGTGTGTGTGTGTGTGTGTGTGTGTGTGTGTGTGTGCGTGTGCGTGAAAGAGCGCAAAATAGCATTCCATAAATCATCAAACAGTTTTGTGGGACTGATTGACATAATTAGAATAAGTAAATATAGCATTTCATTCCTTAGTGTATCGAGAGTTCAAACGCTTGAGTGACCGTAATTAAGAGGAAAATTGGTGAAGAGGCAGAGCATCAGTCAGCAAAGAGCCCAACATTCAATCCCCCCCCACCTTCAGCAATATTGTACATAGCTCAGCAGGATGAGGAGCTGGAGTACCAATATGTAGACCTGAGCTTAAATCCTGGTCACCCGACCGGTCTGTGTCCTGGGACAAGACATTTATTTTCCATGGTCCCAGTCTACCCAGCTGGAAATAGTTCCAAGCCTTGTCTGAGGGATTAACCTGCTTCAGACTGGAGTAGCTGGAGACTCTCATCCGCTTAATGCTACAGAATTTACAACCCCAATTCCAATGAAGTTGGGACATTGTGTAAAATGTAAGTATAAACAGAATACAATTATTTGCAAATCCTCTTCAACCTATATTCAATTGAATACACCACAAAGACAAGATATTTGTTATGTGCTGACGCGGGTCAGAGAACCGAACCAGCATCTGACAATGGCCCAGCGCTAAATAACCAGAAAGCGGTTCCAAGAAACAAATTTATTCCCCCTCATGTGCAATAATTCATGTACAACATAAATAGTTAGCTGTCTTGGCAAGGTGAAGGATGGCACGCTCTCCAGCGCCCAAATGGATCAAAGCCCAGCACTTCTGGACTCAGATTCACCGTCGAACACCCCCCAGGTGAATACGACAAACTGACTCTGTGAAGGACGGAAAAGGTGAGGTAAGTCAACAGAGCTACAACAAATATCCTTCAGAGGCACACACTATCAGCAACACATTCAGGTCTGAATTTAAGCCTTATGTAAATGAGCAGCTTCTCACAACAGGTGGAGGATCATCAATCCGTACGCCACGGCAGTGAGAAGCAAACTGCACAATTCTCATCAATGTTCAAATATACTGCGTAACAAAACGCCAAATTACTATCACGTGAGCATCATCCACAGGTGCTGCAAGTTGTTAGGCCTGCACGTGAACATCCTCCACAGGTGTAGCCAATAGTTCTGATGAGGGTGAAGGACTCTTCCGCCAGCACCTTCTCCACAGAAAAAAACAGTTGGCATACCACCTGGAGAGCAAAGAAAAGAAAACAGCACCAAAATGTCCAGCCAAACCCCCCAACACACAACAATATTTAATGTTCAAACTGATGAATTTTATTGTTTTTGTGCAAATATTTGCTCATTTTGAAATGGATGCCTGCAACACATTTCAAAAAAGCTGGGACAGTGGTATGTTTACCACTGTGTTACATCACCTTTCCTTCTAACAACACTCAATAAGCATTTGGGAACTGAGGACACCAATTGTTGAAGCTTTGTAGGTGGAATTCTTTCCCATTCTTGCTTGATGTACGACTTCAGATGTTCAACAGTCAGGGTCTCCGTTGTCGTATTTTGCGCTTCATAATGTGCCACACATCTTCAATGGGTGACAGGTCTGGACTGCAGGCAGTACCCGTACTATGAAGCCACACTGTTGTAACACATGCAGAATGTGGCTTAGCATTATCTTGTTGAAATAAGCAGGGACATCCCTGAAAAAGATGTTGCTTGGATGGCAGCATGTGTTGCTCCAAAACCTGGATGTACCTTTCAGCATTGATGGTGCCATCACAGATGTGTAAGTTGCCCATGCCACGGGGACTAACACACCCCTATACCATCACAGATGCTGGCTTTTGAACTTTGTGCTGGTAACAATCTGGATGTTTTTTTTTTCCTCTTTTGTCTGGAGGACACAGGGTCCATGATTTCCAAAAACAATTTGAAATGTGGACTCATCAGACCACAGCACACTTTTCCACTCTGCTTCTGTCCATTTCAAATGAGCTTGGGCCCAGAGAAGGCGGCGGTGTGTCTGGATATTGTTGATGTATGGCTTTCGCTTTGCATGGTAGAGTTTTAACTTGCACTTGTAGATGTAGCGATGAACTGTGTTAACTGACAATGGTTTTCTGAAGTGTTCCTGAGCCCACGCGGTAAGATCCTTTATACAATGATGTTGGTTTTCAGCCTTGCCGCTTACGTATAGAAAGTTCTCTAGATTCTCTGAATCTTCTGATTATATTATGGACTGTAGATGATGGAACCCCTAAATTCCTTGCAAGCGAATGTTGAGAAACATTGTTCTTAAACTGTTGGACTATTTTTTCCCTCAGTTATTCACAAAGTGGTGATCCTCACCCCATCTTTCCTTTTGGGGATGCTCAATCCCAATCATGACACTCACCTGTTTCCAAACAGGTGTTCTTTGAGCATTCATCAACTTTCTTAGTTTTTTGTTGCCCCGTCCCAACTCTTTTGAAATGTGTTGCAGGCATCCATTTCAAAATGATGAAATATTTGCCAAAAAACAATAAAATTTATCAGTATGAACATTAAGTATCTTGTCTTTGCAGTGTATTCAACTGAATATAGGTTGAAGAGGATTTGCAAATAATTGTATTCTGTTTTATTTACATTTTACACAACGTCCCAACTTCACTGGAATTGGGGTTGTATGAACCCAAGATATCTTGTGCTTTGTATGGCCAACTTCATTTAATTTGTTAATATAAATATAAGGCCTGCAACAAATTCCAAAAATTATATTATATAAATATTATATTGTGGACTGTAGATGATGGAATCCCTAAATTCCTTGCAATTGAACATTGAGAAACATTGTTCTTAAACTGTTGGACTATTTTTTTCTCGCAGTTGTTCACAAAGTGGTGATCCTCATCCCATCATTGCTTGTGAATGGCTGAGCCTTTTGGGGATGCTCTTTTTGTACCCAACCATGACACTCACCTGTTTCCAATTAGTTGTGCATAGTTGTCTTTTGTTGCCCGTCCCAACTTTTTTGAAATGTGTTGCAGGCATCCATTTCAAAATTTGCACAAAAAAACCCAACAAAGTTTATCAGTTTGAACATTAAATATCTTGTCTTTGTGGTTTATTCAATTGAATATAGTTTGAAGAGGATTTGCAAATCATTGTATTCTGTTTTTATTTACATTTTACACAACGTGCCAACTTCACTGGAATTGGGGTTGTATACGTGCCGATACTAACTGGTCTTTGAATTCAGTTTCAGTAAGGTTGGGCATTTTGTTGCTTTGTTGTGGACCTAAAATAACTAAGCATGCACACATGTTAATATCGCTTGGTGTTGTTGTTGTTGTTGTTATTGTTAAAAGCTCTGGTGTATCTTGGTCATTCCATGCCCTCTGCTAGTTGCCCCACTAGTTTTAAAAGTAGGCTTACCAAAATAAAAATGCAAAATGAAGATGAAGTCATTAGATGGTAGTTAACTTTACACATTAATTTAAAAAGTAACTTTGTCTAATATCCCATTGACATGTCTGTCACCTGCTGGAGTCAGGTTTTTTAAAGAATTAACAACATAAGCTACGGACAGTTTAAAGTTTCCGATTCACCTAACCTGTGTGTCTTTGGATGTGTGAGGAAGCCGGAGCACCCGGAGGGAATCCATGCAAACACAGGGAGAACATGCAAACTCCACACAGAAAGGCCCCAGGAGGGAATCTAACCCACAACCTTCTTGCTGTGAATCTAAGTGCCACCCTTATTGCACAGGTGCAAATGTAATCATGTTTCAACAATATGAACAAAGGAAAAGTTTGGTCCTATTTCATGTGTTCCACTGATTCAATATGATTAAAAAATGAATTATTCCTTTTTACACAAAATTTAAAGTCATTTGCGTGGGTTTTGTCACATTTATGTGGTATTTATACTGTATAAATGGGATCTCAACATATTAAAGCATTCATATATGAATTTGTGGTGGGCAAAAATGTCTTGACTTAATACTTTTATTTTTAAAACAATAATTTGGATATTATCTATATTAAAAGCCAAGCGGCCTCTGTGCACATGTATGCGTGTGTATGACCTCCATCAAGGATGAACTGGAGATAGCTGACATTTTGTATGTTCAGCAAGACAATGCCAACATTTTTCAGCAAGACAATGCCATTTTGTATGTTCATGTATTTTGGGTCAAGGATGAACGCTGCGAAAATGGAAAGTTGATAGGACTAATATTTTTGGAGAAATTAGGGATATTAAACAACAGTGAACGATGGATGTTGATAATTACATTCTGGACTCACACGCCTTTCCAGCAGGGGGAAGTAAATCATCTACATATTAAAAGCCAAATGACCTCTTTGTATGTGTATACATGTGCATGTGTATAACTTCAATCACAGAAAACCTTGGGTGAGCTGACATTTGTCGTTTGGTATGTTTATGTATTTTGGGTCAAGGATGAACATCACCAAAACAGAATATTGATAGGACTAATATTTTTTGAGAAATTATGGATATTACGTAACAGTGAACAATGGATGTTGATAATTGCATTCTGGACTCACATGCTATTCCAAATCATTATAGAAACTTTGCATAATTTATTACCACCCTTGAAAAATGTCAGCTACCTATTTGATAAACACTACCCAATCTAGAGCCCATGGATCCCCACGGGAAACATGCTAGCATTTTTTTTTATTATTTCTCACCTCAGAAATATGTGTTCTTTATAAATATGATGTTTTATTGCAGCTGGTACTTAGATGTGTGTGTTTTTGAGGTAACAAAATTTGACCTAATAAGTTTTAGCTTCACTATGTTGGTTAACTGTGAGGAAGAAAAAAAAATGTCAGCCAAAGATGGGAATGTTCTTTTATCTCCAGTGAGTACACGGTGCCAGAACTTATTTTCCTCACGTAGTTCAAACATTTGGGATGTTGCCTTCATCTTCACTCCTTCTTTTCTTCAGTTTCTTAACGTCCCATCAATTAGGTTCTGCTCATCTTAGAGTTCATTACGACAGTGTGCCACACTGGGATGTGAAGATGAAACCGGGAAAATTCCTGTGTGGAGCTGTGCAGACAGCTCTAATAAGTTGCTTGTGAATAATTGATGCTAATCTTTGGATTCCTTGATGCTACTGGAGGCCACCATAGCCCACCGGTGGTCACCAAAGGCCACTGGGGTCACCAGTATCCATGAGAGGTCACTGGAGGCTGCTGGATCCCAGGTTTGCTTGTGAGACTCAATTTGTTCATTTTGTTCAAAGCTTCCAAAAGCGTTCTGTCGTCACTAGATGTAGAATATTTCAGGGAAGTCTTAAACCCGAAACATAAGGCTTGAAGCTTCATGGCAACTGTCCATAGATAATACTATAAAATTATAGACGTTTGAAGGCTGAGGTGAACCCCATCCTGACCAGGCCCGCATAATCACAGGTACACCAAAATCAAAAGTCTATAAATACTTTATTATATGGTAAACAAGAAAATTAGGAAACTGAAACTGCTTTGCTCTGAGTACCCCATTGTACCCCATGCTTTGTCCCCTGTTTACAATGAGGTACTCAGATCAAAGCAGTTTCAGGCTTTTGTTCATGGTAATGAGTCATTCACCCCATCAGGAGAGGCGTCAGTCCCATCGTTAGGAGGGACAGCTACCCTGTCATTAGAAGGGTGCTAACTAGAGCACAATAGGTGCTAATTAAAGCAGTTGTTTAGTCACTAGCCTATAGCAATCTGCCTTTCGGTAGGAGGCGTCTGGTTAGGTTTAAAACTCCAGCTTTTGTGGCTTCTGTTTGTTCTTCTCTACAAGGGTCAGACAGAAGTCAGACTACCAGAGCAAGAATTTTAGCTGAGGAAGCTTCTGCGATTTGAAGCGAAACGTCCTTGCGTCAAGCAACCCAGTCCAATCAAAGATTCAAGCTTCTCTACTAATACTTCACCGACTGACATCCCATTGACAGACTCGAGATGCCTGTTAAGTCCGTGATGAAGAGTCATCAGGCTTGTTTTCTTATAAAATTCATCATTCCCCTGTCTAGTTTCCACGTAACATCGACCGGGTACTCCGTCAAGCATTCGTCTGTCATAAGTTTCAAAGTTGGGTGCATGTCCCTTTACAGTGGCGCACTTGCGAAACAGGTTGGCTGCTGACTGTGTATTTCTGCATGTGTTCTTCACATCTTTTTCATGTAAAATTCATTTTAAGTCAGCGTCGCTAACAGACGCAAACCTACCTTCTGCCATCTTGTCAACAAACTGACAGTAGGCATTGTATCGCGTTATCTGATTGGTCATTATCGATAGAAGGTGTCGCTCGATTAGGTAGCGCTATGCTGCACGCAAAGTGTACTCGTTTCGCACTCGAGGTCTACTCGGCTCCACGAACGGTCAACTGGGCGTGTGGTACAGCTCAGAAAGTGGGGAATGGGCCAATCAGAAGTTGGCAAATCCCATACCATATAATAATGTCACTTGTATAGCTGGATGTCATTGAACTGTAAAGAAATGGAAATGCAATTTTGCTTTCTAAATGCTGTCATGCAGTTGACACATTTGAGTCTTCCTGCTTTTCCATGCAGCTTTGTGGCACACATTGTGGTGTGAAGGTGTGAAGTCTGCTTCAGCCACTGTTCCTGACTTGCCTTCTGTAGGTTATGAGTCGCTCGCTGCCATCACCGGTCAGTTAACATGCTGGCTTGAATTTTCCAGGGATCAACATGAGATTCAGCTCAGAGGCAACTTGTATTGGAGAAAATACCCCTCGCACAATGTGCCATTATGCAGAGTGTCAGTGCGTTTGTGATGCAGTGGCTGAGAAGCTCCAGTTAGCAGTTGGATTCTTACATTTTATGTCAGAAAAAGCATATCTTTGCATTTGATTTTATTCTCATATTAACTGACGTGTTGGTCAGGTCTGAGCGTCTCATAGCGTGTGTGCTAATAGGAAAAGCTTGGGTTTCGCATGCACAGTAAGGTTACACCGCTGCTGTGTTTGACTCAGGAAAGGGCTTGTTTTCATGACTTCCCTTGACCTGTGCTTTTTCCCCCCTCCTTACTTTTCCACATGTAGAATGCCGGGGTTTGTGCAACTCAATCCCACTTTTATACTAAAAGAGATACAACTGATATTTTAACGATGTCCTCGGCCCGAGATGAGCTTCAGAAATCAGAAAGCTTTGCTCTGCAAAGCCTCACATTGAGTTTGTGACAAGGTTTTTCTTTCATCTGCCTTTATTTTAACCTTGATGACTCTATGCTAGATTTAAAGTCGCTGTCTGGTTGTTGTTTTTTTTTATTATTTATTTATTTATTGCAAGTTGGACCTTCAAAAAGTGAGGAGTTTGACAAAGATCAGGCACTTGCAGTATTTAACTGCTGGATCTGATGGTTTTATTCACAAATCATGAGCTGCATGTCAAATAGTGGAGATGGTTCAGTGGCGAACGGTTTCTTCCGTCTGCAGGAAATATTCCTGGAATTCAAGAGCAGCTCAGTTGAGTTGACTTGTGAAAATTCTCAGCTATGACCACGCATTGACTGGAGGTTCTGCTGAGTTCTGCCCCCACTGTTCCAGAAAGGATTGCATATCAAATTTACAGGAAACCCCCACACCACCCTTGAAAATTGAGTTTGCAGGGTCGGACTTCACACCTGTGAGTCAGTCGTTCACGTGATATGCACTCATTTCCAATGCTGAGACAGAAGCATTTCCCTGGAACTTTACTATGGCCAATGGCAAAATCCACTAGTGTGTTTAATATATATATATATATATATATATATATATATATATATATATATATATATATATATATATATATATATATATATATATATATATTGAGACCTCTTTTGCAAGGGAGACCCGGACAATTATTTCCAGTTTCCAACACAATTTCCAGTTCATCTAACCTGCATGTCTTTAAATGTGGGAGGAAACCGGAGCACCCGGAGGAAACCCACGCAAACACGGGGAGAACATGCAAACTCCACACAGAAAGGCCATAGGTGGGAACTGAACCCATGACCTTCTTGCTGTGAGGGAACATCGCTAACCACTAAGCCACCATGCTGCCAACTAAATAAATAATAAATAAATATCTCAAACTAACTCAGACAAAATAATTTCAAGTTTAAACTGAAATTACAGTTTGTTGCCTTTTACCTTGCCACAAGTCAATATTAAAGCTTCAGTGTGCAGGATTCAGTGCCATCTAGTAGTGAGGTTGCAGATTGCATTTCTGCAACCACAAACAACTGCACTGTTTCCCTTCACATTGTTGTTTCTTTGACCTTGGCAATCCATGTTCTCTTACCTTGTCTCGTGATAGGTAACATGTATGATGCTCTGTTTGTGCTGCATCGACACTGCAGCCTCCATGAGTGGACCTGCTCCCATGTTGATATGAAGGGCTCATTCTGACCTTATGAAAACACACTGATTTTTTTGCTGTAGGACATTATGAACACATGATGAGATGATATGAATGCTATATTCAGTTTCTGTTCTTAAACAGCCATAAATCATACACATCAATATAAAGGACACGTTTACGTTATCATTGTTAGCAAATGAACCTCTGAGTGCTATATGATTGCTTTATTTAAAAAAAATTGCTGTTTTGATCAAATAGTTTGGGAAGAGTCTTTAAGACGTGTCCAACTTTTACCAGAGGCCATCAAATATGGCCATTGAGTATTGCGAAGACCTTGCGTCCCTCTGTCCATCCGTCTGTCTGTGCTCAGTATACGTCCAGTCCTTTTACTGCAGTCTTCAAGTTCACAGGGAACATTTTAAGACACACAGACCTTGGACAAGTTCAAAGAAGGCTAACCTTAACCTATTTTAAGACTTTAAAAAAGTCACATTCTGTTTCATCTTTTTTTTTTTTTTTTTTTGAGTGGCGGAGGTGACAGCCAATCAAATTAGAGTGGCACCGTGACGTCAGTGGCAGGTCTCTCTAAAAATGCTTCATATATGTGTTTATATAACATGTTTCTCATATATTCTGTAAAATCTACCAGTCACAGGCTGGTAGCTAGCTGCAAACTCCATTTTTTTTTTGTGTGTAAATATAACATCTTTCTCATGTATTATGTAAAAGTTAGTGAGAAATAAACACTTCTAAAACTGAAAATGCTGTTTTTGGAACCTCATAACACCTCTGGAGTCATTTACAAGACATTTTGTGGATGCTAGCATGGTGACATCACAGGCTGATAGCTAACTGCAAACTCTGTTTTGTTTGTGTGTAATTATAACCTCTTTGTCACATTATGTAAAATCTAGTGATAAATAAACACTTCTAAAACTGAAAACAGTGTTTTTGTAACCTGATAACACCTCTTGAGTTATTTACAAGACATTTCGCGGACGCTAGCATGGTGACATCACAGGCTGGTAGCTAACTGCAAACTCTGTTTTGTTTGTGTGTAAATATAACCTCTTTGTCACATTATGTAAAATCTAGTGACAAATAAACACTTCTAAAACTGAAAATGCTGTTTTTGGAACCTGATAACACCTCTGGAGTCATTTACAAGACATTTTGTGGATGCTAGCATGGTGACATCACAGGTTGGTAGCTAACCGCAAACTCTGTTTTGTTTACATGTAATTATAACCTCTTTGTCACATTATGTAAAATCTGGTGTCAAATAAACATTTCTAAAACTGAAAACAGTGTTTTTGTAAAATCTAGTGTCAAATAAATGCTTCTAAAAATGAAAACAGTGTTTTTGTAACCTGATAACACCTCTGGAGTCATTTACAAGACATTTCGCGGACTCCAGCATGCACACTAACGCCCACTAACTCAAAGCTAATTCACGCTCTTGTCAAAAGCTCCTAAATGCAAATATTGTATATGATTGATTGATTGATAGAGGGGCTTTGTTGAACATGTATAAATTGTAAGTAAGACAACAGGAGCTTAATAATTAATGTAAATAACAATAAATGTATAATTATCATTATATATACACTAGCTGAGTTAACCATTCTATGCACAAGTAATAGAGAAGAATTTTAGCCATGTTATTGTATATTTCATGTCACTTTAGTTAAGGTGTTGCATAGAGCAGCTTGTGACATTCATGAGACACAAGTGAGTGATTAAAAAAAAGGTGATTGCATGTCATATCACTGTAATGCTCTGGCATGCCGTACACACCATGTACATTTTAAGGGTCTGTAACTCCAGATGTCGAGATGCTGCCTTGGTCACGGGCAGAGAAAGGAGCAGAGCCTAAATAAGCATGTTTTTGACTGTGGGGAAAAAAAACCCACACAGATAGAGATAGAACATGCAAACTCCACACAGAAAGGACCAGGCGGGAATTGATCCCACGATCACTGCTAACCACTCAGGCACTGTGCTGCCCACGTACCAGCACTTGATGTTGATACCCTCATGAGATGATGAGAGACAGGAGACTACAACAAGCTTTGTTCATGAGCTCTATGTATTTCCTGATACAAGCAAGACAGCACAAAAGTAATCCTTTTTAAGAAAGGCCAAACAACTGAAGCATCACCTCCCACAGGTTTTACCAAGTTATTAAATATTATCACACATATATTATCAGACAGGGCTTTGAAGACGGTCTTCTTTAGTTTGTGCCTCCCACCCGTCTTGTAGCTTTTTGCATGCGTTCGGAAATGGTGAGAGTGACATTAGTTCAAGTAAGAGATCTTGATTGTGCAATTTTGGTAAAAGTCACATTGGGCAGTTATGAGACGGGATGTCAGTCCGTGAGGTGGAAACTGAGACAGACAAAATGACCACAATAGAGGGAGGGGGCACAAACAGAACTCATAAATAATGTCGGGGGGCAAGGTCCAATTGTAGCCTGGCTGTGAAATAGAGTTCAGATATATTTTACACAATTTTTGATGTGAATAACCTCTTGATAAATTAGCTTTATTGCAAAATATCTTAAATAAAAAATTATGGGTATATGTACAATTTTTTATGTTTTATTGTTATTAATATTATTATTTCACACTTATAATAAGAAATTGATTTGGTAACAGATGTTCAGATTCAACATGCTAACATTGGGTGTGTGAGGTTTGTTACCAAGATGCCTGCATTTTTTTTTTTTTAATAGAGTTAACTGATTTTGCATCTCATGCTCTCTTATATATAAATTCTTATTTGCAAAAGCTAACACTGTACATGTTTCGAATGCCACAAAATATAATTAAGTTTGCTTGCGTCAAATTATCGAATTTGTCAGTTTTATTTGTGATTAATCAACTAATCCTTCAGTCAAATGCACCTGATATTACATTTTCAAAAAGTAGTTTTTGTTGTTGTTGTTGTTAGTTTTTTGCAATTAAAAGTCTCTATTAAAATTGACTAAGCAAAAAATCTTGAGACACTAGATTCAGAAAATATTTAGTGTTTTTCTGGATAAAGTATTCAGAATTGTTTTGAGATAACTGTCCTTTGCATAAATTACATACACCTTTCAGTGCTGAAGATGTATTTTGAATGACTTCCTTAATCTTAGAGAGAAATGGAAAGAAGGACTATGTTCTGTTTAGGCCTGAGTCCCAGTGTAGGTGATTCTCGGTCAGACTTTCTGGCAGGTCTACATATCAGCAGCCTAACTCCTTAATCACTGAGCTACCTGCTCTACAATCACGAAGAGAGAGAAAACTAACAAATTAATATGTTCAAACTTCTTTTGATGTTTAGGTTTAATGAGAATAAACCTTGTGGAATTATAGGAGAGTTTGATGTCCAAAGGATGATGGATTTTACTTCATTTCACCTGCACTGCTGAGGACAAAGATGTAAGTGGCGCATATTCAAACCCAGAACTTTAACAATGTACGGTGATAATAATAGTACTTTGCTAATAATGTGCCATATGTACTTTGTTATCAGAAAGGGTAAATTCATTTTCAGTCCAGGAAAAAGGTTTTGAGTATTTGTATTATAAAGGTGAATATGCTCAAACTGGTATTTTTTTTCCCCACCAGATCTGGATCATAATCTGGATGTGGACCAAAATCCACCGATAAATAGACAATCACAGGAAAGATATGGGTTTATTTTTCTCATGAAGACTGGTGTATTAATGATTCCTGATTACTGAAGTTTCAGCCTAATCGAGGAACTGTGATCTTGATCCTGACCTTTGATAGTGTTTAGTGTCAATTCTGATTGCTGATCTTTGATGCTTGAGATAGATATTTGATCCTGATTGCTGATCTTTGATATTGATTACTGACTTTTGATCATGATTGTTGTACTTTGATCCTGGCTGCTGACCTTTGATGTTGATTACTGTGCTGTGATCCTGATTGTTGACCTCTGATCCTGATTTCTGACTTTTGATCGTGACTGTTGTGCATTGATCCCGACTGCTGAGCTTTGATGTTGGTTGCTGTGCTTTGATCCTGATTGAGTACCTTTGATCCTGATGGCCAAACTTTGATGTGGATTCACTTCTTTGATATTAATGAATATGACCTTTTGATTGTGATTGAAGACCTGTGATCCTGTTTGCTGACCTTTTGATATTGATCGATGTGATCCTGTTTATTGTGCTTTGATCCTGATTTTGAACTTTTGAAGCCAATTGCTGACTTTTGATCCTGATCTGTGTGCTTTGAACACAATTGCTGACCTTTGATCATGATTGCTGACCTTTGATCTTGATCAAAGAGCATTGATCCCGATTGCTGTGTTTTGATATTGATTATACCACTGAGCAGAAAGTTTCACTTTTCAGTTGAGTTGAATTCAATTGAATGGGAAAGTGTGTCCAAACCTTTGACTGGTACTGTACTTGGTGAAGGCAATAAAAGGATTGTAAAAACCTGATTCATTAGAATCTCATTTTCTTATAAACTACAGGAGACCACTTAATGTGTGTGTGTGTGTTTTGTTTTTTACTGGAGACACATCATCCAAAAGCCTGTTTTTATCCTCCACATTAACTGTGACTAAAACGTGTACACAGCACAGTGTGTTGCAGGAACCATTTGCTTTATTTTGGGAGAACAACACAATCACATATACATTTCCACGTGAACATGTATGCTGCTCAAAAGTACACGCAATGTTTCCATCAAGGACAAAAGTGCTGTTATTCAGGCTTACGACCAGAGCAGGGTATAATTAGGAACTAAATGCTGCTTTAAGTCAGAATGTGGTCTGCAGGCATTTCCAAGGGACAACCAGTCTTGTGGTTTGTGGTTTTTATCATCAAATGCAAATTGCACAGTTGAAGAGGAGTGGCACTGACTCATAGAGTTTATAATATCCAGGAACCTCATCCGCTAAAACATTCATGCGGTGCAACATGTCAAAAGTAACATATTCATGTTTTTTTTCCAGATAGTGGACAGGCCATTAAAAACAAAATTCAGCAGAGTTATAATTTTCTTGACCCCGCTCCTATTTTGTGGAGAAAAAGTCAAGGAAAGTCTAAAAGCCCTCGAGATTAAATTTTGAATCGATGCCAAAAACAAGGAAGGAAATGTTAGTCTACGGTGTAAAGAATGGCAAATGACCAAAACAAGTACACAAAACAAACATATGGCTGTATTCCCATAATAGAGCCGCTTTACAGCAACTAGAGTAAATATTATCTGTGCATTATTTATCATCTATATGATGAAGTGTGATCTGGAAGGCAAAGTCTCATTTTTATGCAGCCACTCTCCTGAAAAAAAATTCTCATCTTCACTGACGGATCGCCTCATAGAGAGAAGCTTTATTGAAGCGATACAGAAAATGAATATGGTTTGTTTTTCCAGTCAAACGTTTCACATTTTGAAACTTGGAAGCAGTGAAGTAAGTTTTTGCATCTTCCTTCTGCTCCTCACATGTAAAAACTCTTTAAATGGTGTTAAATATGATTTTACATTTAATGTGGACTTTGACCTGAAAGGAAAAACAGAAAACTCATTAAGTCATTTGTGAAGATGTTGTAATTACAGTAAAAAAAAAAAAAAAAATTATGTTTAAAAACATGGAACGAGTGAAGTAAGAACATGTAAAAACACTTTCAATGGCGTTAAATATGATTTTATATTTAACGTGGACTTTGACCTGAAAGGAAAAACAGAAAACTCGTTAAGTCGTTTGTAAAGTGAAGATGTTGTGATTACAGTCAAAAAATGTTATGTTTAAAAACATGGAACGAGTGAAGTAAGAACATGTAATAACACTTTAAATGGCGTTAAATATGATTCTAAATTTAATGTGGACTTTGACCTGAAAGGAAAAACAGAAAACTCGTTAAGTCGTTTATAAAGTGAAGACGTTGTGATTACAGTAAAAAAAATTATGTTTAAAAACATGGAATGAGTGAAGTAAGAACATGTAATAACACTTTAAATGGCATTAAATATGATTCTAAATTTAATGTGGCCTTTGACCTGAAAGGAAAAACAGGAAACTCATTAAATCATTTGTGACGTGAAGTTTAGGTTCAGGTCATTTGATTTTTAAATGGACCACAATGGAAATATGTGTTTTCACTTTCTTGTGTCATCCATGTATTTTTAATATATTTACAATTATATTATGTTCTTACACTGAACTTACTAAATAAAATCACACATGCATGCATATACCTACACAGATGCCACTTCACTTTTAATATATAGATGATTTACCGCCCCCTGCTGGAATGGCGTGTGAATCCAGAATTAAATTAACGTCCATTGTTCACTGTTGTCAGCTAATATCCATAGTTTCTCCAAAAATATTAGTCTTTTCAACTTTCCGTTTTTGTGGCGTTCATCCTTGACCCAAAATACATGAGCATACCAAACAGAAAATGTCAGCTCTCCCCAGTTTCTCAGTGATCGAAGCCATACACACCCACACATACACGTACACAGAGCCCACTTGGCTTTTAATATATATGTATATGTGCTGCTTATTGCCTCAGTAATATTAGCGATAACCTCATCAAACTCTCCATACTTGGTAGTTCACGCCAATTCGTGCTAATATAGAAATTAAATAATACTAACATTTCACTCAGCATAAATACCGGAGCAAAGACTTCTTAAAATACTCGAGTAAAGACTCTGATCAACCATGGCAGCCATCCTGCCCCCGCCGCCTGAAAAATTTGAATTCAAACACACAAGACAGACCACTGCAGATGGCCAAAAAGCAAGTATGGTCTGCACATGCATAAACCCTCCATGCTAGTTGGTGGTGCTAGTCTGTGTAGGTGAATGTGAAAGTAAAACCAAAAGTCATGGAGATCTAAATTCCACCCTGCTCAGCGTGCCGCTCTTGTTGGAGCGACAACACACAGAATGCGTCTCTTCCCAGATAGATCTCTTTCAGTGCAGCTTCTTGTTTTGACTTTAAAACCCTCTGGGGTTGGCCCCGTCGTATATGATGGCGGAATACAAGTTTTATTAAATGATACACCATTTTGTAATGGCATTAGGTAGTAACACTTTTTTTTGCTGAAAAGTACACTCCTAGGATTTTTGGTTCAGCTGTCCACCATACTTGTAGTCCTAATAATAAGCTGTGTGATGACGTGCGCAGTGTGAGTGTCCAATCGGAACTGGTTCACCGTCACATGATTTTCCAATATCCAGTCGTAGGGCAGAGCAGTCTCACATGGTAGACCAAAGATTGTTTGTAGAAGCGATGTGTTACTTGTTGGCATGTGAATGCTGTTTGAATAGCCCTCTGACTGCTGGCTCCAATGAATAACAGCACACAATTATGCATATGAATGGAAGTGATCAGCATCAACAACCTCACGTGGTGAACCAAAGAGTGTCAGTAGAAGAGATGATTCACTACTTGGGCAGTGAATATTGTTGAATAAGCCTCTCTCACTCTCACGCGTAAAGTTCCATTTACGCATATGAATTGGGGGGTGTGTGTGTGTGAACAGGGCCTGAAACTGTGAAGATAGGTTGTTTACAGTGCAGGAACACATTCCAAGAGGGAGTCAACTCCATGGAAGTGCAAAGTTTGTGTCGTAAGCCTTTGTGTAATAGCAGACTGAAATTGCTTTGAGATGTGGCATGAAGACAAACAAAACGCATAGACCATTTTGTATATATTGTTCAAAATGCGCATTTATGTTTATTATTAGAACCTTTATTTTGTACATTCTTTTGTACAAGACCCCAGACTACATTTATAAAGTGTCAAAATAGTTGTTTATTATGGTTTGCTATGTGTTTTGAATAAATGTGTGTGAAAACGTTTTCCACTTTATTTTTTCCTTTCTTATTTCTGATTGTAAACCTTTATTACACTTATAAAACACCACTATAGCATATACGTATATTCTGAAAGTACAGATTGTCCTGGAAAAAAGAGACATATTACTTGATTGTGGGATGCAGGGTGAGCTGTTAACAGCAATAATAAAACATTTATGCCAGGCAAGTTATTGTTATAATTTTATTGGTAAATTTTGGAATTAATTTAGATCAGATATACTCATTATCTCACAGGAATATATCACAATTATCTGGGAACTACTTTTTGCGCAGAAATTCATCAAGCACTTCGGCCACGGGCGCGTACTAACACAGTATATCCAGAAACTGCATAGTTGTTCAGCCAAAACGAGAGCATCCACTTTTAGCTTGCCATAGGCTAAGCTAGTGGTGGCACGCGTAAGAGTATGTCTAAATTCAGATCAAAGCAGTGTTTGTTCACCATTTCTACAGCACTCCTGCTGGTCACTTCTAACAACTAGTGGGCCTCCCCCACCCCATACCCCCCTCCCTGTTAAAAATATGTTTTAAAAAACCATCTACGTCCATGTTTATAAAGACTTTCATAACAGGTTAATAAAAGCATTTGTTTACCTGTGTATATGTAGGCAATTAATCATTTGCACTTAGACTGTTTCTAAGTGTGACACCCCCCATCCTCTCTAATGTGCAAATCATAGCACAACAAACTTCAACCCCCACTCCAAACCACTTAAAGGTACACTTGTGTAGTCATTTTTAAAGATTTTTTTGCACATAATGAATAATAATTACGACCATAATCAGATTCTAATACTTTTAAAAAATAAGATATGTAACGTGCACACACAAGGTGTTGTTTGGACATAATTTCATGATTCAATAATTTATTATTATTACTAACACGTTGTCCGTGGGGATCCATGGGCTCTAGATTGAGTAGTGTTTATTATCACCACTGAATCACCACGCATGCACACAGAGGTCACGTGGCTATTACTACATAGATTATTATCACCATCATCATCATCGGGTTACTATTTGTAATACATAAGAATAAAGTAACTTTGCAAAAAACCCAGGAGTTTCATATGCTAAATACCATAATTATGTCGTGAATTATTATGAAAATGAGTGTAAATTACCCGCGACCCGAAGCAATTGAAAATGAGTGAGTGTGACTATAAATTAAAGATACCTATAGAGGGGAAATACTCCTCAAATTGAGAGATTTCAAATGACGGCACTATTCATAGTGGAACTGCACAGACAGACAGACAGACAGACAGACAGTTGAGGTGGACTGAATTTGGATAAGATTTTAGTGCTATATTATAGTTTTTTGTTGTCTTGTTTGCACATTTTCCTTCTATACGGCTCATTGTTACCAAATTACAAGTACAAAGTATTAACTAAGCATAGCACCATTTGCATTTATGTTGTTTAAAAAAAGGACCTGCACTACAACTGTTGCATTCCATTTTTATATTATATGGCCTTGTTTTGTAATGTTTGAATGTAGTACATTTTTATTATTCATAGTGTGGGAGCTGTCAGGACTTTCTAAAATATTTTCACAAAATCTGAACAGGAACTCTTTGTTTTTTTATTTATATTCTTTTTATTTGTTGTTTTTGTGTGTGTTTGTGTGTTGGTATGTTTGTCCAACAATTAAACATTAAAGGTCTGTCACATGGCTGTTGTTCATTAATGCATAAGGTGGTGTGTGTGTGTGTGTGTGTGCGCACAGAGGGGTGGGGAGGCAAACCATAATCTCTCTTAGAGCACCAAAATGGCTCGAGCCGGCTCTGATCAACAGAAATAAATGGCTTCAAATAACCCCTTTTTTCTCCCCTGCTTAAATTCAGACCAAAATAAGAGCAGACATTTCCACTGACTAACAGTCAGCTGGGACTGAATCATCCCGAACCAGAATTAACTACAAGGAGAACTTACCAGTAAGGTGTTACTTGGAATACAGGGAAGACTTTGGCGCTGTGTTTGATTCACAAGCGTGTAATTAAATCCACCATCAGTCATTAACTTTATTCATTTCAAATAAAGGTTAATGTAGCTGCCTTGAAACCACATAATCTTCAGACAAGAAAATGTCAAAGGTCCTTTGGGAAAGATCCTTAATCCCCGTGTTGCGCCTGGTGTGTGCTTGAGTTTGAAGTATGCAGCTTGCTGACATCCATGTGTGTGAATGTGAAGCATCATTGTAAAACACTTTGAATCTGTTGAAGAAGCATAATTGTGCATTAGTTGCTCAGCCACTATCAGAGACTTTGGACTGGTTCCCAAGTTCAGCAACACTCATTTGTTAATGATTAGCCGCGCCCCCTACTTGATAAAACAGGTGGGTCAGAGCTCGGTCATACCAGCACCGATTCAATGGAATTCCTGCAAATCATTTATATGCAGAAGTTGATTGAATTTGTGGCGCCTCTGCAAAGATTTCAACACGTTTAAACAGCTGAATCTGTACCGAATTTGGTCCAAGTGGAAACTTTTGACAGTATTGATGCATTTAAAAGCATGGCTATGGAATACTCTGATCAAAGTCCTCTCCTTACAAATAGGAGAGTGTTTCTCTTCACATACCCTTTGCCACAGATTAAACATGACTTAGCATGGTGACACACAAACATCTCAGCATGCATTGGCATTAGAATACTATCAATGTGTGTTTCACCATAAATATGCCAGCTATGGACTATTTATCGTTTTTATACCTGTGTGCGACAGGGGTATGATTTTCTTACTCAGTTGCCATGAATCCTCTCTTACCAAATCAGAGACTTTGATTTTTAACAATTCCACAGTTCTTCCATCCCCTCAGGTTAAGACTGTTGTTCTTGATGGTCCATTACCTTTAAAGGAATAACATCATTACATATTTCCACCAACATATCATCAGTTGTTTTCATCCATCTCTCACGTCCAACAGTTCTATGTTCTTCTTACATTTCATATTGTTGACCATGATTCTCTTCTCTCTGGTCTTTTCCCCAAAACTGTTCCAAAAGCTTCAACTGGTTTGGATCTCAGCTGCCTAGATCAAAAGACCCCCTCCATTCTCTTCCAATCCAATTTTTTTTTTTTTTTTTTTTGCATTATCTTGCAAAATCATACATCAATTTTTCAAGATAATGCAAAATGTTTGTGCAGTGCAATACTTTTCACAGGTAACACAATAGTTTTGTGTTTGCATCCTCATAGTAAACTACTGCATCGAGAAAAGATTTTTCAAAATTATTGCAAGATTGTATAAAAACGTTTTACATAACCTTGCAAGATAATGTAATAATTTAGTGAGACAATGCAAAATATTTTTGTGACGCAATATTTTTCACAGATGATACAAGAGTTTTGCATTTGAATTTGGGAGCGTCTTATAATAACTACGAGTACATACTACAAAGCATTTTTATTTGTAAGCCACTAGTAAATGATTTGCTCATCATTTTAAAACAACTGTTCATTTACATTCATTCTTATCAGTAAGTCAAACACATTTATAGATGTTTTGTTCTTACTGAATAAGTTCGCCTAAAGTGTATAACTGAAAAATTGCTGCATTTAGCAATGGTTAATACATCATTTATTAAGTATGAAATTTCAGTTAATAAACATGTTTTAGGACAACATATTTACCAGGAACAAAACATTTAATTGTGTTTTTAAACAACTTACTCATAAGAATTAATGAATGAACAACAGTTTACAAATGATGATCAAAGCATTAACTAATATTTCATAAATGCTTAAAAATAATTAATATCTGGTTTATGAATCAACTTAATAAATGTGCTTATTCAACAGGAACAAAACATTTATGTGTTTTCAAATGATGTACCAATGAGAATTCATGCATGAACAATTGTTTACAAATTATTAACAAACCATTAACTAATGGATTACAAATGTTTAACAAATAGTGTGTAGTTATTATAAAGTGTTCCCAAATATTTGTGTGACAATAGTTTTCACGGATAACACAATAGTTTTGTTTGCAATGTCATAAGAAACTGTTACATCACACAGACATTTGGCAAAAGTATGGCAAGAGTTTGTAAAAAAAAAAAATCAACAAAGCTGTAACTGAATTTTTTTTCTTGACGTCCTTTTTACAAATTATAAGAATATAGTAGCAAAAAGAGATTGCATATAAAAACGAGAAGTATTTTTAAAAGTGGATATTGCACAGATCCCTATGTGAACGCTCACTAACAGAACTCTTTATTTGTGTCCTTTTTCGTATTATTGGCCAAACATGTCATACATTTATGATATTCTACACATTTAGTTTTAGTGAAATTTTAAATTCTGATCATTTTACTCCACTTTAACCTTGACCCTGAACTGAAATAAGTAGGTTCAGAAAACGGATTTATATACTACACAGTGTTACGAGAGCATGTAATTTTATGTACTTATATAGCACCAAATCACAGCAAAGCTGCTTCAAGGCACTTCACACAAGTAAGGTCTAACCTTACCAACCCACAGAGCAAACACACAGGCGACAGTGGTAATGAAAAACTCCCTCTGATGATATTTAGGAAGAAACCTCAAGCAGACCAGACACAAAGGGGTGACTCACAGCTTAGATCATACTAACAAAAACATTTTTAACAATACAGAGGAACATCAGACGTCCAGCGAGCATGACAGATGACTGACTTATGACGCCATGAATCTTTAGCTTTCACTGAAACAATGAGGTGTTGTTGACTTTTTTTTTTTTTTTTACTTTTGTGCTGTAAAGTGAAAAAAACTACCTTCCTACCATTTGACGCTAAATGAATGGAAGACATTGCAGGAAATGAAATTGGTCAACCACATTTTTTTTGGCAAAAATTCCATCAACAATCATGCCTCTTGGTAAGCTTCTTAAACTTGTGCCCGTTTTTTGATTTCCCCTTCAAAATGTAACAAATTTAACACTTAAGTACTTAGGAGTTCAACCTTGACAACTGAATATGCATTGCAGCCTCTTGCTTTAAAACTAGCGGCACGTCACGCGCGTGGATCAGTGGCGTCTCGACGCAGTCGTCTAAATACAGTTACACTCAGTGCTGCTTTTATAACCTTGCAGAGGATTTCAGTTTAAGCCGTCAAGCCGCAGTTTGTGACAACAAATAGAAACCTGTGGCTCATTCCAGTTTGTATTCTAGCAACCAGTGATGAAAACACACGTTTATACAGCGTGCAGTTTTCTCATTTTCATACTGGCAAGCGGTCAAATGTATTTAACAAAAAGAATACTGTGTTTTGGGACGAAATGCAGTAAATAAGAATGTCCATATTCCTGCCTGTGAGCGACGTGTTTACTTTAGAGGTTTGGACTCCAGCCAGCGGAGGAGGAGTAGTTTTCAGAAATAATCACGGAGCGCACTTTTTACCCAGGATTCACGCTTTCAAATGGTAAATGATACATTTCTTCTCTGTCGCATGAAGGAGGAGTCTGCAGACGGGGGAGAAATTCCTCCAGTTTGGAGAAAAGTGTCTGAGCCTTGCGTTCATTTAATGTTGAAATAATTGATTTTTGTATATTGACTCAAGAACGTCAAACTCCACAGTTTCCTGTCAGAATATTTTGCATCCGGATTGAGCGTTCCTCCGTTTTTATTGGTTAAGCTTTCACCTGAAGTAACACCAGTCAGTTAGGGGGATGAAAATAGCCTTAATGTCTCAGTGGAATATTCTATATTAGCATAGTTAGTACAGTAAACAGGTCGTATCTATCCTTGTTCAGCTGCGGTTAAATGTTGTTCCATCTGTGGTTGTTTGCTGAGCAAAGCCTTAAACATCTTCATTCTGTAACCTCATTCAGCTCAAACTGGACATCCTTATTTCAGGGTAGTGAAAATATTGATGGACTGAGGTATTATGGTTTTGCGTGGAGCAAACCCACAAAGGTTTGATATTTACATTTTCATTTTAAGATCATAGACAATGTATTCACATCTCCATTTTTGCACAACTTTAAAAATGCTGTTTTTTAATGGTTTTAACAGAAACCACTAAGGGCATAAAAATGCTAAAGGTTTCGATCACTGTAGTAAGCAATTTTGAGTGTTAGTTTTATTTCATTTACATTTTTTTTCATTGAAGTTCAGAAACTGAACAAATACAACAGCGTTATGTGTTTAGTTGCAGTTTGGATAGCTTGGAAAATAAATTATTGCTCTTATATCTTTTGTAAAAGTGATGACAAAGACAAGACTGCATTATTTTATTTATATATTTTATTTTTTTTATTTTATATTATATATATATATTATATATTATTTTTATATATTTTTTAAATATTTATATATTTTTTGACTATTTTGGGAGGTCATGCAAATTATATACCGAAAGATCATGTGTTTTTCTTACTATAGTGATCGTACCATATGCAGTAACCCCACACAGACACACACACAGTACCTCAGCCAGTATTGCATTGTACAGAAACAGTATTTTTGCAGTACAAGTGAATGAGGAAAATGCTGTTGGTCAGTAAAGCAGCAGTACCGAGATGCTGCTACCTTTTTTTTTTTTTATCAGATCCACCTTATTTATCATACAATACTATACTGTTTGTATTTCTTAATGATTGTAAATAAAGTCCAAGACATATTCAATGACTTGGAAATGTTCATCCATCCATCCTCCGACTTGTCTAAAGAAAACTGGCTGTAAAACTGATGATTTGTTTGAAAAAGTAATAAGTTTGTCCAATTACTTACGAGTTCTGAATATGGCTGTAATTCATAAATGATGAATCTAAATGTATTTATTTTTGTTATGCCCCTTGAATTAAAGCTGAAAATCTGTCCTACACGCACATCTGGATTGTTTCATTTCAATTCCACTATAGTGAAATTAAAATTATTATGTTACTGTCCAAATACTTATGGGTCTGACTGTAAAAACTCACTATGGTAAGACCTTCAGTTAAGATCTGCATTTGATTTGTTAGCCTTCAACCTCTCTGTATAGTGATCATAACACATTTACATTAATGTTTGTCTATTGCAAGGTCAGGATCTGGATCAGGATCATTAGCTTGTGTCTCACTCTGTTAAACATCAACATGGCAATTTTCGAAATAGTGACGTTTGTTATGACCATAAAGTGATCTGAGGTTCAAACAGGAAGCCTGCAGTGACCTACAAGAGTGGAAAATGTCTCCTAAGGAAAAACCACACCTGAACGACAGTGACACGGCACACAGACTGTTTAAAACTGAGGAAATGTCTAAAAAATCAAATAGGTTGGTTATAAAATGGTTTTTTGTGTCTGTGCTATAATGTTGTCACATCTGATTAGTGAACACTTAATGGGTATGACCACAGGATTCCACACTGGAAGGATAACCAACAAGGGAAACTAGTCCTGTTTAGTCGAGGACAAATTGTGTTTTTATTTTTTGTCCTTTTTGTCAGTTAAGATGTGGGGAAAATTATGACTTGACTCAAGAACACTTTGGTGCCCTCCAGGAACAATCTAATCCGAGCTTCTCGATGCATAACTGATCGTTTAATGATAACTTTGAGTTCCAAGGCCTGTCCACAATATTATGACCGGGAATTCCACAAATGTTTAGCGGATTGTAAATTTTTGAATATTACCCAATCAAAACCTGAATGTTTTCTTGAGATTCGAATGATATTCTCAATGGAAAGGAGTAAAAAAAAATGCTGTGGCCTGGAAAAGACACTATTTCGGGTTGGATCCGGCCATATATATGACATTTTTATAGAAAGCATTTTGAGCGTATGGAGCCTTGGCAGAGGTTTGCACTCTAACCAGGACTCTTCTGGGTGTGATGGGCTTTGTAAGTGTGGATTTGAGGTTTACAGAATTTTGTGTTTGTCAAACCTGATTTAATAACAGCTGAATGTATCCTGTCATTAATGTCACACCACTGTCCTCCCACACAGGTTTGTGCAGATGATGTGCTCACAAAAGAGGAACAAATCGGTCTGGTGTTCAAAGCCAAGCGGAAATGTGAGGGCAACATCAAGTCAAAGGACAAGATACCCGGTGAGTGAAGAAATCATAGATTATATTACAGATCTTTAAAGGGGTCCTATTAGCTATTACAACCCCAATTCCAATGAAGTTGTGATGTTGTGTAAAATGTAAATAAAACAGAATACAATGATTTGCAAATCCTTTTCAACCTATATTCAACTGAATATACCACAAAGACAAGATATTTAATGTTCAAACTGATAGACTTTTTTGTTTTTGTGCAAATTTTTGCTCATTTTGAAATGGATGCCTGCAACACCTTTCAAAAAAGTTGGGACGGGGCAATAAAAGACTGGAAAAGTTGATGAATGCTCAAAGAACGCCTAACTGGAAACAGGTGAGTGTCATGATTGGGTATAAAAGAAGCATCCCAAAGGGCTCAGACATTCACAAGCAAAGATGGGGCGAGGTTCACCACTTTGTGAACAACTGCATGAAAAAATAGTCCAGCAGTTTAAGAACAATGTTTCTCAACGTTCACTTGCAAGGAATTTAGGGATTCCATCATCCACAGACCAAAATATAATCAGAAGATTCAGAGAATATGGAGAACTTTCTACACACAAGTGGCAAGGCTGAAACCCAACATTGAATGCCTGTGACCTTCGATCCCTCAGGCTGCACTGCATTAAAACCCAACATCATTGTGTAAAGGATCTTACGTGGGCTCAGGAACACTTCAGAAAACCATTGTCAGTTAACACAGTTCGTCGCTACATCTACAAGTGTAAGTTAAAACTCTACCATGCAAAGCGAAAGCCATCAACAACATCAAGAAATGCTGCTGCCTTCTCTGGGCCCGAGCTCATTTGAAATGGACAGACTCAAAGTGGAAAAATGTGCTGTGGTCTGATGAGTCCACAGTTCAAATTGTTTTTGGAAATTATGGACGTTATGTCCTCCAGACAAAAGAGAAAAAAGACCATCCAGATTGTTACCAGCGCAAAAGTTCAAAAGCCAGCATCTGTGATGGTATGGGGGTGTGTTAGTGCCCATGGCATGGACAACTTACACATCTGTGATGGCACCATCCATGCTGAAAGGTACATCCAGGGTTTGGAACAACACATGCTGCTATCCAAGCAATGTCTTTTTCAGGGACGTCCCTGATTATTCCAGCAAGACAATGCCAAGCCACATTCTGCACATGTTACAACAGCGTGGCTTCGTAGTAAAAGAGTGTGGGTACTAGACTGGGCTGCCTGCAGTCCAGACCTGTCACCCATTGAAAATCTGTGGCGCATTATGAATCGCAAAATACGACAACGGACTTTTGAACAACTGAAGTCGTACATCAAGCAAGAATGGGAAAGAATTCCATCTAAAAAGCTTCAACAATTAGTGTCCTCAGTTCCCAAACACTTATTGAGTGTTGTTAGAAGGAAAGGTGATGTAACACAGTGGTAAACATACAACTGTCCCAGCTTTTTTGAAATGTGTTGCAGGCATCCATTTCAAAATGAGCAAATATTTGCACAAAAACAAAGTCTTTCAGTTTGAACATTAAATATTGTGTCTTTGTGGTGTATTCAATTGAATATAGTTTGAACAGGATTTGCAAATCATTGTATTCTGTTTTTATTTACATTTTACACAAGGCCCCAACTTCATTGGAATTGGGGTTGTAGAAAAAAGTAATGTAAAGCCATCAGAAAAAAATGGGAAACACTCTGGAAAAAAAAAAAATCAGGTCTGATAACAAATTTATTTATTTATGTAAACAGAATTTTTAAATCTACCTGTATACAACTGAATGTTTTTGATTTTAGCATTATTGATTATTAAAATGTTGTAGTGAAAGAATTTTGATGAAGGAAGAGTATATTTCTACAAAGGAAAATAAGAAAAAAGAAGCATTCCTATACTATGGCTATGGCTATTCTATGTAGTACAAGTGGCAGTGTTTACCAGGTGCACCTGAAAGCACCATAAAGTGCCTAGAGCATGAAGCGACTGCAGTTGGTAACGGTAGGGCTGCCCGAGCGCTCAGATTTATACTGAGGGCACACTGACTGTTTCTGCTGCTTAGGCACCTCGCTATGAGACAGAATGACACTGATGTGCACTGTTGATGATCTGTGTGAATAAAATAGACTTGTTGCATATTTTAAAGAAAAAGTGTGTATTCGCAGTGGCTCTGTCTTGAACTCAGTAGCAACACTGACTGGCTGCTCACGACACCAACACCATGCATACTTGGCATGTAAATCTCATCATTGACAATGATTCGCTACGCATCACGATACGATACATATAGCGATACATGACGATACAATGCGATACGATTCACTCCTGTTCCCAATTCAATGTGATTTGCTATGTATTTGATGGTGATTCAATTTCCCACAATGTGATACAATGCGATTTGGTGTGATACTATGCGATTTGGTGTGATACTATGCGATTCAACATGATGCAAAGAAATAATACCAAAAATTTAAATAGAAAACTAGAGACATTCATCACAAAATGCTCCGCGCGCAGTATTATTTTCCATGCAAAGTGCAATAATATGTACTTGTATGGGGTGGGTATTTGGTTGAAGCCTTATGTGTTTGATGTAAACTGGGATATACAATGAAAAAATTGGAGACTGACATAATATTTATTTAGAGGATGTGACAAACAGTGACCATAAAAAGTTGGTCACAGTTGCCAGCCTTCAAAACAAATGCAACCACTGGTGACCTTGAACCACTCGGCCTTTGAACCCATGCGAAGTACTCCTCCAAGGCATGTACCCACCAAATATTAAGTTTCTGCGAGCAATAGGTGCCGAGCGACGTTGCGATGAACGAATTGTGAATGGGCGGATGGACAGATGAACTGACGGAAGGACGGACGGACAACCCGGATGCTATATGCCCCGCCTCGTGGCGCATAATACGAAACTGCAATTCAGTATGGTACTATGGTATTCTTCTTCTTCTTCTGATTCTACTAGAGGCAAAGGATTTGTTTTACTCCTTATAAGCAGCAAATTTACCAGATTCAACATTAAGGAACAGGAATCGGTTCCCTCATATTTGGAACCTGTTTGATCACACTGTCAGAACGTAAACAGTAAAACATCACTCTCAATGAGTGACTTAAAGTGAGTCACTCATTGGCAAATGTAATTTGAGATACTTTCTTATCAATTTTGCCAAGTTAAGGGGGTGCAGTGGCAGCCACAGCATTCTTTCCAAATGACTTGCGTCTTGTCAAGTTTCCCATCTTTTAAAAAAAAAAAGCCAACATATCTCCAAATGCCTGATTTAAATGTTTTGGGTGCATCAAAAATCTCCTGCAACTGCTTGTGCCGTTATTGCAGGTCTCCATTTTTAAATAGATTTGTTGCAGTAGAAATGTGCTTTCAGGCTTCCGTCAAAGCAGTGATGGTTCATTCAATGTGCCTCGTAAAAAAAATGTTGCAAGCACGCAGCGACCAATCCATCGCGATTTCACCCATCAATTGAATTGATGCACTGAATGAATCCATACACTCGCATTGCGCATGTTTGTATCTAGATGCTGATTCGTATCGACTAATCTCCACATCTTTAATGCATACGAAACAAAACAAGAGGAAACGCGCACCGATATAGTGAAAATCCATCCATCAAAAATTGCCTTTATTGGGCCAATTCCGATCGGATTAGATCACATCAGTGCATGCAGTGGTTTAATCATAATGTCAGAGCACTGTAAGTTCAATAAAGTATTAGTCTGGGCACACAACGGACACAACGTTTCTAGTTGTGTCAGACAAGTGGACAAATATTGAGACATGAGTCAATATATGAGTAAATTAGTTCTCAGCAGTAAATATGTAGATCACACTTGACCGAGTGAACCCAAAATGGACATCAAACTACAACCATTCAAGTTCTAGTATTACTACTTCCCTGAAATTTATCCAGTGACTCCATAAATAATGTGGCCAGCACTCACCTCCTCTGCACTGCTGAAGTAGACCGTAAATTTTGACATCAAGGTTCCCTTTTCAGTGAGCAAAGCATTTCCAAGAAAGATCCAGCTGTTGCCACTGTTTGCAATATTCAATATGTGCACAAAATTCTGGGTATGTGATGTCAGTGTAGGCAAAATAAATCACTGCCAGTCTCTCTTAAAACATGTTGTGTTGTGTTGGACATTCTTGGAGTGAAAGCCAAGACACTATGCCCTGCAATAAGGTACTCGTGATATGCTCACCGCATGTTTGTGAAAAGGACTTCTTGTTACCTAAACAGAGCTGGAAAAACCAGCAGAAAAGGTAGGCAGATGACATCTGGGTGGACGTCTTACTATCAAATCAGATGCATCGGAATCAAATTTATTGCCAAGTAAGTTTTCACATACAAGGAATTTGATCTGGTGTCATTGGTGCATAAACAATAATAAAAAGAAAAGGGGAAAAAATACTTCGGTGAGAAGTAAAGGAGTCAAAAAGACAGGCCAAAACTATGTTCACTGTCATAAATATAACATAGTGAAATGGAGCTGTGCAAAGGCATGCAGATGTACAGTACCTTTCAGTGCAGGGATGATCAGTCTGTCCTTTGTGGGAGTGTGGGTGTGGGGGGCAGGGTGAATGGGGGTCTCTGGTATTATTTTTTAGTCTAGCTGCAGACAGAACGAAGCTGTTTTTGTGTCTTGAGGTTTTAATCCTGATGGACCTCAGTCGTATACTAGAGGGGAGGGTGACAAAAAGTTTGTGTCCTGGGTGAGAGGGATCGGCCATGATCTTCATTGCTCGCCTCAGGGCTCTGGAGGTGTATAGGTCCTGTAGGGATGGCAGCTTGGCGTTATCACCTTCTCTACTGCCTGAATGATATGCTGCAGTCTGCTCATGTCCTTATCAGTGGCAGCATCAAATCCATTCCTAATTTGCCTTGCTTTTCTTCACAAAAAGATGAAATTCAGAGAACGTACAGTAGTGTTCAGAATAATAGTAGTGCTATGTGACTAAAAACATTAATCCAGGTTTTGAGTATATTTGTTATTGTTACATGGGAAACAAGGTACCAGTAGATTTAGTAGATTCTCACAAATCCAACAAGACCAAGCATTCATGATATGCACACTCTTAAGGCTATGAAATTGGGCTATTAGTAAAAAAAAAGTAGAAAAGGGGGTGTTCACAATAACAGTAGTGCGGCATTCAGTCAGTGAGTTCATCAATTTTGTGGAACAAACCGGTGTGAATCAGGTGTCCCCTATGTAAAGATGAAGCCAGCACTTGTTGAACATGCTTTTCTCTTTGAAAGCCTGAGGAAAATGGGACGTTCAAGACGTTCAGAAGAACGGCGTAGTTTGATTAAAAAGTTGATTGGAGAGGGGAAAACTTATACGCAGGCACAATAAATTTTAGGCTGTTCATCTACAATGATCTCCAATGCTTTAAAATGGAAAAAAAAAAAAAAAAAAACAGAGACGTGTGGAAGAAAATGGAAAACAAACATCAAAATGGATAGAAGAATAACCAGAATGGCAAAGGCTCACCCATTGATCAGGATTATCAAAGACAGTCTGGAGTTACCTGTAACTGCTGTGACAGTTAGAAGATGCCTGTGTGAAGCTAATTTATTTGCAAGAATCCCCTGCAAAGTCCCTCTGTTAAATAAAAGACGTGCAGAAGAGCTTACAATTTGACAAAGAACACATCAACTGGCCTAAAGAGAAATGGAGGAATATTTGTGGACTGATGAGAGTAAAATTGTTCTTTTTGTGTCCAAGGGCCGCAGACAGTTTGTGAGACGACCCCCAAACTCTGAATTCAAGCCACAGTTCACAGTGAAGACAGTGATGCATGGTGGTGCAAGCATCATGATATGGGCATGTTTCTCCTACTATGGTGTTGGGTCTATATATAGCATACCAGGTATCATGGATCAGTTTGGATATGTCAAAATACTTGAAGAGGTCATGTTGCCTTATGCTGAAGAGGATATGCCCTTGAAATGGGTGTTTCAACAAGACAATGACTCCAAGCACACTAGTAAATGAGCAAAATCTTGGTTCCAAACCAACAAAATTAATGCCTCGCAGATGTGAAGAAATCATGAAAAACTATGGTTATACAACTAAATACTAGTTTAGTGATTCACAGGATTGCTAAAAAAGCAGTTTGAACATAACAGTTTTGAGTTTGTAGCGTCAACAGCAGATGCTACTATTATTGTGAACACCCCCTTTTCTACTTTTTTATTACTAATAGCCCAATTTCATAGCCTTAAGAGTGTGCATATCATGAATGCTTGGTCTTTGTGAGAATCTGCTGAATCTACTGGTACCTTGTTTCCCACGTAACAATAAGAAATATACTCAAAACCTGGATTAATCTTTTTAGTCACATAGCACTACTATTATTCTGAACATTGCTGTAAGTCCTATATAGGACCTGGGGTGCCAGTGTTTATCTCTGGATTCCATAGGATGAAGTGGATGAGAGTCTATGACTCCCCCTGCGTGGGACACCAGTGCGAATAATTCCACAGCCAAGGCTGCTACCCATTTACAACTGGGTGGACAGAGAGAATACAAATTTAATGTTCATGTCCAAGGACACAGACAGGCAGTATGACCATGATTTGAACCTACCACACATTGGCAGGCTAGCTCCTGATCCGCTCAGCTACCTGGCTGACGAATAAGAAAATGAATGAATATATATAAGGACATATATATATATATATATATATATATATATATATATATATATATATAAATGCTGAGGCTAAAAGGTAATCAATCAATCAATCCATCAATATTTTATGTATCCCCTCAGGGAAATTCAGGTATCCAGTAGCTCAAACATCCATAAAAACTAAGCAAATTTAACAGTAAATAGGAAAACAAAATAAAATGCAGGTAAATAGAAAAGTAAATCACCCTTTTAAATACCTGTGTCATGATCTGAACTTTTGTGTCATGTGTTCTGTTCAGTTCTGCTTAGTTTAGTTTGATTTGTTTTTCTGTGTGTGATTTCTCTAGTGGGGTTTTTCCTGCTTGGGCTGTGTCTTTCCCTGTCTCTCTTGACTATCTCTCTTGGTGAGCAGTGCACACTGTCTGGGCCACACCCTGTTCTGCAGCTTTCCACACACCTGTTTCTAATTTGTAGCTTATCACCAGGGTGTATATAAGCTTCACTGGTTGCACTAGTTCTTCACCAGATCGTTGCATCTTGTGCCTTCGTTTCCAGCTCTGTAACTTGTGTTTCCTCATAGTACCTGCTGTGTTTTTTGACCACCTGCCTGTGTGACGAAGCCTTTTCGCCTGATGTTCTTGATTTGTTTGCTGATTTTGGACTGCCTTACTGTGTACCGAACCCTGCATATCCCACGAGTTAACGATCTTAAACACCAGAGCTGTTGTGTCCAGACATCTCTGTCCGTCAAAACTGATAACCTGATTCAAATCTGCATTAATTCACTTTATCAATTCAGTTATTTATTTCTCTTTTAAAACTATACCATTTCAATATTTTTAAAATAGATTTTCAAAATTCATTATTTATTTTTGAATCGAGTAATGTATTTTCAAATGATTGGTTTATTTTATTTACTATATATTTTTTAAATTTGAACTATTTATTGAGTGATTGATTAATATTTGGCCAATTATTTTATAATAATTCCTCTTATTATTGCTCATTTGGGGCAGTGGTTAGAGTGCTTGGTTTCAGTGTGGAAGGTTCCCGGCTCAAACCCCACCCCTGTCCCTTTTTCCATGTAATGTGGAGTTGCATCAGGAAAGGCCCCTGGTAAATTTGTGCTCAATCAACAAGTAGATCCAGCTCGGATGTGCTGTGCTGACCGTGAGTGAAAACAAGGGAGCAGCTGAAGGGACTTACTTTTACTTATTGCCAATTAAATGGTCAAATAATTCATTCATTTATAATTTTGTCTATTTATAGATTAAAAGATTCATTTACAAACAAATGTATTATTCCATTTATACTGTATTTTTTATATTAATTATTAATGAATCGAATGATTTAATATGAATTCAGTGACACATCTGGTCCTTCATATTTTCAGTGCCTGTCACTTTAAATGAAAAGAAGCTGTTGCTGGCCACCCCCCATGAAGAAAGGGGGGTTGTTGAGGCAGAACAGCCGAACAGTCTGTCTCCCAGCCTGAGTGGGTGTAATGTACAGAGTGGAAGCACAAATACAAGCATTTTCAGGGCTTAATTTCATTTTTTCTTTTTTTTTTTCTTTTTTTGGATGATAGAAGACTTTCAATATAGATGAAGAATTTGGGCGACTTTAAGGATCTACGCCACAAAACTCCAGCAATATTTTTAATTTTAAAATGAACATAAAACTTGGCTCACACAACATGACAGCTTTAAACTTGTGTCGTGAGTTCAGTTTCTGTGATGTTTGTCTAACTGATCTGCGTCGCTTCTTCCATCTCTACTTCATTATTTGTTTGGAGGGAATATGCCACAAGGAGTGCATGTAGATATTGCCAAGATGAAAACCTTGATAAGAATAGAACACGCACCAAGCCTTGTTTGAAAATTGCCACCAGCTGTGACAAAAATGAGGCATAGGCACTGCTGGTTTGTGTTGATAAATCAACAGCGTGAGCACATTTACATTTCAGGGCTTATTTCAATCAATGCAGCAAAGAGATTCAAGATAAGTCCAGGCACAGAGAAGCTGTTATTTCAGCGTGCATGGGTGAAAATACTGGGTATACTGAAGTCCACACAAGGCAGGGGGTAATCCAAAACAGCATACATGTATTTGTCATCTAGACCTGGTGGAGTAGGGGTCACAGCCCCCCGACACACACACACAAACCCCGACCGATCCACCCCTGCAACTTCTCATCCACTCACATATGCATTTCTGTGCATTATTCTGAATAAACATTAGAAGATGGTACCCAGTGATAGAGTGTTTGTGCATGCACACATTAGCTGGTAAAAAACAAAGCGATCAATAGTGGCTGACAGAAAGCAAACTGATGAGACAGAGGCTTGAGATAAGGCATTGTGCTCCAGAAACACTTGAATATTACCGGGAGTTTGACACGTGTTGTATTGAAGTTCTATACGTAACGCCTCAGAGGCGTACACTGTAGTGATCAACATAAATGATCAGCAGAAAGTATTCCATCAGGACAGGCTTTACATGGGGAGGTGGGGTAATATTGTTATTACTACCAGAAATACGTAGTCATTTGCTGCATATTTATGTACAACCCCACTGAAGTTGGGATGTTGTGTAAAATGTAAATAAAAACCGAATGCAATGATTTGCAAATCCTCTTCAACATATATTCAATTGAATACACCACAAAGACAAGATATTTAATGTTCAAACTGATAAACTTTATTGTTTTTGTGCAAATACTGTATTTGCTAATTTTGAAATGGATGCCTGAACAATGTTTCTCAATGTTCAATTGCAAGGAATTTAGGAATTCCATCATCTACAGTCCATAATATAATCAGAAGATTCAGAGAATCTGGAGAACTTTCTACACATAAGCGACAAGGCTGAAAACCAACACTGAATGCGCGTGACCTGCGATCCCTCAGGTGGCACTGCATTAAAAACTGACATCATTGTGTAAAGGATCTTACCGCATGGGCTCAGAAACACTTCAGAAAACCATTGTCAGTTAACACAGTTTGTCTCTACATCTACAAGTTCAAGTTAAAACTCTACCATGCAAAGTGAAAGCTATACATTAACAACATCCAGAAATGCTGCCGCCTTCTCTGAGCCTGAGCTCATTTGAAATGGACAGATGCAAAGTGGAAAAGTGTGCTGTGGTCTGATGAGTCCACATTTCAAATTGTTTTTGGAAATCATGGACGTCGTGTCCTCTGGACAAAAGAGGAAAAAGACCACCCAGATTGTTACCAGCACAAAGATCAAAAACCAGCATCTGTGATGGTATGGAGGTGTGTTAGTGCCCATGGCATGGGCAACTTACACATCTGTGATGGCACCATCAATGCTGAAAGGTACATCCAGGTTTTGGAGCAACACATGCTGCTATTGGAATTGGGCTTGTATGTGTGTGTGTGTGTGTGTATGTGTGTATATATATATATATATATATATATAAAACGGATAAACTGTTAAAAAAAAATTTTCTTTATTACAGATAACTGATAACCGATAACTATTAGTATTGATTTGGACGCGGCCACATCAGATTACACTGTCTGCTTCTGATAAACCAGTTTCACTTTAAGCGCCGCAAGGGCTGCTGGATAAATTCAAGGATTACAAACACAAAGAACACATGAAAAATGAATAAATAAAATAAAAAAAAATAAAAAAAAACACTGTCATCATCTTTCAATAGCAGTAAAACACAGTATTAGAAGTCACAGTTTATCTTGGTATTAAATACACCGTCATTTACGAGGTAAAAGCTGCCGCTTTTTTCGCATGCTTTGAACCCTGCAGAAATACATCCATAAACGCATTAATTGGCAGAGTAAAAGACACGTAGTAAATAGACATTCTTACCTCTTAGTTTTGGTGGGATTCATCTGAATAATCAACATAAAGTGTCCTTTTTTAATCCAAAACTGTGTCTAAACATGAAGAAAAGTCCCTCCCTCTGTACTCAGAGCTGCACCATGAGAGCTCCTCTCCCCCACCGAGCCTTGGGGATTAAATTACAGCCACAAAGAAATAAAATAATGTTAAAATTATTCTGTTTTGTTTTTGTGTCGAGTGGACGACTCACTGTAACGTCCAAAGTGAACCTGAACCACACTACCCACAATTCTCCCTGCATCGACCGGCCAATCACATTTTGTGCTTAATGATGACATCATGAGCAAGTGACAGGCAGCCAGTCTGCTACAAACACACAACAGATGGACTAAAATGTTTGATTTTAGGGTTCACAAACATTTTTGACTGTTAAACCTTGCTCACTTTACCACCAAAATAATGTTATCGGACTGAAAGTTATCGGAACTAAATTTATCGGAATTGTCCGATGATGGTTTTAAAACTTATTTGAAAAACTAGCAAAAACATTAGCTTTGATAATTATCTGCTATCAGATTGGCTGAACTGTGCCCACCACTGGATTAGATGGATAGAACCAGTGGTGCCAACTTTGCAACTTTCTCTCTAAATCCGGCAACTTTCCAATCCCCCTTGACAACTTACGAGGTCTGTCCATAAAGTATAGGTCCTTTTTATTTTTTTCAAAAACTATATGGATTTCATTCATATGTTTTTACATCAGACATGCTTGAACCCTCGTGCGCATGCGTGAGTTTTTCTACGCCTGTCGGTGACGTCATTCGTCTGTGAGCACTCCTTGTGGGAGGAGTCGTCCAGCCCCTCGTCGGAATTCCTTTGTCTGAGAAGTTGCTGAAGAGACTGGCGCTTTGTTTGATCAAAATTTTTCTAAACCTGTGAGACACATCGAAGTGGACATGGTTCGAAAAATTAAGCTGGTTTTCGGTAAAAATTTTAACAGCTGATGAGAGATTTTGAGGTGATACTGTCGCTTTAAGGACTTCCCACGGTGCGAGACGTCGCGCAACGCTCTCAGGCGCCGTCGTCAGCCTGTTTCAAGCTTAAAACCTCCACATTTCAGGCTCTATTGATCCAGGACGTCGTGAGAGAACAGAGAAGTTTCAGAAGAAGTCGGTTTCAGCATTTTATCCGGATATTCCACTGTTAAAGGAGATTTTTTTAATGAAAGACGTGCGGACGGGTCCGCGCGTCGGGACGCAGCCGACGCGGTGCGGCGGCACAGGAAAAACACCTCCGTGTTGATAACCATTTGTAAAATCCAGGCGGCTTTTGATGGCTTTCAGTGGAGTGAGTATATGAGAAATTGTTTAACAGCTGGACATGTTCCAACTTGTCCTTAAGGCTTCCAACGGAGGTGTTTTTCCTGTGGCGGAGCGTCAATCAATAGATCAGTTTATTTGCACAATTTCTGTCAACAGTGAGTTTAAAGATTAAGAAAAAGGGTTGCTTTGTGAACATACAGTATAAGTTCAAAGCCAACAACTGTGGAAGGAATCTTTGCATCACATTTCCAACATCATTACTGACACTGACATGACTCATGTTGATGTTAAAGTTAAAAAAATATGCTTTTGGTCTTGAACATTAAAATGTCTAACTTCTGTATCTCAGACTGACTGGAAATTCTGAGAAACTCGCAGTCGTCTGCTTTTAATCTGTACTGAAAAAGTACAAAGGCTGATATTCCACAGAAGACTTTTAAATTATTCTTAAACATATCACACAATTTGCCAGGACAATTCTGGGTGCTGCTGGAAACAAATCAACATCATTATCACTTTCATTACATCAGCAACACAATACTTTGTGTTGTCACTTTAAAAGCATTTCATTTATTTCAAAGAAATGTTTGAAGGCCCTTTCTCATGCTATGTCATCTCAGCATTTAATTTGAAGTTGTGTGATTCAGTTTCAAGTTCCATTAAGTTGCTGTGATTCAATAAAAGCTCACATCAGATTGAAAAATCCAAATTAAATCAAAACCTGCTCAAATTTGTCCAATTCAGCTGCTTTCAGATCTGAATTTGATAACCTTAACATACATACTGGAAATAATGTACAACTGCCTCCAGAGACACCCGACCTTTGACCTTCCTACCCAAAACTCAACGGGATTCTTGATGTACAACTTAATGTATTTGCCACATTTAGTAATAATACGGTGTGCACAGTAGATATTATTGTGCTCACAAGCAAATTTTATATAATAGCGGTTAAACACATATCTCGGTTAAACACATCTTCCAGGAAACACGTGGAAAGACAAAAGCCCAATGAAAATGCATCAAGCTAGTGTGCCTCTAAACTGAGCGTGGCTTCCCACTGATTTGATTGACAGGTGCCATATTGTTTCCAGCATGAGCGTTATCACGCTTTGATCATAGTGCATATCACACACACATCTCAAAACAGCATGATGATTTTACTCCCTAAAAACTTTCAATATGACGGGATACTGTGCATATGCAAAAAAAACAAAAAAAGATCTAAAAACAGACATAAAATGTATAGATTTCCAGAAAGGAGGAAAATGTGGGAAAATAAAGTCAAGAGAACTGGACAGAAAGCAAAAATGCCTAAAATGTCAAAAATATGTCAAAACTTGATTAATCTCATTTCTTGATGCTGTTTGATCTGGTCATTATTCTGTACACAGCAGTTTTGTAAAGTTCAGTGCCAGACCAAAAAATATTTTTAACAGCATCAAAGAAAAATAAAATCAAATGTCATTATTCTGGTATTCAGTATTGATTTCCAGAAATCAATATTGAATTCCAGAATAATGATAATTTCAGTACATCCACAGAAAGTTAAGGGATAAAGAGTTTTTGTCATTTTTCCTGGTGCTCTGCTGCACACATAAGTCAAATACCTCTTAATTACTTTTATTGTAGAAGTAATTTACTTTAATGACTGATTTTAAAAAAATGAAATGTGTTTTTTTTTGGTGTGGGTGTGCCAAGTTGTGGAATTTTGCATTGAAATACTCATTAGGCTTTAAATGATTGTTAATTAAGTGCAGCCATGGACCACTTAAACATATAAAACTGTAAAAATGTGTGATTCATGTTGTTTTTATCTAAATTTTAATGTTCAAGAAGCAGATATAGTGTCAGGGTTTGGGGGGTTCTGGGATATGCTGTGTGTGATGTCTTTTTCTGTTTGGGGTTTTCTGTCACTTGGTGCTTGGTGGTGGCCGTGTCCCTTTGTCTTTCCACACCCCCCTCCTGGATTTTTCCCTCACACCTGTTCCTCATCTTCTGCTCATCTCCTTCCTGTATTTAAGCCTCACCTTGTTCACCTGTTCCCTGCCAGATTGTAGTGCTCCATGCTTTCGCTTCCAGCCTTGTTCCTTGTGTTTATCTCATCCTGCTTGCCTCTCTGTGTTTTCATGACCACCTGCTTGTTTTTTGCACCACGCCTCTGCCTGATGAACCTGCTACTGTTGCTTATTCTGGAATACCTTTTTGTGTACCGAACCATTTGTTACACCAGTAGACCTTTTTGAACAACTCCACTCTGTGTCTGAGCCTAGCAATTGTGTCCGATATATAGGAGCAGGTGATGCATAGATATGGATGATTGTTCTTCACAAGCATGAATGACAAATAAGTTTCCCCTAAGGGCAAGGAACACAACTTGAAGTTGATATAGTGACTGTTAACCCTTAAGTGGCATTGTTCACTTCATACATTAGCAACAATATGGGAAATGCTGTGACGTTTTTAATATAACACCAATAATATGACTGAGGATAATCAGAAATCAATGAAAATGTAGCACACAGGGCTTTAGGGAAACAATATTCCTCATGCAAAAATTTAAATGTCAAACTTTAGTAGTTCTTGAGTTTTAGGATGCAGAATGTTTTGGGTAAATGGGGGGGGGGGGGGGGGGGGGGGGGGGGGGGGGGGGGTGTGGGTAGCCAATACACTGTTTTTCATAGTTAAAGGTCAAATTATGTACATACATTCAAATGTTTTTTCTAGATTTAGACTAATCCTTTTGGATGATGGTAAGACAGCCATGGCTAGAGAGTTGCAATATAGGTGATGCATAAACACAGTGTCCAACGGGTCGTGCTAAGAAACAATAAGCTATAAAATTGCTAGTTGTTGCCACCCTCTGTGTATAGGCACCCTACAGCAAACATGATGGTAGCGCCCCCTGCAGATATGAAGGGGCGAGGGTTAAAAATGAAAAGTATAGACAGAATGTGATGCTTCTTACATTCACTTCAAACATGTGTCTCCAAATAGTTTTAGATCCAGTTAAAGTTGATGGAAATGTGAGGAAACACCGTTGTTTCCTGAAGTTGATTCTGGATGTATTTATGGGGGAACATCATCATTTTCCATCAGCGTGTCTCTCCCTCTCTTTCTCTCTCTGTGGTCACTGTCATTTTCCTGGTTGATTGTTCAGAGGAGGTTTTTGGATTCCATAGCTGAGCACTCTATATTATCTTTTTTCCCTTTGCCGCACTACGTTGTGGTTGCGCTGAATTCTTCAGGCCTCCAAACGATACCCTCTTGTTGCTACAGCATATAATTAAAAATGAATCCTTCCAGGCCAAGAACACAAAAGCCTTTGTTGACAGTTTCCAGTAGTGCTCCGTGTAGTGTTTCCCAATTGTTTGGAAAAAGCATCCACAAATTTAGAGTTGGATTGGTTTTTTGTTTTGTTTTTTTCTTTAAAGAACAGAAATCATTTGCAGAATTAATGTTACTGAAAATTGCAGCCACAGAAAGAGGCTTGTGATAGATGTCCAGAGTTTATAAAAAGGTTATGTTTCCCATCAAAGTGCATGCATGAGGACAGACGTGGATGTTAATGTGCAGGCACACATCAAGCTCGTTAAAAAAGCGCGTTCTGCATCTGATTGCCAATCCGTGTAATCCAGGCTGACATGCCGTAGGTGTGAGCAGAGAAGCTGGTGTCGGGCTTTAGCTGACACCTGACATCACTGGGCCTCACTGAGGAAACATTCTTCCGTACTAGAATTGTTCTCACATATGTGCAATCACATGAAGACATATTGTGGAATTTCATGTGAGATTTCTAAAACGAGCCTCAGCACAGTTGCACAACTGTTAGTTTTAACATCAAACCTGATTTACCTGCTATTTAAATAACTCCTTTAAATGACTCGATTTCAATTTTTCATTTAAAGGCACAATAAATTTGGCTTTACTTCATTTAATTTAATGTGAAGCCACATCTGTTTTTTTTTTTTGTTTGTTTGTTTGTTTTGTAAGATTTACTAGGTAGTTATTCACAGATATTCATCGGAATGTTAAAATTAGATGTAACATTTAATCAAAAATGTTATTTTACTAAGCCTCTCTATTACTCATGTCATGTAGTCTCAGTGGTCTCAGGGACACTGGAAGTAAGGGTGCTGAGGAGGCTGAAGCACCACCTGCTGGTGAGGAGCCAGAGCTGCAAGGGGGAAAGTTTTCTGAACAAATTAATCTAGTAATTTAAATAAATTTATTTTTTCATAGTCGCATACACTCAAAAAACTGACTCAATGTACTGGATTTCCATCTAATAAATGTATGTAATCCCAACTAAATTAAATTAAATTATCTTGCATGAATGTGCTTTATTTGAGTTGGGGCTACATATATTTATTAGATGGAAATCCTGCACATAATTGAATTGAGTTCATCCAATGAGTCTCTTTTTTTAGTGTAGGAGTAAGCCTAACATCCACTCATTATTATAATTTTTTTAGTAAGAGATGGCTGGTTGTGCTACACACAACCATTGACTGGATTGGTTTGTTCAGATATCAGGATCTTTTGATTGGAAAATTGACGTCACACTTGCTATGTCTTAAATACTACCAAAATGCCACACCCTCCCCAGAGGTACAGCACCATCAGACTCTAAATCTCTGTGGAGATCTCTGGTATCCCTTATGGATTATTGGTTTCATCTGACAACACACTGGCCCAATTGCTACGTCTTAAGCATGATTGATTTTATGCTAGTTGTTAATAGCAACGAGCATTAGGCCCGTATAAATGACCTTTTGTCGAAAAACACAAAGTATCGACATGACATTTTTACAGCCTCCCATGGGTATAAGTGTGACATCACGTATCCATAACATAATCTTTTCAAAGTGGCCATTTTGTGTTTTGAAGAGAGAAAAAAAAAGCTGAGCACATTGGGCCTCATGTATCAACGTGCGTACAGCGATATTTGAGCATACATGGGGTGTACGCCAAAACGGCTGCGCTACTTGGCATTTATCAATGTCGTTGGCGTACGGTGCGCTGAAAATATACACCAGGTCGAGAGGTGGCGTAAATTATACACCAAAATGAACCAGCGCTGGAATCCACATAGAAAATGAAGATGATCAACATGATAAACAGTGCCATTATACAAATCAATGCATATGTTACATAAATAACACTTTCCTGATTATACTACATAATAATCAATACAAATCCCGCTTTTTCGGGATTGCTGGTCTATCGAGCACGATCCGTGGCCACAGCGCTGACCGCAAAGAAAGCGCTGCTCGCCTTTTTCTCCAGAGCCTGGAGCCAGAGCAGCTCTGAGCTTAACTTCATGTGGTGTGATCGTTTTAGACAATGAAATTGATAATAACAACTGTAGTGTTCTCATTCCCTTCACCTGTGCTGCAATCAGGTTTTGTTTTCTCCATTCGTTTGTTACAATAAAATAAATAAAGAAATACATCTTAAGAATAAAGAAATCTGAAAAATTAGGCGTGTCTTATTAATTGAGCGAGCAAATATCCACGTCAAGAATTACTGACATGTGAAAAGAGAATACAGTGGTCCCTCGCTATAACGGGGTTCACCTTTCACGGCCTCGCTGTTTCGCGGAGTTTTTAGTCCAATTTTGCATGCCTTTTTTTTTACAGTGTTCTGTGTTCTGCGTGTCTGTTTATAAGAATCTTCTCACCCAGAAGAAAAAAGAGCGCCAACAACTACTCATAACTGTGTTTGTCACTCGGAAACAGACATCTGCAGCGAGGTGTGAGTGGAAAAAGGCACGGTGCCAGGATGCAGAGGCCCGATCTGTGACATACTGGTCAGTCACTATTAATAATTTCTTATGTGTCCAACCTCGTACGTTGATCGTTAAAATTAAATTCGTTAGTTCTAAAAGTCATCATAATTATTTATAGGAAAACGTTCTGTTTTTATTTCTCAAACAAATGTTTGGGCCTGAAAACAGTTTGGTCTTATTTTTCTACTAAGGTTTGAACTTTGAGAGTGTTTACACACGAGAGAAAAGTGAGAAAATGTTCATGCCTGATTGAGAAAGTGTATAAAGTGGTTTTACAGCTTTAAAACGTCTATAATAATTGTAAAAAAAAATAACGCTGACTACGTTGCGGTTTCGCGTATTACGGGCTATTTTTAGAATGTAACTCCCGCGATAAACGAGGGACCACTGTAACACTTTTTTGATTATACTACAAAACAATTGATACGACGGCCACTTTTGACGCTCTATTGGCACGCGTCGTGATTGGTGGAGTTCTTTTTCTTTGCCGTCTTCCTGGCTTCCATGTCGTAAAATGAGGGTGTGTCTGAAGCGGAGTCTGAATATTTATGGGCGTGTTTATTATAATTACGACTGTTTTCACCCGCCGCATTTATCAAGGTCACGTCAGGCGTACGCTGGAAATGGGCAGGTGCGCACTGCTTGATACATGTCACGGCAACTTTGGTGTACTTCAAATTTACACCGTAAATTTATGCCACAAGTGCGCAACGTTGATACATGAGGCCCAATATGTGGACTTTTTTCCATCCTTGTGTACAGAAGTGATGGATTTAACAAAAAAAAAATTAACTTTTATATATTGTACTTGCCCATTGGAGCTCCCAAGGCTGATTGCATCACCAAAAAAAAAAAAAAAGAAAAAAATCACAAATAACTCACCTGTTTATGTCCATTTCTGTCCTTTTCTCATTGATTAAATTTGTTCCTTGTAAGTTACGTAATTTATTTTCGGGTGGATGCTTAGCCAACAAAAAATGGGAGTGGGCTGATGCTCAACAGGCAAAACACATTAGAGAGTACAATTAGAGAGTGTACTACAACAACCCACAGACCACTGAGGCCTTGAAGACCAACATCTGTCAGGAAATTCGGAGAATCCCTCTTGAGATGTGTGGCAATGTCATCACAAACTTCAATGTGCGTGTTGCAGCTGTAATCTAAAGAAGAGGAGCATGGCTCAAACATGTCATCAATTATTGAACTGTGCGGAAAACAAGAGACAACAGTGGGAAACCTTTGGTGTCAAATGGTAATTTGATGCTTCTGTTACAAGTCTGTAAATAAAATTTTCGAATAAGTTCTCATTTCAAAAACTTGTGTACGATCAAAAAGTGGTAACATTTTATTGGCCCGCCCTGTGTGTCTATATATATATATATATATATATATATATATATATATATATATATATATATATATATATATATATATATATGTGTATGTACTGCTTCAGATCACCAGGGGTTCCATGCATGATTGTAAATGTAGTACTGGAGTTGCATCAGGAAGTGCAACTGACATAAAACTTGTTTAGTGCAGGGGTGCTGAAAAGGGGAGACTAAGGAGAAGGATTCTAGGTGCCCATGATTGACAGGGGCCAGAGAGGCCCCTAATCCAATTATAATACTGACAAAATAAAAAAGGGGTTGTGGCCCAGTAAGATTTCTTTTCATGGGGCCCAAAATCCCTGGCGGCGCCCCTGGTTTGGCGTAGGCAGTGTTCAAAAACTGGCTGACTGTGCAAGAAGACGGCAAGTGAGGGGAACCCACCAAGACACATATCAAGTGGTGTAAAAAGTTGTTGCCCACTCAGGATAAGCATCATGAAGGCTATGTTGCTGTGCAGCGTTTAATAAGATGTCTCAGCACCGCTGTCTTGAGAACTCACTCCTGTGCTTTTGATGTCTTCAGCTGAGTGTGCAATGGTTTAAATCGGTAGGGTTTTTTTTTCTATTTTTGCATTGTGGTGTGTCCTTGAATGTGTGAGCTGGGAAAAAAAAAATCAAAGAATAGCATCTATGGGGCTTTTAATCCCCAACTTTTTCTGTATTTGTCTTACCGTGTATGGCTAAACCTCAAATCGAGAGGTTTGAACAACCCTTTTTTTAAGATGTGAAGCGGTGACTATTTTAAAATGTGCTACGTAGGGTTGTAAAACTGTTCTTTGAGGGAAATGATTAGACCCGGCGTGGAGGTGAAACCTCGGCTTGGCCGTGATTCTCTCTGACGCTTTATCTATTTGTTTTTATTTCGCAATTGTGCTTTAAATACACAAAAGTCTCCATTACGTGGCGGAGACAAGGGAAACACTGAGGTTTGCTTGGAGAAGACAGTGGAGGGATGTGGGTTCAATGCCCCAAATCTTGCAGTGTGAAAATAGCTCAGCCTTCAAGCTTGCGGTCGGGGTTTAGAATAACATCAGCAATCATTAGAAAAGGTTGCAAATATCATGAGAAAGTGCAATATGTGTTTTGACATCTGCATGAGTTGGACGGAGGAAGCAAACTACATTAAAAACCCCAATGACATCACTCGTACCAAAGTCCGCCATAGTCACGTTTATATTTAAATTGTGGGTAAGAAATTTTTGGGAAATGATATGTTTAATTTCAGTGTGTTAGTAGGTGGTCCCACCGTAATAAAACCGAAGGCAAAGACAAGCAGAATTTCAGCTTTTACTCCCAGGATGTGTGGTCAGTGTGATTTTCAAAACTAAGCCCCGTGTTTCTCCCAGCGGAGATCTGCAGGAATCACTCAGCTCCACTCAGTCTACTCTTTAATTTGGTGATCCGAGTGACATGCAAATAAAAAGCATGCCGTCACTGCTTCACATGCTTCTTTCTAAGTTTGATTATAGGAATGAGAAAATAATGGATCAACAGCAAAGAGAGGATAGTTTTAGTTTTATCCTCAGCTACTTATTAGTGGTCGAAATGAGGCAGATGTTTTCAATAGTGCAACATAAATGCTAAACCAGAAGAGCTGCTTTTGCCAGGAATTTGTTGGAAATGAGTCTTTGCTCGCGCTATCAGAGGGGCTGAGGTTGGTGGTTGAGCCGACTGCGGAGGCGCTCTGTGCGTCCAAAGAGAATTTTCCCTCTTTGAACCTGCAACTTTGTCTCTGAAGTGTGCAGAGGTAACGCTGACATGCTCATGTAACGGTTTGGTCAGGGAACACGCAGTTCCTGTGATACAAAGTACCGTGTCATCATTCAGGTGCTTCAAAATAAAACAAAAATGTTGTTTTATGTTGTTTATCACCATATGAAAAACAAAACTGCTCTAAAATAAAAAGGTACTTGCTAGAATAGTTATTTTGTTTGTTTTGGTTATATTGAAGTGATAACAGCAACCTAATTTTTGTATGTATGTATTTATTTTTGTGGCCAAAACAGCTTAATTGCCATTCTGAAAGTAAATTTTAAAAAACAACTTAATTAAAATAATAATAAAAATAATTATTATTATTATTAATACATTTCTCCTTAGGGAGACAAATAAAGACACTTTGACTTTGACATGTGAAATTTAACAAAAACTTTGACACACAACAACACAAAGTTGTTGATGATTATTCATTGATAAAACATATTAAAAAGAAAACAGAAATGGTTTTAAAAATTTGACAAAATAGCCACTGTTCTCTAAACTGCGGAATGATATATTGAGTACTCTTACCATGTGTTCTATATAATACACTGTTCAAAAATAATTAGGGGAAGGCAGTGTTCCATTATAAGGCAGAAATGTGAACATTAATTTCTCTCAAGGTGTTGTCAATACAATAGCATTTTACCAATGTCTAATGTTAAATTTAACTTGATTTAATCTGTAATTTACAACTTTAACTGTGTTTATTTATTTGTGGTACTTATTCATCGTATTCTTCACTGTATTGATACCATTTCATGTATATTTTATTCTATTCTAAAGCCTGGCCATGGACAAAGACTGCAAATAAGCTGAGGCCACATGCCTTATATGCATCACATTTTCCCATTTTCTGTGGCAATGTTGTGTCTATCACCCCTGTTAAATAAACATTAAAATATCTATCTACACTACTCAAAATAATTAGGAGAACACATTTTTCTTATAATTATTTTGAGCAGTATATATTTTTAAAAGTCAGAAATGGTAACACATTTTATTTATAAATGTTATCTATCTTAATATTCATTCTTTTTTTAATATACCTGCTTATTCCAGTTAAGAAATTCCAATTGCTTTACTTCTGCCTATACCCTTTCAGGCACACAGATGCATTGTTAATCCATTTTTTCTTTGTTGTAAGTTTTGTTGTTGTTGTTTTGGACTGTGTATGCTGAATAAATTCATTCATTCATTAATTCATTCATTCAAGGGTCAAACGGAAGCTGTAACCTATCCCAGCAATCATTGAGTGAGACAGACGGCCAATCAATCACAGGGACAACACATATAGACAGACAAATACATTCACACCGATGGTTAGTCAAAAGTGTCCAATTCACTGCACGGAACCCACACAAACACAAAGAGGACAAACTGTAAAAACAAATCCTATAAATTTTACAGTAATGTACAGGAAACTGGTTCCCAGTATATTGCTGTAAAATTTGCAAAAGATTTTTTTTACAGTAATGACACAATTTCAGTGTCATTACTACATGCAGCATTGCATGGCTTATAGCTAATTACCTTTTTTTGCAGCATGGTTGTATAATTGCCAGAGTGCACTGCAATACACACACACACAAATACATCACATCTGTCATTAGCGTTTCTATTTTCTCATCTATCCTTTTTTCTAAGGATGAATAGTTTCACAAATGCAGTCAGGTCAGTGATACATTCAGCAGTCTAATTTTCTTTTCCCAAAATAACTAGCATTTTGTGTGACCTTTTTTCACATGCGGCCAAAAGCTCATCACAAATGGATAGATCAAAATGGCATGCATTTCAAATGCTTTGCACTTATTTCAATACCAATTATGTCAAATTTGGCTTCGCTGTCATTATCTTGTATAAATCCTTTTAGCTGACTACAGTGCACATAGAAAGTATTCACAGCGCTTCACTATTTCTGCATTTTGTAATGTTACAGCCTTATTCCAAACTGAATGAATTTTTTTTTCAAAATTATATGCACAATACCCCATAATGACAATGTGAAAAAAGCTTTTGTGAGATTTTTGAAAATTAATTAAAAATAAATAAAGCTAAGAAGTCACATGTACATAAGTATTCACAGCCTTTGCCATGAAGCTGTAAATTGAGCTCAGGTGGATCCTGTTTCCACTGATCATCATTGAGATGTTTCTACAGCTTAATTGGAGTCCACCTGGGGTAGATTCATTTGATTGGACCTGATTTGGAAAGACGCACATCTGTCTACATATAAGGTCCCACAGTTGACAGTGCATGACAGAGCACAAACCAAGCATGAAGTCAAAGGAATTGTCTGTAGACCTCTGAGACAGGATTGTCTTGAGGCACAAATCTGAGGGTACAGAAACATTTCTGCTGCTTTGAAGGTCCCATTGAGCACAGTGGACTCCATCATCTGTAAATGGAAGAAGTTCAGATCTACCCAGACTTTTCCTAGAGCTGGCTCTTCCCAGACACGGAAAAAGTAAAAGTTTATGCGCATTAATTGAGAAAGTGATATGGATTTTCAACCTTAATATCAGAGGGAGCTTATTTTTTCTGCATTAGTCCACCTAAAATTTTTCTTTGCAGGATAACAATATAATTTGAATTCTTTACATGAAATATATGATAAATTTCAACTTTATAACCTGGCATCCTCTATGGTTTCGAGCCGCGCAGGCGACTCAGGATTCAACAGTGCAGATGTTTTTCATGAACTCTATTAAATGTATCAGCCAGAAAATTATGTTTGTCCTCTTGACTATGATGAACAATGCAGAGGTAATGGGTGATCAGCCGACACTCAAGGCTTAACGACAAACTATTATTGGTATGCTGAGTATTCCTTGATTGCACGTCTTCATCACAGAGCAATAGACATGAGTGGACTAATGTGTGTTCTAATAGAATAGGATGAGAATGGAATTACAATGTACTGTATACTTATATATAATTTGAAAGTAAACATATGACTAAAGTACAATTTAAAAGTGACTGTAAACATTTAGGGCAGTGATTATCATTAAAGGTCATCATGTCATTATGAAGGTACTGCAGATGAAAAAATAAATAAATAAATAAATTACCAATGTTTTTATATCTCCAGATAGATTCTGTGCTCCTGAGTGGGACGGTGTCGTTTGCTGGCCCGAAGGCCCGCCGGGAACACTGGTATCCACTGCATGTCCCGAGTATATTTATGACTTCAACCACAAAGGTAAGTATGATTGTCAGCAGATAAATTGCTTATTTTAAAGCTGTACAGATGTTCAAATTTCACAAAACTGACATTTAGCTTCTACTGGAAACCAAGCATCATAATGTCTGTTTATTTTTGAAATGTGTTGCAAAATTACAGCTAATTTTAATGAAGAGAACAAATTTACTTAGGCGGAATTCCAGAGCAAATATATTATTTTCCTTTTCATGTGTCTATGAGGTTTTCAAATTACTGGAAGTTGCCTTTGACCGCGTACACGAGGTGTGCACGCTAACATCCGTAAGATGTCTTGTAAATCACTTCAGAGGTATTATCTGGTTACAAAAACAGCATTTTTAGATTTAGAAGTGTTTATTTCTTGCTAACTTTTACAAAATACAAACAGATTAGATTGATTAACAAGCTGTGTTGGAGCGTTTTCCGCCATATTGGATTATTTTGTTTGTGCAAGGCTGATGTCACCGTGCCTTTCTCTACTCTGACTGGCTGTGAGTGTGTGCTTGCCAACATCCCTTGCGCAAGTCTGAGGAAGCCCCATGTGATCTATGATGCCGCTGTCATGGAGTGTGTGTCGCTACCGAATGCCGTCTGTTTGCTTGAATTTTATCCCTTCAGAACTATTTATTCATTTTTACCAGATCATTTTGATCATATTGGCAATATCTTATTATGAATTTAAAGGCTAGCAAATCAAATTATAGTGGTGCCAAAGAAAATTCTTTTTGTGATGTGAATCCTAAAAATAAAAAAACAAACAAACAAACAAACAAACAAAAAAAAGTCCATACACGTTTAATTACTGGAATGGGGGGGGGGGGGGGGGGGGGGCACTAGTAAGTGAGATCTGGAGTATAAATCTTGTTTTTATTATTATTACTGGTTTGGAAAGTCCTATAACTTGTACTCTGGTGTGACTTACATTTATGAAAAATCACACATTCCTTCTTAATAATAATAATAATAATAACAATGACTATTTATAGGATTTTTTTTTTAAAAGATATTCCAGAAAAGCCTTAAAGAACTAAATTTGTACAATTGGCTTGACTCAGCCTACTCAGATATCATGACCTGGTTGACTGAGAATCTTCACAGACATCTCACCTGAAGCGAGTGTCATTTGGAACAAACAAACACAGACTTCCTTCTGAAATAATGTTTGCATTGTGTATTTTTCTTGTTGGCAAGAAAAAAAAAATCCCAATCAGTATTTAAAGATGGGCATTTGTGTTTGATGTGCAGGGCTGGCATATCGCCGGTGTGACAGCAACGGTACATGGGAGCTGGCTGCAGCAAATAAGACATGGGCCAATTACAGTGAATGTGCTAAATTCCTTTACCATTACAACCACAACCATGAAAAGGTGAGACACCATATATGTATTTACCTGATTATTAACATCTCACAGTGTGTTACTCTACAATAATTGAGAATTAGAATTTTTGTTAATGTACTGCCACAATAAACTTTGACATTCCCCTAATAGCAGGGGCGTAGGTTTGCATATGGACCATAGGGACAAGTCACAACCAATATTTTGGGATGGCAAAATAGTCCCTACCAATATTTAGCATTTTTTTATATAACAAAATCATTCACAATTTTTTTGGGAACTCGATACTATAATTTTAGTCGTCACGTTTTGTGTTTTCGACGTGCCAGAGTGACAGGGTTACCCATGTTGTAATTTCATTGGCTCACGTTCTTCTCACATGGACGTAAAGAAAGCGCATCTCGTGGTGGCAGGCAGTGCTTAATTTGTAAAGTGGGAGGTCCCGGAGCGCAGAGGATGGGTGGCTCCGGTGCAGAAAAACAAGAAGGGCGGGGGGGCTTGCCAACAATGCTGTGCGCCACACTTAAAATAAACTGCACACCCACACAAACACGCACACACACATTCACAAATGACACTAACACCCTGCCTTTTCCTCAAAAATTACTACATTTATGTTTGCTGTCTGTCTCTGTACTTTTCTGTCACTTTTGCGCTCCTTTTCATACTTTTCCCTCGTTTCAAAAGTCACCGAACGCATTTTACCGTAATATATGCAACATATAGCATACTGTTGGAAAGCACGGGTTCTTGGCTTGCTGTCAGTGTTGAAATTTTTCAGAATGAGGGCTTACATGAGAACTTACGGTAATGAGAATCAGCGGCGCACTAGTGTGAAACTTCCGTGTTTTTCCTCTGCGTTATGACATCACAGGCTTACGTTTACCGTAATACACCATATATACTCAACAAAAATATAAACGCAACACTTTTGATTTTGCTCCCATTTTGTATGAGATGAACTCAAAGATCTAAAACTTTTTCCACATACACAATATCACCATTTCCCTCAAATATTGTTCACAAACCAGTCTAAATCTGTGATAGTGAGCACTTCTCCTTTGCTGAGATAATCCATCCCACCTCACAGGTGTGCCATATCAAGATGCTGATTAGACACCATGATTAGTGCACAGGTGTGCCTTAGACTGCCCACAATAAAAGGCCACTCTGAAAGGTGCAGTTTTATCACACAGCACAATGCCACAGATGTCGCAAGATTTGAGGGAACGTGCAATTGGCATGCTGACAGCAGGAATGTCAACCAGAGCTGTTGCTCGTGTATTGAATGTTCATTTCTCTATCATAAGCCATCTCCAAAGGCGTTTCAGAGAATTTGGCAGTACATCCAACCAGCCTCACAACCACAGACCACGTGTAACCACACCAGCCCAGGACCTCCACATCCAGCATGTTCACCTCCAAGATCGTCTGAGACCAGCCACTCGGACAGCTGCTGAAACAATCGGTTTGCATAACCAAAGAATTTCTGCACAAACTGTCAGAAACCATCTCAGGGAAGCTCATCTGCATGCTCGTCGTCCTCACCGGGGTCTCGACCTGACTCCAGTTCGTCGTCGTAACCGACTTGAGTGGGCAAATGCTCACATTCAGTGGCGTTTGGCAGGTTGGAGAGGTGTTCTCTTCACGGATGAATCCCGGTTCACACTGTCCAGGGCAGATGGCAGACAGCGTGTGTGGCGTCGTGTGGGTGAGCGGTTTTCTGATGTCAATGTTGTGGATCGAATGGCCCATGGTGGCGGTGGGGTTATGGTATGGGCAGGCGTCTGTTATGGATGAAGAACACAGGTGCATTTTATTGATGGCATTTTGAATGCACAGAGATACCGTGATGAGATCCTGAGGCCCATTGTTGTGCCATACATCCAAGAACATCACCTCATGTTGTAGCAGGATAATGCACGGCCCCATGTTGCAAGGATCTGTACACAATTCTTGGAAGCTGAAAATGTCCCAGTTCTTGCATGGCCGACATACTCACCGGACATGTCACCCATTGAGCATGTTTGGGATGCTCTGGACCGGCGTATACGACAGCGTGTACCAGTTCCTGCCAATATCCAGCAACTTCGCACAGCCATTAAAGAGGAGTGGACCAACATTCCACAGACCACAACTGACAACTTGATCAACTCTATGCGAAGGAGATGTGTTGCACTGCATGAGGCAAATGGTGGTCACACCAGATACTGACTGGTATCCCCCCCAGATATCTACAACTGCATTATTGATGAAGAGAATAGATTATACATCTTGGTTTCAAAAACTTTTTTTTTTTTTGTTAGCTCCACAAGTATTTTTTTTTTGTTGTCTTGTTCTCTCAGGTGTAGGCCTATAGAATAGATTTGTGATTTTGGGTGCAATTTTGTTATTTAAGATATTTGTTTGTTTGCCTACACACTTAATATTGTAAATAAAGTGTTAAATTATTCAGCATTATGTCGTCATGTGTTATGTATTATGCTGTACTTGTGCATCTAATGGTATGAGTGGGTTAGGGGGTGGTGGTGGTGGGCAGGGGGACCGGGGGAGGGGGTGGTATTGTCCCTACCAAAGCTGAGACCAAACCTACGCCCTTGCCTAATAGTGTATAGATTAGACAGCAAAAATGTAGATGAGTGGAGGATTGAGTGAGGTAGTCCAAGGTATACATTCATTCCTTGATTTTCTGGTGTTTATCTGGCTCCGTGTTGCAGTGGTCGTAGACTAAGCAACTTAGCTCACACTTCCGAATGCTCAGTCAACTCCTGGAAGTTGTCCTGGACCATCTCTAAGTATTCTAAAGCCAGCTGAAAGATATAATTCCTCTAGTATGTCCTGGGTCTTCCCTTGAGCTTCCTCCCAGTTGGAATCCCTGGAAGACCTCTCTAGGGAGATGATCCTCAACAGCTGACTCCTGCTGATGACTCTACTCAGAGTCCCTCCTGGATATAAGCTCCTCAAACTGTCCTTGAGTGTAAGCCCAGATACTCTGCAGAGGAACTTCATTTCCAGTGCTTCTTCTGGTTGATTTGGTCACTACCCAAACTCATGACCATAGGGGAGGACAGCAGAGTTAATCAGATGGTAAATTGACAAAGGTGACTGCAGCAGTCAGAGGTGTGTTCTCAATGATAAAATTAAACATTGTTAGCTAACACTGTTATCAAGTTATCATCACTGTTATCATCAAGTTATCATCAAAATAATCAAAATAAAATTCTACATACAATACCCCATAATGCAGGGGTGGGCAATCATGTGCCATGAAGGGCCGAGACACTGCAGATTTTCCTTACAACCAATCACCTCAGCAGGTGATTTCATTAATGATCACTTGTCTCAGCAGGTGATTTCATTGACGATCAGGTGTTTATGTTCAGGGGAGAAGCTCATCAGCAATCCACCTGCTGAGGTGATTGGTTGCAAGGAAAACCTGCAGTGTCTCGGCCCTTGCTGCCCACCCCTGCCATAATGAGAATGTGAAAAAGTTGCTTTTGTTTTTTTGACCAAGAACCTGATGGTCACCCTGTCAGAGCTCCATCATTCCTCTGTGGAGAGAGGAGAACCTTCCAGAAGGACAGCTATCTCTGCAGCAATCCGCCAATCAGGCCTGTATGGTAGAGTGGCCAGACGGAAGCCACTCCTTAGTAAAAGGCACATGGCAGCCCACCTGGAGTTTGCCAAAAGGCACCTGAAGGACTCTCAGACCACGAGAAACAAAATTCTCTGGTCTGATGAAACAAAGATTAAACCCTTTGATTTGAATGCCAGGTGTCATGTTTGGAGGAAACCAGGCACCATCACTACAGTGAAGCATGGTGGTGGCAGCATCATGCTGTGGGGATGTTTTTCAGCGGCAGGAACTGGGAGACTAGTCAGGATTGAGGGAAAGATGAATGCAGCAATGTACAGAGACATCCTGGATGAAAACATGCTCCAGAGCACCCTTGACCTCAGACTGGGGTGACAGTTCATCTTTTAGCAAGCAATTACCCTAAGCAGACAGCCAAGATATCAAAGGAGTGGCTTCAGGACAACTCTGTGAATGTCCTTGAGTGGTCCAGCCAGAGCCCAGACCTGAATCTGATTGAACATCTCTAGAGATCTGAAAATGACTGTGCACCGACGCTCCCCATCCAACCTGATGGAGCTTGAAAGGTGCTGCAAAGAGGAATGAGCAAAACTGGCCAGATAGGTGCGCCAAGCTTGTGGCATCATATTCAGGAAGACTTGAGACTGTAAATGCTGCCAAACATGCATCAATTAAGTGTTGAGTGAAGGGTGTGAATACTTATGTACATGTGATTTCTTAGTTTTTTATTTTTAAGAATTGAGCAAAAATTTCTTTTTTTTACATGTTGTCATTATGGGGTGTTGTGAGTAGAATTTTGAGTGGAAAAAAATTAATTTACTCCACTTTGGAATAAGGCTGTAACATAACAAAATGTGGAAAAAGTTGTGAATACTTTCTGTGTGCACCGCAGGCTGTCACTTGAACAGTGACACAAAAACATAGATGAAAGTACAAGATCAGCATTTTGACTGGGCTATTCTGTAGAAAAGCACAAGACTGGCAGTGCTGTGAGCCCTTCCTCAAGGTTTCTTTCTCACAATATGTAAGTCTCGTGTCATGTGGCAAAGCCCCAGTAACTAGAGGTGGGCGATACCGGGAATTTTGGTACTGATCCGATACCAAGTATATACAGGCCCAGTGTTGCCGATATCGATACAGATACCGATATACCGATACTTTTTCATATTTAACCTTCATAGATCCAAAGGATCCAAAAGACCCAGGATAGAATTTTGCCAAACATTGTACGTGACAACAAAATACTTTTAATATCACAATCAACATTTTTGTTTAAAAAAAAATATCACTCACTCAACACAACTTAAAACAAAATCTCCTGAGGTAGAGGGTTGACAAACCACAATACAAGGGTGTGCTGCTCCGTGTTGTGTGACACAACACAGCGCTGCTCTTACAGACAGAGAGGAGACTTTGATGAATCTGCTTGCGCAGCAGTCAGTGCGTGCGGGAGAGACAAAAGCTTGAGTATCGATCTTTTTACACGAGGATCGTTCAGTATCAATACCAACGTTGGTATCGATATTATCGATCCGCCCAGTAACCTTTATGAAAATTGCTTTTTAGTGGTGAAATGTTCCAATAGTGATAGAGTTGATATTTTATAATAAGGGGCAAAGTTTGTCTTCATTGTCTTCATTGCAACATACGGTCTTTTACAGCCAGCTTCTTGTTGATGTCTACGATATAGACTTTGCACTAGGCTTTATCAAACATTTCTTTCCATTTCATGCTACTTTTTAATATGATGAAACACCATAAGTTTCCTATATGTCTGAGTCTCAGTTGAACGTAGACATCACCACACACTTTGCTTTCTTTCTGACTTCAGATGTTTGTGCTCCTGAGGAAGCCGTTTGGTTGCAGTAGTGAATGACAAACGCATATGTGCAAATGAAATTCTTTCACTACATCAACGCCATATGCCCAACCACCACTGCAAAATAGACATCTTGCAGCTGGCGGTGGATCGTGCTGCTGAGTGATCAGAGCAATGCATTATCTGGCCTTCAGGATGTTTGTTTGGAGGCTCGTTTGTGCTGTAAGCTGGCAGACAAAGAACACGGCCCCGGCTCAGCCTTCCTCCATCAACCAGACTGAATAATGTTATCGTCGGTGACCCCTGCTTTATGCACACACACTTCTTCCAAGGATTGCTGGAATTCTGAGTATTTTTTTCATTTATTTGTATTGTGAAAAGTAATTGCAGTAAAAATCCACAGAGTACGCTAGCGTTTCATCTGACTCATAGAACACACCAGTTTGTTTTTACTGTAAAGCAGTTGTTATGAAAATGTTAATACGAGGTCTCTTAGATAATAAACCGACCCTTTTATTTTTTTTTTTAACTATATGGATTTGAATGACATGCGATTACACCAATCATGCTTGAACCCTCGTGCGCATGCGTGAGTTTTTTCACGCGTGTCGGTGACGTCATTTCCCTGTGGGCAGGCCTTGAGTGAGATGTGGTCCCGCCCTCTCGGCTGAATTCCTTTGTTTCACACGCTGCTCGAGACGGCGCGCGTTGCTTTATCAAAATTTTTTCTGGACCTGTGAGGAATATCCGAGTGGACACTATTCGAGAAATTAAGATGGTTTTCTGTGAAAAGTTTAACGGCTGATGAGAGATTATGGGGTGTTTCTGTCGGTGTAAGGACTTCCCACGGAGCGGGACGTCCTGCAGCGCTTCCAGGCGCTGTCGTCGGCCTGTTTCGAGCTGAAAACATCCTAATTTAAGGCTTAATTCACCCAGGACATCGTGAGAGAACAGAGAAGATTCAGAAGAGGCCGGCATGAGGAATTTATGCGGACATTCCACTGTTTAAGGACATTTTTTTAATGAAAGACGTACGCGCAAATTCGCTGAGTTGTTTCCGTGACGACTCGGCAAATCTGTGTGCGCCGCGACAGGAAAAACACCTCCGTGTTGAAAACCATTTGTAGAATTCAGGCGGCTTTTAATGGCTTTCAACAAGTGAGTAACTGAGAAATTGTTTAACAGCTTGGGCATGTTCCAACTTGCCCGTTAAGATTTCCAACGGAGGTGTTTTTCCTGCCGCGACCCCCCGCGGTCGGGTCCAGCCCGACATGCGACTCTGCCCGCACGTTCTTTCATTACAAAATGACCGTTAACAATGGAATGTCCGAATAAACTCCTCATGCCGACTTCTTCTGAAAGTTCTCTGTTCTATGATGACTTACTGCGTCAACAGAGCCTGAAATGTGGAGGTTTTCAACTTGAAACGGCGAGACGCTGCCGCCTCGAAGCACAGATCGCCGTCAGGCGCCGTGGACCGTCCTTAAAGCGACACTACCAGACCAAAATCTCTCATCAGCCGTTAAAATTTTTACCGAAAACCAGCTGAATTTATTGAATGGTGTCCACTCAGTTGTGCCTTACAGTTTTGAAAAAATTTTTATCAAACAAAGCAACAGTCTCTGAGCCATTCCTAAACAATGAAAAAAATCGACGAGCGGGTGGACGACTCCTCACTCAAAGACTGCCCACAGGCGAATGACGTAACCGACAGGCGTGAAAAAACTCTCGCATGCCCACGAGGGTTCAAGCATGTCTGATGTAATCACACGTGATTCAAATCCATATGGTTTTTGAAAAAATAATAAGGTCGGATACTTTTCTAATAGACCTCGTATTGCAACAGTCTGTGGAATGGAATGGAGGCAGTGTTTTTTTTTTTTGCTGATGCCTCTGTGTGAGAGCTATAGAAGTGAGCTGCTACTGCATCAATATGTCCACAGCCTTCACCACACTGTCGCTAGACACCAATCGCAGATCCAAGATATTTGAAAAGAAGTCATTTCCTTTGGGTTCAGCCATTTTGTTTGGTATCGCCACAGTAGAGTCGGTGTTGGCGCACGTTTTGCCCTCAATGCCCTTCCCGACAAAACTGCACATGCAGATGGCGAATAGGACACGTGTGGGCTTTGACCAGGAACCTTCTGTTTACAAGGCCAACATGCTACCTGCTTGCCTCACCCACCACAATTAAGATTAAATATTTGTCTGTGATCCGTTGAATGTTACGTAGTCATATTCAGAAAATTTTTCAACTACTGGTAAGGGCTCCAATTTATATTTGTTGTGCCCTTTTTTGAATTGTCCAGTGTAAAAATCCCCCTTCACTGTGTCAGCTTCCCTACAGATGTATTCATTCCACCAACATATTTTAGTGTCCCACATAGGAATAATAAAGGATTATTAACTGAGGTTAATAATTAATTTATTATATGGCTATATATATATATATATATATATATATATATATATATATATATATATATATAAACATGCAAAGTTACGGTGTCGCCCGAATATGAAAGCTGCTGATGGTTTTGGGCTCATAGTCAGACCTGTTCGCGTCGTCACCTCCATGAAGAACTTGCTAATACATGGTCCGGTTGTTAGCTGGTAAGCTTTCAATCTGTGTGTTTTTTCCAATGCTGTTTAGATATTTATAGAGTATGTTCATGTCCAACTTGGTTATTCTAATCGTGTTTTTAGCTTTCTGGCTTATTTTATTTATTTATTTCATTTATATAGCACCAAATCACAACAAAGTTGCCTCAAGGTGCTTCACACAAGTAAGGTCTAATCTTACCAACCTCAAGAGCAAGCACACAGGCGACAGTGGTAAGGAAAAACTCCCTCTGATGATTTGAGGAAGAAACCCGAAGCAGACCAGACTCAAAGGGGGGACCCACTGCAGGGGCCATTCTACTGTCACAATTTACAAAACAATTCACAAAACAAATATACAGGAAATTCTGCTGGTGCACAAGACAGGAGGGTGGCAGAAGCAGACACCACTCCCATCTCTGGGTGGAGCCGTACCTCAAACAGAGAGAAAACAAAAAAGAATCAGGCATCGGAAGACAATAAATACAGTATAATTTGTCAGCATTAAGCAACAAGAAAAACAGAAGAAATACTAAGGTGATCGCCGGCCACTAGCCCTAAGCTTCACTAAAAGACCCAGACTTTAGATAAAACTGAGGCTGCAGCCCACTCCGTTTCTTAATAAAATGAGTTTAAAAGGGTAAAACGCATAGTACCATACTATGCCAGTATACTAGCCATATGAAAGGGGAAAATAAGTGCGTCTGAAGTCTGGACTTGAAAGTCTCTGCAGAATCTGACTGTTTTATTGATGCAGGGAGATCATTCCACAGAACAGGGGCATGATAAGAGAAAGCTCTGTGACCCACACCCTTTTTATTCACCCTAGGGACACAAAATAGTCCTGCACCCTGAGAATGCAAAGCCCGGGCCGGTACGTAAGGTTTAATTAGGTCAGCTAAGTAGGGAGATGCCAGTCCGTGAACAATTTTATAGGTTAGTTGCAGAACCTTAAAATCTGATCTCACAGGACCATAGTAACATACTATGCCAGTATGCTAGCCATACGAAAGGGAATGCTCATTTGTAACGAATGTGATACGCAATCCGGACCGATTGTCATGGTAACCGGTCTGATATTTTCCCATATCAGAGCGGAAATCAGCCAATCAGAATGCACATACCATTGTAGCCATATAATAAAATTAAATATTTTATGCAAGGACAGGGCCACACAGTGTTGTACTTGAAGAAGCAGCACATGTTGTTTTGTGCAGTTTGTTATTCTGTTGACTTTTTCAAATTCTGCTACTCGATCAGGAGGCCTTTGATCGCCTGTATCTCATCTACACCGTGGGCTATTCCGTCTCTCTAGGATCACTAATGGTGGCTGTCAGCATTTTGGGCTATTTCCGGTGAGTAACTGGTGCCACTGGAATTGTTCAATCATTCTTGCCAATCACAAACATTCTCGGGGAGCAGACTGAGTCCTTATTGTATGGCTGAGGCTCTAGTCACTATAGAACAGCTCAAAGCATGCTGATGAATTCTTGTCATGGCAGCAATTTGTAACCACTCAATTCCCAAAGACTGTTGCTGAAGTCTGCTTTATCAGTTTTAAGTGCAGCACAGCAAACTCAGGCTGCGGTCACATGATGGAAAAATAGACTTCACTGTGAAGTCGGCTACTCGTACAGAAATCTGCTCTTGTGCAATGGAACGTACAGTGGTTTGCAAAAGTATTCAGCCAAGTCCAAGACATATTCAGTGACTTTGAAATGTTCATGTATCCATCCCCTGACTTGTCTGAAGAAAACTGGCAATTAAACTGATTATTTACAGGTATTATACCAAAGGGGCTGATTACTTATGCAACCCATCATCTTGGCTTTTATATTTTTAATTAATTTATATCAAGTTGTAGAGTTTTGTTTTCAGTTTGAGACTAAGGGTGATAATTTTAGAATTTTTTACGAGGTCTGGTAGAAACGTATCCAACCTTTTTATTTTTTTCAAAAACCATATGGAATTGAATCACGTGTGATTGCATCAGCCAAGCTTGAACCTTCGTGCGCATGCATGAATTTTTTCACGCCTGTCGGTTGCGTCATTCGCCTATGAGCAGGCTTTGTGTGAGCAGTGGTCCACCCCTCTCGTCGGATTTTTATTGCGAATAAATGTCTGAATGATTTGGAGCTTTGCTGCATCAATTTTTTCCAGAAACTGTGAGAGACCTCCAGGTGGACACCATTCGGAAAATTCAAATGGCTTTGAGGGATGATTTTATGGGGATTACACAGATTAAGGAGTGCTCCAGCCGGTTTAAAGACCGCCCACAGCTGCTGAGAGCGCGCCGCGCTCCGAGCGCCGATCGACAGGCTCAAACCCCGCTGAAACAACCAGATCATTTCCAACGTGAAGGCTTTGTTGATCTGGGACGTCGTCTGACTTACACAAAAATGGCAGGAGACGTGGACATCAGCACTTTTTTGGCACATTCCACTGTTACAGGAGTTTTTTTCATGGAAAGAAAAGAGGATGGATGCACCACCGTGCCGCTCATGGCGCGGCACAAAACCACCTCCGTGTTGGTCTCACAGGACGGCTTTGAGATGGCTTTCAGACGGCTGTCGGTGGGTTTTCAGTTGTGTGACTAACCAAGAAATTGTGGATGAGCCTGGACATGCCAGAACATGTCCTGTGAGGCTTCATCACGGCGTTGCTTTGCGCTATGCGGCTCCACCGCGACGCGCGGAATTCCTCTGCACGTCTGTCTCAATGTGCCGAAAAAGTGCTGATGTCCACGTCTTCCGCAATTCCTGTGCTAGTCAGAGGACGTCCCGGATAAAACACAGCGTCCAGTTTGGAAATGAACGGCACATTCCACTGTTACAGGAGTTTTTGTCATGGAAAGAGGAGCGAAGGAATTCCGCGTGTCGCGGCAGAGCCGCATGGTGCAAAGCAACGCTGTGATGAAGACTCACAGGACATGTTTTGGCATGTCCAGGCTCATCCACAATTTCTTGGTTAGTCACACGACTGAAAACCCACCGACAGCCGTCTGAAAGCCGTCTCAAAGCCGTCCTGTGAGACCAACAAGGAGGTGGTTTTGTGCCGCGCCATGAGCGGCATGGTGGCGCATCCGTCCGCTTTTCTTTCCATGAAAAAAACTCCTGTAACAGTGGAATGTGCTGAAAAGTGCTGATGTCCACGCCTTCTGCCATTTTTGTGTAAGTCAGACGACGTCCCGGATCAACAAAGCCTTCACGTTGGAAATGATGTGGTTGTTTCAGCGAGGTGTCAGCCTGTTGATTGGCGCTCGGAGTGCGCCGCGCTGTCAGCAGCTGTGGGCGGTCTTTAAACCGGCTGGAGCACTCCTTAATCTGTGTAATCCCCATAAAATCATCCCTCAAAGCCATTTGAATTTTCCGAATGGTGTCCACCTGGAGGTCTCTCACAGTTTCTGGAAAAAATTGATGCAGCAAAGCTCCAAATCAGGGGTAGGCAACCTGTTCCAGAAAGAGCCATGAGGGTGCAGGTTTTTTTGCAGCCACTGACTCCACCAGGTGATTTTACTGATTAATATCACTTTGAGCAGATGGAATCAGTTAATCAGTGAAATCACCTGGTGGAGTCAGTGGCTGCAAAGAAAACCTGCACCCTCATGGCTCTTTCTGGAACAGGTTGCCTACCCCTGCTCCAAATCATTCAGACATGTATTCGCAATAAAAATCCGACTGGAGGGGTGGACCACTGCTCACTCAAAGCCTGCTCAGGCGTGAAAAAACTCACGCATGCGCACGAAGGTTCAAGCTTGGCTGATGCAATCACACGTGATTCAAATCCATATGGTTTTTGAAAAAAATAAAAAGGTCGGATACTTTTCTAACAGACCTCGTATATTGAGAAACCTGATTTACTTTTTGGATTTGAAACACCATAAATTAAAATGCGTGAAATACCAAGGGGCTGAATACGTTTGCAAGCCACTGTATGTAATGTGAAAACATGATGGATGTGAGATTAAACATTATCTCTTAACTGGATATTTGCATGTTATGAGGTTTTCCTTTGACAAGAATACCTTCAAATGGACTGTGTGTCCATCTGAGACACTCAAAGACATTTAAAATGATGCCTCACTCACACACACACACACACACACACACACACACACACACACACACACACACACACACATGCAGATGTTACAGTGCTGCCAGATAATACACTTAACTGCACACTGGAAGCAATTTGAACTTTGTGTTACTGTTCGTTTCATTTTCTGACAGTTTGGCTCTTTGTTAGAGTTTCTTCATGCTCCCTTTTTGTTAACACACAGCACAAACTTCAACTTTCAACTACCAAAAGACAGATGAATGGAGAGAGAACAAGCCAGTCAGGTCTGGGAGCGTGCACTGGTGCTCCCTGTGGCACAAACACTCCAGAACCATCCTGGATCCTGGGTGGCAACCACCCAGATAGAGATCGGTCTGTCGCTACCTTCTGAAAGTCGCCATCAAGCTGCCAAACTTAGATATGTTGGAGTCCCCTTGGCTTTTTCTAATTGCTGCAATAATTAAGCAAGTCATTCTGGTGGATTCACTGTAGAGATCAAATACCAAAGACATCTTAGATGCTGGTTTCACAATCATACAGTGTATTTGGAAGCTCCAAGACCCTAAAGACTTGGACCTTCATTCTCCTGAAACCATTGTGACATTGCTAAACACTTGTATCCAACAACCTTAGGGCTTTTTAAGCCAAATATCTCTATCTCAAAACCTGAGCCCGCACAGACACAAATGTCACTCCAAATAGAAGTGAGTCATTCGACATGTTAACATTTTCACCACAAAGAGGAACTCTTCTGCTCGTCAAAGCTTGGATTTTAGTCTTGATAAAGGACAATTGTAAACCCAACTCTGACTCCTCAATCTCAAGTGCTGTATCAGAGCACCTATTAACTCCACAAAGGACACAGCTCCATCTGCAAACTCAAGGTCATTAAACCTCTCCTCACTGAGTCCGGCACCCAAGTTGCAATGGCTTATAAATGTCAGTCATACAACTGGTAGGGTGGCAAGAAAAGGCTGCGTCAAATTTTAAAGTACAACATTTTGGCCATAAATTGCCACGTTTACTTTCAAAATGATGAACTTACCATGAAGACCATCATGGCAGGGATCGGTTTTAATGACAACATACCAAACCTGAATATAAACCACCAAATGCTGAAATGTTGACAAGGAGCTAAAATTTGCCAACTTGACCTCCATAGAATTGTTGCCTTATCAGCAAATGGTATCTTGCAGGCATCAGACTAGAGTTTGGTACTACAAGATATGTTAATCAGTGAGATCTAGTTTCAGACAGACAGGGAGACAGGGAAACATTAACAGGCGTAATATTTTCTATATGGGCTTCTTACCCAGTGCAGGATAAATTACTTTCCAGTGAGAACAAATTGGGAAAAAAATGCAAAAATTAATTCGTAGTCTTTGATATGCATTCAATCACACTGCAAAAACACACCACAGAGATGATACTTTTTGTTAAAAAAACAAAAAAGCAACTTTTACATAAGGTTGAAATAACTGTATTGTTTGGCGGCTGTTTAGTGCAGTGCATGTGTCATTATTATGTCCACAAAGGACATAATAATGACACAGTCTGTCTGTCTATTAGCAGGATGACGTCAAAAGTACTGCACAGATTTTGATTAAATTTTCACCACAGATAGATAATAGGCTAAGGAAGAACCCATTAAATTTTGGAGTTGATCCGAATCCAGACTCTGGATCAGGATTCACTTTATATACTCTTTGAAGGATTACTGTTAGCAGGATTACGTCAAAACTACTGCACATATTTTGATGAAATTTTTAACACAGATACATATTAGGCCATGGAAGACTCCATTAAATTTTGGAGGTGATCTGGATCCGGATTCTGTATCAAGATTTCACTTTATATAGGCTTTGAGGGATTTCTTCAAAACTACTACACAAATTCTCACCAAATTTGCTCCTCAGATACACATTGGGGCATGGAAGACTCCATTAAATTTTGGAGGTGATCTGGATCTGAATTCAGATTCTGGATCAAGATTTCACTTTATGTACACTTTGAAGGAATAAGTCAAAACTACTTCATGGATTTTGACAAAAGTTTCAACACAGATACATATTAGGCCATGGAAGACTCCATTAAATTTTGGAGTTGATCCGGATCCGGATTCTGGATCAAGATTCATTTTATATATGCTTTGAAGGATTACTGTTAGCAGGATTGCATCAAAACTACTGCACATATTTTGATGAAATTTTTAACACAGATACATATTAGGCCATGGAAGACTCCATTAAATTTTGGAGGTGAGGTGGATCTGGATTCGGATCCGGATTCTGGGTCAATATTTCACTTTATATAGGCTTTGAGGGATTAAGTTGAAACTACTTCACAGATTCTCACCAAATTTGTAGCACAGATAGACATTAGGGCATGGAAGACTCTGTTAAATTTTGGAGGTGATGTGGATCCAGATCCGGATTCTGGATCAAGATTTCACTTTATATAGGCTTTGAGGGATTTCTTCAAAACTACCTAACAGATTCTCACCAAATTTGCACCACAGATAGACATTAGGGCGTGGAACACTCCGTTAAATTCTGTCTGGAGATGATCCAGATCCGGATTGGCGGACGTCAGAAATCTCTGATTGCTCCTGTTAGCTTATGTTCTTGAACACAGGCTGTATCAGGAATTGACGTGAAGCTGCTGTTTACCAGCTTTCTGAGCAGCATGACTTTACTGTATAGGCGTGCAGTCAGAAGGCCTATGGAATGCTCCCAACTGGCACTGGGAAATCTATGCACCAAATGAGTTTAATAAGTTATCCCAGGGGTCTATCTGACATTCTGGCTCAGAGCTGAAGCCACGTCTCCACATCAATATGTTAGCTTTTAGACAGGGGCGCTCGTAAATGCGTTCCAGGGAGAGAAAAGGGATATTTTACATTAGCAGTTGTGTTTGTTTATCTCACTGGGGAACTGTACGGCAGATTAGTTTTCACCCCCACTTCTGAATCAATCGTTCTCAAAGGGCAGCTCTTTAATGAGCCCATACAGAAACAGATACTAATGGATCACAGATTACTGCTTTAAGGAGCCAGTATGTTCTAACTTTTTTTTTATTATTATTTTAGAACATTCACACTTGGCAAGCATTACCACACTCATAAATATTAATTAAGTCTAAATATTTTCATTGGCTCACACTCCAGTGTGTAATGATGTAACGTTTATGTCTATTGATCCAGTAGTTTGACTTGGGTTCTGGACCGTGACAGTGAGTGTAAACGCGAAGGCAGGATGTTTTGGAAGCGTTATGGCAGATAAACTTGTATTTGTCTGGTAAGAAATTTGCATACTTTTGAATTGCTTCAACACATGCTTGCAATTTAATTTTTACAGGCCTTTCAGCCAAGCAATTCAATATTTGTGCGTTTCAAGCCTCTGAATCTCAAGAATGTGTTGCAGTCAGCGTGGAATTCAGCTGGCTCTAATTAGCACGACTATTGTTCGTGTCAACACCAAAACAGACGCACACGTTCTTAACAAAACCGCCGTCTTACCTCGTTTGTTTCCTCTCTAGACGACTGCACTGCACCAGGAACTACATCCACATGCACCTCTTTGTGTCCTTCATGCTCAGAGCTGTCAGTATTTTTGTGAAAGATGTCGTGCTCTACTCCGATTTGGGCTTAGAAGACATGGAGAGAGTCACAGTGATGGAAGATCTCAAGTCCATCACCGAGGCACCGCCTTCCAACAGAACGCAGTATGTAAGTACACCGTTTGTAAGAACAGATCAACAAACAAAATCAACAACATGCAACTCGATTGAGTTGCTGCTATTGCAGGAACTTGATTTTTTATTATTTTGTAAATTTTAGTTGCTTTTATAGGTAGTAAAGTTGAAACGCAGTGCTGCTTGTACTCAAATTAGCAAGTATATATTCAACCTATTGAGGTTTCAAATCTTGCAAAACTTTAGAGAGGTCACCACTCTGTGAGATATCATGAACATTGAGAAATGCATTGAGACACTTTGATCAGGCTGCAATTTAACCGCTGCACACGGACAACAGCAATGATGCCATTCCAAGATTCTAAGTATGGACTGAACTGCACATCAAAGATATTAGTTTGATACTGTTAATGTAACTGACAGACTGGAGTACAGTGCTACATACAAACATCAAATAAACGTCATAGCTGTCATGCTGAAATGTGCCAAAAGAAAACATTATGGCGACCTGATATCTTGTTTTTAAGTAGCATATTGGCTTCATGTTTAGTCATTACATCATATATAAACCTCATCTCTTACCTCCTTTTGTGTGAATGTTTTTATGTCTGAGATTTATATTTATTACTGAAAAGTAGCCTTTGGCTAATGTGAGCAACCCTGAAGAAAACAAAGAAAGAAGTAATGTTACATAATTGTGTTTGATGAACTCCACAATGACAGTACAGTAGCTTCTTCTGGCCCTTCATTTTTTTAAATACACTGAAAAAATAAGTGCTTTTACCAGACACTTTTGTGAAAACACAATTCATCGAATACTGAGAGCCCTAACAGAATATTGCTGGAACAGGGAATAAAAAATACCAATAAAATCCAGCGTTTTCTATTTTTTGCTAACTGCTAAATTAGTCAGTCCTTGAATTGTTTTAAATTTTCTATAGAGCTTTCATTACACTTCTGTTATACAGAATAAATTGCCTGTTGACAATGGCCAGAATCCTAATTTTGAAATCTCCACTAAAATACAACCTTTTTTTTTTTGCTGTCCTCTGTAATTTGTAAATGGTTAAATTTTAATTAATTTAATTTAGTGGTTTCGTATTGACACTTTACAGTGTATT